>NC_140486.1:67401099-68068599 GCF_964271855.1 Acomys minous
ATTTACAGCCCAGTTGCATGTTCTCCAGATGAAACCTGATAGGCTGTGGTCAGATGGTGGGAGAGGAGGACCCCCCCCCCACCCCCCGTCAGAGGACTAGGAGAGGGGAATAGGGCAAGAGAGGGAGGGGAGGGAGCTGGAAGGTATAAGTGAGGGGATAAAAATCTGGATGTAAGATGAATAAATTATAATAGATAAATTAATTTTTAAAAGAAACTAGAATCCGTATTTCTGCAAATAACACAATTTCATTCAGTATCATGGATCAATAAAATTCCAGTGTAAACACAACAACAACAACAACAACAACAACAACAACAACAACAACAAACCTAGAGAGTGGAAAGGGCTCCTTTCAAACAGTGTCACCTGGAAATGTCAGGGCTGTTGTACCCATGCACTCTTGGCAAGTTTGGTTTCCCATACAAACCTGCACAAAGTCAAGCCAGTCATCAACACTGTGCTATAGATGGGCACTGCTGTCCACGCCTAGCAGAGAAGTCACCGAGAGTTGATGGCAACTGGAATGATAAGGCAAGTTTCTTTAGGGGCATGGCCCCTGCTAGGCTGAGTCATCTCACACTTATGGACATATTTGCAGCATGTGGGTTGTCCTTTTTCTAAGAGTATAAAAGACTGTGTAAAGTTGAGAAAGGCAATTGGGGGATCCAGGAAGAATTGGAGGCAGAAAACAGAGGGTGAATATGATTAAAATATACTGTGTCAATATGTGAATAATCAAAGAATAATTTAATATATGGTATTTAAAAGGTGGCATGTAAAGTCTTTTTGAGCTAGGCTCACGCTGGCACAAGCTGAATGTGTAAATATCTGTTAAGCTTATATTAGCATTGGTGTACTATATACAAAGTAGGAACTGGTGGCAGAAAGTTTGGGCTCTATTTCTAAACGTGCTTCTAATATTTGCATAATCTTCCGTAAGTCAATCCTCTTTGGCCCACTTCTTTATATGTTCATACAAAAATCATGCAATTTGATGATAAAAGAATGCTGGTAGGCAAAATTAGAAAGAAACTTCTGAGATGACTTTGCTGTCTGTCTCCCTCAGGGCTCACCCCAGGAAGAGATGCTGGGTCTCAAAGCAGAGTCATGCAGACACATTCTGCCTGCTGCTAATTTGGATATTCCAGATGTCCCAATATAATCACTCAAGGCAGCTTGTGAACAAGGGCTGCCGTACCATGGCAGCCTTGCTGTGAGAGATAATGGAGTTCTTCTTCTATTACAGGAAGAAAAAGATTCCATTCATTTCCAAGTTTTTGTGTGTGTGTGTGTGTATTTATTCCTCTAAAAGATAAAGTCTTAAAGAAGAGTCTCAAAGTCATAAAGTACAATTTGCAAGCAAATAATATATTCAGTAAAAAAGAAATGGAAATGAAGAGTAAGGGTAGGGCGAACTATCCTGCCCAGGTACCAAAGATTAGGCCTCAAACATAGAGATAAAAAACCATAAGACAGAGCATCTCACCTGCAAAATTCAGTTTCTAGATGTGACGCTTTATTATGTCCATCATGGCTCCAGGAACTTGGGTTTGACTGGGGTGGTAAGAGAATCAAGAAAAACAGACAACCAAACACGGAGACGCAAAGAAAAGCTGAGGTCAGGAAGGTAAGGCACTCAGAAGAGGCCAGCATGTTTATTGTATACAGTTGTACAGGATGGCAGCATTATTTTTGCACACAGCTGAGCAAGGAATTAACATCACTCCACACCCATCGATGAGGAGGCAGGTTATTAAACAGATAAACAAGGAGGCTGGGTCAAGGAGTCAGGTTTTGCTAACTTGGTAGGATCAATGTCTGTAGGGGACCAATCCAAAGGCTGTAAAAATCCAAGAGGAGAATAGTTCCCCGGGCATTGCCTGCACATACTATCAATAAGCGCATGTAGGTCAGAGGAACTTTTTGCCATTCTTCTCTGAGTCTGTGCCTGACTATGGTGAGGGTGCCTTTCCTCCATAGGTCTGAGGTATGAGGTCCTTGACATGACTGTCCATATCAGCAGTATCGTTCATTCAGGGCTTCATCCACGCATTATAACAAGGCTTTCTTTCTTACTTTCTGAATTTCTTTCTTTTTTTTTTTCCTTCCTTCCTTTCTTTCTTTCTATTTATTTATTTTTTTAAAAGTGTTTCAATGTATGGAGAGTGTGGTGTTATGGCCACATTCCGTATGGTCAAAGGGTCTGCTGTCCACTATGGTAGATTTCAAAGAATATATCTTCCTGCTTTGATTAGCTAGTGCGTAGTTCTACCTTGTATGAATTACATTTTTATATTAATTATTCTGAAGATAAAATGTTACATAGTACAGGTTTTATTTATACATGTATTATATACATTTTTGGGATGTTTACATCACAAAATTATTGAGGCATTTGGACAGCTCTTATTTAAAGCATATGATAAGCTCATTACAATATGACATATAGGCAGAGTGTGGCAAGATAAAGCAGGAATGAACTGTTCATTCAATTTGGGGAATGAAGGCTCATGTCTGTAAACTTAATATACATGAACCTGCAAAGAGAAAATGTCCAATCTAACATCCATGACTTGACTTAGATCCCTGCAGGGCACTGTAGGAACCAGGCCCGACTGGGCTGCCTGCCTGTTTTGCTGTTTCATGTCCTGTTTCTAGCAGCTTCCATGTCTGTGTTTATCTTGGTTAGTTAGTCATGTTTACTGCTCTGAGAACGCACCCCTCCCTTCCTCGAGACTTGTCCTCCTGTGTGCAATCACCTCTTGAGGGATTTCACCTGGGAGGAGGATTCCTGTTTTGCTGCCTATAAGAAGGCTCTTTGGAACTCTGGAAAGGACAACGAGAATAATAAACCGCTGCTGCGGCTGCTGCTCTCTTAGCACCAAGGACCCGCTGTGTTATTGTGTGTGTGCATGAGTTAAATCCGCAGTCCCTCGCCCTCGATTTGGTACCGCGGTGGCATGGGCGTCACAAGTGGAGGTCTCACCGAGATCGGGGAAAGAAGGGAGGAAGCTGACGGATCGCCCAGGGAAGCTGGGCAGCGCCTCAGGGAGGTAGGAAATGAGTGTATTGGAAATAGGTGCCGCAGGTTCGTCCACGGTTCTGGTGGACTAGTGATTAAGGCACCGGGATTAAGTATGGGAGTGTTAAAGATTTTATAAAAACAATAGAATTGAGTAGTCCTTGGTTTATGGTATCCGGAGAGCTAAATACCCAAGATTGGGATCAGGTGAAGTCTGATCTCCGGAGGACTTTACAAAATGAAGGGTCCAACAGTGTTCCTATCGCTACCTTTTCGTTATGGCATCTTGTTAGAGATGCCCTTAGGAGCGAGGACGAGAAAATAAGAGAGCAGCTAGGAAGTTTGGAACTTGCCCTAAATGAAGTGCAGGAGGAGCAATCTGTAAAATCTTTGGCCCCGTCTGAGATTGCCTCTGCTATATCGTCTTCAAATTCTGAGGAGGAAGAGGCAACTTTAACCTCTGAGATAGGGGCCCTAAAGAAGAAGTTGAAGGAGTGTAAATTTGAAGGAAAAGAAACTAGAGGAGAGTGGCCCCCAGCGTATAACCCAGATTATCAAAGTCAATTATCTTTGGCAAAGCCTTCTGCTCCTGCTCGGGGAGTAGTTTTTCCAGTAGTTGAGGTACCTCACCCAACTAACCCAGGGCAAATGCAGAGACAGCGTGAAGCCCTCCAGTTTAAAGACATAAAACAGCTTAAGGAGGCAGTTATGGCCTATGGTCCACATGCCCCTTTTACGATTGCCATTTTTGAATCCTTCACAGGACAATTCTTAACACCTAGTGATTGGCAACAAATGTGTAGAGCAGTCCTCAGTGGGGGTGATTATTTGCTTTGGCGCAGTGATTATCAAGAACAGTGTATTCAGCCCGCCGCATGTAATGCAGCAGCTGGGGTTCCACAGAGAAACGTGGGTATGCTAACAGGCATGGGTTTGTACACTGAACTTAGTGCCCAGATACAATATGACCCAGCTGTGTATGCGCAGATTGCAACTTGCGCCACGAGGGCTTGGAAGTCCTTGCCTAATGAGGGGGCAGGAGAACAGCTGTCTAAAGTGGTCCAAGGACCCTCGGAGCCCTTCCAGGAATTTGTTGATCGCCTTATGCAATTGGCAGGAAGGATTTTTGAGATGTGGAAGGAGCCATGCCTATTATTAAACAATTGGCCTTTGAAAATGCTAATAAGTATTATCAGGAAGCCCTTCGGCCTTATAAATATAAAAGTGTGAATGACTATCTGAAAATTTGCCGAAGTATAGATACTACTCACATAATGGGACAAGTATTAGCTTCTGTTGTTCAGGGACGGTCACCTTCTGGGGGAGTCTGGCCAAAAACATGTTTCAGATGTGGCCAGATAGGACACCTTAAGAGAGAATGTACTCGAAGGGAGACTGGACAAGCTCGAGATAGAATAATAAACCGCTGCTGCGGCTGCTGCTCTCTTAGCACGAAGGACTTGCTGTGTTATTGTGTGTGTGTGTGCGTGTGCGTGTGCATGTGTGCGTGTGTGTGTGTGCATGTGTGTGCATGAGTTAAATCCGCAGTCCTTCGCCCTCGTCTCAGTACCTCGGTGGCGCGGGCGTCACAGGGCACCTAAGATCAGGCAAGGTGGGGCTACAATGTGTTAGTCAATAACAAATATATTGCTATTTTATAGAGTGTTTTCTTAACACGATATCTCACGAATTACAGAATGTTCTCATACTCACTGTATAGTCAAGGATGACCTTGAATTCCTATTCCTCTTGCCTTTGCCTCCGGGGTGCTGAGATTACAATCTTGCACTGTTGATGAACAGTTTTATGCTTTTTTGGGGGACTGAACTCAAGCTTTCATGTAACATAGACTACCGAACTATGGCGCTACTACCTCTTTTATAGAGATTTCTGTAGTTCAGAATTTTTATACACATTTTGGGGGCATCATCTGGGTATAACTTTATAAGAAAAGAGTCTTTATCATGAGCTCACTGATGACGGAGGAAATTCAAAGAGAAATCATGAGTTGTCAGTTGCTGTAATTCTGCTACTAACCCATCTGAGCAGGGGCATGAATGTATCAGAGACAGACAGACAAAAGTGAATAAGAGATATTCCAGCCTAACGTATGAACAATAAAGGTCATCTTTTACAAAGGAGTGTAAATCTGGGGAGCAGCCCAACACTGCTGGCTCTTCTATGGAAGTTTGATCTTCTGAGTTTTGGAACAGGGATTACTTTTCAGAACTAATTAGTTTGAGGTTTACAGTAGAGGGAAGGAGTGGCTAACTTGGATTCATGACATAACGCTAGTAATGTCATACAGTGACTTCTGTGAGTCAAAAGAAACATTGACTTTAGATTCTGCCTGAGAAATGTTAAAGTTATATTAAAGAAGGTTGAAAGGCACAAGTTAAATCACTAGCGTGACTAAAAATATAAAGAAATTTATATTATTTATTTTTACCAATCAATCTAAAATAATGACATTCTTATATGCAATTATATACTATCTTCAATATTATAATTGGAGTCGGACAATAAAGAAACCATTTAACAATTACAAGTCTCTTATTAAACTCTTCTGAAAGTTATTAACATTTAATAATTCTACAATTTTCAGCAAGTAGTTAAATCTCTGATTCTTATTTTCCACCACTGGAAAAAGGATTCTTTTAAAGAAGGTCTGAAAAAAACATACATGAATTTATAAACATGTGTGGTATATGATGGTGGCTGGTTATCCTCTTACTTAATGCACGCTTGTTCTCCTATGCAGCTATTAGTTATCTAATGTCAATTTTTCCAGCATCATTGGCTGGAGATCATAGTGAATCACACAACTTGAGTTCCCACCCACCCAGCAGCATGCACTGACCCTTTGAGACTGACATATTTCTCATTGGATTACACAGCATGCAGAATGATGGGAGAACTAAAGAGTGAGGGGCAGGCTATGATCAGTGATAAACACCAGTTTAGAAGATATGGAGCTTCCATGGCCACAAAGAGAATGAGGAGAAGCAGGGAGAGGGAGGAGGAGGAAGAAGAGGAAGAGGAAGAGGAGGAAGAAGAGGAAGAGGAGGAGGAGGAGGAGGAACATCAATGCTTGCAAATAGGTGTTGAGCCTATGCTGATATGTGTTCAAGCCTGGAAGTTAACCCTCAGGATCATCTTTGGTTCATCCGTCTATGGTCATTTTAAAACATTTTCCTGGCTTTGTCAATTCCTGGTAACAGGAAACTCTTTCAGTTCGTGGTCAAGACCTTCCTCATTCTAGGCACAGAGCTGCCATGGATTCCTCATTGTCAGTCAGCGTCCCTCTTTGCTTTTGCTTTTTCTGAGCACCTTACTGATATCTAAGGTGCCAAATGAAAAAAAAAAAGAAGACATAGTTTTCTTCACTCATCTCCTCAGTCATGAACATTTGGAGTATATTGAAGAATTCCTTCATTTTGTTCCAGTGAGGCAAGGGTATGTTTTTGGAAGTGCCTTCTATTAGCTGTGAAGAAGTGCTTCTACATAAAATTTACATGAAAATTCTGGAGGTCTTTGTGATTCTTTATAGAGAACACATCAAGAAAGCAAGTGTTTATTTTGAAACCATTATATGTTTCTAAAGGAACTGATGTGTAAGAACTGAGCACTGCTTAGAAAGTACTGGTTCATGCTATAAATAAAGTTGGCCAGCTGTTGAGGAAAATTTCTCAGAATCCTCACATAAGAAAGCTTGCATTTTACTAAAAAATCTTTAAAAGTCCTATTGTAAAACAAAAACAGAAACAAACAAACAAACAAACAAAAAACCCGTGGAATATTCTAGAAAATTCTAAAAAGAAAGCAGGAAAAGTACTGCCTAATGTCCCATGATAGTTAGATATCTTCTGTGAATAGCTGCAGAGAGAGAATAGTAACTGCATTCAGACTGTAGGGTGAAAATGAAATCAGATGAATATCCCTGCAGGGAAGTGTCACTGCCAGGAAAATCAGCAGTTAAAATGCAATGCTTTAGCAATTTCAGAGAGTCCTAGGTGGACTACTTAGTGGACATTGGTCTTAATCTATGCAATTTGTTTGAGCACTCTGGTCCCTTAAAAATGTACCTCACGAGTTCCCCGTTGACATATGAAATTCAGCTGTTTTTCAGCAGTGAAATTGTGAACAAAAAAGGCTACTGAAGGTCATTCATCTCCATCACTGTCTTACGGGATACGCCTGTATGCTCCTGACCTTTGAGCCTTATGCCAATGGTTGAACATCATGATTTTTTGAAGGTGGGTATTTATTGTGCTCTACATATGAAAATATGTCATCCTGATTCTACCAACAGAGCAATTAGCACATTTTTCCTAGTTGTTTATTGCTTTTACATTCTGGCCACAATCTGAGAGCAAGAGGTACCTTATTGTTTCTGCAATTCCAACAAGACCACAACCTGTCAGAAAGAAGAGGTATTGCAAGTAATGAGAGAGTTACAGCAAGCTCCAGTTGTATTAAAGGGCTTATAGGAGTGTTGATTAAACTCTACAGATTATATGACACAATAAATTCAAAATAATGTATTTATACAGAGTACTGGCAAACTACTAAGAAATCATTTTACAGTAAGATTTTTAACTATCTATAACAGCAACAACTTAGAAATAAACTAAATCATGCAAAGCTCATGGAGTGTGTGTGTGTGTATGTGTGTGTGTGTGTGTGTGTGTGTGTGTGTGTGTGTGTGTGTAGGCTAGAGATCAACCTTAGCTGTTGTTTCTGTGGAACACGGTTTTGTTTGATTTTTTTACTTTTAATTTGTTCACTTTACATCCCGATTGTAGCCCCCTCCCAATCCTATCCTACATCCCCCATATTCTTTCCCTCCCCCCACTAGTCCTCATAAAGGGGAATGCCCTCTTTCTGATCTCAGCCTATCAAGTCTCATCTGGACTGCCTGTGTCCTCTTTCTCTGTGGCCTGGCAAGGCTGCCCCACCAGTGGGAAGCAAATAACAAATGGGCACCGAGTCATGTCAGAAGTATTTGCTACTCCTCCTATTGTGGGACCCACAAGGAGACTGTGCTGCCTATCTATTACATCTGAGCAGAGGGTCTAGGTCCTCACCGTGATCTTCGTTGGTGCCTCAGTCTCTGTAGCACATCTCTCCTCTGCCTGGATTTGTTGGTGCCATTGGTTTCCTTGTGGAGCTCCTGACCACCCCCAGGCCCCTCTATTCCCCAACTCTTCCATAAGACAGCCTGTGCCCCATCCCATAGTTTGTCTGTATATCTGCTTGGATGCTATGCTGGGTGGAGTCATTCAGAGGACTTCTATGGTAGGCTCCTGTCATGTTCCTTCTTTTCAATTGCTTCTGGGATCTATTCTATTTGACCTTCTGAGTGAGAATTAGCATTCTCCCTAGTGTCCTCCTTGCTATTAGTTTCTTTAGGTCTGTGTACTGCAGTGTGGTTACCCTTTATTATTTGGCTAATATCCACTATAAGTGAGTATATATCATGCATGTCTTTCCAGGTCTGCGTTAACTCACTCAGGATGATCTTTTCTAGTTCTATCCATTTATCTACAAAATTCAAATTCTCTTGTATTTAAACGCTGAGTAGTATTCCATTGTGTAAATGTACCACAGTTTCTTTATCCATTCATCAGTTGAGGAACTGATTCGGTTGAGGTTTCCAGATTCTAGCTATTATGAATAAGGCTGCTAGGAACATAGTTGTACAAATATTCTTGTTGCGTGGAAGAGCATCTTTCAGGTATATGCCCAGGAGTGGTACGGCTGAGTCTTGAGGTAGATCTATTCCCAATACTCTGACAAAGCTCCAGATTGATTTTCTAAGTGGTTGTGCAAGTTTGCACCCCCCCCCCAGAAGCAATGGAGGAATGTTCCCATTTCTCTACATCTTCACCAGCATGTGCTGTCACTTGACCTTTTGATCTTAGCCATTCTGGTAGGTATAGGATGGAATCTCAGAGTTGTTTTGATTTGCATTTCCCTGATGACTAGAGATGTTGAACATTCTTTAAGTGTTTCTTGGCCATTTGATATTCCTCTGTTGAGAGTTCTTTGTTTAGCTCTGTGCCCAAGTTTTTCATTGGATTATTTGGTTTGGTAGTGTTTAATTTCTTCAGTTCTTTATGTATTTTGGATATTAGCCCTCAGTCAGATGTAGGGTTGGTGAAGATCTTTTCCCAGTCTGTAGGCTGCCATTTTGTACTGTTGACAGTGTCCTTTGCCTTAAAGCTTTTGAATTTCATGAAGTCCCATTTATTAATTGTTGATCTTAGAGTCTGAGCTGTTGGTGTTCTGTTCAGGAAGTTGTCTCCTGTGTTAATGAGCTCAAGACTCTTCCACATATTTTCTTCTCGTAGATTTAATGTGTCTGGTTTTATCTTGAGGTCTTTAATCCATTCGGACTTTAGATTTTTGCAGGGTGATAAATAAGGGTTTGTTTACATTTTTCTACAAGTAGATATCCAGTTAGTCCATCACCATTTGTTGAAGATATTTGTCTGGTGTTGGTTTCTTTGTCAAAAAATAAAGGTTCCATATGTGTTTCGGCTTATTTCTTGGTCTTCGATTTGATTCCATTGAACCACTTGTCTGTTTCTGTGCTAGTACCATGCCATTTGTATTGTTTCTCCATAATACAGCTTGAGGTCAGGGATGGAGATACCTCCATAAGATCTTCTATTACATAGGATTTGAGACAAGTATCTTTCTCTGGGCCCTAGGACACTCAGGTCAGGCCACCTGTATCTTTCTCCTCAAGTCTGTGATTATAAGCACACACCACCACCTTCAGCTTTTTCTGTGGGTGTTTGGAATGGAACTTAGATTCTTATTCTTGTGCAACAGGGGCTTCACTGAAAAACTATCTTCAGCATGGAATAGGTTACTTATTAATGTGACTTTTTGAGTGTGATTACTTATTTGAAATTGAAACCTAGTCTTCAAACTTATGCAACTGAATAAAATCAAAGTGATAACTATGTGGATGGCAAGCAAGATTGAGTTAGCCTTAGAGTGACCTATGAGGGACACAGGAAGATGCATGTATTAGTGACGTATGCCACTCAAATCTCAAGGACTTATTCTGAGCTGCCCTGGATCCTGTCAGATAACCATACTGTTCTAGCCCAGCAAACAGGTATGGTCACCTTTACAGTCCTCTGTTGCTAGAAACAACACAGTCCAGAAATATGATTACTGTCAACATCAACTCCCCAGCAGTTTGTCATAAAACCTGAATCCTATCACTGATAACTGTCATGAAGCTACTTAGAGTTAGAACACTCATTTGGCATGTTTTGGGTTATTTTCTAATTATTGATTAAGTTGAAAGGACCAGCCTATCAAGATATTAGTTCCAAGCTACTTTGCATATAGATTTAAAATGTTTTTAGCGTATTTCTCCTTTCCCTTTCTTCTATTCAACCTCCATTGTCTTCCAACCTCACAGCCTCTATTCTTTTGTTTCTTACTAGTTGTTAGAGGAAGGCTATCTCTGTTTTTTTCTAGCTGTCCTCAATTGTTTACCGTTTGTTGTGTGGGGTTAAGGTCTTGAGAGCTTTTCTCTGTCCACTCTGCCATGGTCATCAGTGTCTTCTTTGTTCAGCTTACATTCGGCAGTCATAGTGCTGAGGCTTTACGGCTATAGCTTCTGGTGTTACTAGCAAACACAGTGTCCCAGTGGACTCCCTGATCCTCTGGCTCTTACAACGTCCCTACTCTACCTCCTGCAATGTTCCCAGAGCCTTAGTTGCAAGAGTGTTTTGTAGATGTATTCTCTGGGACTGGGCTTTGCAGGTTAACGTTTGGATTAGCTGTGCTTTTCTGTAGTAGTCTTTTTCTATTGTAAAGAGTTTTTTCCAATGATGAGTGGGGATAGGGAAAAATGTTTACAGATTGACTTTTAGGGATTATACTGGTTTAGTAAACTAATTATTGTAAATTTCCCCCCAATAACTAAGAGTTCACTTAGATTTTTATGTCCAATAACTCTGTGTGAAATGAGAAATATCTAGAAGGAGACAACTGCATCCGGGACACAGCATCCATAGGGGGCTGGTTCTAGGACTCTCTTAGACCACCAATACCCAGAGTTACTCAAATCTTTTATTTTAAAAAATACTATAGTACACACACATAAGCTTCACTGAGCTTCTTGTATTCTTTAAGTCATCTCTGTATGCCTGAAAATGAATCTTACTATGTAAATAATGCACCAAAGTTGTTATAGCATAATATATGGAGAAATATATATTCAGCATAAATGCAGTGTCTTCTTAAATTAATATTTTCTACCCAAGGTGAGTTGAATCCATGGATGTAGCATCCATAGGTATGTGGAGTATATGTATTAAAATATTTCTTCCAGAACTCTTTTATTTTTTTATTTTTATTTTTTTTTAACCAGACAGGAGTTGACAGTAAGGAAAGGATCAGGATTTCTATAGGAAACATTCCTTGAAACTCTGATTTCACCCCCACATCATTATACTTGGCAGCAGTGTCTTTGATTTAACATTTAAGCCACAGGGCATGTTACTTCTGATTTTCTCAGCATCTTTCCTCAAATGGCACCCCCTTTAGTTAGCCTTTGGGAACAAAGAAGAGCTAAGGAGTTAATATGCAGAAGTGTTGCTAAACACTGCCATGGAGCCATGTACCTCCTTCCTCAGGAAGAGCTTGAAGGAACTAAAAGTGAAATCAAGTTCTGGGTGCTGAAGGCTGGCGCACTGTGTGGAGCGCCTTCAGGGGTGAAAGATCAATTTGGCTTTGCTGAGCCATGCCAGCTGTGGCTGTGTTTAAGATGCTGACATGGCTTTTGGTGACAGTTTGAAGAAATTTAACTGTTTTGATAAGGTTAAAGGGGGCAACCAACCAGGAACAGAAAACAAAAGGCTGATTAAAAGCTCTGTACCAGGCTAGAAAGGAGGCATCAACTGGTGACATTGACAACACCCGTTTATTTATTTATTTATTGCAGTAAGAAAAACCAAAGACGAATTGAAAACACTCAAAAGCAGGCAAACAAAGGCTTTCTTAAAAGCTAGCCTTATGGTACAGATACTTGCTAGTTACTTTGGCTAATATTGCTGCAAAAGTGTGGCCAGTGCCAATGGAAGACATGCAATGTCTATCTGCTTTGAAAACTATAAAAACTAATTAAAAATTCATTCGTGGAATAACCTTTGTTGATCTGTTGGGAATAGTAACTGTGTTTGGATCTTATTCAGAAAATAAATGAGCCCAAGATGAACAATGGCTTGTGACACCCATACAATGTAAATATAAACTTGTGATAAAATAAATTTAAAAATCATACTTGTGACCTATACTCTCAATTAAAAAAATTAAACATTAAGTTTTACTATTCATTCCTTGAGTGCTCTTCCTGTTTATTCAACCCCAGTTTAATCGAGTTTAGTAAGCAAATCAGCTGAGCAATATAGCTCAGAACAGAGCTGATTTAAGATGGTACCAAAACATTTTCCAGAAGGCCCATAATAGTTGCATGAAATCAAATTTTGGTGGAATGTTCTCTAACTTTTATGAAAAAGAAATAAGGAAAAACACACTTTACTCACTAGTACACATATGCACTTTGCAAGGATGTAGCTGACAGTTAATAATAAACCATAAATCTCTCATTTCTTTTCATAGTACGAGTAGATGGATAATTAAAAGATTTCAAGTCATTTATCCTGAATGCCATCATGTACATATTCATGTTCAAGAGGTTCAGTAATGAAAATAAACACAAAGACCTTCCCTTGAGGAATTAAAACCAAGAGAAGTGGCCCATCAATGGGGGGCGGGGGAAGAGGGAAAATGAAATGCAGCTCAGGTGCCGGAGGTGACTATTTTTATAGAACTGGAGGTAAAGCAAAGGCTTGGAGGAAGATGGGATGCAGGTGTCGCTGTTGAATAGTGGCAGCCTGGTACACTTGGCAGAAGTGATGCTGTGGAGGAGCACGAACGGCAGTCCCCTGAGCACAGGGCAGCTAACACAAGACCTGGAGGCCATGGTGAGGCCTTGCCGATTCTGTGGAATGGGAGCCTTGAGTGAGATTTTGATTTTCCTCCATGACAGTAGGAGATATCTAAGGATTTGGAAGGGAGAAATGAGGTGACATGGATGATATTTTCCATAGAAGATTCTGCTAAGGAAAAGAGAACCAAGAAACTACTTTGGAGGAGATTTCAGTGATCCTGGAAAGATGGCTCAAGGCCAGTGTGGTAGGGATAAAGGTGTGAAGAAGAGCTTGAATTCCAGATATGAGTTTATCCTTCGCCTGCTCTAAGAACATACATGTATGAACGTAGACTGGAAATTCCTTAATACTGTACACTTAGCTGTTTCTCATGACGATATATTACACAATAGCTACAAAATCCAAAAAATAATGTTGATGTACTAATTAAACTGTAGACGCCATTCAAATGTCCCCAGTCTCTACAGTGTCTTTATTTTTTTTTTATCAGTCTAGTATGTTAGCTGTTTTTGCTTCTCAACTCTAAAATATGACTAGTTATGGTTTATATTATCTCTTAGAATCTTGCTCCATTTGTAAAGGTCTCAAAAATTATTGTGCGAAATTTCCATCAAGTTGAATTTGATGTTTTGTCACAATTGTAATGAGTTTATACTTTTTTTTTTGTCAGGAATATAGCAGCAACAAGTTGTAACATTCAATATATCCTATCAAGGATTTCACGATATTGATATGTCTCATTACTGGTAATATCAACTTTAATTAACTCTCACAGTGACATTTTCAGGTTTCTTCACTTCAAAGTTAATCCTTTCTGAGGCTGAAAACCTGTTTCTTTATAACGTTATGTCCACTAATTTGAGTATCCAATCACCTTACTTTCAATAGTGATCTCATATTTATTGTCTACATTTATTAAATAGAACTTTAGTATATGGAGAGTACTTTTCTTCTTCCTATTTTTCATTGTAGACTTATAATATTTATTTTGTTTTATGTGTTAAAATTTTAATTCTGTCACTATTGTATTTAAATTATTGTGTTTTGGCAGCTCTCTCTTTCCATAATCCCCATATTTTTCTGGCTATTTTCTTATTTCTAGTGCCACAAAGCATTCCAGGCTCTTGTGGCCTCTTCCTGCCCTAACCTTGGAGTCAATCAGTTTTCCAGTGATCTCCACCTCACTTAATTGGAAAATGTCAATCAAAAACCAACCTAGAACTCTGCTGTGATCAAAGCCTGGAAGATTTTTAGTTGGAAGTTTTTAAATTACACATTAATCTCCTCATTTTTATAGGTCTTTCTAAATTGTTGAACTCTTCTTTATCTAAGTTTGTTGATTTAAATGATGTTATATTCATCATCTATTTGCGTCTCAAACATGTTTATTCTATTATCCCTCATCCATGTATCTATCCCTAACTGTCACCTATCATTTATCTCTCTATTATTGTGCTGATTAGTTTTTGTCAACCTGGCAGAAAGTAATTACATGGAAAGAGAGAACTTTAGTTGAAAAAAAATTTTTAATCAAATTGCCCTTTGGTATGTCTGTGTGCCACTGTTTTTGATTAACGATTACTATGAAAGGATATTGCTCAGTGTAAACAGTGCTACCCATAGGTATGTTGTCTTGTGTTGTATAAGGATAGCAAGCAGAAAAAGCTATGAAGAGAAAGTCAGTAAGCAGTATTTCTTCATGGTCTCTGCTTCAGTTCTTGCCTCCAAGTTCCTGCTTTGAGTTCTTGCCTTTCCTTCCCTCAGTGATGGACTTCACCTGCAACTTGGCATAAATGCTTGTCTCTCCATGTTTTTGTATTTTTTATAAAATATTTAATTTTTGGAACAATATAATATTAACATATTTGTTTTTGAGTGTGTGATTTTATTTCAGCATTTCTCCCTCTTATTTCTCTCCAAATTCCTCAAGTTGTTTTTGTTGCTCATCACAGCTATAGAAAGCAAACTAAGATAATGATATGTCCATTATTTATTATTTATGTATAAAAATGTATTCATCATTTATCATCTGCCATTTATATTTCTGTACATCTATTTATCATGGATATATTCAATATATGGATGGATATATCTATTTATCTTCCTAGCATTCATTCTATCTACTATCCACCTATTTATAATTTATCTATCATCAGCATATACATCTGTCATTTATCTATTTACCATTTATCTACCTATAATGTATCTATTTTCTATATGTTTATATTAGATAGTACAGTTCCTAATTGATATCCTTGTTATTAGAAAGAATCCTGATTTATTTTAGGTGTTTTAGGTAAAAGCTTATGTGAAATATTACTATGTATTTAAGAATAGAAGTAACAGAAAAAAAACAATTCCAGACACTTGACACCTCCTATCCCAAGTACCTCGTGACATTATCCTTACATGAATAATAGCTAAAGTTTTGAGTTTATAATTGTATTTTATCATATGCTCAAATAAGTTAACACATGCTTGTTTGTCTGTGGCCTCTTTTTGTTTCCTGAAAGGTATTATATTATCGATTTTTTTTATATTCTCCATTTTAAAAATAATCAATGTTTTATTTATAAATTGCATGAAATCACATTAGTTTTCTCGATATATATTTTAAACTTCATTGTGTAAATATGCCAAAATTTAATTATTTATATTGGCTATCAAGTTCTGATAGCTTGAAACTATAATTGATGCTTTAACTTGCCAGCTTGTATGTATATAATTTTGTATATTGAAAGCACATTTGCAATATAGGTTCCTAGCACTGGAACTGCTACATTGAAAGGAAAGCTTATTGTTTATTTCATTACAAAAAAAAAAACCCCTAAAATTGTACAGATTACTTTTCTGTGTAAAACGGATGAAGACATACAGTCTCTACTTTTGCAAAAAGAACATTGTGTTTTTAGACATTTGTTCTTTGTGACAATAGAGAAACGCTACTTAAATATTGCTTTGGTTTGCTATTTTACAATCCTCCTGCTCTCCCTTCTTCAGCATATTTGGCAACTGGGTAGATGGTGGGTTCTCTAGATTTAAGTAGTTTGATATTTTACATCTGTTTGAGAGATTTTCTGTATCTTTTAAGAAATGTATGAGCTCTTCATGTATTTCCCACGTTTTTATGTTAGGCTTTGAATCATACTTCCATAGCTCTAGGAGTTCTCTGTGTATTGATTGGAGTCCTGACCCTTTAAGAGTTCTCTTTGCATTGGAGTGGTGAACCTTTATGTGTTCTCTGTATTTGGAATGTTAACCCTTTAAGTGTTCCCTGTGTGTTTAGAGAGTTGCCCCTTTAAAGGGTCTCTGTATTGAAGTGTTGACCCTTTAAGAGTTCTCTGTGCTTTTGGGGTGTTAACCCTTTAAGTGTTCTCTGTGTACTTAGAGTATTGAGCCTTTAAGAGTTCTCAGTGTATTGGAATGTTGACCCTTTAAGTGTTCTCTGTGTATTTAGGGTGTTGACCCTTTAAAAGTTCTCTGTATTGGAGTGTTGATCCTTTAAAAGTTCTCTGTGTATTAGAATGTTGACCCTTTAAGTGTTCTCTGTGTATTTAGATTGTTGAGCTCCGGTTTCGGTTTCATGTGAGTCTACTAGTAAAGGAGTAGGGGCTGTCTTTAGCATGGACTCAGTTGCCTGCTTTTTGGTCACTTCCTGCTGATGAGGCTGCTTTGGCAGGCCACAGGGGAAGAGGACTAACTCCATCCTGATGTGACTTGATGAGGTAGGTGGCTGGGGAGGTGGGTAGGAGGTTCCCCTTTCTGAGGAATAGGAGAGGGCAGATGGGACTGGGAGGAGAGGAGGGAGGGACAATGACTGAGATGTAAGGTGAATAACTAATTTTTTTAATATCTTATTTTATTTATTAACATATACACCTATTTTATAACACATGAATAAAACAAACTACATACAGCAAGGAGAACCATGAGACAATCATGAGTTATATAAATGTTACATTCATAGGGATTTGCGAGTTCTCTATGTATTTAGAGTGTTGACTCTTTAAGAGTTCTCGGTGTATTTGGAGTGTTAACCCTTTCTTTGTGACATCTCCTGAATCTTGCTGCAGGTTTTCAGCTGTCCTCTGATCTCATCTATCATTTTTTTTTTTTACTCAAACAAACACTTTTGTCTTTATTTAATTAGCTTTGTCAACCTTGTATTTCCTGTGAGTTTTGAGTTATTGCTAGCTGTTCTTTACAAGTTTCAAAGGGAAGTGAGTTTTCTTCTTGTACTTACTTAAAGCTTTCTTTGCAGTCAATGGAGATTAATACACAGATCCACAGCTCTACAAGGGATCAATAGCACTCTCCTTCTAAGATCCAAAGCACTATGAATGTAATACATAATTCCTTATTGTTTTCTGGTTCTTCTTGCTGTATGTAGTTTATTTTATTTATGTGTAATAATATAAATATGTATAAATAAATATAATTTAAAAAGAAAAAAGAAATTAATATTTCAGTACCAATAACTATTTAAATCTGGACTCCTCATTATAAAATAGTTTGCACTTCAGAATATTTTGAACCAAAAGATGTCATAGACTAGCCTGTCAGCTAGCAGTATTTCTTAGTTGTAGTGATATATTTCTATATACTTTCTAAAACACAAAATTTATATCTACCATATGTAATTAATACTGTTCTGCAAGTAACAGGAGCATTTTGACCTAGAATAAATTTTCTCCTCTCTCACACACACAGAATAATAACAGAGAAATGAGCCAGAAGGAACAGAAAGAGGTCTGCAATGAAATAGTGCTTGCTAGATGTGACTGCACTGTTCACTCATGAACTCACGGTGGCAGAGACTACCCCTTAAGACCTACACAAGCATAAGGCATCCCAAATCTCAGCCTGGATGGAGCTTATAAAGCCCCACTGCTATCTG
The DNA here is from genome assembly GCF_964271855.1 of Acomys minous. Classification (NCBI taxonomy): domain Eukaryota; kingdom Metazoa; phylum Chordata; class Mammalia; order Rodentia; family Muridae; genus Acomys; species Acomys minous. The sequence goes on from NC_140486.1 coordinate 67,419,005, forward strand.
AGGAGCTATTGGCAAGTGATGGCTCCTGGAGAAGACCATGGCCTCACATCAGTGATTCAGCCCTTACAAGGTTACCAATGACCACATAAATGGTGCTACAGTCATTCACATGCAGGAAGTATCAAAACGACTCAGTGGGTCTTAAAAAGGATTACAGGAAGTTGAGAAAGAAAAGTGATGGGGAAAATTGAGAGAGAAGGATTGGGGGTTGGATTTTATGCTTTTTAAAAAATGAATACCTAGTCTGTTTTGTGTAACTCTTGCATATGGCCTATTATCTTTTCCCATACTGAGCAAGTCTCAGTTATTAACAAATTGATCTTTATCTCATGTTTAAAATGCCACCCTCATAATACAGTGTTTTCCTTTTCACATGGGCCCAATTTTGAACTTTCTCTTCTGTTCCACTGGTCTGTTGTCTTTTTTGTGTATTATATTTACAGAAAGCACATTTTATATGATTCAGTTGGAACGTACTCCTGGTTTTCCCCTCCCTCTCATTGTCTAATGGCTAGTCTTGCATATTTTTGTTTCCATGTGAACTTTATTTCTATTTTTCTAACTCCCTAAAATATATCATTGATACTTTACTTTAGGTTAGATTATGTTACATTTAAAGGCTAACTTAAAATGATTTTTATGAAGTTGAGATGTCATACCCAAGAACAAGAATATCTTTCCATTTGCTCAACTCTAATTTAGTAGAGGAAGATTTAATGCAGGAAGACCAGGAAGATATTAAGCATTGTTCATGAGTTTTACATACACATTTTAATTATTCTTTTGTGTGTGTCTGTGTGTATGTGTGTGTGTGTGTGTAGTGTGAATATATATGTATATATATGTATGCATGTATGTATGTATATGTGTGTGTATGTATGTATGTGTATGCATGTGGAGGGACATGTGTGTAGGGGGTGAGGTGATTTTTAATGTGTGCACACATGCTGTGGAGGTCTGAGGTTGATGGGAAGGGTTCTTTCCCTGTGCTCACTGAGGCAAGGCCTCTCACTACAGCCTATAGCTTGTCGATGTGACTAGTCTGACTAGCAAGCTTGCTCCTGGCTTACAGTGTGCCGCATCTCCCTAAGCAACCAAGTGGGCTCGGGAAATCAAACTCCTTCTCTCTTTCTTGCCTGGAAAGTGCTTTTAACTGCAGATCCACCTCCCAAACCCCTAAATTTAGTGTTAAATACCATCTTTTTGTTGCTGTTATGACGCTTCCCTGTCACTCTCCTCTCATGCTGTTTGTTTTTGTACATATGAAAGCTACTGGTTTTGTCTGTCAATTCCTTATGCTGTTGTTTATTGAATTCTTCCATTTCTGACTGGTGATGATCATTGACTCTGCAGAACAATGCAGGATGCTATCACACCAGCTGAGAACACAGGTAGCTTTGCTTCCCTCCCTCAGTTCTAATGCTTCTAGTTGAGTTCTTGTGTTAAGTGTCTTTAGTAAAGAAACTTTATTATGTTTTGAGTAGAAGGTAGAAATAGTCTTGTGCTGTCTCCAGTTTTTAAATGTTCTTGTATTGTGTCTCCATGAAATAAAATGCTGACTTTAGGCTCTCTCTCTCTCTGTCTCTCTCTGTCTCTGCCTCTGTCTCTCTCTGTCTCTGTCTCTGTCTCTCTGTCTCTGTGTCTCTGTGTCTCTGTGTCTCTCTGTCTGTCTGTCTGTCTGTCTGTCTGTCTGTCTGTCTGTCTGTCTGTCTCTCTCTCTCTCTCTCTCTCTCTCTCTCTCTCTGTGTGTGTGTGTGAGTGTGTGTATAACAGTTTTATGCTGGGTTATGGGATAAAATCCTCTGTTTTATTGAGTGCTTGGGCATTTTTCTCAAAATAAATCTAACATCTAAAAATCAGCACAATTGAGCTAATGATTTTCTGTGTATACGCATCTAATTGCTATAATGATTCCAGATGAATTATAGTGAGACTGAAAACTGAAAAGATATTAAATAGCACAGGTGTGTGGTTTGCTTAAGGATGGAGTCCTGCAGGTATGAGCTTTTGTGCTGTGTGATGTCTTTCAATCAGCTGCTGCCAATTGAATCAGTCAGCAGGCATAGCTAGAAGGAAACTTAAAACAGCTAATTCAATCTCTTATTTCAAAGTTGACAAAACTGACATCCAGAGAGGTTGTTATTTGCTTAAGGTAACTAAGCTAATTAACAGCTCTCTGAGAAACAGACATCTTTTCCCATAATACCCTGTTCCCCAGCAAGCATTTCCAATTCTATAAACCTTTGAGTAATTTGAATAAAAGGCCTTGGGACAAACAAACTCATAAAAATTTCCAAACCTGTAACTCATACCTCTGAGATGAAACAGAAAGACTATTTTTTTTTACTTAAAATATAACAACACTGATAATTACTAATGATTGAACATGACATCTTTTGTGTAGGGTTAGTGGATAAACTACAGGAGGTGATAAAATAGATGGAACAAAACCATAAAAATGGAAGGACAACAGAGCTCATTCTGATATGCAAAATAGTAAATATGCAGATCAATAGAAGTCAGGAGTACAGAGGGCAAAGAACCAGGTAGAATGTGTAATTCTCTACAGGAACAAAAGCTATTTCTAAATACTGTTTAAAGGAAAGAATGCAGACAGCTTCTGCCATAGAAGCATAGAAAAAGAAATTCTGTCTCTGTCTCTCTCTGTCTCTCTCTGTCTCTCTGTCTGTCTCTGTCTCTGTCTCTGTCTCTGTCTCTGTCTCTGTCTCTCTCTCTCTGTCTCTCTCTCTCTCTCTCTCTCTCTCTGTCTCTCTCTCTCTCTCTCTCTCTCTCTCTCTCTCTCTCTCTCTCTCACACACACACACACACACACACATTCGTGCATGCACACACCACCACCACCACCATCATTTTATTTACATAAAAATGTACTACCTCAGATCTTTCTAAAAAAAATTGGTTGATTTGTATTTTAAACTTAAATGTGATTATATTTACACAATGCCAAGGCCCAGAATGCACTGCACAGCTATGTCTAGCACCCTCACCACAAATATAATTAAATCTGAATCTGATTTTTTGGCCTGAATTTCTGGATGGAATAAAGAAGCAATTATGGGTATGGTGAATAGTGCTTCAAGTTCTAGTCTGCCCTTTTGGGCATATTTATAGTCCCAGACCAAGGAACATCCATGAAAGGCAATAATATTTATGTGCTTATGATGTCTATTTCTTGGGTCTGGGGGAGCTGTGGCTGGGATCTCCGAGACAACTCACAAGTGATTCGTATGCACTGTCAGACTTTAAGATGTTGGTTCGCCTAGGAAGTCTGCCACACATCTACTCTGACCTATCACCAAAATTCTATATTCTACTGCTAGCCCAGAGTTCTAACCAGTTCTCAGGAAATCCTGGGTTTTTCCAATAGAGATTTGGAATAGCTTCTGGGTGTCTGAATTCTGTCAAAAAGCCAAACAGATTCTCTAGTTCTGGGCAAATTCAGTTGCACAAAATGTGTTTTGGCTGATATTTATTAAGTAGATGTATATGCCAAGCATAGAGCTAAGTGTTTCTATGTGTATTTTTAAATGTAACTCTTACACAACTTCCTGGAAGGAAGTGAAATTTTAGTACCCATGCCTTGTGCAGAGTCTGAGTTTTAGCCAAGCTGTCACATGTCCAAACTTGCAAGGAACAGAGACAGGACTCTGAAGCAGAGATGTCTGACTGAGAGCTCCCATGGAAACGCAGAGCTGTCATGCTCATTGTGGGAAATAAGTTCCTTCCTTCTATTCCTCTCAATTTCAATGACTAGAAACCCAGGGCAGCGTGATGGTCACAGGTAGGAATTACTGCTCTTGGCTAGAGTTTTTGATTTTATAAAGTTACACAAAATACAGGTTCTGTCAATTGTTGGACATGCAAATATCCAATACTTCTGAGACTTTTTTTTCCATGAATGGGGATAATTAGTACTAATATTTTTATCATTATTACCAAGATTAAATGTAAACGCACATAATGCGCATGACAAATAATTTGTATTCAGGCAATAAGCCTGTTCAATGAGTTTTTATTTCTTTTCTCATTGGCTCAAAGTTATCTGGACAGTTTTTAAGGGTGTCCTGGAGCTTTATGAGTTTTTAATTCCCTTGAAGGAGCATGAGATCTGAATACTGAGTAGTTCCCCGCTACTAGATAGCCAATATCACATTGTTGCAATATTGTCTCAAAAAAGGTGATTCCTGATTGTGTGTGCACGGGCACACATATTGCAGAAACGACTGTCTTCACACTAGTCTCCTATACTTTGCTCTTACCACCTAGCGTATATGTTGTGCTATAGTATATCAATTAGCTGATAAACAAAACAGTAGGGCAACAGTGTTTACCATGAGGTTCATTGCAGTAGTCTGTATAATCTACCATAGAACTGAAAATATCTTTCAATTCTGTACAGTGTTAACATAAATAATAAAGACCTTAAGTCTCTCACAAGAGATCCAGGTACATCTAACTGAGTGTTAGCCATTCCTGCCCTATTCCACTCCCCTAGACCTGTGAGAGAAGGGAACTTCCTCCCCTATCATATGATCACAGCCTATCAGGTCTCATCAGGATAGCCTGCTTCCCCTTCTTCTGTGTGCTGCCAGGCCTTTCCACAAAGAGGAAGTGATCAAATTGGGGCCACCGGAGTTCATGTCAGTCCCTGCTCCCCACACAACCATGCAGAATGAGCTGTCCATTGACTATATCTGAACAGGGAGTCTAGGTTAACTGCATGGCTGACTTTGGTTGGTGCAAAAGTTTGTATAGGCCTCTCCTGGGTCCAGATCTGCCAACTTTGATGGTCTCCTTGTGGGGCTCTTGAGCCCTCTGGTTCCCTCCTTCCCACATTCTTCCATACAACTCTCAGCTCTCCACAGGGAGTCCATCCGGGAGTCCCAACTTCTGTCCTGATCCCCCACTGGGTGGAGTCTCTTATAGGCCATCTATGTTGGAGTAATAGGTGGGAACTGAAAGATACAAGTGAGGGGATCATATTCAGGATGTAATGTGAATAAATTATAATAAATTTAAAAATTTTAAAAAGAATGTAGGATTTCTAGTTGAAGCCTGAATGTGGAGAACACATTGGATATGCAAATAAATGAGGGAAAAACTCTCTAGAAAATAAAGAAACATGGTACAAAGGAAAAAAAGTGTTAGACATTGACTCGATTGACTGATGGATTGCACTTACTGAAGCTGGGTGGGGTACCACTTTAAATAAAGTGTGTTTATTTCCCTTATAGGGGCATATTTGCTGGAACAATATGATGTGACAGACAGGGTAGAAATTCTTTTTGCCACAAGATGTCAGAAATATTAGAGGGTAGTGAATCCCAAATGCTTCCTTTGGTGCGACATCATCTTAGGAACTGTATTTCTAATCATGTCCATTTTTTGTGTTGACTTAAAAAGGCACAGTAGACCCAAAACTAAGCCATTGAGTGAGGAGCCAAATGCATACTGCAACTAGTTCCTTGTCTTACTTGGACCTCGTCTCTGCAGGCAGCACATCCATACTTTGATCTCTTGAGTAATCTCTCTTCAATTCAGATGCAATAAATTGATTTAGTGCGAGTGATACTACTGATGCTAATTGAAGACATGGCTCCCTAGCAGGCATGACATAACCGATTCCTTGTGCCAAGAGCAATGAATTCTAGGGTGAGGCTGAGCTTCCTTTCCCAATGTAACACACACGACAGGGTTCTTGATTACTGGGACTCAGTGGCCAGTGCAAATTGCCAAGTATAAGATTCAATTCCTAAACTGTATCACCTGCTTTTGCTCGCCTCACGGAATGCGATCTATTGTATAGGGTGAGGCTTTGAAGCAATTTGAAAAATAAAATAACCTCTTTCCTTTGTTTCTGAAGAATTTTTAAAACGAGTATAATATGAGCCTTTCAACAAAAAATAAAATATTAATGTTTTCATTTTTGGATATTGAAGAAATCTCAACAATGGAGAAAACCAGATTCATTAATTACAGTGTTCAATCAAGTTTTAACACCTGCGATATAGTCTAGAAGCTTCTCTCTAGGAGGCCAGTCTCTGGGAATTAAACAACTGCTGTGGTGGTTCTGTGCTGGAGGATGCTGTGGATGTTTCTGGAGAAGGTGGAAACCTTGTTAAAAATTGCTATTTTGACCAACAATTACCACACAAGTATGCAGGTTCCCACTTTAGCAATCTCTGTGTACGTTTTAGTTTTTTTTTCTTTGGTGAGTTTTTAAAATGTTCAAGAGTTTTGACTGGGGCATATCATATTGGTATCTATTTGTGAGGTACAATGTAACAATATGAGATATATATATATATATATATATATATATATATATATATATATATATATATATACACATGGCATAGTGTTCAGTTCAGGACACTTAGCACACCTATCACCTTATTTGTTTCTCGTGTTTGCATTGTGTATGTTTATTGACGTTTTCACCACACATACAAAGCACACTTATTACTGTCACCCTATACCATTTCTCATTTCCCTTCAAGCCTGCCTAAACTTCCTTTTCCTTACAGATCTTTTCCTCACATCACTGTCTATTTTGCACTGTGATTCACAGAATCTAACAAGGACCATCTATGTGACCATGAGTGTGAGCTCTCCATTGGAACCTGCTGAGTTCACCAGTGAGTACACCACTCCAGATGATCACTTCCTCTTTCCCAGCATCTACTCATAGCCAATAGTTCATGGCAAAAGGTTGTTACCCATTGCCTTATGTGAGCCCAAGGGAAGTAGCCACAATTTCCACGAGCTCATGATGGCGATGGCAGGCATTTCCTAGCCTGTCTTCAACTTCCCGTCTACTGGCTCTTATATTCCTCCCAGGCCCTCTCCTTCAGTGTTCTGTGAGTGTTGGAAGAGCTGTTACAAATGTCTTTTTTTTTTTTAAAGACTAAGCCTTCAACTGTCATATGGTCTTATCTTGGAAGCTGTACTTCTCTTTAGTTAGCATTGTTTACTTTAAAGAGAGGCTTCTCTGATTAAAACTGAGACTAGCTTAGGTCTACGGACATAAACATAAATATAAAATAATTAGATCAATTTAGTTAGGCAGCAATAGTAAGCTCTGCCCCTTTCTGGGTTCATGACTTCCCTAGGTATGAGCTGTTGACTGGGATTACAGCGCCAGGCCTGAGTTCCTTCTTGTGGGGAAAGCCTTCATATCCGGTCAGAGCACAGTTGCTTACTCTATCACAGTTGCGCTATTTGTTGCGAAGGTGACACATCTTCCGGAAACACTGGTTTTGTACTTTAGAGGGTGCACAGATGGGTAAGAGCATTTGCACCCCCTCACCCCCACCAGCAGCCTACCCAGCACCTTCTGGTACTTTGAAAGCTAGCCAGGAGGGAGGAAGCCTCCAGCTCAGTTTTATCCAGCTCCAGTTTTCCCAGGCTGGATGTTTCTCAAAAACCTACAGATAAAACTACCATATGACCCAGCCATACTGTTCTTGGGCACACACTCTACGAACCAGCACACCACACAGATAACTGTATATTCAATCTCATTACTGCTGTATTTTTAATAGCTAGGAGTTGACATTAGCCTAGATGTCCATCAACTAATAGTATATCCTGAAAGTATTCTGTACATACATGATGGAACTGTATGTAGTTGTAAAGAAAAGCAAAAAGATACATAAGGTCTAAGTGGAAGAAATTGTACTGAGTGAGTTAACCCAGGCTCAGAAAGGCAAACACACCATGTGGTCTCTCACACAAGGATCCTATGTTCCATTCTGTTAGCTTTGTTTGTATCTGTGGAAGCTACTAAACTGAGAAGGGCATTTAGGTGGGAGGTAAGGGGGACGGAGGCTAGTTGTATTCAGGTAAAGGACATTGGAAGGTAACAGGGGTAGCAAGGTTTAAGCAGAGAAGAGGGAATCAGGGCTGTGAGGAGGCAGGCCATGGAGGAATAACCAGAAAGAGAATATTAAAAGGCCACATGGAAGCATCGTATCATATAACCTCATTAAAAAGATGAGCAGTTGAAGGTGTGTATCATGCATGGTTACATAATTCTACTTCTGTAGGCTGTTGCTACACAGTCTCTGCTGGGTGTGGAACATCTCCATAGATGCTGTTGTTCAGAGTCCCCAAAGGTACAAGGTATTATGCAGACTCTTTTTAGTCCTCAGTGTTCTCCACTGGACATAGAGGATAAGCCCCTATTGCCAATTGCTTTCTCCTATTTGGATCTACAGTGCGTAGTCAGCCATGTTCACCATCCTGTGCTATCCAGCACCGGAACTTATTTCCTCTACTGTGCAAAAACCCTAGGCCTTCAGGTTTACCTCTCCTCTGGTTTCTACTTTCGTCATCATCTCTGACAAGCAGTTATAAAGTCAGCTGCTGTGAAGTTGGCTGTTTTATATATTTTATACCAGTTAGATCATGACTCTTTCTGTCCTAACTTATTGCAGTTAATACCATGTTAAAAACCATGCCGATTTATACCCCCAAAATGGCAAAGTATGGTTGTTACAATTACATGATGTTAAATTGCATATAAATTTCACCTGTTGGTAGACAACATGGTTTATTTTATACCCTGGCCATTTGAGCAAAGATGTGATTAAAGAAACCAGTGTCTAGAGGGTTTTTTTTTTGTAGTTGTTGTTTTGTTTTTTGTTTTGGCTTGGGTATGATGTGGCACATATGTAGAGGTCAGAGGAAAACACACAGAATTTGTTTTTTTCCTTCCACCATATACATCTCAGAGGCAGAACTCGATCACAGTCTTAGCAGCAGGCACTTTTACCTACTGAGTCACCTCACTGGCTCTGACTGAATTTCCTTAACTGTATTTCTGATGCATAATTGTATGATCATATGAAAGCATGACTTTTAGTTTTCTGAAGAATTTTCATATTCATCTCGAGGATGTCTATGCTAATTTATGTTTCTGTAAACAGTTCATAAGTGTTCCTCTTTCTCCACATTCTCATCAACACGTGTTAATTTTTGTCCTTTTGATAATAGGCCTCCTAACTCAGACGAGTGACTATCTCGTGGTTGATTTGCATGCCCCTAGGAACTAATGTTATTGAGTGATTCTCATAAATCTAATGGGCACTTACGTGTATTCCTTTTAGCAAATTATATTTAAATCCTTAGCTCATTTCAAACCTTTGCTATTGGATTAAGTTCCAAATAATTCCTAGATATTATCTGCCTTCCAGATAATACTTTTGTGTGCTATTTTGTGCACGATCTCTTTATTCTGTTGAAGTGTTAACTAAAAAGTGAGCTTTTAACTTGGCGTAGTATCATTTGCCAATTTTTGTACTTGTTGCCTTATATATTTTGTTAGATAGAATACATATGTTTTATCTATCATCTGTCTATCTGTCTATCTATCTATCTATCTATCATTTATCTATCTATACACCTATCTACCAGATTACGTCAGTATGCTTCCTTCTAGTTGTTTTGTACTGTTAGATCTAACATTTACATTTTTAAATGTGAAGATCTAAAGTTTTAAAGATCTTAAAAGGATTTGGGTTTAATTTTATTCTTCAGCATTTGCATGACAAGTGCACATAGCACCGTTTATTGAAAATTGCTGCTGGTTTTAAAAACGTCATTGTTTATTCCTATTCCTGTAAAAAAAAACCAATTAGCTATAAATATAAGGTTTTTTTTTTGAATCACTACTCAGGTCACTGCTTTGTGTATCTTTTGTGAGAATCTTCTTTCATGACAATATCATGCTGTGTTGCCTTCTGTACCTTTTTAATATACTTTGAGGTCAGGTGGTGTGATGTTTCCAGGTTTGTTACTTTTGTTCAAAAATGCTTTGGGCTATATTTTTTCACACATAGTTTCTTGAAAACTTCATTATTTTTTTTCTAATTCTCTGATGAGTATCACTGATAGTTTGATGGAGACTGGACTTGGTCTCTGAGACACTTTGGATAGTATGTACTTTTACTATTTTAGTTCATAAACATGTAATCTCTTTCCATTTATTTATATCTTTTTTTGGTAAATTTCATCAATATTTAATAGTTTCAATTGCAAAGAGATTTCAATAGCTATACTTATCCTTAGTTATTTTATTTGACATAGATATCATAATACCATAAGTAGAATTACTCTCTTATCTGTAACCATAGCTATTTGTTTTAGCATATGTGTGTGCTGCTAAGTACTGAAAGTCTTCTATCAGAGAAATTCCCAAGACCTGATAACCTCACTGTTAATGTATATCATAATACATAAAGAGCTAACATCATCTTCTCCAACTATCCAAAATATTGAACAGTATAGAACTTTTTCAAACTTCCTCTGTGAAGTCAAAATTATCTTGGTAACAAACTAAATAGGAACACAACAACAACAAAAGAAAACTAAAAGTCAGTATCTCTGACAAATATGATTGCAAAAAATTTCAACAAATACCAGCGAACTGAATCCAGGAACATATTGCAAAGATACTTCTTTCTGACAAAATGGAATTCATTCCTGAAATACATGCTTGTTTGGCAAACTTAAAAAAGAAACTATATTATCATATAAATATATAAAATAATGCATTAAATAACATTTAGTATCCCTTTACAATTGAAAAACTCTCAACAAATTATTCATAAAAGGAATGTGTCTCTTCTTTCAGTTTGTTTATATGGTGGATTACATTGATTTATTTTCATATGTTGAACCATCCCTGCATCCCAGGGATGTAGCCTACTTGGTCATGGTGGATGACATAATTGATGTATTCTTGGATTTGGTTTTTGAGTGTTTTATTGAGAAGTTTTGCATCAATGCTCATGAGTGCTATTAGTCTCATATTCTCTTTCTTTGTTGAGTCTTCATGTGGTTCAGATATAAGGGTGATTTTGGCTTTATAGAATGAGTTTGGTAATGTTATTTTTGTTTATATTTTGTGGAATAGTTTGAGGGTATTGCTATTAACTCTTCAAACATTTTCTTAAGTACAAATAAAGCCTTTGACAAAATTCAGCATCCCTTCATGATGAAAGTCATAGAGAGATCAGGGAAACAAAGCCTATACCTGAATATAATAAAGGCTACATAGAGCAAGGTGATAGCCAACATCAAATTTAATGGAGAGAAACTCAAAATAATTATACTAAAATCAGGGACAAAACAAAGCTGCCCACTCTCACATATCTCAATATAGTACTAGAAGTTCTAGCTAGAGTAATAAGACAACAAAAAGAGATCAAAGGGATACAAATTGGAAAGGAAGAAATAAAAGTATCACTAATTGCAGATAATATGATAGTGTACATAAGTTACTCTAAAAATTCTACCAGAGAACTCCTACACCTGATAAACACCTTCGGCAAAGTGCCTGGATACAGGATTAATTTTAACAAACAAGTAGCCCTCCTATAAACAAATGACAAACAGGCTGAAAAAGAAATTAGGAAAACTACACCCTTTAGAATAGCTACAAATAATATAAATTATCTTGGTATAACTCTAACTAAGCAAGTAAAAGACCTTTATGGAAAGAACTTCAAGTCTCTGAAGAAAGAAATTGAAGATGATGTCAGAAGATGGAAGGATGTCCCATGTTTGTGGATAGGTAGGATTAACATACTAAAAAGGACTATCTTACCAAAAGCAATCTACAGATTCGATGCAGTCCCCACCAGAATACCAAAACAATTCTTTACAGACCTTATGACTTTTTCATATATCTTTAGTGACCATCTTCTTTCTGTGTTTATCTCACCTTCTTGGAGCCCACTGTCTTTCCCATTTCCCCCATGAGATAATTTGTAAGCTATTATTGCCCTCTCAATTACTCCTTCATCTTCCACTCAGGTAATGGTCTCTTTTTACTATCCTGGTTTCTGTTATTGCCAGATATGTGCTCACACCTAAAATGCGTCCAAGAGGTGGAAGGGAATACCTTTTGTTGACACATTGCACTTCAGGTCCTGGAAGCCTCTGGACTGGAACTGACCTGACAGCCTCTTCCCTGTGGAATAGCTTTCATGGTGTAGAAGGCATTATTCAAGCTTCCAAAGGAAGGAAGAAACTAACAGTCTTATCCATCTATAACAGCTGTGAAACACACCAGTGACCACCAGGCAAACTAGCTCCAAGGGTACAGTAGTGGCATACATGTCTTAATGGTAATCAATAGCTCTTTAATTGGACTCACTTTTATGATCTTACATTTTTGGGGTTGGTCCAAATTAAATAAATATACATTAATTGATAAAAGTGAAAAAGACAAAATAATGTTTTTTTCTAGATTAAAATTTATAAGAGGTAGCCAGATGGGCAGGAATAAATATAAGTGTAGACCTCACACCTCACTCATGATACATCTCTTTACAACAGATACAGACAATTATAGAAAACCACAGCCAATTAAACAGTGCCAATTAATACATCTACAATATGACTCCTGCACCTAAGGCTGAGGAATTATTTTTGATGAAACAGTGGATAGATTATAAGAGCCACAGTGGGAATTCAGGAGTTGTGCTTAGATTGCATCGCCTAGTTATGTTAGAAGATATACCCATAAATTATCACAAATATGAGTGACTAACCATGAGCTGAAAAAAATCCAACAATAACACACATGGTAATGTGGCCAAGAGACAGCCCAGGAGGAATCAACGCTCCAAAACCAAAGCAAAGAAGCAAACTAAGGGCAGAAAAAGAATGCATCCAGTGGGAGAAATAGTTTTCATCAGGAATGGGCACACCAATTTATCCGGTAGCAAATGGTTGCTTTAAAAATATACATATAAGTAACATTATAAGAGTGAGTAGGTCGTATTTATCTACTTACCTATGTATATTCTCTCTAACAAATCTTTAAAAAATCTTTTATTAAATTTTTGGGTTGGTCCAAATTAAATAACATACATTACTTGATAAAAATTTGAAAAAGTCAAATACTGGTTTTTCTAGATTATAATTTATAATCTAGGATTATAGGATATACAAGAATAACTATGAACATGATATTTTATTTCTTTGCTTTTTTTTTAACATCAAAAGCCCTTTTTACTCTTGATGTAAAGAAACCTTATACTTAAAGTATTTAAGCAGAACAGAACAAGAATTTTGTAGAAAAACTCAAGGCCTAACATACCATGAACAATGAGAACCTACTAATATTTTAATATAATATTTATGGAGATAAAATTTTTATTGTTTCAAATAGAAATCCAGAAAGAAATGCAGCAATTCTGAGAAGATGCTAAGTGTCTTCTTTCTTTTATCACTCCACACCCTCCATCCATTCTCATCTCATGGTCTAAGGGAGCTGTTGTTAAACATCCAGTCACAATTTTATATTTTCTTCTAAAATAAAGATATAGGTGGATGGAAAATTTCAGTTCCCCTTTCTTATAAGAAACAGGATTTGCAGTCTCCTTTTATAACACTTCCCAAACTGTATTCTCACAGACCATATGGCTTTTTATCGATCTTTGTTGTAATTATAATAATGAGAATTTCAGACTTGAAGTAACAAATAAAATGATTAAGATTAAACACAGTTTAAGACCCTATTATGTTCTAGGTGCTATTAGACATTTTTAAAATTTGAAGCAGTTATATTAAATGAGAGAAATGAAGCTCAAAACAAAACAAAACTAAGGAATGTGCCTCAGGCCATATGACAGTGAAAATGCCAGGAGGTCAGGATCCCAGATTATTCCATATTGCATGGCTCTGACAATATGTCTGTAGAAAAGAACAGAGTTATCACAAAGGGTAGAAACACACATAATCATTTTTTGTTAAGATAAAATTGTGGTAAAACCGTTTTAGAAAAAAAACACTGTGGATTTCCCTCAAAACTTAAAAAACAGCTATCACACAATCCTATGCCTAATATCTGTATATACAGCCAGAATAAATGAAGGAGCCTGTCAAAAAGATGTCTCACTGATACATCTAATTACAGCTTCCATCGTATGAAGTCAAGATAAATGCCGTTGGATAGATAAATTGAAGAAAATAATGGATGGTTAGATAAATAGCTGTGTAGGGAATGAAAAGAAGATGAACATATACAAATACTCTTAGCTATGGAGAGTAAGTTTTGAATGCCAATTTTAGAATTTAGTACCTATAGACTTGAAAATGGCTGAGAAAGTAGACCATAAATATTCTCACCATAGAAAGATTTAAGGTGATAGACGTATCAGTTAGTTGATTTAATCGGTTCACAATACATTTAAGATTTTTTATTTGTGAGTTATCACTTAATAATTCCAGAGAAAGGAGGAAAGTAAGAATAACATCAATTCATTCAGTAAAAATAAATTATGGAATAATGATACTAGTTTACCGACTTGTAACCTAGTAAAAATGCAAGTCAATTTCTTAATCACAACATAGATAATTAATTTTATATGAATTTTTATAAAACAGCCGGATAAAATATATCATTATGTCTTGCCTAATAATGTATGCATAATAGTGTGTGTGTGTGTGTGTGTGTGTGTGTGTGTGTGTGTGTGTATGTGTGTGTGTGCATGTGTGCCAAGTTAGAAGCCATTTTGTGCCAGCTGATATAAGCAGGGAACTGAACTCAGGTCCTCTCAAAGAAAGCTTAATTGTGCATCTATATATCCAAACCCTAGCTGGATTATATTGATGAGTGATAAGATACAAGAGAAAAATCCCTTACCTTATAATCACTGTCAATATCAGGAAAACATTTTTAAGGCAAAGATATTCAGCACACAATTAATGCAGAAAACAAATTCTTGATTTACTACATAAAACTTTATTTAAATGTGAGCATGCTAAATATTGACAAAAATAATGAATATTCATCAAGCAAATGAACAGAGATTAATAATACATATAAAAATAAATTCTATGGAATTAAAATGCCCCCATAATTGCTTATGTGTCAAAAATAGCCAAAGAAATCACAAGTTTTGAGCAGGTTGCACTGAGACTATGTATCAATGGGAATATTTCAAAAAATTAGTTAGACAATATGCCTCAAAACTGTTGGAAAATCTTTATTTTCTAGCTCAAACCCTGTCCTCCTAATCCTTCTTTATGTATCTATTTTATAGATATAATGAGACATTTGATAATAATTTTTCCCAATTATAATTATTGTAGTGTAATTTATTAGTTGGTGACACAAGAATATGTGTACTATATAGTGATTATAGAGAAGGTGTGGAATAGCACACTGTGGAAAAAATTTGCAATTAACAAGACAAAAATTCAGGTCTCCTGGGTTTCTATAAGAAATTGAGGGTTCTCTGCACTCTTTGAGTCTGTTTATAGCTGTGAAATTAGCTTAATCATCATAACATTGATTTGTTCCAGGCAGTTTTTCAGACAGTATAATATGAATACATGCAAGAGTAAGCAGTAGTTGGTACATAGTGTGGGTGATTGTTTGAATGATCACAAGTTGTTTTTGTTGTTGTTGTTGTTGTATTTTATTTAACCAACTATTTTGTTCCTAAATTGAATGTGAAAAAGATACTAAGTAAAATGTTAGGAAAGGAGCCTGGATTACATAGATGATATTTTATTGTTTTAATAAATAAGACACACTTAGTAATTAAAGATTTCAAGGAAATTTATGAACAAGTAAACAGTAACAACTTTTGAGATTAATGATGTTATGTGTTGTTTCCTCAACAAGAAGAAAAGTAATGAGAGTCGTGAAGAATTTGGATTTAGCCAAACTAAATAAGTACTCATGTTAAGAGCTCTCAGAAACCACAAAAGAGAATCTGTGTGTTTTGTCTACCAAAAACATATGGCAAATACACTTCTTTACAGGTTAAAGATGTGATGTTTCCCTCTTAAGGAACAAACCAAGAATATCTGATCACACCACTCTTTTCCCACATAATGTGGTAATCCTCCTGCCTCTACTTCTTGAGTGTTTGTACTACAGATGTTTGCCACACACAGACCTTCTTAGATACTCAAAAAAGAAAATGACAATATAAAGAGTTGTCAAGATGGAAAGCAAAAGGAAATTTCAAAAGCTGCTAGTGGGAACACAAAATGCCACAGGCACTTGGGAAACTGGCATTACCTAATGATTTCATTAGGTACTCACTGAGCATAAATGAAAGCATGTATCTATTCTAAAAGTAAAACTGTACAAAGACAAATATAGTATGTACTCACTTATGAGCAGATATTAGCCATATTATACAGGCTCACCATACTACAATCCACAGACCCAAAGAAACTAAGTAACAAGGAAGATCCAAGGGAGGATGCTTGAATCTCCTTCAGAAGGGGAAATAAATAGAAGTGGATGGAGGGAGGAAACTGAGTGAGAGACAGTAAGAAGAAGAACAAAGGTGGGTATTAGATATGGGCAGAGCAGGGTTGGGGTGTGGGTGGAAGATGAAAGGGGTAGGAGAGATAAAGGAATTGGAGACCTGCCAGAGGGTAGGCTCTTAGTAGGATATGGGGGTGACTCTAACTGAGACTCCTAGCAGTGGGGGGATACGGAGACTGAAGTGGCCACTTCCTATAAGCAGGAAGGACTTCTAGTGGAGGGAGATGACACCAAGCCACCCATAAAACCTTGACCCAAAATTTACTCTGCCTACAGGGTGTGCAGCGATAAAGATGGAACAGAGATTGAGGGAATGGCCAACTAATGATTGGCCCAACTTGACACCCACACCATGGGAAAGAGCCAACCCCTGACACTATTGATGATACTCTCCTATGCTTGCAGACAGGGGTCTAGAATAACTGTCCTCTGAGGGTTTCCACCCAGCAGCATGAAACAGATGATGAGTCTCACAGCCAAATATTACTTTGTGGAGTCTTGTGGAAGAGTTCGGGGCAGGTTAGAGAGACCTGGAAGGGAAAAGAACTCTATAAGAAGACCAACAGTGTCTACTATCAAAGACCATGGGAGCTCACAGAGACTGAACCACCAACCAAAGAGCTTATATGAACTGGACCTAGGTCCCCTACACATATGTAGTTGATGGACAGCTTGATCTTCATGAAGGTCTCCTAGAAATTATAGCAGGGGCTATCTCAGACATAGATTCTTCTATTTCTTGTTTCTGGTTCACTTTCTCTTAGCTGGGCTGTCTTGTTAAACCTCAGGGAGAATATTAGGAACTTAGTGCTGATGGGACTTGATGTGCAGAGGCAGGTTGTTAAGGGAGGGGCTCCTCTTTTCTGAGGAGAAGGGGAGGGGAGAATGGAGGAGAGGGTGAGAGGGTGGAGCCAAAAGGAGAGGAGGGAAGGGGATGAGATAGAGATATGGTGAAAAAGTAAATAAATGTAATTTTTAAAAAGTATAATAATGTAAGAAAAAATGGTCACATATAGATTGGAAATGAAGAAATCTATTTCTCAACTAATACTTGGCAAATAAAGTCCATAAAAAGAAAAACCTAATGTGTCTCTGTATACTGCCTATAAATAGATGTACATTGAGTAGTTCCAACATGGTGGCACTCATCACACAGTGTCTGGTTAGCAAGAAAACCAGGACTACACAGCGACCTAAGGGCCAAACTGAGAGCTACAAAACACCAGTGGTGCTGATTCCCAGGTGAGAGGGATCCACATTGTATGGGGCACGGGTGGGTTCAATCCCTGGCCACCCAGCTAATCCACCGAAAAATTTCAGGGGACAACCCACATTAGCTACCATCTTGGGAAGGACTGTGTGATATATGAGCAGCTTCAGGCTCTCACCGTCCATCTACTGCTTGCCAGGTCTGGGACTGGGAGAGCCAGGGGACAGGCAGAGCTGAGTCCCAGCACTGGACATAATCCATATTAGCTGCCTCCTGAGAAAGAGTGCGGAGCACCCAAGTACTTTTGAGCTCTGATTTCTTTCAGTGCCCCAGATGCTTGCTGGCCTAGCCTAGCTGGGTCACAGAACAAATAAACAAAGCCCTGGCACCTCAAGAGGGCCTGTGGAGCTTCTTGAGCAGCTTGGAGTTTTGATTTCTCACATTCCCTCCTCCCCCAGGTGCTTACCAGCCAGGCCCATCTGTAACAAAGAGCACACAGGCAGAGGCGAATCCAGGTGCCACCCACAATCCGCATTAGCCACCATCCTATGAGCAACTGTGGGTCTTGGTCTGTATCTACCCACCCGCCTGAAGCATACTGCTCAGATACAGCTAAGACACAAAGCAAAAATGCTGAGCAGAGAACTGAGTGGGCCCCAATCTGTATTAGCTGCTATCCTATGAGCAGCCTCAGGCCTGGGTCAATCTCTGCCCAACCACCTGAAGCATACTGCTCTGACACAGCTAAGACACAAAGCAAACAGGCAGAGCAGAGACATGCTCAGGCCACAATCCTTATTAGCTGCTATCCTGCTAGAAGATTCTGGCTCTGATCTCACCCTGCCCACTTATAGTCTATTGGCCTGATACACCTAGGTCACAGAGCAAACACATAGAGCAGAGACCTGTGTGGGCCATACTCCACATTAGCTGCTGTTTCATAAGCAGCGTTGAGTTCTAATATCTCTCCACTGGCCAGGGATTTACTGGCCTAGTACAATGGGGGCAAAGAAAAGATAAGCAAAGCCCTATCATATCAAGAAGGCCTGTAGAACAAACTAGCAACATTGAGCTCTGGTCCCTCACAGCCTCCTAGCTGCTTAACAGCCTGACCCATCTGGGATACAGAGCAAATGGACAGAGCTGAGTCTGGCACAGACCAAGACTCACAATTTCTATCATATAAAAAAAAGTCTGTGGGGCACCTGAGAAGCTTCAAGCTTGAATCTCTCACAGCTGCTTACTGACCTGTCCCATCTGGAACACAGTAGATAGTTAGAGCCCTGACTGTAGGGCACCTGAGCAGCTCTGGTCTTGGAAATCTATCAGTGCAGTCCTCTCCTGCCTTACCCAACTAGAATAGAGTCAGGGAACCAAGCTGAGATGAACTGGGTACAGGCTCTAACACTCACTATCCAATATCCTGGAGGAGGCCTCTGGGAAGCCCTAACAAGCAGCCTTTTCCTTAGAGCTCTCTTTACTTGCTTCCAACCTGCTTGGCCAAAATGGGACACAGATAGTGACCTCATTGGAAGAACCTCTAGGCCTGCTAACACCAGAGACAACCAGATGCCTAGAGACGGAAAAAAAAAAAAAACTAGCAACAAAACTCAGAACCATATAAGAACCCCAGAAACCAGTGACCCTAACACAGCAAGCCCTGAAGATATAAACACCCATGAATCTCAAGGAGAAGACTTTAAATCTGAGGTGATAAAAATGATAGAGGCTTTGAAAGAAGAAAATAAATCACTCAAAGAAACATAGGAAAATACATTCAAACAGATGAAGGAATTGAATAAATCTTATAAAGAATTATAGAAAATACATCCAAAGAGATGACGGAATTAAATAAATCCTATAAAGAATTACAGGAAATTTCAATCAAATGGCAGAAAGAAATGAATAAAACTATTCGAGACCTAAAGAAGGAATTAGAAGCATCAAAGAAAACATAAACTCAGGCAATCTTAGAGTTGAAAAACATAGGGAAGAGAAGAGGAACTGCAGACACAAGCCACTTCAAGCAAATACGAGAGATGGAAGAGAGAATTTCAATGTGGAAGATACAATCAAATTTTTTGATACATCAATCAAAGAAACCATTAAAACTAAAAAGTTCTTGACACAAAACACCCAAGAAATTTGGTACACTATAAAAAGATCAAATCTAAGAATAATAGAAATGGAAGAAGGAGAAGACACCAACCTCCAAGGCCCAGAAAACATTTTCAACAAAATCATAGAAGAAAACTTTCCAAACCTAAATAAATAAATGTCCATACACATACAAGAATCCTACACAACTCCAAATATATTCAACCAGAAAAGAAAATCTTCCTACCACATAATAATTGAAACATCAAATGTACAGAACAAAGAAAGAATATTGAAAGCTGCAAAAGAAAAAGGTCAAGTCACAAAAATGGCAAACTCAGCAGAATTACAACTGACTTCTCTACAAAGACTAGGGAAGTTAGAAGAGCCTGGATAGAAATCCTGCAAACATTAAGAGACCACAGATGCCATCCCAGACTACTATACCCAGCAAAACTTTCAATCACCATAGATGGAGAAAACAAGATAGTCCATGAGAAAACCACATAAAATCAGTAGCTAACCATAAATCCAGACCTACAGAAGACACTAGAAGGAAAACTACAACCTAAGAAGGCTAACTACACAAAGAAAAAAACACAGGAAATAAGTAACTTCACATCCACAAATCCAAAACACAGAAACACACACATTCTACCACCACCAATATCAAAATAAAAGGAACTAACAACCACTGGTCAGTAATATATTTTAACATCAATGGCCTCAACTTCTCAGTAAAAAGACACAGGCTGACAGAATGGATGTGAAAACAGGATCCATTATTCTGCCACATAGAAGAAACACACCTCAGCAATAAAGATGGATATTACCTCAAAGTAAAGTGTTGGAAAACTGCATTTTAAGCAGATGGACCCAAGAAGCAAGCTAGAGTAGCCATTCTATTATCTGATAAAATAGTCTTTCAACCGAAACTAATTAAAAGAGATGGGAAGGTCACTACATCCTCATCAAAGGACCCTAAGATGATATCTCAATTCTGAACATCTATGCCCCAAATGAAGAAGCACCCACATTCATAAAAAAAGTTGTTACTAAAGTTTAAACCACACGTTCAACCCCACACATTAATAGAAGGACACCTCAACACCCCTCTCTCCCCAATAAATAGATCATCAAGACAGAAACTAAATGGAGAAAAAAGGAAACTAATAGACATCATGAAACAAATGGACTTAACTGATATCTACAGAACATTTCACCCAAACACAAAAGAATACACCTTCTTTTCAGGACCTCACAGATCCTTCTCCAAAATTGATTACATACTTGGCAACAAAGCAAACCTCATAAGATACAAGAAAATTGAAATAATCCCTTGCATCTTATCAGACCACCATGAATTAAAGATGTAACTCAATAACAAAAGAAACAACTGAAAGCCTACAAATTCACGGAAACTGAACACCTCCCTACTAGATGCCATCTGGATAAGGGATGAAATAAAAATTCACACACAAATTTATGGGGCACAATGAAAGCAGGGTTAGGAGGAAAGTTCATAGCACTAAGTGCCTTTATAAGGAAACTGGAGAGATCCAATGCTAGCAACTTAACAGCACACCTGGAATTTCTAGAACAAAAAGTAGCAGACACACCCAAAATGAGTAAATGGCTGGAAATCAACAAACTCAAGGCTGAAACCAATAAATTGGAAACAAAGAAAATAATTCAAATAATCAATGAAACCAAGAGCTGGTCCTTTGAAAAATACAACAAGATTGACAAACCTTTTTGCCAAACTAACTAAAAGGCAGAGGAAGAGTATTCAAATCAACAAAATCAGAAATGAAAAGAAAGACATAATGACAGACACTGAGGAAATCCAAAGAATCATCAGGTCTTATTTCAAAAGCCTATATGCCACAAAATTTTAAAGCCTAAATGAAATAGACAATTTTCTTGATACCTATCAACTACCAAAATTAAATCAAGACCAGGTAAATGAATTGAATAGTCCTATCACAGCTAAGGAAATAGAGTCAGTTATCAAAAGTCTCCCAACCAAAAAAAAAAAAAAAATCCCAGGACCAGATGAATTCAGTGCAGAATTCTACCAGACCCTTCAGAGAAGAGCTAATACCAATTCTCTTCAAACTATTCCATAAAATAGAAAGAG
Source organism: Acomys minous (assembly GCF_964271855.1). Taxonomy (NCBI): domain Eukaryota; kingdom Metazoa; phylum Chordata; class Mammalia; order Rodentia; family Muridae; genus Acomys; species Acomys minous. Next base: position 67,440,776 of record NC_140486.1, read on the forward strand.
ATCATCTTACACCCATCAGAATGGCTAAGATAAAAAATTCAAGCGACACCACATGCTGGCAAGGATGTGGAGAGAGAGGAACACTCCTTCATTACTGATGGGAATGCAAACTAGTACAACCACTTTGAAAATCTATCTGGTGCTGTCTCAGAAAACTGGGAATAGGGCTTCCTCAAGACCCAGCGATTCTACTCCTTGGAATATACCCAGAAGATGCTCCAGCACACAACCAGAACATTTGCTCAACCATGTTTATAGCAGCCTTACTCATAATAGCCAGAGCCTGGAAACAGCCTGTTTCCCTCAGTAGAAGAATGGATAAAGAAACTGTGGTACATTTATCCTATGCAATACAACTCAGCCATTAAAAACAAGGAATTCCCGAAATTTGTGGACAAATAGATTGAACTAGAAATGATCATAATGAGTGAGTTAAGCCAGAAGCAGACTCAAATAGTATATACTCACTTATAGTATATACTAGCCCAAGGGGCATGTCCCATAAAAGTCTTCACTTACGAGGAAAGTGGGACAGAGGGGAGGACATCCTATTGGGTCTCTAGGTGAAAGAACCATGGGAGAATGGGGAAATAGAAAGATTCAGAGGGTCCTAGAAACCTACAAGAATAACATTATGATGGACAGATCTGGGCCTAGGGGTCCTGCTCAAACTGTGGCACCAGCCAAGGACAATATGTGCAGTAAACTTTGAACCCCTACCCAGATCTAGCCAATGGGCAGGACATTCTCCACAGCTGAGTGAAGAGTGTGGTCTGACTTTTACACGAACTCTGGTGCCCCATATTTGGCCACGTCCCCTGGATGAGGAGCTCTGATGGCACTCAGAGGAAGGATAGCAGGCTACCAAGAAGAGACTTGATACCCTATGAGCATATACAGGGGGAGGAGGACCCCCTCAGTCACAGTCATAGGGAAGGGGAGTAAGGGAAAAATGGGAGGGAGGGAGGGAGGGAGAAATGGGAGGATACAAGTGATAGGCTAGCAATTAAGATGTAATATGAATTAATTAATAAAACATATTAAAAAAGAAAGAGAAGGAATATTACCAAACCCATTATATGAGTCTCCTTGATACCTATCCACAGAAAGACTCAATAATGAAAGAGAATTTCAGACCAATTTCTCTTATGAACATTGATGTGAAAATACTCAATAAAATACAGACAATTCAAGAACACATCAAAACTATCAATCACCATGATCAAGTAAGCTTCATCCCAGGCTTGCAGTAGTGGTTCAATATGTGGAAATATATCAAAGTAATTCATCATATAAAGAAACTGAAAGAAAGAAACCACATGGTCATCTCTTTAGATGTTGAAAAAGCATTCAACAAAATCCAACATCTATTCATGTTAAAAGTCCTGGAGAGAGTAGGAATACAAGGCACATACCCAAACATAATAAAGGCAATATACAGCAAGCCTATAGCCAACATCACACTAAATGGAGAGAAATTTAGATCAATTACACTCAAATCAGGGACAAGACAAGGCTGTCCTCTCTCTCTCTGTATCTCTTCAATATAGTACTCAAAGTCCTAGCTAAAACAATAAGAAAACTACAGGGTATCCATGGGCTAAAAATTGGAAAGAAGTCAAACTATCACTATTCACAAATGATATGATAGCATATATAAGTGACCCCAAAAATTCTACCAAGGAACTCCTATAGCAGATAAACATCTTCAGCAAAGTGCCTGGATACAAAATTAACTTTAAAAAAATCAGTAGCCCTCCTGTATACAAATGAGAAACTGTCTGAGAAAAAAGTTGTAGAAACTACACCCTTTTCAATAGCTACAAATTATATAAAGTATCTTGGTGTATCTCTAACTGAGAATGTAAAATATTTGTAGGAAAAAACTTCAAATCTCTGAAGAAAGAATTTAAAGACGATTTTAGAAGATGAGAAGATCTCCCATGTTCATGGATAGGAAGAATCAACATAGTAAAAATGGCCAGCTCATCAAAAGCAGTACACAAATTCAGTGCGATTCCCATCAAATAACCCACAGAATTCTTTACTGACTTTGAAAGATGAATTCTCAACTTCATATGGAAAAACAAAAAACCCAGAATATCTAAAATGATACTGTACAGTAAAAGATATTCTGGAGGAATCTCCATGCCAAATCTCAACCTGAGCAATAGCATTAAAAACAGCATGGTAGCCAGGCATGGTGGCACATGCCTTTAATCCCAGAACCTCAGAGGCAGAAGCAGGTGGAGTGCTGTGAGTTCAAGGTCAGCCTGGTCTACAAAGTGAGTCCAGGACAGCCAAGGCTACACAGAGAAACCCTGTTTTGAAAAACCAAAAAACAAAACAAAACAAAAAATAATAAAAACAGCATGGTACCAGCATAGAAATAGGCTGGTTGATGAATGGAATTGAATTGGAGACCTAGAAATAAACCCACACACCTATGAACACTTGATTTTTGACAAAGATGCCAAATCCATACTATGGAAAAATGATAGCATCTTCAAAAATGGTGCTGCTATAACTAGATGACTACATGTAGAAAAATGAAAATAGATCCATATCTATCACCCTGCACAAAACTGAACTCCAAATGGATTAAAGACCTCATCATAAAACCAGACACACTGAATCTGTTAGAGGAAATAGTGGGGAACAGCTTTGATTTCATTGGCACAAGAGACAACTTTCCGAACAGAACTCCAACAGCTCAGTTCCTAAGATCAACCATTAATAAACAAGACCTTATGAAACTGAAAAGCTTCTGTAAGATGAAGGACACTATCAACAAAACAAAATGACAGCCTACAAGCTGGGAAAAGATATTCACCAACCCTACACATGACAAATGGCTAATATCCAAAATATATAAAGAACTCAAGAAATTAAACACCACCAAACCAAATAATCCAATTAAAAAATGGAGTACAGAACTAAACAGAGAATTCTCAATAGAGGAATAGTGAATGGCTGAAAAACACTTAAAGAAATGTTTAACATTCCTAGTTTTCAGGGAAATGCAACTCAAAACAACACTGAGACATCTTACACTTATCCGAATGGGCAAAATAAAAAACTCAAGTGACAGTACATGCCAGAGAGTATGTGAAGAAAGGAAAACACTCCTCCATCGCTGGTAGGAGTGCACTGGTGCTTTCTCAGGAAACTGGGAAAAACTCTACCTCAGGACCCACCCATACCACTCTTGGGCATATACCCAAAAGGTGCTTCACCATACAACAAAGACATTTGCTCAACTATGTTCATAGCATTTATTCATAATAGGCAGAATCCAGAAGCAACCTAGATGTCCCTCAACCGAATGGATAAAGTAACTGTGATACATTTACACAATGGAATATTATTCAGCTATTAAAAATAAGGAAATCTTGAAATTGGCAGGCAAATGGATAGAACTCGAAATGATCATCCTGAGTGAGGTAACCCAGACCCAGAAATACACGCATGGTATATACTCACTCATAAGCAACATTAGCCACATAATACAGGATAAGTACACTACAACACAGAGACCGAAACATCAACCAAGGACCATGTATGATGTGAACTTAGACCCTCTGCTTAGATGTCATAGCACAGTCTCTTTGTGGATCCCACATATGAGAAGAGGGATTACTTTGGACATGCTCTCTGGCAGCCAAACGTAGATCACTTTCCCCTGGCAGGATAACCTTGCCAGTCTACAGAGGAAGAGGTTACAAGTAGTACAGATGAGACTTGATAGGCTGAGGTCAGATGTTAGGGGAGGAGGGTTCCCCTTTCTGAGAACTAAATGAGGAAAGGAGAGGGGATGAGGGAGGAAGGGGGCATTGTGAGGGAATAAAGGAGGCGGACACAATCAAGATGTGAAGAACCCCTATGAATTACTATTAGATGCCATTTTTATATGTCCTGAATGAAGATTTACAGATGTCTTTTTTTTCCTGTTCATACAAAGAGCAGAAAACCAGCCTTAATTATTCTGTGCATCACACACACCTTATACACTTATAATTTTAGGACTGTATGATGCTTTTGAGAAATTAAATGCTTTCAGAACAAAAGAATCGGATATTGACATTGCATCAGACCTGATAGGATTCATTTCTCTCAGCATGCTGAACAATGACATCTTGTATCCTTCATATTCTATCACCAAGTGCTTTAATTTCTATTCCTCATTAGAACAAGACAGTTCCCATGACACTTTCAAAGAAAGCTTCCAAAAACAATTGGTTCGGCATTTCAGATTGTCCCACACAGGACACTAATTAAGCCTGGAATTTCTCAACATTTAGAAACTGGACCACAAATGCTATTCCTAGCTTGTTTAAACATTTACACAATTTTTTTGGCCCCTACAAATGTAATATTCATCTCAAATCAACAGGAAGAAACCTTACGAGAACAACACACACTTTCCTTTAAGAAGAGTTGGGTGGGGTTTTGGTTGTTTTCTTGGGCTATACAGGATTATTTTCAATGGGAGTTGGTTACAAGTTATTATTGGTCTTATTTAGAGAGGAAACAAGGTTAGACTCAATGATATCTCTCTTTTCCTTTATCTTACATTCTTAGGTTTGGAAATAGAGGTGCAAAGAAAGAAGGAGGAATATAGAAATATATAGGGAAGATAGAACAAAAAGTAGATTAGTAAATCTATCCTCAGCTTAATGCCTCAATTTTCATCCACAAGGATATTTTTAATTTACTGGTATATAATTTTGTAAATAGGTGCAAAAATAAGTTTAATTCTAGATACAGTGGTATAGAATTCAAATGTAAGATTATTTTTCACATGCATTATATATACATACATATATGTACACATATTTATACACTCTAATATGAGGTATTGTACCCATATAACTCAATCATAATACAAGGTTTACATCCAATACTTTGAAAGTACTATGGAAGGTTGCTCAGGATAAATAAGTTATACAAGTTAATTGTTAGTTGATCAAATCATATCAATTACCTGTCTACTTTTATGAAAAAAATATACATCCTAGGTGTGGCAGATAGATATGATTCTATAGAAAGATAAGGTAGGATAGTTAGATAAGGTCTTCAAAAACCTTAGAGACATGCAGAATATGGCATTTTAAAATGTTTTAATTATTTTAAAGATTCATTGACAATGAGACAAGATAACTCCTGGCAACACCCAGCCTACTTCAAAGAGGATGATGAACTTCAAAGAACCTCCTTATGGAGATGGCTTCAAATTTGGCAAACAAACACTGGGAAAAATGTTCTCATTTCTACCACAGACAGAATTCTGCATAAAAAAGGGCAAGCTTGGATGCAGGCAAAGTTGATGACCAAACTCTGCCAAGACAGGGTAAGCAAGTCCTCAATACTTCCTGACCCACCAATATGTCTGTCAGATATATTGGGCCAGAAGGCAGAGAGAGATGCTCCAACATAATAGAGAGTTTTGGGTGACTATTCAGGTAGCAAAATGTCTTTGTCATCTTCTCACTTGGGAAGATACTAATCTGCACTCCCTGCATATTCAGGTAATCAGGTTTATTCCTTCTCAAGTCTCTGATGGAGTTGAGAAGATCAGGTACCTTAGTTTTACAATGAAGCTTAGTTGTTTGGGGGTTAAGATGTTTTAGGTCTAAATAGATGTTTTAAGTTGATAATGACAATATGTGATGGAGATTGATTTACATTCAGAATTTTAAATGCACCAAGACAGGAAAGATGTTTTCTTCAAGGCTGTCAAATACAAATATCTAAAACACTAAGAATGTAACATTTATATAATTCCTGATTGTGTCATGGTTCTTCTTGCTATAGGTAGTTTTTTGTATATATGTGTAATAATATAAATACATATGTTTAATTAATAAAAAAGATACAAAACAGATCCAAATTGTAGTTTAATATTTTAAAATATGTCTCCCAAAGCCATTATTTAAGAATACGTTTAATAACAAAGGTGAATATATTGTATCACATAAGACTTAAATAAATAATAAGATACACCAGATTCATTAGCAAAAAGACTGAGTTTTGGCTAGAGATGTCAAACTATGCCCAATTCATCTGTGCAATCGAAGTGATTTCTACCACAACAATACAAGTTTTGTGGAAATCAACAAAAAAACTGGCTCTAGAACGTATGAAATAGATCAAAGGGCTTGAAATGCCAGAAATAATAATAAAAAAGTGCAAGGACTCACATTATTTGATTTCAATGCACATTAAAATGCCTGAGTTATTAAGACAAGATCTTGGCAAAGGATAAGTACACAGATCAATAGAAAAGAATAAATAGTCCAGAAATAGATCAATACATACATAACTGAACTTTTACAAAAGTTCCAAGGCCCTTCCAGGAACTCATCACAGTGTTTTCTCTAATTTACAGGAACAATGGTATTTGCATATTCATAAACATGAGTCCTTACCCACTCCTCACAGATCTATTGAAATTAATTGAAAGTAGACCATAAATTTAAATGTGAGGCCTAAAACCTAAATACCCTTCCAGAAGAAACCATAAAGCACAGTTCTTGCTATCCATCAGGCAGAGAGATGTCCAGGTCAGACACAAGAAGCATGCAACAGGAAAGAGAACACCAACCACCCAGAGTTCCATGGATTAAAGGGGTCTCTTGGAACATCCCTGTTCAAATGAAAACAAAGAAACACTTGAAAAAGGTATTTCCAAAACATATACCTAAAAAAGAAATACTATCTACAAATATATAACCAGCTCATATTATAAAAGTGAGTAAACAACTAAAAAAGAAAACATTTGCTTTGAATGATCATTACAAAAGACATGGTGGTTATAAAAGCATAAAAATAAGTACTTAACACAATGAGACATTAAGGAAACCCAAATATAAGTCAGAAACCAAGAGGACCACTACTCATACATTCAAACAGTTATTTGAAGGCAAAATAGTCACACACAATGTAAAAGTATGAAACAACAAAAACTCCAAGTGCCACAGAATGTAAAACACCATGGCCAATTGGAATTCTTTAAAAGTTGAACTCACTCCTACATGATGACTATTGCTGTACTTCTTATATACTTATCCTATGCAAACAAAAGCATTTGTTCAAACAAAACGTTTATTCAAACACTTAGAGCAGAGAAAGTAAAAAAAAAAAATATTACCAAATTGAAAACAATTCCAATGTCACCAACTGATGACTACATGAACAAAGTGGGTTTCTTTATAATAGTTTCTTTATAATAAAGAATATAAAGGCATTGCATGCACATCCAGTATAACAAGTCCTATGACTGAATCAGAAATTATACACAGTGAAATAAATTGGCTCCAAAACATAAAATATTGCATAATAACCAACAGTTGCCAAGAGACGGTACTGGAAGATGTTGATCAGCTCTTCGCTAAACCTCTCTGAAGAAAATATTACACAAAATGGAAGAGTCCTACATTTTCATTTCCAAAGATCTATGTTTATGAGGCATTGTATCACTGGGTGTCAATGACACTTCAATTAATGAATGCCTGGGCTCCATACCTAGTATCATTAAAAGCTGGCTTGAGAAATTTCAAGTACCATGTGATACAATTAACTTTCATGTGGATTTTCTAGGCAATTTTAAAAACGTGTACACTGGAGTTATTGGCAAAGCTCATAAATATGGAAAATAAACTAATTCACCTTTCTCAAGGCAAAACAACTGCATCTTAGTTCCCCAGAGAAGACAAAAATGATGAAAGGAACAGGAAAAAGTTTAAATAAAGCTAAATTTTTCTTAATCCTGGTGTGTTTCATGGCCATCAATTTTTTTTCTCACTTCAATTACATAATTTTTATACATACAGATAAGTTAAATATATAGCCTCAGAAACCTTTCTGAAAATATGAAAACCAGTAACTGATTATTCATAGTGGTATGGCAAATGATCTTAGCTCTGTTAAAAACTTCTTTTTTAGTACTTATATCTATTAAAAGAATTCTAGTTTGCATGTTTCGAGTCTGTTCTGGAGAATCAGGGAGGGTCTGATCCAGTAGGTAGGGATGAAAAGAAGTCCTTTTGACCACGAAAGATTCTTGAGGGTTTGCTGGAACTAAGAGTGACAGATGGCATTCACATACATCACAGGGTCTGAGCATGATGGTACATTCATATCAGTAATCTCAGAAATGGGTATGTAGAGGCAGGAAAGATCTCTTAAGTTCAAGACCAGCCTGTACAGTAAGTTCCAAGCCAGTCAGGGACACAGAGTGAAATCAACTTTCAAATCCTCCATAAGGAGCCAGGTATGGTGGTGTATTCCTGTAGTCTTAGCACTCAGGGAGGCAGAGACAGGTGGTTCTTTGAGTTCAAGGTCAGCCTGGTCTACAAAGCAAGTCCAGGACAACTAAGGCTACACAGATAAACCCTGTCTTGAAAAACAAACAAACAAACAAACAAACAAACAAACACCTTACTTAAGGGCTTGTCCACCGTTATGAGTCTCTAAAGAGCTAAAGAGTGGCTTGGCTTTGTAGCCTCACTTCCTTCCCGTACTTAGTCTGGCTTTAACTTTGCTTCCTTAATAAGGGGGCCTATAGGTGCAGCATACAAAGAGTAAGTTTTACAAAGCTGAAAGTTTTCTCTGAGGTTTTTGAATACTTTATTTAACTATTTAACTTATATTTCTATAGAATCATATCTATTTGTTGCACCTAAGTGTATATTCTTGTGATAAAATTAGGCTAGTAATTGATATGACCATGATTTGATCAACTAACAACTAACTTGTACAACCTTTTTTTAATCCTAAACAGCCTGAAATAGCACTTTCAAAGTATTAGAAGTAAACCATGTATTATAATTAAGTTATATGGGTACAATATCTTATATTGGAGTAGAAATATATATAATGTATGTGGAGAATAATCTTACATTTGAACTCTATACCATTGTATCTAAAATTAAACTTATTTTACATTGATATACACAGTTCTCCACCAATGAATTAAAAATAACCTTGTGAGTGACAATTAAGGCATTAAGTTGAGGAGTACATTTACTAATCTACTTTTTGTTCTTTCTTCTCTATATATTTCTAAATTTCTCCTTCTTTCTTTTTAACCCCTATATCTACACCTAAGAATGTAAGATAAAGGAAAAGAAAGACATGACTGAGTCCAACCTTGTCTTCTCTCTAAATAAGACCAATAATAACTTATAACCAACTCCTATTGAAAATAATCTCCTATAGCCTAAAAAAGCAAATGAAAACGTACCCAAGCCCCCCTTAAAGGAAATGGGGTATTATTCTCTTAAGGTTTCTTCTTGCTTATTTGGGATGAATAATACTTTTGTAAGGGTCCAAATAAAATCAGGAAAGTGGTTAAACAAGCTAGGAATAGCATTTGTGGTCCATTTTCTAAATGTTGTGAAATTCCAGGCTTAATTAGAGTCCTGTGAGGGACAGTCTGAAATGCTGGACCAATTGGCATAAAGTCTTCAAAATCCTCAGAGACATACAGAATATGACATTTTAAAATGTTTTTATTATTTTAAAAATTCATTGACAATGAGACAAATTAACTCCTGGTAACACCCAGCCTACCTCAAAGAGGATGATGAGCATCAAGAACCTCCTCATGGAGATGGCTTCAAATGTGGCAAACAAACACTTGGCAAAATGTCCTCATTTCTACCACAGGCAGAATTCTGCATAAAAAAGGGCAAGCTTGGATGCAGGCAAAGTTGATGACCAAACTCTGCCAAAACAGGGTAAACATGTCCTTAATAGTTCCTACCTCAACAATATGTCTGTCAGATATATTGGGCCAGAAGGCTTAAGATGATGCTCCAACATTATAGTGTTTTGGGTGGCTGTTCAGGCAGCAAACTGTCTCTGTCATCTTCTCATTTGGAAAGCTTCTACCCTCCACTCCCTGTATACTCAGGTAATTAATTTTTTGTTCCTTCTCAAGTCTCTGATGGAGTTGAAGACTTGATAATTCAATTTCACAATTAACCATAGTTGATTAGGGGTTAAGATGTTTTTAGGTCTAGATAGATGTTTTAAGTTGATAATGATGAAATATTATTTACATTGATTTACATTCAGAATTTTAGACTCACCAAGATAGGAAAGATGTTTTCATCAAGGCTGCTAAATACAAATATCTAAAACACTAAGAATATAACATTTATATAATTCCTGATTTTGTTATAGTTCTTCTTGGTATAGGTTGCTTTTTGCATATATGTGTAATAATATAAATGTGTATGTAAGATATATAATAAAAAAGAAATTTTGGAACTCATATTTAATATTAAATTATTCAAAAAGAGATTTAAAAGAAAGGGAAAAAGCATTCACATGGTTAGAAAGTGTTATTTGTAATAGGAAAGAGACCACTGAGCACCTCTTTGCAGACACAAATCATGTAACTGTCAGTTTCTTTTTGTTTTATATTTCTGTGTGTGTTTGTGCATATACATTTTGATATGTGGAATTAATATTCTTTCTGACATGCTCAACCTCCTTAATCATCAGGGAAATGCAAATCAAAACAACGCTGAGATTCCATCTTACACCCATCAGGATGGCTAAGATCAAAAATTCAAGCGACACCACATGCTGGCGAGGATGTGGGGAGAGAGGAACACTCCTTCATTGCTGGTGGGAATGCAAACTAGTACAACCACTTTGGAAATCTATCTGGTGCTATCTCAGAAAAATGGGAATAGGGCTTCCTCAAGACCCAGCTATTCCACTCCTTGGAATATACCCAGAAGATGCTCCAGCACACAGCAAGAAAATTTGCTCAACCATGTTCATAGCAGCCTTATTCATAATAGCCAGAACATGGAAACAGCCTAAGTGTCCCTCAATAGAAGAATGGATAAAGAAACTGTGGTACATATACACTATGGAATACTATTCAGCTATTAAAAACAAGGAATTCTCGAAATTTGTGGATAAATGGATTGAGCTAGAAATGATCATAATGAGTGAGTTAACCCAGAAGCAGAAAGACTCAAATGGTATATACTCACTTATATCTGCATATTAGCCCAAGGGGCATGTCCCACCAAAGCCTTCACTTACCAGGAAACTGAGACAGAGGAGAGAACATTCTAGTGGGACTCTAGGTGAGAGAATCATGGGAGAAAGGCAAAGTAGAAGGACCCAGAAGGTCCTAGAAGCCTACAAGTAGAACATTATGATAGGCAGATTTGGGCCCAGGGGTCCCGCTCAAACTAAGGCGCCAGCCAAGGACAATACAGGCGGTAAACCTTAAGCCCCTACCCAGATCTAGCCAATGGACAGAACACTCCCCACAGTAGAGTGGAGAGTGGGATATGACTTTCTCACATACTCTGGTGCCTCACCTTTGACCATGTCCCCTGGACGGGGAGACCTGGTGGCAATCAGAGGAAGGACAGCAAGTTACCAAGAAGAGACTTGATAGACTTCAGTGCATATCCAGGACAGCCTTGAAATTGCCGTGCTCCTCCTGCCTTGACTCAGTGCTGGGATTTCAGGTGTAAGCTTCTTTCTCCCTCCTGCTCCTTCCACTTCCCACTTCCCAATTAAATCTCCATCCCTCTTTTCCCACTTTTTTAATAATGAGAATTATCTATTTCATTTAGATTTTCCAATATTGTGGAGTACAGACTTTGAAAGTAAGATGTAATGATTCTTTGGATTTCCTCAGTGTCTGTTGCAATGCCCCCCTTAATTCCTGGTTTTGTTAATTTGAATACAGTCTCTCTGCCTTATGGTTAGTGTGACTAAGGGTTTGTCTATCTTGTTGGTTTTCTTGAAACTTGTATTGTTCTTTTTGTTTCTAATTTATTGATACCATCCCCAAGTTTGATTATTTCCTGCTTACTACTCCTCTTAGATTTGTTTGCCTCCTTTTGTTCTAGAGCTTTCTGGTGTGCTGTTAAGTTGCTAGTAGATCTCTCCAATCTCTTTATGAAGGCACTTAATGCTATGAATGTCCCTCTTATCACTGCTTTCATTGTGTCCTATAAATTTGGGTACTGGGGCTTTCATTTTCATTGACTTACAAAATCTGTAATTTCTTTATGTCTTCCCTGACCACTGAGTAGAGAATTGTTCAGTTCCCATGAGTGTGTAGGCTTTCTGTTGTCATTGTTATTGTTGAAATGTAGCTTTAATTCATGGTGGTCTGATGGAATTCAAGGTGTTATTTCAATGTTCTTGTTTTGATGGAATCGTACTTTGTAGCCAATTACAATTTTGGAGAAGGTTCTGTGGGGAACTGAGAAGGTAAGTTCTTTTGTGCTTGTGTGAAAAAAAATCTGTAGATATCTGTTTGGTCCATTTTTATTCATGACATCTGTTAGTTTCATTATTTCTCTGTTTAGTTTCTGTCTGGATGACCTGTTCATTGGTAAGAATGGGGGGTTGATGTTTCCCACTATTAATATATGGGTATCAATGTGTGGTTTAAGCTTTAATGATGTTTCTTTTATGAATGTGGATGCCCTTGTATTTGGGGCATAGATGTTCAGAATTTAAATGTCATCTTGGTAGATTTGTCTTTTAGTGGGTATGAAATGTCCTTCCTCATCTCTTTTGATTAAATTTGGCTGAAAGTCCATTTTATTAGATATTAGAATGGCTATTCCAGCTTGCTTCTTGGATATGTTTGCTTGCAAAATCTTTTTCCAGTTGAAGCGTGTTTCTTGTATGTAGCAGAATGTAGGTCCTGTTTCTGCATCCACTCATATCACCTGTATCCTTCTTGTCCCCTTCTATCCCCCTCCCCATTGTCCCTTTTTATTCTCCTGGTTTCTGTGGTTACTTCAGGTTATATATTCACATCTGAATGTTTAGAGGTAAGAATTTCAGATAAGAAGAACATATCTTTCTGAGTTTACATTAACTCTCTCAATATAATCGTTTTTAGTTTTATCTATTCACCTGAAGTTTTCATTATTCCATTTTCTTTACAGGTGAATAATATTCCATTGTGTATATGTGCCACATTTTCATTATTTACTTATTTGCTGAAGGACATTTAGTTGTTTGACTATATGTATTCTTTATCTCTCCCTCTCCCTTTCCCTCTCATATGTATGTATATGTATATGTGTGTGTGTATAATGAAGTTATAACAGTTGGGCTGACAATGCTCCTTACACAAGCCATAGACCATCTAACATAAAACTCCAATATCAAGAATGAGAAATCTCTATACAAGTTGTTAGTCAGGGTTTGTCCAAATGTTCCCCCAAATATAGGCTTTTGCTATTGAACTTTAAGGGTGGGGCGGGGCGGGGTGTGGCATAACCAATGTAACAAGTCTTCCTTGTTCTGATGCTTACCCTCATTCTCATGTCTATGCAACTTCCCTAGAAATTCCATGAATTTATGCCCTGCTTCTATAGAAGGGATGGGATGGTCTCTGCCTTGGAAATCGTGTTCTGTGTAAAGCAAGACTCCAAGAGTGAGATATAATAAGAGTGAAATGAATGTGGAGAGCATCTAACAGCTTTTTAAAACCTGTTTGTTATCCACGGACTGTGCAAGCCCAGACAATAGCTTTGGAAGGGGATCAACAAAGTCAGGGGGCAGGATCAAAGGTTGTGAGCATCAGAGCTTCAGCATAACTCTGCCCAACAGCCTCTCTATTTCTTAGGCTTCAAGCATTGCTATTATTGGCAATAATTAGGTATATGCAAAATTTATAGCCACTTAAGTCTCCCCATTTCCTAGCCTTTGTGCTTTGGATAGATTTACCTTATACACTATTTCTAGAGACTCCTTCCTTATTTATGCTGAAATAAAACCTCTGGGGTCATGAGCAGCATTTGGAGGAGCCCATCATTTATCTTAGGAGAAGGCCAAAGTGTTCTGTCTCAATTGAATCCTGTCCTAGAGGTACCTTAGACAGCATTGTCTCTGCCAAAAGTTTGCTACTTGTAAATTAAAAAGTAAGAGTGTACACAGGGTCATAATTCTTCTCTGTACCTATTTCTCCCAGTTACAATAATTTTCTTTGTCTAGCAGAGCAAGACAATAATATATACAGAGAGCTGGCATAACAAACTGAGCTGTCAGCATCCTGCATGTTAGCTAGGCAGTGGTACTTCACTGCTATTGTATATTAAGCAAGCATGGAAGTAGAATGTTTGTCTCTGTGTAATACCATGGCATACCTTTCATAACTACCACAGAAAAGTGTCTTCTTAAGCAGGCAGACAGTATCTTCTACATGGTTTCATGTTTCTATAAGAGTCCTATGACATGGCAAATACTTTGTTTTGTTTGATACCACACAGTATGGGGACTGCAGTTGGTGAATTAGCTATTATCAATTTAAAGGCAACAACCACCTGGACTCTCTCTCTCTCTCTCTCTCTCTCTCTCTCTCTCTCTCTCTCTCTCTCTCTCTCTCTCTCTCTCTGTGTGTGTGTGTGTGTGTGTGTGTGTGTGTGTGTGTGTGTTTGATATGCTGATGCATATATTTGTCATGAGTTTGTCATGTCTCATGTATGCATGTGCCTGTGAAAGTCAGAGGACAGCTTCTACTGTTGTTCCTTGTAAGTTGTCCACATTTTTTAGATACAGTCAGTGACTGACCTGAAGCTATTCTTGTGACTAGGCTGCACGGGTTAGCCACAGAGCTCTAGGGTTATATCTGTTACCTGGACAGGTCTGGCATTACAACAGAAAGCAACTACACATACCTGTCTTCCTTCCTTCCTTCCTTCCTTTCTTCCTTTCCTCCTTCCTTCCTTCCCTCCTTCCTTCCCTCCTTCCTTCCTTCCTCCTTCCTTCCCTTTCCCCCCACTTCTCACTTTCTTCCTTGTGAATATGGGTTCTGGAGACTGAACTCAGGAACTCATATTAACAAACAAGTGCTCTCCTGACTGACTTTCTGCCCAGACTCTAGAGTTCATCTTGCTTTTCCTTTATTTTCTGTGTTCCATTTTCCTAATACATACACTAGAGCTCAATTGATGGACCATACACAAACTGCTTCCATACACAGGGCCTCCACTTTGGGAAAACACTAGCAAATAAAAGCGGAAGAGCATACATCAGTGGTTCACAAACTCTGGGTTACAACCCCTTTGGGGATTGAAAGACCCTTTCACAGGGGTCACATACCAGATATTCTGCATATAAGATATTTACATTGCGATTCATAATGGCAGCAAAGTTAGTTATGAGGTAGCAGTGAAATAATTTTATGGTTGGGGTCACCACAACACGAAGAACTGTATTAAAATATTGCAGCACTAGGAAGGTAGGAAGGTTGAGAACCATTGGCATACATTTTGCCTCCCTAACTGATGCAACATGTGTGTATCAGGATTAGTCAGGATCTCATGCCTTGACTTAGTAGTAGGATGTATGCAAACGTGCTTTCTCATTTGTAGCACAGGCTTCTGGACAGTGGCTCTCAAGCTTGACCACACCTCAGGATTTGTTAAGGATCCTATTGAAGCCATAAGCTTCAAATCATTAAGAATGAGATTTACAAGGTTAAGAGGCTCACAACTTTATGTACTTTGTAAATTTCTCAGGTATATTTTATGCATCTGAATAACCTTCGGCTTTTGTTTGGAAACGTTTAGATATGATGACTTTCAAGGTCATGTCCAGAGTTAATTATCCATGATTCTCAGTCAAAAAAATAAACAGAAAAAAATTAGAATAAATAGCATGGGTTCCCAAGACTAACGTTTTGTCAGTGTGGGATAACGCAGTAGTGATGACTCTAACAGTGCTAACAGTGGTACCAAATGCTACCAGATATGCTTTAGGTACAGTATATTTGCTGTGTCATGTAAACAGCCATGATAGAATCTCTATAAAAGAACTATTGATATTCCTTGTTTCTCAGCTGTCTTGAAAATTTGGAGTAGAGGATGAGGAAGAGGGAGAGGAATAGGAGGTAGAGAAGGAGAAAGCGGAGGAGGAGGAAGAAAAAAAGGATGACTAGGTCAAGTACTTGGAACCTGTCTGGTTCTATCATCTTTATTTTGACCCACTCAGTGCTCATGTCTTTACTGGATTCCCTCTGAAGCTACATCTATTGCAAATACATGTAACTTTAATATCCAAAGAGTAAGCTGTGGGACCCCTCAGCTCTTTACCTTCCTTGCTTAGTAAATGTTTGCTCTGCTCCACTTCAACAATCCACCTCCTTGCTCCAACTGACAGCATCACAAAAGTAACTTCTCTACTTCCGTAACTTCCACCACCACCTCCTCTGTCTACTTCACCCCATCCTGTGATGCCCATGTCATTCTTCAACTTTTGCAGGACACCAAGCTTTCTCATTACCAATTCCTACTCTTGGATCCTCATGGCACTCTTTGTTCTGTATTGCGCAGTTATAATTGACCTCTTGGTGGGAACTTGCAGTTTTCCTGCTCCAGACACTGCTGTATGTGCGATCACATGTAGAACTATCACAAAAAGGACTATCTTCCGCCTCTTTGCCTGCATACAGTAATTTAATGGACATTACTTGGGGGACTACATAGCACATACATCAGTGTCAATGTAAATTAATAACTTAAATTTCCAGTGCACTAGATGCAGCTTTTTGGTTGGTTGCTACTCGGAAAAATTACCATTGAATTCCTTTCTCTATGTCTCCCCAATTCCTCAACACATTCATGAAGACAGCCTGGCAGCTTCAACTCATCCTCAGTTGATGGTTTTCTCTCAGAGCATTGACTATGAAAACATAACCACAGGATTAATATTCCTAAAACATAATGCTCATGCAGTGTCCTTTTCCACTTCACATAATCCATCTTCTCTTCCTTGCTCTAGATTGGAGCCTACAACCAGCCTACAGGGACAGGGCAGCAGCTTCTGTCATTAAAACGAACTGACAGAAATGGATACCATGTTGTGCACATTTTTCACATTGGTGTTCCATCACTCAAGCATCTTCAGACACGGCCTTAGTTTACAGAATCCGCTCGTTAGCCTACGGTCCCTCATTGGCACTGGTGTTTGTTCTCACCACTCCACAGAAATTGCTCTTTGTTTGCTTGATCAGTTTGGAATCATCTTTAAATTTACACTGATTTATTTTAGCTGGGGTCTGAGCATTCCCCGGCATGTGTATAGAGGCCAGAAGACTATCATATGTGTTCATGGGAACAACTACCTGACCTGAGCTTAGCAGCTTTCTTCCCTTACCATTCATGTTTCAACTGAAACAGGCATGAAATGACCCCCCAGTTTCCATGGAATTTACTTTTAGCTTTTCTTACTTTCATTGGCTATGCCTTCTTAGACTTCCCTGGGTCTTGGCTTGCTTGATCCCTTTCCCTAGAGTAAGCTTCAAACATGTATCATTAAGCATTTCTATTCAAATGTCTAATGCCCATTTTAAGCTTATATTATAGACATTTTAAACTTTCTAGTGTGCTTGTGCACCTCTGATCTACCCTTTAAAAATATGTAACAACAATCAATTTTTTAAAAGGTCACTATTTTGAAAGAGAACAAGAAAGAAGAATATGGAAGGCTTGGAGGGAGAAAAGGAAAAGGGAAAATGACATAATAATATTGTCTCAAAAACAAAAGAACTAAATAATAAAATAAAACCCCAATATTCCAGGCCATTGTTTCTGACAGGTTCCACTTTCATTATTTCTCAAATTCGGTTTATTAAGAAGTTCTGACGATGCTACCCCCAGGACACATCCCACATTCACGCCTCTCTCTCTTCTTCATCACCCAACTTATTTTAAACCACTATTATTATCTCTCCCCCAGTCATCTGCAATAGCTTTTTAATTCGCCTCCCGGATCCAGGCTACATCCCACAACAATCCATTTCACGTTCAGCAGTGGTGACCTGCAGTAATGCCTGCTGTACAGTTCCCATTACATTTAAAATGCATTTAGTCTTCGTGGCCTGATTTGTGAACATCGCCATGATTCAGCCCTGGCCAGCTCTCCATCCTCACATCGTATATCACCCGTCTCATTATCCACAAGTACACACTGACCTTCTTTCCATTTCCAACTCGTTCTTCCCTCTAGTAATATATGCTGATGACTTCTTCATCATGAAACGTCTTTTATATGTGTATCTTGTGTAGATATTTTTGAAGTGTCACGTCCTTAAAGCAGTTCGAGCAAGACTGTCTGTTGTGTAATTATTTGCTTGCCTCTCGAACAGGAATAATGCCAGGGTAGACTCAAAGGTACTGAATGAACTATGGGACCAAGCATGCATGAGGACCTGAGTGCCTCCACTCGCAGAACAAGCCCACTGTGATAGAACATACTTTCCATCCCTGTGGTGAGGAAACAGACACAGGGGATTACTGGGACTTCTTGCCAGCTATTCTTGCAAAATTGGCAAACTCTAAGATCAGCAAGACATCCTGCCTCAAAAAAGAGGTGAAGGACAATAGATGAAGAGAAGTGATACTGACCTCTGGCCTTCACAGGCACAAGCATACACACACACACACACACACACGTGTGTACACACAGAAACATACATATCACACACACACACACAAGATAAGAATGTATAACTCAATAATTCATTGTGTCTTTATGGATAAGAATATTGCTACTTGAAAAGATGAAGTCACTCAGAATCTTACGCCTTGAGGATTGAATAACTAGATTGCACAACTAGAATGCGATCCCAGCCTTCTGTGACTGGTGCACGCTCACCCAACCACTGCAGTCTCTTGCTGGAATTTTGTGTCGGATCTATGTACTTTTCATCCCAGTCTCACTGTGGCTTTATTCTAGCCCCTTGTTTGCATTGACTAATTCTGCTGCATTTTCTTTTTAATTCCCACCTTAGGAATTATGTTAATACCTCCTGGATTCTGGGTCCCCTTTTTATTTATTTATTATTTTTTACTGATATATTCATTCCTTAACTTTACATTTATTGAGGATTAACTCTGTCTCAGACATGGATTGGATTCAGAGTTCTCCCTGTTATTAAATGCATCAGAGAAAGGTATTTTCTACAATATCTCAAGAGGCAGTTCTGGTACCCCCAAAGCCAGACCCTGATGCACCTTTACTCTTCCAGTGGCTCAGCTTTCCATTTCACTAAGAGGGGTTACCATTTGGCCTTAATTTGAAAGTTCCCAGGAAACCGATGGAAACTGCTCTGAGTCTTTCTACAAAGTGTACATGAACCAACAGCTGTTCTTTGTTCTATCTATTTTCATCGTGAACAGAATGAAAAGAGAAGTGTAAGAAAACTTCTAAGTGCTCCCAAACTTCCTCCGTGGAAAACCAACTCCATGCTGAGACCAACTTTAAGAAGTATGTACTTTTAATGAAGTCCCATTAAAAGCATATACTCTGCACGGGTTGGCTTTTATGTATTTGTTTCCCATCTCTGCTGATTTCCCAAGGTACTTGTGTTCACAGGCGCTCTCCCTTTTGCTATCCTTCAATTCTTCCTGCCAAATGCATTCACTGAGGCCACAGGACAAAGATTTAGACAAATTGCTACCAGAGAAGCGAAATGATGCTTCAAAACAGCACAATAATTTGGAATCCTAGAGGGGGAACACATTGATTTTTTTACACAGGGGGAGTTCATTTCTGTTATATTTGAGAAAATCACATTCAGTAATACAGAACAAGAAAAGAGAGTAATGTATCCTTCTTTCTCATTTTTAAAAATACACTATTGGTAAAACATTAGTCCTTGGCAATTCTGTTAGGATTCACCTTTCATTGTTTCAACAAATTTATAAGATTCAGCATTCTGAAATATGGTGCAACCCAAAGTTCATACTGTTTTATTTCACAGAAGCTAACCTACTGCTCTTCCCTGAGCATTCTGGGAATCCCTCTTCATAGGCACTCACATTCACTTTTAAAAATTTATATTCTTGTAAGGACACTGAGATGCGTTTCGTTGTGACTTTTCTATGTAAATCATTTGATTTGTCCGTTTTCACGCCTCCCACTACTCTTCACTGATCCCCAATTCCCCCATGTGCTGGTTTTCTTCCGCTACCCAACTATTTATTCCCTCTGCTTTCGTGGCATAAGAATTGCATCACACCCAGAGCTTCTTATATATGTGTTTATAATTTTTAATTTGTGTGTGTGTATATGTATGTATATATGTATGTATGTGTGTGTGTGTGTATGTATGTATGTATGAGCACATGTGTATGTGTACCAGCAGAGCTGAAAAGAGGGCAACAGGTTCCCTAGAGCATCCTAGGTTGAAGATGTTAATGACCTCTTAGATTGACAATAGTCAAGACTCTCTGCTCTGCAAGCTGTCCTTCACTATGCTGATGAAGATTTCTTTGCAGAAGTTTTTTTTTTTTTTAATTTTAAGTAATAACATTTGTCAGGGTTTGGTACTAGTTCTTGACCCATTGGGGACTTTTCAGAAATCCCTTGCTTTTGCCCACATTGTAGATGGTTTTGCCTGTCTTTCCCCTGGGAGTTTTAGTATGTGGGTATCTAATTTACCCAGAACCATTTGTTGAGAAGGCTGTTTTGTTGTTGTTGTTGTTGTAACATATGTTTTAAAGAAATATCCCTTGGTTATAGCTGTGTGGGTATATTTCAGGTCCTCTATTCCATTGTTTAGTCTATTAATCTGATCGTGTGCCATGCTGTTTTGGTTACTATTGCACTATAATGTCGTCTTTTTGGCACAGATAGGTTAATATTCTAATATTCTACATGCCTTTTATCCAGATAGAACTTTGCACATAATAAATGTGGCTTAGGAGAGAAGTCCTAGGGTTCAGAGTTTTTTGTGGGTTTTTTAAATAATATTTTCTTTTTTAAGTATATTTTATTTTATACTTTTATTTTATTACACATGTATAAAATAAACTACATACATCAGGGAGAACCATGTGACAATCATGAGAATACTGAGTTCTATACATGTTACATTCATGGTGAATTGGCCATCTGCATTCGTCCCATGTGAAGTGTCTTTCCTGTCTTTTTTTCCCTGTACATGTTACCATTTTAAAAAATTGCCAAATCACTATGAATGTAACATTTATATAATTCCTGACTGTCTCATGGTTCTTCCTGCTATATGGAGTTTATTTTACCCATGTGTAATAATATAAATGTATATGTTTAAAATAGAACTATAATAATAATAATAATAAAACCTTTAACCAAAAAATATATATTTTATTAATTTATTCTTATTACATCTCAGTGGTTATCCGATCCCTTGTATCCTCCCATTCTTCCCTCCCTCCCATTTTCCCCTTACTCCCCTCCCCTATGACTGTGACTGAGGGGGACCTCCTCCCCCTGTATATGCTCATAGGGTATCAAGTCTCTTCTTGGTAGCCTGCTATCCTTCCTCTGAGTGCCATCAGGTCTCCCCCTCCAGGGGACGTGGTTAAATTTGTGTTTTTTAACACGTATTTTTATTATAATTTATTTACATTACATCTCGATTCTAATCCCTTCGCTCTTATCTTCCTATTCACACTGCTTCCTTCCCTTTTCTGCCCTATTGCCCTCCCCTACACCTCTTACCAGTGAGGTCCTCTTAGCCCACCATCTGACCCGAGCCTCTCAGCTGTCATCTGCACAGCCTGTATCCCCTTGCTCTGAGTTCCCACAGGCCTTCTCTGCCAAGGGACAGTGATCAAATCACAGGCACCAGAGTTCCTGTCAGAGGCAGTCCCTGCTCTCAAATAAAGCCTTTTGTTTCCTTCAGCCTTGCTCTTTCTCTGTCGAATTGCTTTGGCAATCTGGGGTGTGCTGTGCTTCAGTAAAACTTTACAGCTGGTTTCACTTGCTCTGTCGTTGAGATTTGGATGAAGACGTGTTGACTCTGTAGCTCACGTTCACCATTCGAATTCAGACAAATCCTAAAGTATACCTGTTGTTGTCATCTGCTAGTGCGGTCCTCCTCATGCTTGTGTGAGTGGAAGGTTGCACTTATCCAGGTCTTTCCCTCGGGCTTCCCCTTCTTTCCTTCTCTCCTTCCTCCTTTACAAAGCTAATAATGTGCACACCATGGCTTCCGGTTTGTTTCCTGGCAAGTTTGTTGCTGCTGTATGTATAGAAGCGCTTCTATTTTGGTTTTTGTGTCCTGCAGCTTTACTGAAAGTAGTGTTTGGTTCTCCAAGGTTTCTAGTAGAGTTTTTGCTGTTTTTTAAATCATTGTATCATAGGAAAGCATGGTGATCTAACTTCTTTTCCTATGCACACCTTTATATTTCCTTATCTCGATAAGAATTCCAGAACAGTATTTAATAATAGTGGTAGGTATAATAATAAGAGTAGGTAAATTTTCCTCATTCCTGATTGTAGAGGAAATATTATCATTTCCCCCATGATGTCTTTAGGACAGCCATATATATTTTTTACTATGTTGAGGTATGATTTGTCCACTCCTAGGTTCT
This sequence comes from Acomys minous, assembly GCF_964271855.1. Taxonomy (NCBI): domain Eukaryota; kingdom Metazoa; phylum Chordata; class Mammalia; order Rodentia; family Muridae; genus Acomys; species Acomys minous. The sequence goes on from NC_140486.1 coordinate 67,463,146, forward strand.
CCAAGGCTTTAAATAATGAAGGGATTTTGGACTGCCAAAAATCCCTTTCTGTGTCAATTCAAATTATCATGCAGTTTCTGCTCTAAAGTCTATATCTATGTGATCTAACATTTAATTACTTGCTTATGTTAAACCATCCTTGCATCTTTGGAACGAAATCAATTTTTTCATGTTTTATAATCTTCTTCATTTGCCAACTGACTGTCTTCACCGGAAGTAGATTTCAGATGTAAATTTCAGAAATTTGAATGATTTCAGTCCCAGGAGTTTTTCTTTCTTGGATAGCTGCAATATTAGGTGACCTGCAAATCCTGGTCTGCAATTACCACTCATGCAGTGTGCTTGGACATTTTTATATTGCCTGTGTATCATAAAACTTATGTTTTCTATCAACTGAGTGAATCAAATAATGTCACAGTCTGTAAAGTGTGTGCATCCATCCTAAGCAGCAACACATAGGCTATGTGTTGAGGATGACAGAGCAACCAGACCAAAGTAATGTGGGTCTGTGCGAGTTGTAGGGCTTCTGTGGATAGTGGTGCCTCCTCTTACCTCTATATGATCTGTCCAGATTCTCATGCAACAAGAAAACAACTTCATGTTTGAAAACACAATTATTTTCATCTCCTATATCACACAAACTATTACCACAATATATAATGAAATAATAATGTCAACTTATTCGGCTTCAATAAGCATTCCCCCAAAATGCCTTATATTTATTCTTAAGTATGCTTCAGATACTAAAAAAAACAGGTTAATGATCGAATTATAAATAATTCTAGAGTTAAAAATCAACACTGAGAGAAACTGCCGCCAATTCTGAATGTTTCCACCCTGATGCCCTTAATCTTCTGAGGCTTACTCTCAAAATTTAACAGCCCTAGAATCCTGAACTAAAGAACAATACATAAGAAAACCATTGGCTGGAGCATTTTACTGACAGCAGTTTTAATATCAATTGTAAGCAATATTGCCAATTGGCAAAAGAGTAAAATGAAATCTAGAGTCAGCCTTGCCCTGAGAATAATTCTCTCAAATGTTGAAGTTCAAAGATTATACGGCTAACCTGAGGCCTCAGACTTACTTTGAAATTGGAAATGGCAGTTGTACTATGAGGGCTGAAAAAGCAGTTTATGTAATTTTCAAGCTGTGAGAAAGCAATTATTTTCTCTAGTCAGAAAAAAATTACACTAGGTGGTTTTTTGTTCTTGTTTTTCAAGCTAATAGCTTCCAGGTTTTCCAACTTCTAATATAGCCAGCTTCAGTGTATTTTAATATTGGGAAAAGAATCAGTTGCTGGAAATTTTGGCAAGGAGTGTCTACGGGAGGTCTTGTAATACTAGGGATGAGTTATGAACAGTGCACCACTGCGACACCATTTCCCAAAGCAAGTTCCAAGACATACAGGAGACAGTGTCTTAGGGCTGGATCCAAAGAATCTAAATATTCATAGAGATCCCCAAGAAACTTAGTTGCACGAACTCTTTAAAGATTAATAATGATGGTGATAGTAGGTACCACTTACAAAACACATTTCAAGTGTTTATAGTATATAACTTAATTCTTATGCCATATCTATTCTATAGGTTACAAGCCACAATTTTTTAAACATGGAAATTAAGAACAGAGACTAGAACAAATGAAAATCAGGCTTGAGACCCTTGGTTGTTGAGCCAGTTTCTCTGGCTATCCTGGGCTTGCTTTGTAGTCCAGGCTGGCCTCGAACCCACAGAGAAATGCCTGCCTCTGCCTCCTGTGTGCTAGGATTAAAGTCATGCATCGCCAGGGCCAGTTTATAAGTCTCTCTTATAATTTAAACAATTCCTAGGTCACTTATAATACTTAATACAAAAAATGCTATAAAGCTGTGTTTGGTGCTGCATGCCTTTAATTCCAGCATTCAGAGAGGCAGAGACAGGTAGATCACTGTGTGTTTGAGGCCAGCATGGTCTACAAAGTGGGTTCATGTTGGAGGATGGTCTTATGTATTTTGATGCTAATTATTGCTTTCTGTCTGTGTGACCCCCCTTTTGCTTAGTAAAAAGCCATTCCACCTGGGCAGGGCAAAGGAGAGAGGTGGGGCTAGGAGAGAGAGGGATTCTGGGAAGAAGAGAGACCACTATGAGGAGAAAGGAGAGAGACCTGAAATGAAGAGAGGAAGGCTGCCATGGGTTAGATGGAGGAGAAGCACATGGCTGGTGTGGATGGAGAAGCCGGCCCAAATGAAGAACATGAGCAAGTATATGGGATTATAGATGGGAGGGAGCTTGAGAGAAGTTATTAGAAGCAGATGGCATGGGATTGAGATAGGGATCCCATGCCTGAGGCCCTACTATGGAAAGCAGTTTAGAGGATTGCTATCTGCCCTGCCCCAGGTTAACTAAGGCTATTTTAAAATATAACAAGTGTCTGTGTCTTGATTGATTGCTAGCCGGGCCTACAGGTAAGACAGATAATGTTAAAAAAACAATTAAGTTCAGGTCAGCCAAGGATTCACAAATACACCTTGTCTCAAAAAACAAGCAAAAATATATAAAAGAGTGATTTTCCCATATTGTTTTGAGAATGATGGCTGTAATAAAATATTTGTATGTATCCAGCACAGATATAATTTTTTAGAATACCTTAGTGCGCAGTTTGCTTAATCTCTGCTTGTGGATTCTACAGATAATAGAGTCAACTGTCTTTATAAAAGCCATGTGAATATTGAGTACTTATTGGCTCTGATGGCTAGATATGTTAGCTTTCTACAGGTGTTAAAGAAACACAAAATGCAACACCTTTCAGCAGTAAACTTGCAATATAGGTGAAGAATGAGAAAATGTAAGGCACTGAGTCACTTGCACGACAGCGCCAAGGAGGCTAACACCTCAAGAACCGGCTTGGACGTGTCTGTGTGAAGAGAAAAGAGGAAGGCGTTCCAAGCAGTTAATATCTGAGACACTTGATTGAATTTTGCCATCCTACCTACAGTTACTTATATTTAAATCATGAGCTCATGTGTCATCCCAATTTTTAAGAAGCTTCCAAATAGAATTGTAACAGCTTATATAATGTTGTGTATAAATATGCCCATAAGAAATTACACTAACTGTTTGACATGTTAACATGTCTGTTTTATATTTACTTTTTTAATTGGTATACATTCATTACACACAGTGATCTGTGTCAAAACATAATTTCTAAGAAAACATATCATACACTTGTAACACATTGACTCTCCGCCTCCTTTTTCTCGAACCTGCCCCACTCACAATTCCCCATCATTCTCCTAGACAGTGCAGCTCTACTTTTATATTTTTTATAAACTTTACGTATAGATATACATCTACGATCCAGAGACTGGGGAGACAGCTTAGAGGTTAGGATCAGTGGCTACTCTTCCAGTGGTCCATGGTTCAATTCCCAGTACCTACATGAAATCCCACAGCCATCTATAACTCCAGTTCTAGGGGATCCATCACTATCTTTTAGTCTCTGCAGACACAGGCATACTTGCAGACAAAATATTCATACACATTAAATACATACATACATACATACATACATACATATACATACATACATACACACACAAATAAAAATTAAAAGCTAGGGTCCATAAATGAGAGAAATTTATCATTTGTCTTTCTGAGTCTGATTTATTTTGCTTAATTGATGATCTGAAGTGATAATAATTTTTCTATAAAGGACATGGTTTTTCTCTTTATGGATGAATAAAATGCCATTGTGTATATGGATCCCATTTTCATTATCTGTTCATCTGCTAGTGGACATTTGGGTTGACCCCTTAATTAGGCTATTATTATTAGTGCTATAAGAAACAGATGTTCAAGTATCTCTTTATAAAATTGGGTACACACCCTAGATTATTTCATGTGTTTACCCTATATTTAGTTATTTTGTAGAAGAGTCATGTTGAGTTCCATAGTGGCTACAACAGACTACAGTGTCACTAGAAGCCCTTTTTCACAGCATCCTTGTCATCATTTGTTGTTGTTTTCTTCATGTCAACCATGTTGATTGACTCCAGGTGAGATGGAAGTTCAAAGTTACCTTAATTTGAATTTTTCTGGTAGTTAATGATGTTTGACATTTTTCTTGCATTCATTGGTCATTTTTACTTCATCGTTAAATAAAATAATTTTATTAGCCCAATTATTAATTTGATGTTTTTGGTTTTCAGGTTTTAAGTATTTTGAGTCCTTTATGCATTCTAGATGTTAATCTTTTGTCAGATGCATAGATAATAAAGATTCCATCAAACTGTCTCTTCATTCAAGTGTCTGTTTCCCCGTTTCCCTTTTTGGAGGAAACTTTGATGCTGTGCGATCTTACAGGTAACTATGGCATCAATTTTTTTACTCCCATATATACAGTTGAATCAACTAAGATGTAAAAGACAAGTGATCATCCTAGGTACTTTTTTTTTTTTTACTTTTCCATTTGTCTCTCATAGTTAAGGGAGATAGTGTTATTGTTAGTAATCATCACTATAGAAATCTATTTCATATTGCACATTAGAAATAAAAACTATTAGGAATCTATGCTTGAAAAAAGAACACCTTCTTAAAGCCTTCCAGGAGTACACTTTGGAAATGAGTTATGTTTTTCTACCACTTCAGATTATTTGTTGCTCTGTTGCTTCCAGTTTAGAGTAGCCTGGGATTTACATTAACAAATTAAAAGAGGAAGAGATGTCACTTCCCATACACAGAGTACAACCCCATGTCATCTCTATCTGGACGAGGTTAATATTCTTTGCAAACATGGTTTGATTTAGCACCATTATATTAAAATTTGAGGTGGAACAAGGCAGAAGGCATGGCTAACATCACAGGATGCTGAGGGAAAAAAGATGTGAGGTATGGTCAACATCACAGGGGGCTGGGGAAAAACAATGTGAGCATGACTCAGATCTCATTGTCATCTCTTTCAGTGGTCACTTCTAGAAATCCTACAATGCACCAAAACAATGACTATTTCTTAATGAGAGCATTATTTGTTAAAGTCAAAATACGGGAACTTTTAACTTGAGTAATTTACTCATTCTGTGAATTTAAAAATATTTTACAGTGAACAGCATGGTTTAGGAAGCTTGCTCCATCCTATAGTTGAATGAATAATAGCAAAAGTAAACAAGTCATAGTCTCAAGGAATGGGAAACTTAGAATGCTAGGAAAACCAGCAGAGAAATCAGCAAATGTATAGAAACCCAATCATTTAAAATGTAACACTATAAATGTTATGTTGACTCTACGAAAGGACAGTTGAAAGATTTATAATGTATGGAACAACTCAGCACACAGAGAGCTATTTGGTGGAGTATCAATAAAATTCATAAAGTTAACTTATAAAATATGAATATTACTCTGTTTTCCTTCCATTCTTTACACCTAAGTTTGGGAAATGCATAGGAGATGTGAAACTCAGAATTTTGCATAGCACAGAGCTGAGAAAGCTAGAATAAATGTTGGAAGCCGAGTATGGAATCCTAAGCAAGATTGGCAATGTAGAAGAATGAGTTGCTATTAACAAAAAGACACAATGGAAATGAATTTAACATGCTATTCCAGATTGTAGAAGCATAAAACTATGTTTATGGAACTACATTCACTAAGATTGTTTTAGAAAAACACAATAATAATAATAATAATAATAATAATAATAATAATAATAACAACAACAACAAAAAAACTCATGTATTGAGCATGCATGTCAGACACTATTATATGTAATTTGCATGTACTTAGCTTAATCCTCACAATAATCATATTCAATGGTTCCTGTTGTTATTAATCTCATGTTGCAGATACGTAAATCAAGCTTTAAATAAGTTCTATGATCAAGGTCAAACCAGCTGGTCCTTGAGCCACCACATTTGAAGCATGTGCTGGTTGTTATCAGAACGGAGTCTCTATGCCTTCATCTCTCAGTTGTATGTAAGATGAGTCTGTGGGCACTTCAACATAATATAAAATACTAATAATATCTAAAAGTAGATTCTGAGCTCATTTTCAGACTTTCTAGAGTAAGATGTATTTAATCACTTCCTTATGAATAAATTTATGCAATCATTCCTAATTTCAAAAAGTTATAAAATTTTCAATAAAAGTTACAATGCTTCATGAATTATTTTTCTAAGTATGTTTGATGGACAAAAGTTCATGTCATTTACATTTCTAATAGAAACAACCCTTAATAGGATGTCATGATTTTTATGAAACCACTATTAATATCTCTGCTCAGTGACCTAGACATTTGGTTTAGCTTACACTGCATTTCTAGGACATTTGCCTTGTCATTCATTTGCTCTTCTCTATAGAGGGTGAACCAGCTCATTCACAGTAATTGACACAAAAATATGTCTCTATCAAATCTTTCGATATCAGGACCTATGTTTGCTGTTGTGACCACACAGTTAAATATACATTAAGGTAGAATTTTAAATTGTCTCATTTATCTTCAACAGGATTTTGTTCTTTATCTTGGTGAGGATAAAGGATTTAAAGCATTGCAGACCTGTCTCATGTGACTATGTATTGCTGCCTTCCAACTATTAAGCACATTTGTATTGCACGGATGTGAGCAAGCAATTGTTTGAACATGACCTTGTAAGATAAGTTCAAAACTGGTGTATTTTATCTGACAGTGTGATAAGGAATTCAAAAATATTGAGCATCATAAAGCACAATATATTAACTTTGAAAGCACAGTTGGAATAAAGAATAAAGGCTGACTCTTATACATAAGAGTAACATCAAATACCCCAATTATAAAAACACAGAGATGTAAGGCAGTATTAAAAGGCCCAAAGTAGAGACCTCTGAACTTTGCTTTCAGCACTTCTATCCCAAGTGCTCTTAGGAATAAAGAGATGTTTATGGGTGACAGGATAAATCATAGCTGCCTTTTTATTTTACTGTCTTCGTTCCAAGCAGAAAAAGTTTAACTCAAGGAGGCTGAACATTTTAGTTGTGTGGAAAGAATTTTATTCCAAGCCTTGGTCTTCAAAATAGTGATATCAAGAGACCATTGAGGGGGAGAAAATTTGGTTCCTGTTCCTGGATATAAAATTGAAACCATGAAGCCAGACAGAGTGAAGACCCAACTATTTGTAGACACTTCATAGAATGGAGCAAGATTCAGAGATCCAAAATTATTGGGATGTGTATGAAAAGAACCCCACTTATCTATTCACTCTATAGTACTTATTGAAACATCCTGTGTATATGCACATTTGAGTGCAAATGAGCATGCGCATGTATACCTATAGAAGCTAGAGGTTGGCACTGAGGGTCTTCTCAGCTGCTTGCCATCTTATTTTGTGAAACGGAATTTCTCACTGATCCCACAGCTCACCAATTTGACTAGAGTGCCTGGCCAGCAAGGCCAAGATACCCTCCTGTCTCTTCCTCTCTATCATCTATGCCTGGCATTTTTACACAAGTGCAGGGACTGCAGGGACAAAAGCTCAGATCCTCATGCTTGAAAAATAAGCAATTTACAGACTAAGCTGTCCCTACAATCCCTATTTGTTAAAAATCTTAAGTTGCCAAGTTCTGATGTAGAAGTGAATGATGTATCACTAGTCAATCAATCAGTCACCAATCATTACTCATGAGAAATTCAAATGTCAACGGGAAATAACAGTTAATAAAGAATGGCAGTCATAAATAAACATGTAATAAAATTAACCATTTAAAAAGCATGGTAGTCAAGAGTACTCAGGAAGGTGAACATTTCAAATACAATTATTGCAGCAGGCTTTGTTGAATCCTTCTCTTTGGAATAATAAGACTTCAGAAAAAAAACTTGAGGAGACAAAAGGCTCAGCCGTGGAAATATCCAAAGAAAATGTACTCCTGAGAACATATCTAAGATAAGGCCTTTAAAAGGAACATTTTAATACTTTCCAAAATGAAAAAGAAGAAAAGACCAGAATGGAGCATTCTGGTGTATACTTTTTTGGGAGATGGTGATAAGAAATGTTTACTTTATCATTGGGAAAGGTAAAACCACAGGATAGTTGCATATGATTACAAATGCATTATTGCTGGTTATACTGTGTTTGCATTGTGAATGTGAAAGTGTTGAATTATGTTGAAGCACAGACCACGGCATCATGTCATGGCTCTGGTTTTGTCTTAAAGTTTGAACAATTCTCCCCGAAGTTTGAAACTTAATCACCAAATCTGTATTTTGGCAATAAGTGCAGGTGGGGGGTAACTTTTGGCAGTAACTAGAATTAAAGGAAGCTACACACCTGCGCCATCCCATGTTGGCATTAGTGGTTTTGGGGATCTTGCTTGTTTGCTTGTTTTGTTTTGTTTTGTTTTGTTTTAAGAGGAAGCTGAGCATCTCACAGGCTTAGATTGCCTGGCCACATGCTGCCCTCATCCACGTTTGATGCAGCAGTAGGACCTCGCTAGATGTCACAGCAAGTGACAACAGTAAGCTGAGGAGGATCATCCTCTCCTCCAGAATCATGAGCATAATGAATATTCTGCATTTTAAAAAAGATATTTCTCCACCTTTGATATTTTGTATATTAATGGGAAATGGTTAAAGCCAGTATGAAAAAGGATAGATTTAAATCCAGAATAAGGAAACTTCCACCTAGACTCCAGGTTACATGATGTTGACAGAAATCTGTCCATACCACATGCAGTAACAGTGATTGGAAGGAACACAGTGACTTGGAAAAGGACCACTATGCTAGTTACCATAGCAATGACGACGATGTGTTTTCCCCATCTCTGGATCCCATAGCAGCGCCCCCTCCTCAGACCTCTTAATGTATGTCCCATAGAAGAGGAAAGCACTAATAATAACCTGGATGTGTTTCCTTGCTAACTGTCATATTGAATCATGTATGTTGAAATGTTATAAAGACACAGCCTATGTAGACATGCTGATGACACATATGATACATAAGAAGGCGTTCAAAACACTGTTTGACCCTCTACCAGCAACAACACTGGAAGAGCGTGACCAGCAGCTAGACTTCTTTTTTTTAAATATATTTTATTAATGTATTCATATTACATCTCAATTGTCATCCCATCCCTTCTATCCTCCCATTCCTCTCTCCTTCCCATTTTCCCCTTACTCCTCTCCCCTATGACTGTGACTGAGGGGGACCTCCTCCCCCTGTATATGCTCATAGGGTACAGTAGCTAGACTTCTAAGACCACAGTTAGCTGTATCTGTTTTATGTGGTACTCAGGCTTAATGGACACAGCTCCCTTCCCTTAGCACAGTGGTTGGTAATACATCCATGCTCTTTCTCGAAAATGCCACATTTTTTTTTGTTCTGGTTGTTGTTCTGTATAGAGTTGGCAAACTTTCCATGAAAACCCAAACAACAGGTGCACAGGGTTCATAGACTGGGGACACTCGGCCGCCATGTATTCTTTGAAGTTGTTGTCATGCTTGTTCATTTTGTAGGGGTCTCCTATGGCCTTTACTTTAGAAAATTCATCCTCAGCGCAAGAACCAGTAACAATATTGATCATGCCAGTTGTGCAGGATTGTGATACAGACAGGCGACAACATATTTACCCATTCTTCTGTTGAGGAGCACTTATTTGCTCAATGTCCAGTTTGGGGCATGGTGACATTCCAGTAGGTGTCTTTTATCATAGAATTTTCCATTGGACTAAGCTTACATTTAGGAATGGAATTGCGAGTTATGCAGTGGGCTCTTGCTGCGGTTTAGGAGGCACCTTCTTAGACAGTAACACGGTTGAGTAACTTCTGATCATTTCATGTGTCATTTTGAAATTGAACTAATGACAATCCAATGTTAAAATGTGAAAATCACTAAACATGATTCCTTATTTTAGTTTTTATTAGCTTATAAAGAATTAGGTTTTATTATGGCATATTTCCAAAGAAAATGTGTCTTTATTGTTTCGGTCCCACACTTCGGCACCCTCCCCGACCCCTTCCCTTGCCCTCGTCATCAGCACCAGCCTCCTGTGCTCTCGCACATCTTGCATGCTCACACTTCATGCTGTCAAGCAGAAGCTAAGGTGGTCCTCAGGAAGACAGGAGGGGGCTTATCTCCAAGACTGCTAAGTTAATATGACTTGATCAAGAAGTCCTTTCCCAGCTTAACCCTTACCTGGGGCATGACATGGTACCTGTTAATTTACTTTTTATTGCCCTGTTTCCTTGTTCCTTTGCAAGTCACTGTCATCACAGAGCATTATTATACTGTCTAGTGCATAACCCAAAAAACAAAAGACACTTTCCTGAGAGTTTCATTTTATAAAACTAGTGAATCCTCCTGAAACACTCGAAATCTAGACTTAGTACCCAGCTCCCTGGCCCCGGGTAATTGTGACTCCTAATAGTGGAACTTCACAGACTTACACTTGAGCAAAATTTACTCACCCTTTGTTGTCAGTATATTTAAACAAATTACTCATATGCAAATGAAGCTTACTTACAATTACTGTAGTGGCATAGGGGTGAATGTTTAATCATGAGTTGATTGTTACTTATTTTTAAAATGAGATCAATTCACCAATAGTCATTAGTTAATAATACTTATTTCGAGCTATTGGATGTAGGAGACAGTATATATATTTTTTTACAATAAAATTGGAGTGTGCAGCATTTTGTGTTCTGCAAGCCCCTGTCTTTGTGGTAGTCAGTGGGCACCTTGTATTTCAGCGCTAATCGGCAGCCCCCGTGGCGCGCACAGCAGCCTGCACCCACTCAAGGGCAATCACAGGTAAGATTATTTGGCTATAATTAGACCAGCTCTCTTCAGTGATTTATTATTCTGCTTTGCGCTTAAAAGCGACAAGCTCATCCTGATTTCTTCCATAGGGAGTGACAGAGTTGTGAACAAAAGGAAAACTGTTAGCAACAACAATAACCAGACAGGAAAGAGGAGAGAACAGTGCCTGGTGTCCCTCCATTCCCAAAGTGTAAAGTGCAAAGCAGACAAAGGCAGCCAAGCCTCTCTGCCTGCGCTGTTTAACAATGACCTTCATCCACTCTGCTCCCAAAGGAGCACTGGCTGACAATTAAACCTTGAGAGCACTGCTGGACCTTCTCATGAAATTGCTTTTGGTCCTAGTTTTCCTTCCACTTTAAAAAAAAAAAGAAGAAGAAGAAGAAATACCGTAGTCATGAAATTCACGTGTTACATGAAACTCAGCTGGACACAGTCTCCTGTCATGTATTAAGCATCTCAGTTTCTCAGCTCACAATGGAACTGAAACAAATATGTGTCTGTGGTCATTGTCAAATCAATATGAGAAAGCAGTTGCGATAACAAATGTATCTGATGGTTTGCTGAAATCAGCTTTCACTAGGTGTTAACTATACTCTCAAATATACTTTAACCGCTGAACAGCCGTGGTTGCAAAGACAGGGAGAATTAAAGAACCAGCATCTACACTGACGTTCTACTAGAGCCAAGAACAGTCGACTTCAACCGCCATAGGGATACATAAAGGTTGGAACATTCTGCATGCAGACTGTGATGTAGTGTCTTTGGCTAAGTGTCTAATACTTGTTTCCACAAGACCCTCTTGCTGCATTCTTGCCAGTCACGGGAACAAAACCCTGAATAGCAAGAGTCTACAGGCGTGCTCAGTTGAACTGTAGCATGAGCCACTTGTGCTGCTTGGAAGTTTCTAGCAGCCACATTTAAAGTGAAAAATGAAAGTAGTTTTCATGTTTGTCTTTGAAACCATCTACATAAAATATTATTTTAGCATGTAAAATTATGTGTATGTTTATATAAAGAGTGTGTGTGTGTGTGTCTGTGTGTGTGTGCGTGAGTGAGTGTATGCTGTGCCTTCAAAACCTGGTGTGCACGTAACATTGAAAAGTCACCTCAATTTCGACTTGACATTGTCAATAAATCTTTAAGCCTATTGACTGCTGTTTTGGCAATATGCATCAAGTGGGTGAGTCTTACTATGAACCTCAAGATAAGCCATGAACCCCGATACTGGTATTCATTTGCTATTTATTCTAATGAGCTCTGTAAAGTTCACCAACATGCATTTAAGGGGTAGAATTTTACATATAGCTAATTATTCCAGCTTCCTCATGAGAAGCTACTTAACAGGTGTGGGAAGTAAAGACAGGTAGTCACTACTAGTTTTGATATCACATCATGGGAGAAATTAACTATATAGGTCATTAAATGTTGTGAAGCATACACAGGAACCAGATCAGATATGCTCTGGTAGGCAGCAGTAGCTAAATGGAAGGAGAAGTGGTCTAAGAAGTAGACTAAGAAAGGCAAGATGAAATGAAATGAGATTTCCCAGTGGAGCTATGGCGGGCAGACTGGGTTTGGAAGCTTCTGAGGATGATGTGCAGAGTCTGGGAAAGGAAAGTGGTCATCTTGGACTGTGAAACCTCACCAATAATTCAAGTAAAAGGGCTTTTTCTTTGATTCTGCTCTAGAAGAAGTAGCATGCTAGAGCATGCCATTGAAGTTTACATTTAAATCAGTATGTGATTTAAACTCAGTGATGAGAATCAGATTCACACTTTGTAGAGTGACATTTGTAACACAGTCTATTGACTCCTTCTTCCTTACCCCAGCAAAGCACAGGTTTGGCATGACTTGCTCTCTGTAACTGTTCTATGGCATGCCTATGTCATTTAGAGTCATTGATTTCTAATAGTTCAAATGACACTTTGTTTATTATAGATAAATGAGTAATTATTGGACACAGAAATAGATAGTAATATTAGTATTTCAATTGAGTTATCTGTTCATTCATTTATTCATATTCTCTTGATGTAAGGTTTGACTCATTCATAAAGAATAAGTATATTAGTCTTTACCACTTTGAAATTTTTTAATTAAAAATAATTGAAAGAGTTCATTATATTATGTTTTCCCTAGTTTTAATCCCCCTTCCCCATTGGCATGGCTTTGAGTCTACCTCTACTTTCTTCTTCTTTAAATTTATTTATTTATTTATTCATTTTACATCCCAATTGTAGCCTCCGGTCTCCTCTCATTCTGGGCCCCCTCCCTCCTCTGTCCCCTGTCCCCTATTCCTCAAAGAATGGGAGCCCCTCCCCCATCCTCCCACCCCAGCCCCTGTGTCCTGGTGAGGCAACCCCACCAAGGAGTGAGTAATCAAAAAGCAGGCAAGAGAGTCCATGTAGGAGACAGCCCCATTCCTAGAGAACCCACATGAAGACTCAGCTGCCCATCTGCTACATCTGTGTAGGGGGCCTAGGTCCAGTCTATGCATGGTCCTTGGTTGGTGCATCAGTCTCTACAAGACCCGCTGGACCAAGGTTTGTTTGCTCTGTTGGTCTTCTTGGGGAGCCCTTGTCACCTTTGAAGTTCTTCTATCCATCCCCCAAACTTTTCCACAAGACTCCCTATGTTTCACACAACGTTTGACTGTGAGTCTTTGCATCTGTTTGGATTCAATGCTGGATGTTGCCTCTCAGAAGACAGATATGCTAGGCTCCTGCAAGCATAACAGAGTGTCATTAATAGTGTCAGAATCTAGAAGCAACCTGACTGTCCCTCCACCAAAGAATGGATTAAGAAATTATGGTACATTTACACAATGAAATACTACCCAGCTATTAAAAACAAGGAAATCATGAAATTTGAAGGCAAATGGATGGAGCTAGAAAAGATCATCTAGAGTGAGGCAACCTAGACTCGGAAAGATGCACATGGTGTCACTTATAAATGGGTTTTAGCCATATAGTAAAGGATAAACATGCTACAATTCATAGATTCAAAGAAGATTAAGTAACAAGGACGACCCAAGGGAGGATGATGAGATATCACTCAGAAGGGGAAATGAAATAGACGGATGTAGTAGTTGAAGAGAGGGAACAAGGTAGGAGAAGGAACATGGAGAGAAACGAAGGTGGAGATCAGACCTGAGGAGAACAGGGGCGGGGGAACAGAGGGCCTACAGAGGGAAGAGAAACTGTGGGTGGAGGCATCTCTGTGACAAGCTGGTGACCTAGGACAGGGTAGGCTTCTGGGAAGACATGAAGATGACTCTAGTTTTGACTTCCAGTTGGAGGGGTCATGGAGACTGAAGAGGACACCTAGACTGGACACCTAGTGGAGGAAGAGCAACAGCAACCCACCAACAAAAACCTGGACCCAAAATACACCTGTCTACAAGATGTCCAGGGAAAAAGATAAAGCAGAGATAGATGAAATGGCCAACCAGTGCCTAGCCCAACCTGAGACCCAGTCCCACTCCATGGGAGTCTTCCCCTCTTTTAATGGCATGTTTCAAAGTCAAGATAAGGATCTGCTTATACCACAATAAGGGTTACATACTTCTGTCTACCATAACACAATCTAGTTAACTGCACAACTTCAAAAAATAAATTTGATTACAAAATTTTAATCTATGGTCATACCACATTTTACTCAGTAGATGAATTCATAAATAATCTTCTGCCCTTTCATAAACTCACTCTGAAGTTACTCACATTTTCCAGAATCCTCCAGTCATTAACTGTGTATATATGTAACACCGGACCAGGAAGTAAAATTTATTATAAGCCCCCCCTAAAATTGATACTCTATTCATTTATGACACCAGACAAATTAAATCTCTTCTGGCTGTTTTGTCCTATATACCACAGGTGATAAATAATTCCCCTAAAAGTTTCCAAATTGTGTTGTAAGTTTACTATTAAAATCCACCACACTATCAAGGTATACAGGCCATTTCATACACTGAGTGACTAAGATGGATTTGGGGATCTTGATTTAGTACCTATTTTTTTACTTAAAATGTTTCATAGAAAACAGTAAAAAAGTGAGAAGGTAAACGAACTTTGTACTTAGGCTGACAGTGCCGCTGCTAACCAAGGCTCTGTCCTTGGCTTGACAGCACATCCCCTAAAGACAAGGCCCTATAGTAGACTCCAGTCAGTAACTGGCATCCCATCTCTTTTTTGCTCATGGAATAACACTCCAACTGCTTGTGCTTGGTTTAAAGACATCTGAGTAGACTTTTCAAATGTGCTTTTACTCATGTCATCCACTGTTGTCAATGGATGCTCCATCCAATATATGGGTGAATGTCATAATCGCTCTTCTGTCTGTGGCTCGTGTTCACATGGTTTATAAAAATTACTTTTCAGCTAGGGTCTACTGCTTGGCTGCCCTTGAGAACTCCAGGGTTATGTTGTATTTACAGAATTGTGTTGCTTCCTTAGCTTAATGGGTTATATTTTAGAAGTTCATTCTCCTCTCACCTAAAGTATACCTTACTAAATGATCTCTTTTTAATTACTTTTCTGCTATGTCCATCACGGTGCCATAATTTCTCTTCATGCACAATTTGTTAGCTATTTTAATGAGGAAAATAAGCATGCTCTGGTCCTGCTTCTGAGCATGAGGATTGGCTGGGTCATTCAAAATTCACTAATGAGGGAAAGCTTCTGTGCATTTGGAAGCCTGCTAAAACAAAGCAGAGAAACATCATAAATTGACAATTACAAAGAGAGAGAATGGTCTAATTGTAAGTTAAGGCCATTTTCAATGTAGTCAGATAGAACCACACGCCTCTAAGGAGCGTTCTTTTGCATGTATCTCCTTGTCTCTGTCATTGCTCAAACTTTATTACTATATTAACATAGTTCATAATAGTTACAGCTTTGATAGGTTACTTTTGATAAATAGACTTAAAAAACCAATTCTGTTAGACTACCTTAAATCTGCACAACATGGAAAGATCTTGTTATTTTTCTTCTCCTGTCATTTAGTGTTTTTTTTTAAATATCCTGATACTATGGTTTTCCATACATTTCCAACTTATTTATATAATTAGTATATATTAATGTAGAAATGTGTGATTTTAATACAAACACACAATACATATATTGATCATACTCACCTTTTCCATTACCCTTTATTTTGTTTATTCGTATGTTTGTTTGTTTTGAGATAGGGTCTTACTATATCGCTCAGCCTGTCCTAGAACTCACTATGTAGACCAATCTGGTCTAGAACTCGCAGAGATCCTCCTGCCTCTACATGACAAGTGCTAGGGTTAAAGGTATGCATTGTCTGTCATTACCCTTTCTTAATTCCTTATATTTTCTCTCACTTTCCATTTCACACTTTCAATAGATTTCTTTCTATTTTTCATGTGTTTCTCTTCTTAAGTTCCATACATGAGAGTAAACATGTGATCCTTGATTTCTGAATTTGGTTTATTTTCCTTAACATGATGGCTTCCACTTCCACTCATCTTCTTTCAAATAGCGTGGCTTGATTCTTTAAGATCGGGTGAACACCACTGTGTATTTGTCACACTATTTCTACCTATTCATGGTTTTTGGAAACCTGGGCTGAGCATGCATTACTGACCTTACACTGATTTCACCCTGCATGATCTAGTTGATGTTGCTACCCAGAAATGGATTGAGGTTGTTTTCTCCCCACATCTGAATGTGTTAGTAGTTTGTAGAGTTGCTTTTTCCCTGCTTTCCTTGATATGGAAAGGCTCTCAGTGTGGTTTTAATTTGCACTTTGCTGATAGCAAAGAGGGTATAACATGTATCTACTGATCATTTACTCTTCTTCTTTGAGACGACCAAAGTTCTCATGCTCATTTACTGAGTAGGGTGCACGGAACTTGAGCAGTTATGTATTTATGTCTCTTACCTACTGTTTATACTAACTTCTTGTCACATGGTTGTCTCTACTGATGTAAGTTCTCTCTTCACTGTAATTGTTTGTTTTTCAGGAATAAAACAAAGAACCCAGAAATCAACCTGTACCATTTCTTCAACAACGGTGAGACAAAAGCTAGATATTTATATGTAGAAGAATGAAATTAAATTCTTATTTCCTGGGTTGTACAAAAGTCAACTCAAAATTAAAGAATGATGACATTGATGCAAGACTTAGAATTCAGAAACTATTAGTGGAAAGCATAAGAAAACACTTCAAGATGTAGGGAAAGGGCAGGAGCTTCTAAATAAGACTTTAGTCTTTTCACTGATAATAAGAATAGGCTATTTTGTTTAAATAAAATTAAAATGTTTCTGTTGCTTTAGATGTATTTTCTTCTAAATAAAAACAAACAAAATCAAAATCAGAACATATTTTTTCCTGTATTAAGATACAACTATTACCAATGTATCACTGAAAATATTTCTAAGGCAATATACATATTATACACTAGAAATCTGACAGACGTGGCTAGAATATTGACATTTCTTTGATCTACATGATTGCATAGACTTTTCTTGCTGTCTATACGTTTGTATAGAGGCACCAGCCCTGAGGGATGCAGCACTCTCTTTCTGCAAGGGAATCTATATGCTCAGAACATTAATTGCTTACAGTTCAGCACATTATTCATTCATTCATTCATTCATTCATTTATGTACTTATGTATGTGTGTATGTATGTATGTGTGTATTATGTTTACTGTCTTCTGCCTGCATGTATGCCTACAGGGGAAAGCTTAGATCATGGAGACATGATCATGTAGGTCTTTGTTCTTTTGTTTTTTGTTTGTTTTTTGGTTTTTCTGTCTTTTGTTTTGTTCTGTTTTTGAGACAGGGTTTCTCTGTGTAGCCTTGGCTGTCCTGGCTTTGTAGACCAGGCTGGCCTTGAACACACAACGATCTGCCTGCCTCTGGCTTCCAAGTGCTGGGATTAAAGGCGTGCTGCACCACGCCCTGCTCTCACCCGGCTCTAAATTGTTTGTATCTATATTATATTTGGACATCTTGATATTATAAATTCATTGAGATCCTCTGTCCCATTATTTTTCCTCAGAAGCAAAGTACAGATTTCGTATTAAATGTCAAAATTATATTCGTGTATCTTTAAGCTACCATTTGTTTAAATGCTGTCTGGAGGCAGCACTTAAAGTTGTAAAAGGAACTTTGGATGTGCTTTCAAAGATTAACTTCCAACTCAGTGAGCCACTGTGAGTTCTTATTACTCAACATAATAATAGACTCTGCCTTATTGGGTCATTTGTTAGAATCATACCACTAGGAACAATGCTGTTCCTAGGCATTCCTCGACCTCAGACCGGCCTTGGTGTGCATACCATTTCTCTTAGTCACTCCTACTTATCTCTCGAGCCTATTCCACACCACAGCTAACCTGAACACTTCCCACTCATCCCCGTTCAGAGCTGCAGAATGCAGCCCTTCCCGTCTGCTTCAGTGGCGCAATCTGTGGAAGGCACAGTGCATATTTCCAGCTTTTGTAAGTCTCTGGCTTGACTCACTTTTCCAGCTCCCTCTTCCTGCTGCTGTCTTGCTTTTTAGTCCACTCATTTCTCCACCATTCCTCTTTTTTTTTGAAAACTCTTCTAAAACCTACTCCTTTACATGATCACATATGTAGTTCTGACTCTCTTTTCAGTCAAAAGGCCACAGTGCCCACTCTCTTGAAATCAATGATGATCTTTACTTATTTCTTTCTAATCAGCCTTCTCCTACCGTGCATACTAAGTCAGGGCTACAGACCTTTATTGTCTTCCCTCATTGGACCACCACTGACGACAATGTTCACATTATGAAGAACCAATAGAAACTATATTCTCGCTCTAATAAGACAGCTTCTGAGGTAGCAGTCTGTCTATCAGTATTCTTTCTTGTCCCTGAGAAACTGTTACACGAAATTCTGTGGGTCTTAGCGGCTACTGGTTATCTACTTCTTCTCTCACTGCCTCTAAAACTGCTTTTGCCCTCTCTCCTGTGCTAGCTTCTTTTGTTTCCACTAACCCTGATGGTTATGCTAAAGATCAAGACTTAGGTCAGTGCATTTATTCCTTAACTTTCAGTGACCACAGTGATGTTTAGCTTTAATGGCCAACCTCACACAACCTAGAAATACACAAAAAGGAGGGATTGTCTACATGGGATTGGTCCCTGGCATGTCAGTGTGTGTTGCTGAGGTGGAGGTTGTTTTAATCAATTGTATTGATGTGAAAAGGCCAAGCCCACTGTGGGCAGCATCACTACCTAGGCATGGAGTCCTGAACTGTGTAAGAATGGAAAAATCAAGCTGAGCACAAGCAAGCAAGTGACCATGTTTGCATCCATTTCCCTGTGCTCTTTACTGTGGTTGTGATGGGAGTAGCTGTTTGATGCTCATGCCTTGATTCTTCACAATAAATTATAAGCTCATGAAAACCCCCTTTTGCAGTAAATTGATTTTTCTCATGGGATTTTGTCATAGCAACAAAAATGAAAAGTAGGAAATCACATTTCTTCTAATTATTCCCATATTTTTTGTTCAGGTTTTCATCTTACTTTTTAAAAATTAACCCCTACATTTACATAGCACCTTATCTTTTAAACAGCCCATTATGCATTTACGTATCTATGCTTTATTGACAAAATGAAATCTACTATGCTTTATATTGTAATGTACTCCTTGAATTTAATCTGATTCCCATTTTCACTTAAGAAATCAGTGTATTCTTACAGTCTTCCATGAACATATAAGTTTTATTTTTCCTTCAGTTGCTCCTCAAACAAATAACAAAACTCTATTTAAAATCTATGCCTCCAGCTATGCAGCTAATTCCTTTTTAATCCGAGGTATGGTAAATGTCATTTTATATCGTTACATACAGCAGATGTCCAGGTTTGTGTTTTTATTGTTTGGGTTAGTCACCACAACCCGAAGCATCTGGAGGGAAGGGTTTATTTGATCTCATAGGTTATATAGGTCACCATACAAGGAAGACAGGGTCAGAACTAGCCAAGACCTTAGAGACAGGAGCTGAAGCAGAGCTCATAGAAAGCGCTGCTTGGTTGGCTTGCTTGTTCTGGCTTACCCAGCCAATTTTCTTAAACACATCAGGCCCCCCCTCCTGGGAATGGTATCCCACAGTGGGCTTGACCTTTCTGTATCAGTTGGCAATTTTTTTTTTATCAATTGGCAATTTTTAAAACTGGCTCCACAGACAAACAATCTGGTGAAGGAAATTCTTCACTTGCTGTTTCCTCTTTTCAAATTTGTCTAGATTTGTGTCAAGTTGACAATAAAACTAACCAGCAGATCAGGTAGGACCAAAAAGAAGAGAATCTTTCATCTTTAAAGGAAAAAAAATACTGTTATTTTAATTGTCACCCCAAAGTCTTCCTTAATCTCTAGACAAGGATCGAAGTTCACTACAGTAAGCTTTCCTGAAGACCGCATCCTGTTTTGTGATGTGTTAATCATCCATGTTCTACATTCAATAGAGCGAAGTGAGCTCATTGTTCCTGTGTGGGTGAGAGGAGCATATTAACAGTAGGGACATCAATATTTCTTCTGTGACTAAGTGAAATACTATGCTGAGAACTTTGCAAAGTCTTATGCTTAAACTTCACAGCTAGACTGTGCTATTTCTATTTGGTAATAAAGAAACTGAGATCCAGAGATCAGCTTCCACAGATTATTATTTTTTTTTAGTGTCCATCCTCCAACATTTATTTTAAGAGAAATAAATTACACAAGGTTCATATATGTACTGAGATAAGAGTTTTCTCTTTCATGTCTTTCTGGCTTTGTACTCTTTTTAAAATTTTATTTATTTATTAATTCATTCACATTACATATCAATTGCTATCCCATCCCTTCCATCCTCCCACAAGCTTCCACCGATCTTATAGGGACAAAATGGCCAAGCTAAGGTTTGATTTTATATCTGTATACTTCCAAAACCTACATTCCTCCTCACTGTGGGGGAAAAGAACAGAGACTCATGGTTGCGGCAGGCCTTGATTTCAGCTGTGCCGTTACTGAGGTCTCTACTTTTTAACCTATCCAAATCTCAGCAGACTATAATGTGCACACTCCCGTACACACAACGTGGGTGTGAACATAGGTCCCTTATCATCCAAGACCTTCAGTCTTATTATATCTCAACCACTGCTCCTCAGATGAATGAGTCGGACTTGAACTTCAGGGCAGTATCAATAGCTTCCATGCTTTGAAAGAAAAGCTGTTCTTTATATTATTTCAGAGGGAGAAAGTCTTATGTTGCTATAGTCTAAGTCACTTGGGATTTTGATTTATATGATCAGCTTTGGATAGACAATTGCGAAAATGTTCCTATTATGTTGTATATTTTCTTTTCCTTCCTATGATACCTTAGGAAAATTAGTCATGGGCCACCTACTTGTGTGTTAAATACTATACTAGTTACTGATGCACCTAGGTTTCCTACATATATCCTGAGGATGTTCTTTTAGTTTAGCAAGGTGACTGCTGCCAGAGATACAAAATAAGAAAATGAGCCTAGTCTGCTGGCCTGTCATCTTGTTGGGGGCATGGCCTTGCAAACCTGGCATAATTTTTCTCATTTAATGGAGAAAAATGATTTTTTTCCCTTCCCGGCTCACCATCTGCATATAATGATACCTTTGCTGTCCTTGGGTGTTTTAATAATGATGTATTCCCCAAACAAATGATTAAAAATTTTAAAAGCTTGAAAATGTGTCAGCAAGTAAGTTAAATCCTACCAAACACATTGAAGAATTTGAAGAAAAGTAATTTAGCAGCTGGAAATTCCATTTATCTTTCCCCAAAAAATTGCCTGTTAAAATTATTTATGGTATAGATGAAATTCATCTGTTTTCTAGCTATGATTTATTTTACTTTTATTTCTGTTACTGATAGAGAAGCACAAAATATTTGCTCTGTATGTTAAATAATATGAAACTAATATTATTTTATAAAATATAAAATTATTAAACATTCATATTCTAGCATTGAAAACAATGCACTTTGGCTAAATGGATAAATAAATTATTTTAATACATAAGCAAACTAAAAATTAGGAAACTGAATAGTTGGCTAAATAATTTTGTGTATGTGTATATTGAGTGTGTAAATACGTATCATATGTACATGTCTGTATGTTCGTGTGTGAGTGAATGCAGGTGCTCCCAAGAGAAGGTCAAAGAACACCTTCATGTGTCAACCTACACCTTCACACTTTAAAGGCTGTGTTTCTTTTTTGTTTACTTCTTTATAAGCCAGAATAGCTGGCTCATTGGATCTCCATAATTCTCCTTTCTCTCCCTCCCATCTCCACATAGGCTGACAAACACATCAGGCTTCATGTTGGGGTACAGAATTCAAACACAGGTCCACTTATATTCTTCCAGCAAGCACTTAAGCCAAAAAGAGACTTTTATGGTCCCAAAATAAGCAGTTTTAAAGAGAGGAGTCTCATGACTCCTGGAAGACCCTGATGGAGTGGAGCAAAGGAAGGAAGGTTTAAATTACGAGAAATTTGCATTTTTGTTTGTTTTGCTTTTTTCGTTTGTTTGGTTGTTTTACTAACCTTTTATCAGCTATCATAAAAAAGTAGACTTCAGATTTCCCGGGCCCCAGATGTACCTGCAACTCCAGAGAGAGTAGCCATCAGTGACTACCAGATGAGACTCCCTCTTCCAATTCCTTACCTGCTGGGTTCCTCTGGGCAAACACAACAGTGGTGAGATCTGCCCTGTGCCCTCTGCCAGCTAGTTCTGAGGCTTCAGCTCTACCTACAATCCCAAAGGCAAACAGCCATCAGAAAGTACCAGTCAGGTCCCTCTGAGAAAACCCAGCAGCAGTGTGGTCTGCAACATGCCCTCCATGACCCAGTTCCCAGGCCCCAGCCCTGCAATGCCAGAGGCCTATTGCCATCAGGGACCATAAGGTCTGCCAACACTAGGGACAACCAGATGGCTAAAGGCATTCAATGTAAGAACACACTCAATAAAACCCAGGGAAATATGGCACCACTAGAACCCGGATATCCTACTATAACAAGCCCTGGCTACACTAACACACCTAAAGTGTAATATGTAATAAAATAGACTTTTAGCCAAAAGTAATCAAAATAGAGCGGGAAGAACATTTTATTCTCATTGAAAGAAAAATCCACCGAGATAACTGCTCAATTCTGAACATCTCTGCCCTGAATGCTAGGGCTCCCACATTTTAAAAGAAACATCAATAAGCCTTAAATCACACATTAAACAATACACATTAATAGTGTGAGGCTTCAAAACCATACTCTCACCAATGGACAGGTCAACAAGACAGCAACTAAATAGAGAAATAATAAAAACAACCCACATTATGAATAAAATGGACCTAACAGATATATACAGAACATTTCACCAAACACATATAACTTCTCCACATCACACAGATCTTCTCCAAAATTGACCACATAGTCAATCACAAAGCAAATCTCACCAGATACAAGAAGATTGAAATAACCCCCTGTATGGACTAAAGCTGGACCCCCAACAAAATAAAAAACAAGAGAAAGTATACAAACTCATGGAAACTGAACTAATTTCTACTCAATGACCACTAGGTAAGGGAAGAAATAAAGAAATAAATTAAAGGTTTTATAGACTTCAATAAAAATGAAGGTACAACACCCTCAAACTTATAAGACACAATAAAAACAATGCTAAAGCCAGGCGTGGTGGCGGATGCCTTTAATCCCAGCACTTGGGAGGCAGAGGCTGGCCAATCATGGTGAATTCGAGGCTAGCTGGTCTACAAACTGAGTCCAGGACAGCCAAGGCTACACAGAGAAACCCTGTCTCTAAAAACCTTTTAAAAATGAAAAAACAAACAAACAAACAAAAAAAAAAAACCAAAAAAACAATGCTAAGAGGAAAGTTCAAAGCACTATGTGCCTTCATAAGGAATTCAGAGAGATCACATACTAGCAATTTAAGAGCTCACCTGAGGATAACACCTTTCCTGCCTTGGTTAGTCTGCAATTCTGAATATAAATCAATATCTATCATATTTCATCTCTATCAACTTAAAACATCTATCTAGACCTAAAAACATCTTAACCCCCTAAGCAAGTAAGCTTAATTGTGAAACTAAACTATCTTGTCTCTGTATGTACTTTATTGTATTTATGTGCAATAGTATAAATGTATATGTAACAAAGAAAAATCATAATAAAAAATTTTAAAGAGTTCATCTGAAAGCTCTAGAACAAAAATAAACAAACACACCAAAAAAGAGTAGGTGGCAGAAATAATGAAACCCAGGGCTGAAATCAATAACATAGAAACAAAGAGAACAATACAAAGAATCAATGAAACTAAAAGCTGATTCTTTGAGAAAATCAAGAAAACAGACAAATCCTTAGTCACACTAACAAAAAGCATAGAAATAATACTCAAATTAACAAAATTAGGAATTAAAAGGGGGAAATAACAACAGAAACTGAGGAAATCCAAAGAATCATTTTGTCTTACTTCAAAACTGTATACTATACAAAACTGGAAAATCAAATTGAAAGAGACAATTTTCTTGATAGATTCCACTTACCCAAATTAAATCAAGTTCAGATGAACAATCTCAATACCCTATAATTCCTAAGGGATTAGAAGCAGTCATTAAAAGTCTCCCAACCCACCCGCCCCCCCCCAAAAAAAAAACAACCAAACCAAACAAACAAATAAAAAATTCAGGGCCAAATGGTTTTAGCTCAGAATTCTACCTGTCTTTCAAAGAAGAGCTAATACTAATACTCTTCAAACTATTCCACAAAATAGAAACAGAAGCAGCATTTCCAAACTCACTCTATGAGGCCACAGTTACTCTGATACTTAAACCACACAAAGATTCAACAAATAAATAGAATTTTAGAGCAACTTCCCTTATGAACATTGATAGAAAATAATCAATACAACACTAGCAAACCAAGTCCAAGAACAAATCAAAAACATCAACCACCATGATCAAGTAGGTTTCAACCCTTGGTATGCAACGATGGTTCAACAAAGGAAAATCCATCAATGTGATCCACCATATAAACAACTTGAAAGAAAAAGGAACATATTATCATCTCATTAGATGCTGAAAAAGCCTTTGAAAAATTCCAACATCCCTTCATGATAAAAGTCTTGGAAAGATTTGGGATATAATACCCATAACTAAACACAATAAAGGCGATGTACAACAAGCCTATAGCCAACAGTGAATGAAATGGCGAGAAACTCAAAGCCATTCCACTAAAATCAGGAACAAGATAAGGCTGTATATTTTCTCCATATTTACTCCACATAATACTTGAAGTTCTAGCTACTGCAATAAAAAAGGTAAATGAGATCAAGGGGATACAAATAGAAAAGGAAGAAGTCAAAGTATCTCTTTTTGAAATGGCATGATACTATGCATAAGAATACATAAGTTCCACCAGAAAACTCTTACAGCTTATAAACGCCTTTGGCAAAATGGCTTGATACAAATTCAACTCAAACTAAATCAGTAGCCCTCCTTTACACAAATGATGAATGGGCTGAGAAAGAAATCAGGGAAGCAACACCATTTACAATAGCAACAAATAATATAAAATATCTAGTGTAACTCTAACAAAGCAAATAAAAGACTTGTATAACAAGAACTTCAAGTCTGAAGAAAGAAATTTAAGAAGATGGAAAGATCTCCCATGCTTATGGATCTGTATGGTTAATACATTAAAAATGACCATCTTACCAAAAGCAATCTACAGAATCAATGCAATTGCCATCAAACTTCTAACATATTCTTTACAGCCATTGAAAGAGAAATTTTGAACTTCATAAGGAAAAATTAAAAACCCAGGATAGAGAAAATAATCCTGCACAAAAGATCTTCAGGAGGTATCACTGATGTAAAGTTGTATTACAAAATCATAGTAATAAAAAAATCACATGATATTGCCATAAGAAAATGAAGAGTAAATCAATACAATGGAATTTCAGACAAATAAATAAACCCACACACCTATGGACACTTGAAAACCACGCAATGGAGGAAAAAGAAAGCATCTTCAACAATTGGCACAAGTCTAACCGGATGTCTGCATGTAGAAGAATGCAAACAGATCTATATTTGTCACCCTGCATAAAAGTTAAATCTAAGTGGATCAAAGACCTTAACATAAAACTGCTATTCTAAATCTAATAGAAAAGTAGTAGAGAATAGCCATGACCTCATTGGTAGAAGGGACAACTTCCTGAAGAGAACAACAAAAGCTCAGGCTCTATGATCAACAGTTGATAAATGGGACCTCACAAAACTGAAAAGCTTCTTTAAGGCAAAGGACACTGTCAATAGAACAAAACAACACCCTACATACTGGGAAATTATCTTCACAATACATTCTGCCAAGGGCTTATATCCAAAATATATAAGGGACTCAAGAAATCAAACACCAACAAACCAAACAATCCAACATTTTGTGGGGAGGAAGAGTCTGAAACAGATTTCTTTATGTAGTCCTAGCTGGCCTCAAACTCACATAGCCCCGGGATTAAAGGCATATGCCACCACCGCCCACCTTTCCTTGGATCTTAAACGAGACACTAAATGTGGTTTTTGAGCCATGCTGGCACCCTTAAATTTCCCTTAAGAAAAAAATCCAGACTGACTTACAAATCTGTATAGAAGAAACCAACCAACAGAAACCCCCAAACCTCCAAAATATTTGTAAGGAAAAAAAATCAAATATGGAGGGCTTAGACTAGCAGGTTTCAAGACCTAGCACAATGCCATGATGTGTTGCTTTGGCCTGAAGGAGATGTCCACCCTAAGACTTCAGAGTTTGAATACTTGATCCCTACTTGTTGGCTGTTTGGGAATGATTAGGAAACATGGCCTCCCTGGAGGAACTTGTCACTGGGAGCTGGTTTCAGGGTTCAGAGGGCTTGCATCATTAGCTCTGTTAGCTTTCTGTTTATATTTGAGGTGTGAGCTTTCAGTTGCTGCTCCAGCAGACATGCCTGCTGCTTACTGCCACCATGGAGCACTACCATCATGGCCCCTTCCTGTTATAACTGTAAGCCTCTAACTAACCCCTCCTTCGATAAATTGTCTTGGTTATGGTGTTTTATCACAGCAATATAAAAGTAATGAAGCTGTATTCTAGTCATCAGTATAGGCAAATAGGTCAAAGATAAGGAATAGAAAATATGAAAGTAACTTAGCTCTATGGTCAGTACAGTGTTGCCACCAGCCACTCATCATCAGTGTTGGAGACAAGCTAAGAGTGTCAGGGATGTAAATGTAGGACTTTAGATTTGGCAATAGATTCTTTTTTTTTTTTCCATTTTTTTTATTATTAATTTATTCTTGTTACATCTCAATGGTTATCCCGTCCCTTGTATCCTCCCATTCTTCCCTCCCTCCCATTTTCCCCTTATTCCCCTCCCCTATGACAGTTCCTGAGGGGGATTACCTCACCCTCTATATGATCATAGGGTATCAAGTCTCTTCTTGGTAACCTGCTGTCCTTCCTCTGAGTGCCATCAGGTCTCCCCATCCAGGGGACATGGTCAGAGGTGTGGCACCAGAGTGTGTGAGAACGTAATATCCCACTCTCCACTTTACTGTGGAGAGTGTTCTGTCCATTGTCTAGATCTGGGTAGGGGTTTAAGGTTTACCGCCTGTATTGTCCTTGTCTGGTGCCTAGTTTGAGTGGGACCCCTGTGCCCAAATCTGCCTATCATAATGTTCTACTTGTAGGCTCCTAGGACCCTCTGGGTCCTTCTACTTTGCCTTTCTCTCATGAATCTATTCCACTCCTTGGAATATACCCAGAAGATGCTCCAGCACACAGCAAGAAAATTTGCTCAACCATGTTCATAGCAGCCCTATTCATAATAGCCAGAACATGGAAACAGCCTAAGTGTCCCTCAGTAGAAGAATGGATAAAGAAACTGTGGTACATATACACTATGGAATACTATTCAGCTATTAAAAACAAGGAATTCCCAAAATTTGTGGATAAATGGATTGAGCTAGAAATGATCATAATGAGTGAGTTAACTCAGAAGCAGAAAGACTCAAATGGTATATATTCACTTATATCTGCATATTAGCCCAACGGGCATGTCCCACGAAAGCCTTCACTTACCAGGAAACAGAGACAGAGGAGAGGACATTCTAGTGGGACTCTAGATGTGAGATTCATGGCAATAGATTCTTATATATTATTTTTAAAAAGCAAAAAAACAAAAAGAGGCATGACCTGCTACATGAACGTTAAATATTTTACTCTTGAAAAGTCATTATAAAAAAAATGACAAAGCAGCTTATACAAATGGAAACAATATTTGCCTAGCAGGCATCAATAAGCATCTGGTATTCAGAATATAAAAAGAGCCCTTTGCAGCTGGAGAAGTGGCTCAACATTTCAATGCCTGCTGTGTAATCATGAGGTTGGCGTTTGGATCCTAGTACACATTTAATAAGCTGGGCCTCTGGCAAATACCTGTTCCGAGAGAATCAAACACCCTCTTCTGGCCTTTATGCTCATACAGGCAAGTGCATGCACTTACTTACATGTAGAAAAATACACAGATAAACAAACGAACATATCAATAAAATCATTCTGGAAAAAGTCCCCTGGTGAGTTAGCCTGGGCATAGTGGTGCACATACTAAGGCCAGCATTCAGCAGAAGGACTGCTATCTCAAAATACACAATCCCAAAAGAAAGTAGAACAGGCAAAGAGAACACAGAGAGCTTACACACAAGAACTCTTGTTTTAAAATAGTATGCTAAACACTTGAATATCTTATTCCCAAAGGGTATATTTACAAAACATTCGCTCACTCAAGTCTCGGGGAACATTTCAGAAGGGGCAGGGGGATTATAAGAACCAGGGAACCAGGGAGTTTGCTGTGAGACTGTGTCTCCTACTAATTGTAGAAGCTACACTCATAAAATCTCAAAATCATGACTACCCAAATATGAGCTAAATAAGGATGACACCAATGGGTGTGCCAATGTGGACAAGAGGAAAGGCCAATGAGACCTCAACCCTACACAAAGAATTCTAATCAACTGAGGAAAGCTAGGAGTAGAAGAAATGGCCCTTTTCAGGAATGAACACACCAATTGGTCATCCCGTACCAAGTCAACACTGAAAACACAGAAACGCACATACAAGTAACATACGGGTTAAACAGGATATATTTAGTCTCTTTGTATATGTGTATGTCTCTGTGTGTGTGTGTGTCTGTGAATGTGTGTGTGTCTTATGTATGTGTGTTTCTGTGAATGTGTCTATGTGTTTTGTGTGTGTTATTGTGTGTTTGTATGTCTGTGTCTGTTGGTGTGTCTGTGTTTGTATATGTGTATCTGTGTAAGTATGCTTCTGCAAATCTGTGTTTATGTGTCTATGAATCTATGTGTGTTTATGTATATGCATGTGTCTGTGTTTTTCTCTGTATGTATTTATTTGTCTCTGTATGTATGGGTCTATGTCTCTGTGTGTACATGTCTGTGTGGCTTGTGTCTGTGTCTTCGTTGTTGTTGTTTGTGTGTCTATATATTTGTGTCTAGTCATATTCATGTTAGTAGTATTCAATAATATCCCAATAATAAAAAAGGCTGAATCAAGAAATTATGGGCATAATTAGTAGTGAGATACAGTATAATGTTTTTAAGCCACAAAAAAGTCATAAATCAATGATCCAATTGTAATGCATATAGATAATGCAAACCATATGCTCATTGAAAAAAAACAAACACATCAGGCTTCACATTATATGATTCCATTTGTTTGAAATATATATATATATATATAATAGTTAAATCCATGAACACATAAGATGGATTGGTGGCTGCCAGAAGTTGAGAGGGAAAATAACGGATGGTGCAACAGTTAAAGGTTGAGTGATGTTAATGTTGAAGTGACTGAGATACTTGGGAAGAAGCGATAGAAATCAAAACATATTTTGAGAACACTAAATAACACTGAATTGTTCACTTTAAATTTGCTCAGTATGTGATTTTTCTCCAGTATGTATTACAATTGCCACAAATGATTCGACTCATTGCAACCTTTTCTCAGTCTCTAAATCTATGGAATTGCACAGTAGCTCTTTGCAACTAGAGCATATCCCAAAGTGTGAGCTCTTGATCCATTTCATTCATGACTTCTCAGGAATGGGCACAAGTCTCTGCTTGAATCAGCACCTACCCAGCACATGTATGTGACTGATGCCATGACCTAGCCATCACATGTATGTGACTGATACCATGACCAAGCCAGCACGGATATGTGGCTGATGCCATGACCTGGTCAGCACATGTATGTGGCTAATGCCACAACCTAGCCAGCACATGTATGTGGCAGATGGCATGACCTGGTCAGCACATGTATGTGGCTAACGCCACAACTTAGCCAGCACATGTATGTGGTGGATGGCATGACCTAGCCAGCACATGTATGTGACTGATGCCATGATGACTTACTCACACTCTCTGTTGTCTTATGTCGTATTTTGTTTTATGAATTTTTCCCATTTATCTCAAACTCATGGTATAAAATACTCATAATGTTATCTTTATTTTCCTGTAGCTGTGCATGTGTGTGTGCGTGCACATGCGTGCACATGCAATGCATATGCATCATCTATTTTAACCAAATGTAGGATATATACTTAAAAACACACATGTATGTGTAATTTCCTTTTGCGAATGGTTGCATGACATTTTTCCATAATTGTACTTTGCATCTATTTTTATCCTCAAACTTCAGGTGTGACTTTTGTAAGCATCATATAACTGGAATTTTAAGTCTCCCAATTTAATTGGAGAACTTAATCCATTTATATTAATGTGAATGAAGTTTTTAAAGCTTCTTTTAAAATTATCTTCTTCCTTGATTGATTCTTATCATTAATTGGTTGTTTTACCTGTCACTCTACAATAATCCATAACATACACACTTTCTTTATTCTGTACTTTCAGTAGAGATAGAAACATGAACCAATGAGCTAATAAAAATGAATTTAATTGGTATTTTATCTTCATTTGAGCTTTTGACCTAACTTCCTGACTCATTTAGTTTATTTGGTTTGTAATTTAATATTCTTTCTCCTTTACTTGTTTTTGTCTTCACAAAGATACAGAAACACACACACACACACACACACACACACACACACACACACACATACATGAATTATATTTGTGTTTAGCAGTTTTGTTAAGATTTTAAAAAGTGTTCCCTATAAATCAACACCAGCCTAAAGAACGTAAGGATGAACCATAGTTCTTACTTTGTTAACAGTTAGCCAGCCAGCACCGTGGTCAATTTAGAATGTCTTTTATCACTCCTAAATGAAGGCCTTCAGCTGTCTCCCCTCATTCATTATACTTCCTAAGCCGTTCATCCTACACCAATATTAATCTGCATTCATTTTGTATAGACTTAGCTCTTCTGAATGTTTTACCTAAGTGAATTGACAGATGTGTAGTTCTCCGATGGGCTATTTTTACTTACCCTGGTGTTTTGTGTGGTTTGCTTAAGCCAAACCATATAGAGTTATTTTAATCCTTGTGACTGTAGGTATCTAACACATTTTATTTGTTTACTCATCAAAGATTGAGGCATTGGGTTCTTCCCTACATTTCTATATAGAGGCACTGGAAGCTGGACTCTGGGTGGAGTGCTGAGAGGTAGGGTGGGGAGAGACTGGGGGCAAGGATCGTCCAGAAGGGAGCGAGTGCTCCACTGGGAGACCATCATAGCCAGAGGATCTGGATAACAGGGGCCCTGCACAAATGGGTGCACCAACCAAGGACAATGCATGCCGGTAACCAAGATTCTCGGTTCATATGTAGTCGATGGGGGACAGCTCGTTCTCCATTTCGGGGAGGGGGGACTTCTGCTGAACCTCTGACGTGCACTGGTGCCCATGATTTTGTCACTGGCCCTAGGCAAGATGGCCTGCGGGCACACAGAGGAGGGGATGCAGGCTATCCTGATGAGACCTCATAGGCTGTGGGCAGATAGTGGGGTACTGGGCACATTAGTAAGTAAAGGCACTTGATACCAAACCTAAAGTTCTGGGCTCCATCTCTGTAATCTACAGAGCAGAAGGTAAAAAACTGATTCCAACAAATAGTCACACACACACACACACACACACACACACACACACACACACTCATTCAAGTATTTTTAGGAAAAATTTGCATTATAGAAGGCTATCTAGTTTTGTAGTTTCAGGTTTTACTTTTTACTACTGTGATTCATTTAGAATTAATTTTGTATGTGGCATGAGAAATGGTTTTGATTTCACCTGGATGCTTTTGTTCTGTAAAAAAAAATTTTCCAGGGAACATTATTTTGCAAAATATTACACAGAACAACATCTAAATGAAATCAAAACCATTCTTTTCATTCTTGATATTTTCTCTTAACTAGTTTTTCCTTTTGCTGCCCGTTCTTTATCAGGATCAAACCTGTGGCTAAGCATAGACTTTACTTAAGACTTTGGTTAGTGTCCTATGATTTCCTTTTGTCATTCTTCATTCTCCGCCAAGTTTTCAGATCGGACTTTGCTTCTTTTGAAATGTATACTCAGTGATCCAATAACTTGGATTATCTGATATTCTTTATTATTTTTAATATACTGGTTTATATTTTATTTGTTTTCAGGGTATAAGGAAAGTTGCAAAGTAATTTGAAGTCCATAATGTCTTTCACCTTCATGGAGAGAAAGAGTCTGAGCTGTTTACAGTTCACAACCATTTTAGTTAAGTTACAGGACTTGCAAATACTTGAACTCATACTTCAGGATATTTGACTACAAATGTTTATTTCTGATTAACACTTTCAGTTAAATTGCAATTCTTTCAAGTTTACATCCAAAGTCTTCCATTTCTGCAAGTGCTCCACGTTTTGGGGAGATTCTTAAGTGCAGACTTTATACTAGCTGCAGAGCAGCATAACTTCGTATTCAACATCTCGCTTTCATAAACGCTCCTTGGTGTAGACCTGCTCCTGACATCGGCCTCTCTTATATGGTCTCATCCAACATGGGTCAAAGACCATAATTCCCCACAGTTTCTAAGCTCTGTAATGTACTCAAGCAAGTGATCTGTGCATCTCGCCATCTTTTCTTGCTGCAACTAGCATAAAATTTATTCTGCTTGTGTGTCCCAAATTGCCAAACCAGAAGTTCTTCAGTCTAATTTCCAATTTAGACAATATTTTTAAAACTTTAAAGCGAAGTTGGCTTTCAGTGTATTGAAAATAAAATGCAAATGCCTTATCATATGCTACTGGACCACAACAGAGCCTGTTCGTAGTTTATTCCAATTCAGTAATCTTGTCTTAATTCACTGACTTCTTCAAAAAATACCCTTCTTTTTCCATTCCTTGTGTAGCTCAGTATTTTGTGACAAACTTTTGCATTTTTTCCTTATCTTAGAACACTGTTGTCAGAGCCTTCCATGTCATTCACACTTCCATGTCTTGTCTTTGTGAAATTATTTCTTCAAAACACTCTATCCTGTCCAGCCTACTAAAAGCATCCCCATTCATTTCATCCTTTGTAAAGATAGACTGCCTTTCTTATAAAATGCATCATGGGGTATTATTTTCATAGTTCTTTAATTAAGTTTTATAGGAACAGAACTTTATAAGTGACCCCCATGGCTTTGCATCAGTGAGTGATGCCTGACACAACCCCACTCATTAAACAGCAGTTGACTCTAAATAGAAACTATTCTCTATGTAGAGGAATCAAGGCCCATGACTCTGAGTGAATTAATTATCTTCTGTAACCCCCACCTTTCACTTAAAATGAGAGTGATCATCCTAAGAGTGTCCAATATACTTAGTTAATAAAATATTAAGTGTAAAATTATTTGACACCACAAAGACATCCAATTAATTTATTTCCCTTTCTTTCTCCCTTTCTCTTTCATTATTCCATTTTACTCAGTGACAAAGAGACTCAGTATTAATTTTGTGACACACCTTGTTTGTCTTCAAAATATAGGAAGGGGTCATTTAATACAATAAAATTGCAGCTTTGACGTGGAGTACTTCATATTTCCTTAGAAGAATATGGGAACTTGACACTTTTGTGATCTTGATAGATTGATGTTTTTAAAAGACCTTCCCACTCTTAAAAATGTCATTGAATATGTGAAAAAATAAGGCAAAATAAAAAGGTTGTTTTCTTTGACTTGAGTTTGGCTTTAATTTGTATGTAACAGCAGCTTTGGAAAGGTAGCAAAAAAATGTTTGCCTCTTCTATGCATCCATTACTTGCTGCTACCTCCTTCCCTTAGCTGCTGTGTAGTGAATGCCCAAAACTGAGCGGGACAGAATACATTTACTGTGGTAGCTCCACAGTACACCTGCAGCTAACTGTTCTGGGCATATATGGCTGTTTATTACATACAGTTTGTTCGGATTTATGCCATGTTGATGTTGAGATATTATGGAAATCCTACTCCCATGCATCCTATTATTTCTCTTCTTAGGGTGTTAAGAAGAATTTTACCAAGTGGATCTCATTATCAAGGATCCATGGAGATTGAAAGATTTTTTTCCACAAAGGAGCAATGCACTTTGTTATGTGAAGACTTTCGGGTCCCTAGTCTGCTCTTATCGTGATACAGGAAGCATGGTAAGGCCCACCTAATATATTAACAATTTGAAATACTTCTTTCTGTACTTTGTACATCCACTATATAAAGAGAAACTCTTGCTCCACATTCCTCTATTAAAGACAAGTTAACACATTGCCTCAGATTGTCTCTGTGGCTGATATCTGACGAGAGAAACATGAAATTCTTATTTATTTTAGGTTCACACAAAAGCCTACCCATTTTGTCTTGTTTGTAGATAACAGACTGATTACAAATCCCTTACACTTAAATACTTTGTGACCCCATTAAAAGGGAGAGAGAGCACATCATAAAATCTGCCATGTGTTATAGACACAGTCATTATTTCTAGTACATGCTGAAAATCACCAGTATCAACAAGACTATGGAAACCTTTAAATTAAAGCCACAAGATGAAACAGTGTTAATAAGCGTTGCTTTCCTGTAGCTGTGAGGCTGCAAATCTATCAGAGTGAAACTAGAACTGAATAATGCTGTGAAGAGAAATTTAATGTTTCCTAAGAATTCCGGCAGAGGTAGACGCATCGCTTATTGTTTCTGATACCACCTCATTATAATGAGAACTATCTGAAAATGCCAGTTCTCAGAGTAAGTCGTTGCTAATACTGTGAGCCGGTGTTGAAACCGTTCGTGAGTTTACTCAGATGAGAGTCTTTCTGTTTTAGATAAAAGATGCATTTATTTGTTTGTTTGTTTTTTTGTTTGTTTAGACACGGCACTTACAACTCCTGTCGGTTTGGTCCAACATCGTCATGGTGCGTAGTGCGGAAGCATGAAGGCAGACTTGGTGCTGGAGAAGCTGAGAGTTCTGCATCTGGATCAGCAGGCAACAAGGAGAGAAAAAGCCACTAGGCCTGGCTTGGGCCCTTAAAATCCCAAAGCCAGGCCCCAGTGACGTACTTCCTCCAATAGGGCCACAGCTCCTAATCTCTGTCAAGTAGTGACACTCTAATAACCAAGAATTCAATTCTATGAGCTATGGGGCCTATTCTCAACCAAACCTCCTCACCAAATATAAGCAAATCCATGCTACATTTATGTTTCTGGGTCTGGGTTATCTTATTCAGGATGGTTTTTTTCCCCTCGTTCCACACATTTGTCTGCAGATTTCATTATGTCAGTTTTTATTATTTATCATTCTATCATATATTATGTGCCAATTGCAATTTTCCCTCCTTCCTCTCCTCCAATTCCACCTCCCGATATTCCCCTGCCCCAAATTCCCTACTCCAGCAGATCCAGTCCTTGGCTGTTTCCCTTCTGAAAAGAGCAGGCTTCCCAGGGATGTCAACCAAACAGACATACCAAGTTACAATAAGACTAGCCCCATCTCCTCGCATTAAGGCTGGACGGAACAACCCAGTAGAAGGAAAGGTTTCCCCAAAACAGGCCTAAGTGTTGAAGACAGCCCCAGGATGTATACAACTATAATGTATAAGCAGAGGACCTAGCGCAGGCCCATACAGGCTCCCAAATTGTCAGTTCAGTCTCTATGAGACTACAAGCCCTTATTGGTTGGTTCTATGGGCCATTTTCTTGGGCACACAACATTTTAAAGAAAATTTATTCTAGTTACAATTTTATAGATTGTATTTTGCCTCCCAATCTGTCAGAATATTTTGGACTTTTGTGAAATCCGTTGCCAGTGAAATTTGTTTCATAAAAAAGTCTCCTGTGTGTTCAGGATATTCGGTATGGTTTCCAATAATTTATAATCAATTCATCCCAAAGAATTGATTGATTTTTACCCACTTGTCCATTATTACTTTCTAATTTCTTTATTCATTGATTCGTAATAAAATAAAATTAGCTGTATCTGGAGTTTCAGCTCAGTAACCAGTGCTGTAGATATTGATTTAGCCATTCAATCAATTATAAGCACCCACTGTGGACAGAAAGGTGTGATGCTAAAATTACCACTGGAACCCATTAGCTTTACCATGCAGGAAATCCACTCTGGGAATAAATCAGTTATACGAATACAAACAACTGGGGAATGAGTTGTTGTTGTTTTCCCTTTAGCCATGAAATCAAAATGCATCCAAATGTCATGCCCTTTTCAAACTACTTCTTGTCAGTAACATATCTCCTTTGCTTAAAAACTAAGAGCTCAAGGATCTAATAAAAGTTGTACATCTTTCAGTTCAACTCTTTCAAGTTATGAGTAGTCTCTACTTTCTGGTCTCTCTAATAGAAAAGTTCCTGCATTGTGAGCTAGTAAAGGCAGTTCTAAATGGTGTTTACAAGACCTTGGGAGGTTATTTCACACCACCAAGTCAAGATGGTGCCAACTGTAATAGGTCAAGCCAATAACTGAAGATCACACCTAGAGTCAATGCTTCAGAAAGCCCACCAGGATGCCAAGTTATTTGTTGTTGGGTGAGTGACAACAATAGCTCTTTCTACATAAGTATGTGAGTCCTATATATTGAACATGTTTTGTATTAAAATGGTTTTTAATAATGTACATTGTTAATTATATGTTATTTTTATTCTGAAAAGCTTCTACTAAGTGGCACCTGTTCTTTATCAACCAGACCCATCAGTCTTTCTACTCCTCAAAACTTGCCATGTTTTGAACGTAACTTTTTAAAATGCATTCTTTTTGTATGTGGGGAGGGTATGATACAGGGTTTCACTGTGTAGCCTTGTCTGTCCTGTGAGCCTTGCACTCACTTTGTAGACCAGGCTAGCCTTGAACTCCCAGAGATCTATCTGCCTCTGCCTCCCTAAATGCTGGGATTACAGGTGTGTGCCTCCACACCAAGCTACCTTTCAAAATTTAAGCATTAAGAATATGATGACTCAAAGGGGTGAGTTAGCCTTTTTCATTAGATACTAGTTCCCCTGCAGCACAGGCTCATTTTGAATTCACTATATAGCAGAAAAGGACTTTGAAATTCTAATCTTCCTGCCTCTTCTCCGAGGTGCTGGGCTTATAGTTATGTACCACTGCACCTAACTCCTCATTCAATTTTATTACTGCTTTTATTTTTCATAAAAATGTGTTGGATTCTGTTCTAAGTGTGGTTTTCTATAGCATATCCTATGCTAGTCACCCAGTTCCCAATGCAATGGTTATCCTCGGCTGCACACTAGCTGCAGTACTGTAAGCAACCGTCTTTAATCTCTTAATAATATCTCTCACAGTAGTACATTTAGGTTGTTTAGTCAATTTATTATTGTCCTACTTCTGCTGTGATCAAACTGGTGTAGCAGGCTACTCATTCCAAAGTTCTTTTCCAGTATATTACCTCCATGGTCTTTGCAAAACTAAGCAACATAAATGATATTACTAATAAAAAGCGTCAGCCTGAAAATACTGCATGCTATGTAATTCCAATATTCTGGCAAATGCTATTGATCCACTAACGAACCAATAGAAAAAAATTTAAAAGGACACTTGAACTAGTGAGATGGCTCAGTAGTAAAAGATTCTTAACAAGCTTGATGGCCAGAGTTAGATCCTCTGACCTCACATTCTGGAAAGAAAGGACTCTGACCTCCACATGTACATCTGTACACCTGTGCACACATATGTATGCACACATGCACATTCTAAGTAAATACATAGATAAATGTTACCTAAAGTTCATGGCTATGGCCTACAAGGGAGGGAAGAAGATGGAGCACAGAAGAGTTAAGCATGTGATCACAAAAGCACAACCACACAAACTTCCTATTGTAAACAGCATCAAAATTAAGGGACTTAACAGTCCCTGGTCATTAATATCTCTCAAGATCAATGGACTAAATTCTCCAATAAAAAGACACAAACTAATTGAATGGATACATAAACAAGATCCAACATTCTTCTGCATTCAAGAAACACATCTCAGCCACAAGGATAGACATTACCTCAGGGTAGAAGGCTGGAAAAAATATTCCAAGAAAACAGTCACAAGAAGCAAGCTGGTGTAACCATTTTAATATCCAATAAAATAGACCTTCAACCAAAATTAATCAAAAGGGACAAGGAAGGACACTTCACACTCATCAAAGGTAAAGTCAACCAATATGACATCACAATTCTGAACATCTATGCTCTCAACACAAGGGCACCCACATTTGTAAAAGAACTATTAACAAAGCTTAAACCACACATTGACCCTCACACATTAATAGTGGGAGACTTCAACACTCCACTTGCACAGAAGGATTGGACATTGAAATAGAAACTAAGCTGAAAATATTGACATTAGCCAACATCATGAATCAAATGGATCTAACAGATATCTACAGAAGATTTCACCCAAACACAAAGGATTATACTTTCTTCTCAGGACCCCATAGAACCTTCTCCAAAATTGATCACATAGTAGGACACAAAGCAAGTCTCAACAGATAAAAGAAAATTGAAATAATGCTTTGTATCCTATCGGATCACCATGGTTTAAGGCTAGACTTCAATTACAACAGAAATACCTAGAAATTCATAGGACTAAGTACCTTTATAGAGAAATCGGAAACATCCACATAAGCAATTTAATGACACATATAGAAGCCCTGGAAAAAGAAGCAGAAACAGCCAAGAGGAGTAGACGTCTGGAAATAATCAAACTTAGGGCTGAAATTAATAAATTAGAAACAAAGAGAACAATTCAAGGAATCAAAAAACAAAACAAAACAAAACAAAACCCAAGAGCTGGTTCTAGAGAAAATCAACAAAATAGACAGACCATTAGCCAAACTAACTAAAAGATAGAGAAACATTATCCAAATCAACAAAATCAGAAATGAAAAGGGTAACATAATAACAGACACTGAAGAGATATAACAAACCACAAGATCCTGCTTTAAAGGCATATATGCCACAAAATATGAAAATCTAAGGGAAAATGGACAATTTTCTTCATTGATTCTACTTGCCAGAATTGAATCAAGATCAGATAAGCAAACTAAATAATCCCATTTCCCTTCCGGAAATAGAAGTAATCATTGATAGTCTCCCAACCCACAAAAAAAAAAAAAAAAAAAGGGCC
The DNA here is from genome assembly GCF_964271855.1 of Acomys minous. NCBI lineage: Eukaryota > Metazoa > Chordata > Mammalia > Rodentia > Muridae > Acomys > Acomys minous. Next base: position 67,502,545 of record NC_140486.1, read on the forward strand.
AGGGCCAAATGGTTACAGCACAGAATTCTACCAGACCTTCAACTCTAAAAGCTACTCCAAAAGATAGAAATGGATGGAAGATTACCAAATTCATTCTATGAAGCCATAATCACTTGGATACCTAAACCTCACAATGACCCAACCAAAAAAATAGAATTTCAGACCAATTTCTCTTGTGAACATTGATGCAAAAATACTCAATAAAATACTCTCAAAACAAATACAAGAAAACATTAAAGATATCATTCACCATGACCAGATAGACTTCATTCCAAGCATGCAGGCATGGTTTAATATATGGCTATCCCTCAATGTAATCCACCATACAAATAAACTGAAAGGGAAAAAAATGCATGATCATCTCCTCAGAGGCAGAAAAAGCATTTGATAAAATCCAACACCCATTCATATTTAAAGTTTTGGAGAGATCAGGGATACAAGGCATATACCTCAACATAGTAAAGGCTAGATAGAGCAAGCCAATAGCCAAAATCAAATTAAATGGTGAGATACTCAAGGAAATTCCTCTAAAATTAGGGATGAAGCAAGGATGCCCACTCTCTCCATATATCTTCAATATAGTACTTGAAGTTCTAGCCAGATCAACAAGACAACAAAAGGAGAACAAGGGCATCCAAATGGGAAAGGAAGAAGTCAGATCATCCCTATTTGCAAATGATATGATAGTGAACATAAGTGACCCCCAAAAATTCTCCCAGAGAACTGCTACAGATGATAAACACCTTTAGCTAAATGGCTGGATACAAAATTAACTAAAAAATGTCAGTAGCCTTCCTTTATACAAAGGACAATTGTGCAGAGGAAGAGATTAGAGAAGCTACACTTGACATGATAACCACAAGTAATATGAAATATCTAGGAATAACTCTAACCAAGCAAGTAAAGGACTTGTTTGAAAGAAACTTGAAATCTCTGAAGAAAGAGATTGAAGATGACATTAGAAGATGGAAAGATCTCCCTTATTATTGGACCAGGAGAATTAAAATAGTAAAAAATGGCCATCTTATCAAAAACAATCTACAGATTCAATGCAATCCCTATCAAAATACCCACATGATTTTTTAAAGACATTGAATGATCAATTCTCAACTTCTTATGGAAAAACAAAAACCCAGAATAGATAAAACAATCCTGTACAATAGAAGATCCTCGAGAGGAATGTACATACCTGATCTCAAGCTGTACTATAGAGCAACAGTAATTAAAATAGCATGATACTGGCACAGCAATAGGCTGGTTGATCAATGGAATCGAATCGAAGACCCAGAAATGAATCCACACACATATGGTGACTTGATTTTTGACAAAGAAGCCAAATCGATTCAACAGTAAAAAGATAGCATCTTCAACAAATGGTGTAGAAAAATACAATTAGACTCATATTTGTCACCATGCGCAAAACTCAAGTCCAAATAGATTAAAGACCTCAACATAAAACCAGAGATACTAAGTCAGTTAGAAAAAAAAAAGTAGGGAAGAGCCTGGAACACATTTGCACAGGAGACAACTTCCTGAACAGAACACCAACAGCCCAAGCCTTAAGGTCAACAATCAATAAATGGGACCTCATGAGGCTGAGAAGTTTGTGTAAGGCAGGAGACACAACAGAACAAAACGACAACCTACAGATTGGGAAAAGATCTTCAGCAACCCTACATCTGACAAAGGTCTAATACCCATAATATATAAAGAACTCAAGAAATTAAACACCACCAAACCAAATAACCCAATTGAGAAATGAGGCTCATAACTAAACAGAGAATTCTCAACAGAGAAATATTGAATGGCTGAGAAACACTTAAAGAAATGCTCAACATCTTTAGTCATCAGAGAAATGCAAATCAAAACAACTCTGAGATTCTATCTTACACCCATCAGTATGGCTAAGATAAAAAACTCAAGTGATATTACATGTTGTTGAGGATGTGGAGAAAGGGGAACACTCTATAATTGCTGATGGGAATGCAAACTAGTACAGCCACTTTGGAAATCTATCTGGTGCTATCTCAGAAAACTGGGAAGAGAGCTTCCTCAAGACCCAGCTATTCCACTCCTTGGAATATACCCAGAAGATGCTCCACCACACAAGAAGGACATATGCTCAACCATGTTCACTGCGGCCTTATTCATAATAGCCAGACTGTGGAAACAACCTAAATGTCCCTCAGTTGAGGAGTGGATAAGGAAACTGTGGTACATTTACATTATGGAATACTACTCAGCTATTAAAAACAAGGAAAGCCCAAAATTTGTGGACAAATGGATGTAACTAGAAACAATCATACTGAGTCCGTTAACCAAGAAGCAGAAAGACTCACATGGTATATACTCACTTATAATCAGACACTAGGCCAAGAGGCATGTACCATGAAAGTCTTCACTTACCAGGAGATTAGGATAGATGTCAGTACATCCTTTTGGGACTCTAGAGAGAGAGGTATGGGGGAACAGAGAAATAGAAAGATCCAGTGGGTCCTAGAAACCTATAGGAAGAACATCAGGATGGATGGAACTGGGCCCAGGGGTTCTGCTCAAACTACTGCACCAACCATGGACAATATATGCAATAAACTGTGAACCCCTTCTCAGATCTAGCCAATGGACAGGGCATTCTCCACACTTGAGTGGAGAGTGGGAACTGACTCTGACACAAACTCTGTTGCCCCATATTTGACCACTTCCCCTTGGTGGGGGCCTGGTGGCACTCGAGAAAAAATAGACAGGCTACCAATGTAAGACTCAATAGCCTATGATCATATAGTGGGGGAGGAGGTCCCCTAGGTCACTGACATGGGGGGGGGGGGAATAGGGTGAAAGCAGAGGGAGGGAGGAACGGGTGGATACAAGAGATGGGATAACAATTGAGATGTAATCTGAATAAATTAATTAAATAATAAATAAAAAGAAAAAAAGAGTTAAGGGTTTGGTGTATAATGCTGCAGTGGAGGATGGTCATGTTTCCTACATTTGAAGCCTTCAGAACTCCAAGAGTGAACATCACTGTAAGCTCCATGCTTCCCCTCGCAATCAGGTAAATATATTGACAGATTCATTCTAACAAACATACTGTTCAGTATAACAGCGATATCATTTTAGTGTGGGGAGTTAATGACAGTGGCTATGCATATTAGAGGCAAGGGAAACAGTTTTCTGTTCTTTTCTGTAACAAACATAAAAACCCTCGTCTTGCTGTTTGTTTAGAGTAAATGAACTATAAGTGCCAGGAGGTGAAACTTCTACTCCATACTGCCCTCCTCATGATAGCCTTGGGCATTCTATGGCTATCAAGGTTAGTGTGAGTGTAAGTGTGTGTGTGTGTATGTGTGTGTAGATTAGAGGTTAACATCAGGTACCATTCTCTATGGCTCTCCACCCTTTTCTGAGGCAAGCTTCTTCCTCAGCTTTGTACTCATTGATTGACTAGACTGGCTGAATGGTTCACTTTTAGATCAACCTGTCTTTGTCCCATAGTTATATGGTTACAGATATATATATATATATATATATATATATATATATATATATATATATATAGCCATGCCCAGCTTTTTATGTGAAAACTAGGCATCTGAATTCTGATTTTCACTCTTATATAGTGGACACTTAATCCACTAAGCAATTGCCCCAAACTCTAGAGCATATTTTCTTAAAGGCGAAATAAAAATGTGTCCTTCCATTTAATTCAAAGTGGAAAGAAATCTTTCTGTGGCATCGTGGGCATTGCCACTAAAAGCAAATCCTACTTTAATTAGTAACTGATCAACTTACACAGGTGCTACATTCAAGATTTACTTGTATGTCAGCTATTGGAACTCGGGATAAACACTACCATAAGAAAAGCATTTTCAGAGTTTTAAAATTTTTATCACTATCTCTCCAAAGCCTTCTTCAACGCTGCCATAGAACAATTTGATTCACACTGAACGATCAGAAACATTCAGTATATTTTATGCTGTTTCCATGAACGCCTCTCAAGTTCTGAGTGACTGGTGTTCATAACCTTGCCTTAGCATTCCTGAGAAATCATAGGATTAAGAGTCTAGATTTGGGAAAGGAAGTGGCACCTCCATGCATTCTATGCCATACGGCCTCTATAGGGTCTTGCAAACAGGGACCCATATCTGTAGGGGTTAGAATTGCTATTTGAGAGATGGACGTGTGCGATATTGGTAAGCTTTTGGTTTCTTTTGGTAGGACTTTCTAAATTGCAGTATTCTTTGAAAGATAAAAATCATATGCATTGGGTGGAATTTGCACACCTGCAATTAAAGAAGTAATGTGCACTGCGCATACCAGCTAATCCTCCCAACACACCAAGGCACAAGTAACCCCATTTTATAAGACATTTTAAGGTTGAATAACTTCTATAATTTGCTCATAACCTCATACTATGTCCTTTCGTTGGATTTATTTATCTACATATTTAGTTTGTTAGTTATTTAGTTTAAGAAACAAGATCTCACTGTAGCATTGTAGCCCAGTCTGGACTAAATCTCATTTTGTAGCCAAGGCACACCCAATACACAAGCCAACCATCTTGCCTCAGTGCAGGGATGACAAGTATGGGCCACACAGCTGCCTGTACTTGGATTTAAATGTTAAGTCTGATGGTAGAACTGAAAGCCTAAGCATGCTTTATCCTTCTTTTTATTACTGAGAATCCCGACTATGAAATAGTGTATTAATGTGAAGATTCAGAACACTATTCAAAGGTCAACAACAGAAGAAATTTATTGGTCAGGGAAAAAATAATGTCCAGAGTCACCTCATTGTATTTGGAAGCTGCAAAATCTTCCTTCCCTTTGACTCCAGCAGAACCATTGATCCTGCTCACACCCAAGGGCTTACAGTACAAAGTGAACCTCCGCCTGAACAGCCCTTTGTTTCCTGGGTGATTCCTTCTTAATGATCCCAGGCTAAATACTACAGAGGATGCTGTAAAGGGAGCTACAGCAGAGGCAGTAGATGACCTAACCATGGAGGCTGTTAGCTCTTTGATCCTCTGATTCGGTGAGCTCTCTGATGGATGCAGCCTGCAGAGGTAGGGGTCACACTTTGCCGCTCATCTACTAGTGAAGCGGGGCTTTGCCCAGCTGCCACTCAGGGGCAAGATCCAGCTGAAGCTGGAGGAGAGGAGGGAAGCCAGCAGAAACCCAGGCATGCGCAGAAGCCTTCACACTGGGCTGGGCGGCTTGACCCAGAAGACCGCTAAGCAAGGCTCCTTACAGAAGCCCAAGTGTCTCCCCAAGCGAGGAAAAAGGCTCAGCATCTGCAAGCCGCCTCCTGAGTTTTTCTATCGCGCTGTAGGAACAGCTGCGCCAGTCTTCAGCCACGCTGTAAACCTGTCATCAGCACCGCATTGTTTACATATGGCTACAAGGTCTTTATGCCCAGGGTCCCTTAGCTATACAGCGGGGACAGATATTTACATGACAGATGTGTCAGTTGGAAGCAGCCTCTGTAAGCTTGTTTTGCTTCACCAAAGCAACACTCGCCACTGCCCACCCCTCCCCCACCCACCCCAAAGACAGGAATCCGTCTCTTCTCTCTTTTCTAAATGAGTGCTGTGTTAATAATAGAACCGCACTGCAGATGCTCAGAATGGAAATAGCTGGCATTTCCCTAACAAGACTCATAATTCTGCTAGAAATAATGGATTTCAAGTGAAATAGCTCCCGTCCAAGAAGAGTGGTTATAATTCATGACCAGACATCCAAATGAAATCAAAATCCGGGAAACATGCAAAGTGCTAATTTTCTACATCAGTGGAATTTATCAAGTCCATACTGATTAATTCCAACAGTGGGTTGGTTGTTCAATCGATAGAGCTTTGTTTGTTTCCCAGAGACATCTGAATGACATTGATTTAAATATTACAACTTCCTAGTTTTCTTTTTTAAAAAAGAAAGAAAGGAAGGAAGGAAGGAAGAAAGAAAGCTTTAAAATTGTAAATCAAATCCCTCTGCATCACAAGTGGCTGATATTAAATATTTTTATTTTTATTCTGTACCATTTGAGGCAAGACTCCTACTTATTTCATCAATGGGGTAAATAGCAATATACTTGGGAGGAACTATTTATTATGCATATCTCTAGGAAGTGAGGGAAAATTCATTTCTAATGCTTTGGTTTATTTACTATTAGTTCTCCTAAGAACATACTTACAATGTAATAATGACAATTTACAATTAACATGGAAAATAAACGACTCCTAAAACACTGAGGAATAGTTCAATGTCCAGAGGATGCTTGCTGTGGATTGGGTGAGCTTTCTAAACTTAATTTATTTGAAAAATGGATTGGAGATGCATCTGTAGGTTTAATAGGAGGCGTTTAGATCATGAGAAACACCCACCATGGATAAATTAATCCTACAATTGCAAAAGGACGTTTAATATCTCAGATGTAGTGTTTTTGTTTGTTTGTTTGTTTTTATAAAAGTAACAGTATGATCCACCTTTGTAAGTCTCTGGATATGCAAGCCTTCTTAGTTCTGCCATGGGGTGATGCAGCAGGAAAGCCTTTGCCAGATGCTCACACTTGGGTCTTGAACTCCCAGCCTTTATGTTCACTATATATTACCCAGGCTGCAGGGTTCCGTGCAAAATGGACTAAAAGCTCTTTCACTGTCTCACCATATAAAATCACAAAGTGGTTTCTATATGAGCTGGATTAATTGATGTCCTCTACTGTTGATACATTATGTTCATGTCTTAACCTTAGAATTTGTGAAGATTATTTCATTTAAAAAATTTTTTTTTATTTTATTGGAGTTACAGATGGCTATGAGTAGCATGCACATGCTGGAAATCAAACCTAAGTTCTACGGAAGAACAGCCGGTTCTTATAATAACCACTGACTTCTCCTCCAGCCCAGTGTTGTTGTTTTATATGGAAGAGAAACTTGCAAATAGGGTTTACTTGGATATTTAAGATGGAGAAGCAGTCTTGTGCTGTCTCTATTACTCCAGTGCTGTTGCAGATCCTCGTGGAGGGAGGTCAAAGCATGGGGGAGATGAAGGTTGCAGATAGAAGCAGAGAGGAGCTTTGAAGATGCTCCACATCAATGATGGAGAGGCAGGGCTTAATCCCAGAGATGCATCTCTGAGAGTTTAGAGGGGTAGAGAAATAAATACTTCCACCCTCTAGAGTCTTCTGAGGAAGTCCTCCCTTGACAATGCATGTCAATTCAGTGAAACTCATGTTGGCTTTGGAGCTTTAAGAGAATAAATGTGCAAAGTTGGGTGCAGCCAACTTTACAGTGATTGGATACCAGGTGGCACAAAGTGAATGCACAGACTGATTCTACTACTTAAGAACAGAGGAGACAGACAGATTCTTTCACTTGAACTTGAAATTAACAAAGAAGCCTTAATACATTGACTTAGTTTAAGATGCAAACTCTTACACTGGGCATAATGGCACACACCACATGGAAAAAGGATGCTTAGAGTAAGTAGTTCAAGCTAAGCTCTGCTCCATAGTGAAGTCCAGACCAGCCTGTGCTGTGTAAGACTACTGGTTAATGCACCAGCTACTGGTTAATGACACAGAGACTTATTATATTTAATATAAGCTTAGGTACTATAGGTGGGCAGATACTTAGCTATTCTGACTGCATAATGCATGCCTGGCCTACATACAACCACATAGCCTGTTACCTTTCCTCAGTACCTTAGTCTCAGTACTTGTTTCTTCCTCAGTGTCTGGCTGGTGACTCTACCTGCCTCAGATTCCTTCCCAGAGTTCCTCTCTCTGCCAGAAGTCCTGCCTATCTCTCCTGCATTCATTATTGGCCATTCAGTTCTTTATTAAACCAATCAGATGGTGTTGGAGTGAGTGTTTACAAAATATAGTGCAGCCATAGGAATAACAATACAAAGTCCATCTTTTACTCAGCTCTCTGCAAGTATAACAACCAGTGTTTGAATAACACAAAGACAGCAGAGAAATGTCATCCAACATCAAACCCTACCTCAAAAGACCAAAGACACAAGACTTACGGGGCCCTTGGAATGCTCAAACTGTACTAGAAGGATTCAGACAGTGAGTAAGCTATGCAATTGTTGAAAAAATTTGAAGAGTTTCTGTCTAGTTCATCCTCTGTTATTATACATTATTACTCATCAAGTTAATAGCTTTAAATTACTGAAATTCTTATTTATCTAAATCTTTTTTTTAAAATCCAATATACCAGTAAATTATGTCCCTAGCTTAAAGAAAATGCAAACAAAACAGAACGGAAAAGTACACAAAGCCCATGTAAAAACACCACTTACCTTGTGAAGATGGAGAACATTGCTCAGGAGGACAGAGGCCTGAACTTGGGTTCTGAAGTCAGAGGGACATAGGTTCAGGTTCCAAGCCTGTTCTAATCACGGGTGAGAGGTGGGTAGAGGTTGTGAGGAGCACCTACCTCCTGCCATACATTATTTTGCATGTGCATTCTTGAAAAAGACAGCATTTTATGGTAATTGTATAAAATAAACAGCTAGAGTTACCCAGGGGATCATCTACATAGAATGTACATTAAGTAGAAATGACAGAAAAGTGATCCAACCTATACTTACAACAGATATTTTTTTATGATGGCCCTCTCAACTTCCTTTGGAAAATTAGTTTGCAACAACTAAATGCCATTAACTACAATGAGTCTACATTTTAGTCTCCCAATTTCTAGTTAGAGTGCATAGGAGAAAAGGCATCAGTGAATAATGACCTAATTATTTTCTAATGTAGAATATATATGGCTTAGCCAAGGAAAAATAATCAGATATGACTTGCTGTACTTTCCAGCATCCTTATGGTTATGAAGGCCTGGAGATGACCTTTCACTCAGATGCAAATCACCTACCAGGTTCCCAAAGCCATCATTACATTAAACCATGCTTCTCTAGGGGGAAATGGGATATTTGCAAAGTCATAACAGCACTATGTCATTAAGCAATGGAGGGAGGTGGAACTTCAGGACAGTTTCATTCTATGGGAGAGTAACAAAGGAAGCAGGTTCATACTCTAAGTGCCATTGAGCATGGATGCTGGCCACTCTGAAGTTTACACTAGACTAGACAGCATCAATCTGAATCCAATGCGTATTTCCAGTGTAAGCTTTCAACCTACACTTTCATTCATAGTTATACTATTTGAATAGCTATGTATAAGGATTCTGCAAGGGTGTGGCCACTTCATTTGTGTGTCTTTAAGAGAGCACTGATCTTGAGGGTTTTGTTTGGATATTCTAGCTCGGGAATCTAAAGTAGTCCTAAACCCAAGACTGAGGAACGTTCCTTCTCTACTTGAGGAAGGTCACCTCTTCATCCCAGTATGCAGCTTGCGGAGGGATGCACATGGAGTGTGGTGGGAGGAAGGGGACACCAGCCTAGCCAGGGACATCAGCCGAATCAAGCCCGGAGCTCAATGAGGTGACAGATGTCAAAGCCAGATCACCCTAACATCCGACGTCACTCAACTAAAGATTGGATAAAGAAAATGTGATATATTTACACTGTGGAATATTGCTCACCTGTTTAAAAAATGTCATCATGAAATTTGCAGGCAAGTGGATATATCTAGAAAAAAATTGTCCTGAATGAGGTATATATAGAAAAAATCTGAAGGAGACAAATATATATGCATTCATTTATAAGTGGATACTAGCTTTCAAGTAAATGATCATGGAGATACAATCCACGGACCTAGACACTTAGGTAAAGAGGAGGATCTGCGGGAGGGGGACTCATGGACTTACGAACTTCCTGGGAAAAAAGGAATAGAATATTTTTGAGATGGACTGAGATGGAAGCAGGAAGGATCATGTGAGGAGTTGGAGGGAGAGTTTGGGGGAGTGATGGCAACAACTGGGCAGAATTTAAGGGTCAATGTGGAAACCCAGAGTAGTGGAAACTTCCTGGGACCTCTGACTGTGGGTCCTAATGAGGACCCCTAGTAATGGAGAATATAGAGTCTGACCTGGCCATTTTTAGAGCCAAGCAAGGGTTCCAGTGGTGGACAGGGATGCGTTCAGTTAAGTTGGCCAAGCGGTACCATGGAGATCCCAAACAACCCAAGCTGAAGCTAGGATAGAGGGATGCTCTCTGCAAACTGACAGCAGGGCCCCCGTTGCTGAAGACAGCATCCACACGGTTCATTGAATATAAAGAGGATGAGATGGTGCCTGATTGGAGCTTTCACCCCTACATTCTAGTCTCTTTGGTTCAGGAAGATACACTGCAGGCTGTGGAAAGAGAAACATGAACACAAACCAGTCACAAAACCTTAGACCTACAATCTGTCCTGCCTTCAAAATGTGCTGGAGCAAAGGTGGGCAGCCAATGTCTGGTTTAACTTGAGGCCCAGGGGAGCCTATGGCCTCCACTGCCTAGATTCCCAGGAACCAGAGACTAGCTAGCCCAGAGACCTAGCATAGGACCGAACAGTACTGGCTAAAAAATAAAAATGAATTGAAAGAAATGATTCCAAATGATATTCTGCTATACTCATAGATTGTCGTGTCGTGCCCAGTCATCATCAGAGAGGCTTCCTTCAGCTTCAGATGGGAGCAAGTGAAGAGACCCAGAGAGAGAGAGAGAGAGAGAGAGAGAGAGAGAGAGAGAGAGAGAGTCTAAATTGCAGGTCTCCATTAAGTCCCTCCTCTTGGAGCTTTGGGAAAGAAGAAGAGGGGAAGGAAAGATTGTAGCAGTGGTTATAGCGGATGAAGGACTTCAGGAGAGCATGACCAACCTCCACTGAATTCCCTCAGCAAGGCTCATATGGGCTCTCAGAGATGAAGTGGCAAGCATGGGGCCTCTGTGGGTCTGCATGAGGTCCTCTGTGCATATGTTATGACTCTTAGCTTGCTGTTTCTGAGGGACTCCTAACAATGGGAGCAGAAGTACCTCTGACTCTTTTGTTTTGCTATTTGTTTGCCTTGCCCAGTCTCAATTTGAGGTCTTCTGCCTTGTATTATTGTATCGTATTTTGTCATGATTGGTTGTTCTCTGTTTGATATCTGCTCCTTAATGAAGAAAAGGAGAGCGGGGAGTGGCTCCGGCGGAGAGGGGAGGTGGTGGTGGGGGAGCCAGGAGGAGTGGAGTGAGGGGAAGCTGTGCTTGGAACAGACTGTATGAGAGAAGAAGCTATTTGAAAGAAAAAAGAAAGAAAGAAAAGAAGAAAAGAAGTATTGTCCTAAGCATGCAAGCCACTGAAAATAAAAGGGCCGATAACCCAGAATATAGCCATTGAAAGGGTTTGGTAACCCCCTGTTTGTTAGGAGACAGTGCCTGGGTCAAGTCATCTCAGGAATAACCTCCGTTTTGCTGGCAGGGTCAAAACTGAGTTCATGTTCCCATACACTGGAATCAACTCCTATCCTGTTTCCTCAGGTATTCATGCTTGTCTGTTAACCAGTAAATACAATAAAGAGAGAAGTTACCGATTTTCTAAACCAGGGCACACAAGTTGTAAATGTATTGCCTATCATGACTTGAATTCACTACTTGAAGCCTGCACACTCTTTTGTTCCCTTATCATCCTGAATTCTAGGCTATAAGTCCAGGAAGGATGGGACTACAAAAGCTGAGTCAGGGACTCTGTAAACAGGTGACCCAGATAAGGACCAGTCGCTAACATTTTTTTCCTTACTCGACTCCTTGTGAAAAAATATAACTAGACAATGCTGTAGTTGCCCACCTTCCCCCACTTTGGGGTTCCATCCTTTAAAACATGCTGTACAATTTCTCTTTGAGGTTTCTCCTCAGCTCCTGACTCTGTTCATCAGCCCTGGTCAACCAGTCCTGGCCTGAATACAATAAGATTTTGTCATTTGTGTAAATACTAAGATGGCTGTTGAAAGACACAGTCAGTGCTCAAGTCTGTGCTGTTGTCCCCGACTCCTCAGTTTTTTGCTGCCTAATTCAAATATAGATCTTGCCTTGTTGGACTTTTGTGACTCCTTGGGTTGTTAGGGTCGTTTGGACACCTAAACCACCAGAGTTGGTGCAAGACACACCTAGACACCTAAGACTCAGCACAATGGGGATTTATTTATTACCCAAAAGGACAAACAAGGTTTGGGACTGTGATGCGGTGGCTGCTTCTGTATCAGATAGCAGTGGGTGTTTTTGCATGAGTAGGTTTTTAAGGAGAAAAAGTGAGAGTTTGTTCTAGAGTAAGTTGGTAAGTCCTAATTAGATATGTTAGCCAAATAATAAGTTTTGTTTGTTGTACTTTAGTGTTTTGTCCCAGGAATGAGTCAGTGGCCAAATGAAAGACTGGGCCTTGGTGGCTAGACTTGGAATGTAATCTAACAGGAAGAGAAGAGAGAGAAGTAAAGGGCAAAACCTGTTAGCATCATTTGTGCCGTGTTCAGGCCTGTCTGAGAGTCCATCATCCACTTTATTTGGACCCAGCTTCCAATATTACAGAATGTGTTAACCTAGAGCCCCCTGTTCAGATCTAGCAAATGGACAGTTCTTCACAGTTGTGGGGAGAGGGGGGACTGCCTCTGACATGAACAATGATGTCCCCAATTTGATCAATTCCCCCTTGGTAGGGAGGTCAGGTGGCACACAGAGGAAGGGGAAGCAGGCTATCCGGATGAGACCTGATAGGCTGTGGTCATATGGGAGGCAATCCCTTCTGTCAGAGGTCTAGGAAAGGAGAATAGTGTGAAAGAGGGAGGGAGGGAGGGAACAGGAAGATACAAGTGAGGGGATAACAATTGTGATGTAATCTGAATAAATTATAATAAAAATCATCTTTCATAGGAATCATTTAGAATTACATTGCCCCCTCACAACTTCTGACTGACATTGAATCTTCTGCCATAGTTTCTGGTTACAAAGCCTTAATTTATGCATCCTTAGTCATGCAAAAACTGTGTATGTGTGTGTGTGTGTGTGTGTGTGTGTGTGTGTGTGTGTGTGTGTGTGTGTGTGTGTTTTCTAACCTCACCTCTGAGTTATCAAAATTTATGTGGGAAAGAACTGTAGTGACTGTACACACAGTCTGGCTTTCTATAGCAATTTCTATATAACACCTTCTAGAAGCATTATATGTAGGCACCATGTAAGCAAATAAAAATTATATTTATAATTATTACTAATGTTATTTGAAGAAAGAGGTCAGTGTTTATGTAAATGAAGAATTCATATTGATCCTTAAATGAAGTATGGATGTGACATGATAAATTTTCTCACATTGACCCAATCAACCTCCATTAAGCAAGAAGGTCCATTCATTCCAAAGGGCTTAGCCATCTGGGAATCTCAAAACACAGTACTCAGCTTCTAAGAAGGTCTACCCTGTTTTACTTAAATAGAAAATGCAGGCTTTCAGCCCCTACTATTAATTGTCAGAGTGGTGCTTAGCTTTCCTGGATAAAGAAAGGACTTTGGAAATGACTCCAATCTCTGGTAACCACTTGCCTTTAGTATCTGGATTGAGAGGAAAATGCCTGGCCATCCTACTAGTCCCATTGTTGGTGGAAATATACCTCACAGCATGCAGGACATTTGATCTCGGAGTAAGTGGCAGTGTGTCTTTCTAGTTAGCACATTGTTTAAAGCGTATTACATTTATATAAGTAGACAGGTCAATTTGATTGGCTTTATCTAAGCAGCAAGCTTCATTTGAATTCATTTCCATGATAGATTATGGTAATTTATAAGCAAAAAAAATTAGACTATTATTTCAACTTGTCAAATGTAATTATCACTTAGTGATTTTTCACTTTTAAGGGTCATAGCGAATATCCAGGACATGGAATAATTAGTTCTCATCATTGTTGGCATTTTGCTTTGAGATATTACTGTGCTTTTATGACCAAATAAAAGGTAACACATTCATCAGTTACTCTTTCTCGGTCCACTGTCCCCACCTCCTGACATCACTGAGATAGCCTCCACAGTTTTCTGGCAACTGGAAACAAACACAGGTGTGAGATCCTTCCTCATTTGAGCCCCTAATTATGAAAGCATTGTGGTATATCAGAAGCAACCGTGACTATATAAATCAGAAGTGCAAAGACATTCATTAATGGTCTATATGTAATTTGTATTTTTACTATAGTTTTCTTCCAATCTCTGTGGTAATTATCTGATATTATGATTTAAATACGAATTAATTCAACCAGAGACCCAGACTCTGTCCTGGAAGGCATTGTAGACTAATGAGTAAATATGTATTAGGATGTCTTCAAACTGCACATTATTGACCTGAGAGGCAACAGGGAAACTATAATGAGTGATTATGTAAATCCTCAATCACAGATTGTTGCAATACTCTATAATGTCATTAATTTACATTACTGTCAGTCTTTCCTTACTAGGCTCTTACTAATTAGCTGTTCCTTGACACACATTCTGATGTAGACATTTTGTGCATCGTTAAAGTCCTTTGTGTGAGAATCCTCTTTCAAGACCTTGTAGTTGGTGTATAATTGACAAACCAGATGACAGCTTTTACTCTGGATCACAAAACTGCAGCCAGTTGAACCTGGACACTAGACTTGCCTTTCCAAGCCTTTCTTCTTAGCATCTTGCTAGGAAAAGGCTTCCATGCAGGTGCAATTATTTGTGAGGTAGTCTAGAATACGCCCTTGGCTGCAAGGTCAGCTTCAGAAGGGTTTTCCAACAAAATGCACGATTGCTGCTTGAGAGCTCCGTAATCAGCCACCCTCCTTAGAAGCACCTCCTCCACATAGATGCTCTTAAGCACACTCACATTAAAAATTATGTTCCAGAATATTATTTAAAGGCACAGGTTTTTGGGTGTTTTATCTGTCTCTTAACAGAGGTCAGGGCCCTGAGCATGCAGTAAGTATTTCCGCCTCTGAAGCAACCAGCTTTGGTTGGGCCACAGCTTGTGCCCAGCAGCCAAGGCTACTCTAGCTTTCATACTGCCTTGATTTGGGGTTGGTTTTAGGTGAACTAATTACTGTATTACAAATTACAGTGATTCAGTCTCTTATTCATCCAAAAATACTCACTAAGCGTTAACTCTCTACCAAGTGTTATCACAACACTAGCAAGCAAAACACCACACAAAAAAATATCAAAAATGAAACCTACCTTCCTACATCTGACTTCCTGAGGTGACTGGGAGACATTAGATACTAAGTATCTAAATGTCATGGAAGCATAAGAGGTAATAAATCAAGAAGGGGGGAAGGAAAGGAAGTAATATGTGATCTTGCCCTCTGCCTAGGCCTTTCTCTGCATAGCTAGAGGGAGATCTTAGGAAACGTAGTAGACACCTCAAAGCCATGAAGAAGAAAGCTGCTCATACAAGGTGGGGAACAGAAAGAGCTAGCAGCCAGTCCTCGGGGAATTGCAGAACCTCCAAGTACAGTAGCTAGACTCTCTATCTTTTATTTCTAGACACAGATTCTACGTTAGACCGTATAACTAAGAGACTATTTTGTGTTGCTCCTCAGCAACTTGGTAGGCTTTGTTATAACATCATCATATTGCTAGTATCTGTGCCTTCCAAGTGAGACAAGGTGACTACTACTCAACCTTAACGTCAGGGCAACAGTCCAGTTACCTCCAAAACCTTCCACTTAAAACACCTCAGAGGCATATTTTTAGAATTGTGGATGGGCATATTTTAGAACCGTGGAAGGATTTCAGTTAATACAGGCACCACAAAAATCCAGGTTGGGTAGCACAGGTCTGTAATTACAGCACAGGAGACGTCGAGGCTGGAGGAGCAAGCATTTAAGACCGTCCGTGGCTAGATAACAAGTTGGAAGCCAGCCATGGATTCATGACACCTTGTATCAAAATGACAGAAACAGCACAACAAAAAGCAACCTTCTTCAAGAACAAAATTAAAACAACTCATCATCTGTTAACTGGGTGGTGTGATGTGTTTTTGTTTTGTTTGTGATTGCCTTCATGTTTATGGAATGTGTGAATGGCCAGAAATGATGTAAAATGAGGCAAAGCACCTAGTAAACTACTTGAGCTCATCCTTAAATTCAAAGAATACCTGGTTAATCCAACTGCCTTTGGTCCGGTTTTTTCTCAGGTCATTACCAGAGATTCCGTGGGGAGCTGCATTGCCACAGCCTCTTCAGAACTCATATCTCTGTAGGATGGGATTCCTTGATGATTGGTACATTAGACTCACTCTCATTTCCCAGGCCATAGTAAACAACTTTGTGCCTTCTTTTTCATGTTATCACTGGAGTGTTTGACATTATCTCTGGGCTGGGTATAAAAATCCCTTTCCAGGTTTGGTTCTTGTCTAATTATGTACAAAGCTATATCTGTACCTGATTTATTTTTGTTAAATGATTTTCATAAGAGGCAGTTTTTATGTTGACCCTGGGCACGTGGAAGAATAGATAGTCTCTTCTTTTAAAGGATTTGCAGTTTAATTAGGAGAGACCACAACTGCGGCAAAGGAAAATGCCACATTATAAACAGTCTGCCTCCCAAAATGACACCTGTGCATGTGCATTCTAAAAGTGAGCATAAGGTGACATCCAAATATGATTTGTGGAAATGATTTTTAAACTCTAATAGAGCTAATACTATTTTTTTAAAAAGATACTGTGTGTGAGTGTGTGTGCGTGCGTGCGTGTGTGTGTGTGTGTGTGTGTGTGTGTGTGTGTGTATGCAATTAGTGCAGAAGCCAGAAGAAGGTCTTAGAGCCTCTGCAGCAACAGTTATGAGCTGCCAGTGCATGTGCTAGAAAATGACCCACAAGGGCAGTACTTGTGCTTAACTGCTGGACTGGGGTACTGGGATGCTAATGGTACTGCTAACAATGGTAACTGGTAACCAAAGCACACATTAGTTATTTGTCACATTCTAGATAATGTACTCAGCCATTTACAGGGATTACCCCGGCTTCATCACAACCTCTTGGTTTGCAATTTTAATTTTTCTTCCCATTTTAAGGACACAATTCTTGAGAATAAAAGCTGTATAAAACATCTTCAAGTTATTTGCCTCCTAACTAATGCAGATGGGACAGATGTAAGATCAGGGTAGCATGGACCCAGGTCTGCCTCAATTCTAGGTGGAAGACTTTGCCAAGGCAAACACATGCCCTTAGGATACACTTGCCATAGTTTAGAATTGTTAGCTCTTAAGCTCAAATTAGTTAACTAATTTCCCCGGCTTTCAGTAGGATGGCTTTACAATCAAGGAACTCTGCACTTGGGTTTACTTAATGGGCTGATAAACTGGCAGGATTGTGGGTTCATTGTTAAACATTAGCCTGGAAGTGAAAGATAAGAGCGTGCATGCTTTGTCTACAGATGAGGCACCTTGTCATTCATTGCTGCAAAATTCAGCTAAGGCGTTTAAGAACGGAGGGGAACATAAGTTCAAGACCCAGGAGGGGAACATGAGACCAGACAATATGCCAATTAATGGAATTAAACTGAAGACTTAAAATGAAGTCCCCTCAGGAGACAGTGTAAAAGAAAAGGCAGTTAATTCAATAAAGACAAAAGGATAAGCGAGCTAACTAGGAGGGGATCAGAATACTTACGGCTGATAGTGCGGGAGGAATTAGAGAGCATTGGCTTGTGATTGCTGTGAATTTATTATACCCCAGTAGCTTGGTCTAATTTGGTCCCCTTCATCCTCTGAACAAATGCACTCATCTTGACATTCCAGGACAAAAGAAATAATCCTTTTTGTCACAGCCCAGCTAGAAAACTGATTATGATCAGCAGCCATTCAGAGAAGAGTAAATAAAGGGCACACTCATCTTCCTGGTGAGTTTTCACTCCATCTGCCATTGGGCATTTCAGAGACACTTCCATTACATTTTGGTTGTTTGAAAAGACATACTTGAAAATAATAAATGAAACTAGATTGTGCGCACTATGCTGAGATCTTTGTGCTTGGGTGTGATTTCTCTTTTGCTAAACAGGTTGTGAAGTGTCAAAGGCACGGTAGCAGGTAGTTAACAGAGAGTAATAAAGTGCATCTCAGGGTTTTTATAGTAAAGAACTGAAAAGCGAGAAATTCTGCGATGGGCTCCGGTCTCTGGAGCAGCACTGATTCAGTGCCATTAGTCAGCTCAACATCAACAAATGCTCACCTGAAAACCCAGAATCCAGAGACTGCCAGGAAGTGGGCTTCCAAGAGTACCGTGGTATCGAGCCAATTATCCCACCTAGGCAAGGGCGCCCTGGAGAAAGTGCAATGCCAAGGTTGCAGGGTGAAGGCGGCAGGATCCAGGGAGATGAGGAATGTTAAGACTACAGGAATGCAGCTTAAGGAAATGCTGAGAGGAAGTGGCCAGTGGGACAAGCGCAGCTGCACCTCAGGGCCTCTTCTGCTGGAGTGTGTACGGGAGCCCACTAAGCTCCCGTTACTCAGTTACTCAGTTACTCAGTTACTCAGTTACTCAGTGGCAATAAGTCACATGCCTTCATCTTTTTTTTTTTAATTTATTTTTTTTTATGTATATAAGTACACTGTCTTCATACACACCAGAAGAGGGCAATGGATTGTATTACAGATGGTTGTGAGTAACCATGTGGTTGCTGGGATTTGAACTCAGGACCTCTGGAAGAACAGCAAGTGTTCTTAACTGCTGAGCCATCTCTCCAGCCCCCAACCTTCATCTTTTAATGAAATCTCTATAAACAGATCTCATCATCTCAGGCCTCCTAGAATGAGAATGCTGCATTTCACAGCACTGAGGTGTTTTATTTTGCTTCCCTTCTTTGATATAAACAAAGTGATTCTTGAGTAAATCAACTTTATGTTTAACGTAACCTTCTGGCATACTTATTGCTAAAGGTGTGTACCTAGATAACTCATATTAGTCTTCTCAAAATAGTTTCACCAGTTCATAAAGGTATATGGTACAGTGATATTCTAAAGATCAGATAATTCTGACTTTAATAATGCTAACTCTTTCTGCTTTAAACCATTCCCTTAAACTATTCTTTCCCAAATTGAGGGTAGAGGACAATTATTGAACTTTATTAGACAGGCATGGCTAGTTATCATCAGTGTGTTTGTGTGTGTGTGTGTGTGTGTGTGTGTGTGTGTGTGTGTGTATGTGTGTGTGTGTGTATGTGTATGTGTGTGTGTACACCAGGGGACAGTGTTGAATCTTTTCCTTTATTGAGACAGACTCTTTCCATCCCTTGAGCTCACTAATTGAACAGGTTTGGCTGTATGGACCTCTGCCTTTGCAGTACTAGAACTGTAGAATTCGACGTCACCATCTGCCTTTATTCTGCGTTCTATGGCTTCTAACACATGTCGGCATTGGGTGGTGGTTAGAATGAAAAAGGCCCCCATAGGCTCACAGGGAGGGGCACTACTAGGAGGTGTGGCCTTGTAGAGGTAGATATGTCCTTCCTGGAGGAAGTGTATCACTGGAGAGGAGCATTGAGGTTTCAGATGCTCAAGCTATGCCCAGTGTTTCTCTCTTCCTGATGCCTGTGGATCCAGATGTAGAGCTCTCAAGCTCCTTCTCCAGCACCATGTCTGCCTGTATGCTGCCATGTTTCCTGCCACAACTATAATGGACTGAACCTCTGAACTGTAAGCCAGCCCCAATTAAGTGTTTTCCTTATGAAGTGTTACCATTGTCATGGGGTCCATTGACAGCAATAGAAACCATAACTAAGACACATGGCACTAGCCTTGTATTTTAAGGCACTCACCAGTTACATCACTGGTAGATAACATGGCATGGAAGAATTTCTCATCCCCATTCTGCTAATGAGTCTTTACATACTTCTAAGAGTAAACAGAGAATGCTTGGAGCTTATAGATGACTGGAAGGTTATCAGACAGGCCCTTCTCAGTACAGGACACATTTCACATCACCACAGAGCTGCTAGCATGGACCTTGTGAACTATAGTTTCTAAGGTCTTCTGAAATTTTCCAAGGGGTCCAAGATGAGAACATATAGGACATAATCCTCTTGAAATTGTAATGTGCTTGAAATTGACATGAGTTACCATTCTTCACAGTGCAATGCACAAGTAGTGACAACTGTAGTTCCATTATTTGGGGTGCACTGGATTTAAAAAAAAAGCAGAGCTTTTGATAACAATGATCTTTGATGGTATTTAGTTTAGCATTTCTATACAAACCAGTGGCACTCTGAAAGTTAAATGGGTAGTTAAAGAGCTTTTCCCATTGTACACTTGGCACTGTGGTAGACTTGATACAACCTAGAACCACCTGGGAAGGGAATTTTCATGAATGACTGTCTAGATTAGTTTGGCCTCTGAGTATGCTTATGGGGAGTTTATCTTAATTACATCTACTAAGTGGGAAGACATCTGTGGTGGCACCATTCCATAGAAAGGGAATTCTTAACTGTATTATAGTATTCGGTGATTCTCTATTGTACTGCAGTAGAAAACCTGGGCTGAGCAATAGTGTGAATACATTAATTCACTAGTCTTTGCTGTTGATACTGGACATACTACAATAGCTTCTACCTCCACAATGCTGGGCTCTCACCTGGAACTGTGACCCAAAGAAACACTTTCTCTATTAAAGCCATTTTCAGGATATTTTATTGAAGAAGCAAGAACTAAAACAAAGACAAACATTGGTTTTGATATATTCATAGTCTACATCAAATGCTAACTGGCAGGTAATTAATGATCATCTTATGACAGCATTAGATCTAAATGTTTTTTCTGTTGTTGTTGTTTTTGGCTAGCCATAGGATAGTGACCAGAATGTTCCAGCACCCATACAGGGAACTTCATAAATTTGAGATAGCTTGCTGTCTAGTAAATTCTAGAACTTCTGTAATTCTGGACTGAGGTGGTGGGGAATGACGGTATGCTTGGTTTTATGGAGAAGGCTCCATAGGTGAGCTGAACCTACAAACAGATCTTACAAGTCAGGGAAGAGAGCATAAATTTGGGATATAGTGCAATAGTGAAACAATTCTTCGAGATGGAGATTCCTATTGGTCACGTAATAATTTGGGAAGAATGAGGGGAAAGTGTTTAGAATATAAGTCATAAAAGAGTCATGCACATCCACCCCTCGTCATGACAGTGATACGTGACTGATACAAAGGCTGTTGATAATTCATGACCTGTTACTTGAATATCTACAGGTACAAATAAGGTTTGTTTTATTATTTTCATTTGTTATTTTTAGACGCACATGCATGTGTTTTATACGTGTTTTACATGTATGTGTGACTATGCACATCTGGGTGGATACACATGTGTGCAATGTGTGATCAGTGTGTGAACATGTGTGCACGTGCATGTAGAGGCCACAAATTAATATACTCTGTATTCCTCAGTTGTGCTCTGCTTTCTCCATTAAGGATATTTCTCTCTGCTAAACCTAGAGCTGGTCAATTTGGCTAGTCTTACCTAGCCTGCTTGTTCTGGGAGGAATTTTTTTCTGCCTCCCAAAGGCTAGGATCGCTGGCAGGCTATAACAAATGCTAGGTGTTTACAAGGGGTACAAGAGATCCAAACTCTAACCTTTGTGCTTGCATGGGAAACATGCTATCCACTGAGATGTCTCTAAAGCCTAGAGATATCTAGGCTAACCTTCCTGTGTCAGCATTTATGACACTCAACCTGTGGTGCTTTTACAGAATTGTATCCACACTCAGAGCTCTACAAACCACACCTACTGTGCCAAAGCTGCTGTGTCTTTGTGAGTGCTGGGAGGCCATGTCCTCTTTAGACTTAAAGTCTGACTTAGTCAGGCTGACTTAAACTGCAGTAATTTGTTTCATCAGCAGCAACAATTTATCTTTTAATATAGCTGTGAGATTGCTGACCAAGAATTCTGCTCAACTTACAAGAAGCCCTTAGGTTTTCAGCCAAAGAAAGTTCTGCGCCATCCATAATCACTGCAGTAGAGTGGTTCATTTCCCCGTGGTCACTCATGAGTGCCGAGGGGGGGAGGGGGGAGGGTGAAGCAATCAAGCTTTGAAGAAAAGAAAGGTAATTTTACAGAAGTCTGTGGCCCAATTGTGAAGCTGTTAGTTTCTCCCCCTTTTCCTTCCCTCTCTTTCCTTCCTTTCCTTCTGCATTTGGCAATAAGGTTAGGACACAGGGCTGTCTGGTATGGGTAAAGTGATGGCACATTCTCAGCTCAGCACTGGAAATCTAGAATTGACAACTGTGGTCTAAATAACCTCAGAATTCCCTGCCCTCTCCATTCTGTTTCCCCTAAAACTGCCAGTAAATGACTTTTCATTATTATCATTAGCACTGAGGAGATGCTCTGTCCTCCTTTTAGAATGTTCCAAAGGCTACAGAAGTGCCTACTGAAAACTGGATGATACTAGTCACCTCCTGCTCTACACCTGGGGATCTTCCTTCACTACCTTCTTCTGTCTCCTGTCTGCTGCCTTCATGACATCACTAACTTGGGTCTGCTTTGCCCATCAGCAGAGAGCCATCCAATATCACTCTCATGCCCCACAAACCCTACTTGTTGTAGTTTAAATCAGACTCGAGGCAAAAGGAGATTACAAAAATCAAAGCTCACCTGTTTTCTCTTTGCTATTAAAGCCCCTCTGGTCATAATCTATTAAACACAGAGCAATGTCTTGCTAGCTTCTGTCTTATGGTTCTAGCCACCGCCGCCTTCCACAGCTCCTTTTATGCCTCAGTGCACAGTCTTTCATTTCTCATTTCTCTTCCTACCTCGTACGTCCAAGAAGAAATTCTTATATTCCTTTGTGAACCTTTAAAACTGTTTTGCAAAAATGTGACCTCCATTTAGCCTGATTTCTAGAGATGTTCTTTCAGTTATTTCTACCTCTCTCTCCCTAGAAGATCCTGGACCAGAATAGTGCTGAAAGTACATCTCCTCTCTTCAAAAGTCCCTCCATGACATGCAATGCAGAAATAGCTATTGGCATCCTTTAGAAGAGTAATGTGTGTTTTCATCTCTGGGCACAATCTAGAGCCAGGAAAAAAGGCCAGAAATGAGTAGGAGGGATACAGGAAGAGACCAGACCACTGAATCAGTTGAATGCAAGCTGCTCTCAGATATTATAAAAATGGAGCGTAAAGGTAAACAGGGCTGGCTGACGGATGCTGCAAGGCTCATCCAAGGATCACGTCTGGCTCAAATGTGGTTGCACAAAGATAGAAAAATGTTCTCTATGATACTGCCTGTGTTACAGAAGACAACTGACAGCCAAGATAGGATCAGTTGTACCAATTATTAAAGTATTTAATATGCAAATATGTACCTCCATAGTCCACAAAAATGAAGGATGAGTAAAATGTTAAAAATAGATTTTATTATATTCCATTTAAAAAAACAAACATATGAGAAGTCCAATTTGGTATAACTATAATGAGATATATTTGTCAAATCCATCATTGCAAATTTTATTGGAATATAAGGCAATTTTCAATTGTGTATTAAAGATCCCTCATATATATATAGAAGTGCATATTAAAGAAGTCGTTTTTCCTTCTGTCTGTAAGTGGCTGACCTAAATATAGAGTAAAATATGTACTAATGAAGAGGCAAAATGACCCCACTTTCTGTGTTTGATCACACTTGTCAATGTTACTAACTGTTTATTGTTTTCTCACTACGTTTACTATACTCAGTGCTGAACATCATAAAACCTCACACATGAACATCAAGGCAAGTAAGTAGTGCTGTTTTGGTCTTCATAGGAAAAAGAAATTGCCCATCTTTCTTTTTAATAGTTGACCTTTCTAGACAGAAATTCCTCTTAAGAAGTTTCACCTTAATTATTTAATTTTTGTTATTTTTGTTTTCTGTTTTTTGAGACAGGGTTTCTCTGTGTAACCTTGGATGTCCTGGACTTGCTTTGTAGACAAGGTTGACCTCAAAGTCACAGAGATCTGCCTGCCTCTGCCTTCCCAAGTGCTGGGATTACAGGCATGCACCACCATGCCTGGTTTAATGACTTACATTTTTCAACTAGACTGGCACATCTCTTTAATGGCATAAGACTTTTTAATGGCACAGAGAAAAGGAATCAGCACTGCCTAAGTGATACTGTTGCCATGCCGATTTGAGATTCATATCTGTTAACATAGAGTGTCTTGTACATGCTTGTGTCCAAAAGGTAGCTCTCCTGGTGAGAACAGGTCAATAGATAACACCTTGGATAGATCTATTATATTGTTCCAGGAGGGTTCTTTCCTATCTCCTAAGGGAGAAAGGGCACACTTGAGATACATACCTCTGTTGCTTCAGGACAGAGAGTTTAGTGCTGGGCTGAAACAAAGAACTAGCTAAGCTGACTCATTATATTATAATGAGCGAGTTCACCCAAAAGCAAAAAGAGACAAACGGTATATATTCACTTATATCAAAACACTAGTCCAAGGGATACGTACCATGAAAAACTTTACTTACCAAGAAAGTGGGTCAGAAGAGAGGACATCCTATTGAGGCTTTAGGCGAGAGTAGCATGGAAGAATAGGGGAATAGTAGGATCCATAGGGTCCTGGAAACCTACAAGAAGAACTTTATGACAGGCAGATCTGGGTCCTGGGGTCCTCCTCAAACTAAGGCACCAGCCAAGGAGAATATAGGCAGTAAACTTTGAACCTCTACCAAGACCTAGCCGACGAACATGATATTCTCCACCATTGAGTGGAGAGTGAGATCTGACTCTCACATGAACTCTGGTGCCCCTTTTCTGACCACTTTCCCTGGATGGGGAGGCCTGGCGGCACTCAGAGGAAGGATAGCAAGTTACCAAGAAGAGACTCGATATTCTAAGAACATATATAGGGGGAGGAGGTCTCCCTCAATCACAGACATAGTGGAGGGGAGAAGGGGGGAAGTGGGAGGGAGGGAAGAATGGGAGGAAACAGGGGAAGGGCTAACAATCGAGATGTAATATGAATAAATTAATAAAAAATATTTAAAAAAAAAGAACTAGCTAAGCTGGAAGGCAGGACTGTGCTCTTCTTTATCCATAATGCAGTGCTACACATGGAACTCAGACCTTCAGACATGCCAGGCACGTAAGTCTGTAGTGAATTACTGATCCAACCCTGCACAGATATAGCTTTATGTTTTGATGATTTTGTGGCTTCAATATCAATCCTGAGATCAGAACAGCCCTGAGAGTAAATCTTGTCCAAAGCTGCCTCCATGAGGTATGGTGTAAATAGTTATTTTGTCTTTTAGACAATACTTATCTGCATTTTTTTTAGTACAAAGTAGAATCTCACAACAGAAAGACACTAATAAACTTTGGTTTGTTCCTTAGATTACACATTTGAAAAACAAAAGTTATGCTTATAATTGTGTACAATTATATCTACTAGATTAGCGTTGGGGTTAGGCTTAGGCTTAGGTTTAGACTTAGGGCTAGGATTAGGTTGTCAGATAAGGAATTTATATATTCAATATAGTAAGAGATTTTATAGAGCAACAGTAATATGATAAATAACTTCATTGATTAAATACTGCAAAAGAATCTAGCTAGACATATCAAGACAGTTCTACAATATTAACCATTAAAGAAATAAAAGCCCAAATTATAATGAGTTAGCCCTTCACATGCAGTTGTATGGCTATAAAAAATAATATGAATGAGACTAAGTGTTCATAAGGAAATGAAGGAACTGGGTTCTCCATATGGTGCTGGTGAGAATTTAAATGCTTCAGCTAGTATTTGGTGTCTCACAAAGATGTCCCAGAGTTTTCACATGACCCAGGGATTTAATTCATGTTCTTATCTACTCAAAAGAACAGCAAATCCATAGCTTACAAATGTCTGGAACTAAGTACTCACAGCAGTGTCATTTTAATAATTCAAAATAAAACAACCCCATTATTCACAAGGATAAATACATGTTAATACCTATAAAATGTAATGTTATTCAAATATTAAAAGGGAATGCTATCACCACATATAACATAGATGGATCTATAGATGGACCTTGAAAGCACTCCGCTAAGTGAAAGAAGACACAACAAAGTGCATCTTACACCATTTCATTTATGTGAAATGGTCAGATGACCAATCTATTGAGATAGAGATTTGATCATTTGTTTCCAAGATAGTATGGATCATATAAGTTTCAAACAAAGAGTGAAACTAAGCAGAAACTCAAGGAACAATCTAGAGACCTTACGACAAAAGATTTGCTCTGGAATCCGGTTACAGGATGAGGGCCAGGTGATTCTGTGCATGCCATGAATTGCAGGAAAGAACAGAAGTTCTTAATCCAAAGAACATACATTTTTAATTATGAGATGCAAGCTAACTTCTTGACCTTTTGGACTAAGAGAGTCAGTGCATTGATTATCCTGAAACATAATGAGCCTACCCATTGTGCAGAAGAAGGCAAATACTCTTTTCTAAGCAGGTTCTTATGAAAACATCACAGAGACAATAGCCTGGAACAGAAATTTTCATCATTTCTTTTCTTCCCAAAACATATGTGTAAACAGGAAGGGATCATCTCCATAGTCATGCCCCAATATGCACTCAGGGAATAAACAATGCAGGCTTCCTTGCAAATGGTATTCACACAAATCACTAAATTTCTAAGAAACTACAGGTTTGATTACCTGGTTTAGTCAAAGTATTTGTGCAAAGCATTGCTTTAAAAAACAATATTGATGCTAACACCTTAAAATTTTCAGTTTATTTATTTGTTTGCTTTTTATTAATTTACTTATTCTATATCTTTTTATACTAGAATATTGTTGGCTTAATTATTACCCTGGATACATAGCATCTGGAACATGTCTACCACATAAGAACAGTACACTGAAGGCTGGACAAGCATCTAAATGATTGACACTGCTGTTTACACTGCAGAGGATCAGAGTCTGGTTCCAAACACTAGCATCAAATAGCTGACAGACACTTTTTTCTTTTTTTAAATTATTTTCATTTTTTATATATACATTCATATTATTACAAATATATACAATAAACTACCTACAGCAAGAAGAACCATGACACAATCAGGAATTATATAAATGTTACATTCATAGTGTTCTGGCTATTTGTATGTGAAAACCTTGAAGGAAGCATCTTTCCTTTCTTGTTGTGTCTTCTAATGCCCACTCTGGGGGATCTAGCACCCTCTTTTGGCTTCTACATGAACCTCTACACATACATATAAGCACACACACACAAACACACACATACACACACAAACACACACACACAAATGAAAATTAAAAGTAATAGAAATATATACACAGAGACGTGTTGAATCGCTGATTGATTGAATGAATGAAGAAACTGAAGAACTTAGAAAAGAAGCCAAGGAAAAGATCCTGAAAGTAGATGGATAGAATCAGATTTTTCCCTCTTGGGATATTATTTGCTTTGCGATATATTTCTTGAAGGTGTTCCTAGCTCTATTCAGCTTATGAGTCCACTTTTTCTAAATTCTAAACTACATTAATCACAACCTGTACCAGGAAAGATTGTCAGAGAAGACGAGACAGACATACCAACAGATGCAAGCTTTGTCATGGCTGTGGCATCAGGTGAGACCTTTTTTAATAGTATCGCTATGACACGATGCTATTCTACAATGAGACAATGGTGGTAGTGGAATTTCTGCCAAAAGTAATGTGTTAAGGTGTTCTCACCTGAAGTCCATGGCCTCTTCGCCCCCCCTTTCAACCTAGCAGCTTTTAACATGATCATAAATATATGTTTTCTCCTTTGAATTTTGTTAAGTGCTCAGAGCTGAGTTCCCAACACAGCAGTCAGGACACAGAATAGACCTACCACAAAGATCCCTGGGGCCACTCCTACAGCCTCGTTTTACAAACCACGCTAAGTCCCTGGGGGCCACTAATCATTATCCATCAGAAATGTTATTTCCACAGTGCTCCAAATCAAAATATGGAACTTTTGAGATTGGATATTTTTAATCTTTAATTTCTCTGAGATCATTCTAAATTTTTCTGTTTAAATAGCTTTTAAATTTACTGTTGAGGAAATATTTGATGATGTGAGTATACATCTGTGAGCTTAAGCATTTACCCTAAGAAGGGTACTTGGGTCTTTCAAGTTGGGTCTTTTGAAAAGAAAAAGCTATTTGTTCTTAACATTTTAAAGTTACATTAATTTATTTACTTAGTACTCTCCTCTGTGTGACTGAGTGTGTGTTTGTATGAGTGTATGTGTGTGAGTATGTACGTGAGTGTATGTGTGTGCATGAGTATGTGTATATTGTGTGCATGCATGTGTGTTTGTGTTGTGTGTGTGCATACGTGTGTGAGTGTGTGTGTTTGTGTGTGTGTATGTGTGTGTGCATGTTCATGTACCACCATGTATATGGAGATCAGAGGACACCCTATGGGATTTAGTTCTCTTCTACCATGTGAATGCTAGGGATTAAACTCAGGTTAACATTCTTGGCAGCAAGTGTCTTTACCAGAGGAGTCATCCCACCAACACTACTATTATGAACAACTTTTATATGAATATAGGATTCAATCTTTCTTTTGGCCAAAATAATGAATGCAATAGCTAGATTTTGGTAAACATTTAAAGCTCGTATTTGTATTTGTAAATATTTTCCCACAGTGTCTAGACCAGTTAATACTCTTCCTGCAATGTGTGAATGACTAAGTTTGTTTGCATCTTCAACACTTTTTACTATTAATATAATTTAATTAGTCATATTGACAGATGTATGGCCATTGTTGTAATGTACATTTCTCTAAAGTATAATACCACTGCTTGATGACTGTTTCCATGCATGTTTTATCAATTATGTACTGTCCTTATTGAAATTTTTTGTATACTTCTAGCCCTGTTCCCTAGTGAATTGTTGAATTCTGATGATTCTTTACATATTCTAGATATTATACTTTGTCAAATATATGGTGTGTAAAAATTTCCTCTTAGCTTAAAATGGTTCTTTACATTTAAATCAAATGCTTTTTAATTTTAATGAAACTTCACCATCTTTTACATTTATGATTCACGCTTCTTGTGTCAAAGAATTTAACATTGATCCTGAATAATTTCCCCTATTTAGAAGGCCAGACATTGCTAAAAGGCCCATGGCTAGAGGCACATAGCCTTCACAGGCTCCTGCTAGCCTCCATAGGCCCCAGCCAATCCCAGTTACAGTCATACAGCAACAGACAGGATTCCCCTCGGAGCCTTTAAAAGAGCCTGTGACCTCTCCCTTGTGGTTGCCACCATTTTGTGTGAATGGTTGACACCTGCATTCAGGCTGTTTCTGTAGAATAAATGCTCTTTGTTTTTTTTTTAATATTTTATTAATTTATTCATGTTACATCTCAATTGTTATCCCATTCCTTGTATCCTCCCATTCCTCCCTCCCTCCCATTTTCCCCTTACTCCCCTCTCCTATGACTGTGACTGAGGGGGACCTCCTCCCCCTGTATATGCTCATAGGGTATCAAGTCTCTTCTTGGTAACCTGCTGTCCTTCCTCTGAGTGCCACCAGGTCTCCCCATGCAGGGGACGTGGTCAAAAATGGGGCACCAGAGTTCGCATGAAAGTCACACCCCACTCTCCACTCAACGGTGGAAAATGTCCTGTCCATCGGCTAGATCTGGGTAGGGGTTCGAAGTTTACTGCCTATATTGTCCTTGGCTGGTGCCATAGTTTGAGCAGGACACCTGGGCCCAGATCTGCCTGTCATAATGTTCTTCTTGTAGGTTTCTAGGACCCTCTGGATCCTATTTCCCCATTCTCGCATGCTTCTCTCATCTAAAGTCCAAATAGGATGTCCTTTGTTTTTACATACCATTTGAGTCTGGGATCTTCTGTCAGCAATTTTTGGACCACTACATTATACTGTTGTTACGGACCAGAAAGTTAGCTCAAAATCTAAAGGTGTTTACTGCCATGCCTGACTTCAATCTCCAGGATCCACATGATAGAAGGAAGAACTGACTCCTACTAGTTGTCTTCCAGTGTCTACAAACACTTTGTGATATGTGCAGGCTAACACACACACACACACACACACACACACATTGGAGGATTGGGGGAGGTTGTTTCATAATTATGCTTCATATATGTATGTTTTATCTTGAGTTTATTTTAATAAATTGTGAGGCACCTCCATTTGTTGAGAGGTCTCTTTCTGTTCTGTTGGAGACGCGAGTTTGTCCCCATCCACTCCCACATTGTCCTGTAAGTTCCTTTCCTCTATCCCTCTTCAACCCCATGGGCCTCAGAAAGCCAAAAAGCCCAGTTCTGCACTCCTGACATGCCTGACAGCTGTCCCGACACCCATGCCTGAAGTCACCACCCACTCTAAGCCCCGCCCTGGATGGCCATAGCTGGGCACAAGCCCAGTGTGTGGCAAATGCATTATTTTCCTTCTCCTACAAGCTATAGATGACTTTCCCCCCATGGCCATCATCTGCCCAATCCCCTGAAGCTGGTGCGCTCCATAAGAATCCATTCTCAAATAAACCTGCCTTTTTAAAGCATTTAATTCGGATTGAATTGGCTTATTTCTTGGGCAGAGATTACCTATTGCTTTCTACGTTGAGTTTGTTTGGAAACTCTGACAAAAATCAGCTCAGTATATTTGTGAGTTTCTGCTGCTATATTCTCCTTTCTGATTATTTGGTCAGTGTGTCACTGAATCAGTAATTCTCTATATTTCCGTGGCTACACAACATGCCATTTCACTGGGTTAAGTAACAGTTACCATGTATTCACATGTGTAGTTGGTCAACATTACATAAAACTTGCAATTTGACAGGCATTGCATTCAGTCTATGGACACATTTTAAGAGGACCTGACTTCTTGACTACTCAAAATCTCCTAGCCATGGACATTGTATAACTTCCCCATTTAAATTTTTTTATTTTTCATCATTTTGTAACTTAAGGAATGATTATTTTATGCATGTTTTGATAGAATTATACCAATGTATTTTATCTTTACAACAATAATAAATAAACTATGTTTTAAATTTATTTCTGAATATTTTTGTTTGTTTATCGAAATGCCACTTTGTTGTTATTGATACGTGTTTTTAGAGGAAGACTGAATTTTTGTTGTTGGTGGTGGTTGTTTTCAGCATTGACCTATCACTTCCCCATGCTGAACATTCTTATTAGTTCTATTGGGAAATTTCTTTGTAGAAAATTATATTATTTATAAAAAGCAACAGTTTCGTTTATTTTTCCAATGTGGGTTCCACCCACCTTATTCCAATTCCAAGACTTTCTGGTAATTTGTTGGCTGACATTTGTGCCTTTTGAATCTTATAGAAAAAAAAAAACATTCAGTCCTTTACTATCAAGTATTATAGTGGATATTAATTGCAGGAAGTCTGTAAATGTTTTTCATTGTTTCCACGGATGAAGTTCTCTTCTATTCCTAATTTTCTGAAAGATTATCACCATAAATATCTCTTAGATTTTTATCAAATGACTTCTTGGCACCAATGGACAAGATTGTTTAAATTTTCATTTTCCTTATTGATAAAGTGAAATCTGCAACTTGATACTTGAATGCAGGCTGGTATTTACACACCAAGAGGAAATCCTATCTGGTGATTTTTTTTATAGCTATGTCATTCTGTGCTTCTGTATTTGACTTGTACTTGGTTAAATGAGAATTTCTGCATCTAAATTCATATGAGAAATTAATCTGTCACTTCCCTTTTTCTTTCTGTGGTTTTATTATTTTTGTCTGGCTTTAGTAACAGCCTCATAAACTGAGAACCAATAATACTTTTTATGAAATACTTAAAAAATGGATATTAATATTTTAATATTTGGTAAAATTATCAAGTGCTGTCACCTGGCCTAGAAGTGCCATTTTAGGAGATTTTAAGTAGAAATTTAATCTCTTCACTGTAGGATCATTCGTGCTATTGGTGTTTTGTAAAATCTGTGTGTCACATGCAAGGGGTTGTGAAGGTCTAGTGTGTGATGGTGACGGCATGGAAATGCCAGTCCACCAGTTACCGTGCCCTAGGACTCAGATCTGTGAAAAGTGACTTTCAGGACTACACAATGGCACTGACAGTGAATTTACAAAAAAAAACTTTCAAACTCATTTTTTTAAAATCCCTTTCATACTGAAACATTAAAATGATCTTTATATTTTGAGATGAAGTAAAGTGTCTATTAGGTATAAACCAAAAATCTGGAATGCAGTGTTAACAGTTTTAAGTGTCAGAGTAAGATAAATAGGGTCCTGTTTAGGCAGACATTTCGGTGGCATCAAATCAGTTATGGCTTCCCCTAACCAGTGGCAACTTGGTGTCCTCACCACTTTGAGTGGACTCTAACCTTTGCATTTAAGTTACTATCAGAAATACAAATGAAAACACCTTGGGATACATTTAATCCCAAGATTTAATCCATTGCTATAGTGAATAATCAGATTTGGAATTCTGGCAAATCAGTGTTTTTTTGTTTTTGTTTTTGTTTTATTGTTTGTTTTCCCTCCTTTTTGGAATGTTTATAATTGTGTCTAATGAAAATAGCTCAGTTTTGGTAGGTTAAGAAGGCTTAAAAAATTGTGTTCCATCCCTCCCCCCCCAACACCTGTCTGACTGAATTCTATGCCCAGGACTTAAAGTTGTATTAATTGTATTCAGAGTAGGGCCAATCTGCTTGAGGTGGACAATCTGAAACAGACTAACATCGACATACTTCTTGTGACCCCCACACTCCTGACAGCCAGTCTCTTGCAATCTCCATGGAGATCTGCATCACTCTGGCCAGAGATCGACTTCCAGGAGCACTTCCATGACTGCTGGTGCTTAGTTATGCAGCTGCACAAGGGGTCAGCTCCTGAAATGCACATGTAACTCCCGTCAGTGTCCTCGCGGGTAGGAACTCAAGTTTCAAGGAAATCTAAAGCTTGCCAAAGGAACAAAGACACTCTAGCTTTCTAGATTTTAATTAGGGCCGATGGGCTGATTTTTATTCCTTTTATAGTGTGTGTGTGTGTGTGTGTGTGTGTGTGTGTGTGTGTGTGTATTTATGTGTCCAAGTGTACATGTGAGTATTGAGACCATAGGATAACCTCTTCATCATTCCTCACACACTGCTGATATTAGGCAATATTTTCAGTGTCTTTCACTGTTCCTACAGCTAGTCAAATAGGCTAGACTGTCTGGTGGCTGTGAAGCCCTAGATGGTGAAAACCAGCCCAGGCAGGCATTGCCCTTTCACGTGGGTTCTTGGGGTTGAACTGAGGTCCTCATGTTTACAGGAGAATCATTTTCCTGGCTGAGCTGGGTCCCCTTCCTGACCGCCTTCACTTAGTTCCTATTCTGAAGTGTGTTTCCGGGAGACTACCTACTAAAGAATGGAAGGCCAGCAGGCCTCTGGCTGCCTGTCTCTACGTCACCTGAGGGAGCTTCTGTTTGATTTAATTCTCTTCTTGTCTCCTCATTTTTCTCAAACCACTGTTTCCATGGTTTTTCACTGCTGTGACTCATTCCAGGCTGGCCCTGCAGGGACAATATTCTTGTTGTCTTCAAGTCCCTTGGTCCAATTCATTTTGAAGTGATTTGATTCTGTCTTTTGATACAGAAGACTTCTCAAACTTGTAGAAAGACGATCTTCATTATTGTGCTTACATAATCCTCAAAACCTTAGGAAACTTTCAGGTGAAAATTGTTCCAATTTTTTAAATTGTTCAAATTTTTTGCCGGGCATGATAGTGCACACTTTTAATTTCAACACTCAGAAGCAGAGGCAGGTGGACTTCTGTGAGTCGAGTCCAGCCTGGTCTACAAAATGAGTTAAAGAACAGGCACCGTGGTTATACAGAGAAATCCTGTCTTGAAAAACAAAGCAAACAAGACAAAACAAAACTTGAAATTGTTTATTTTTATGGTTCCGGGGACTGAACCCAAGTCCTGCCCTTACATGTTCTAAGCACATCCTGGAGCATGCGCCATACCCTACATGATTTCGTACATACTTCAATAAGCTTTTCTAGCTAATTTTGACTCCACTGTGCTGCCCCTGTGGCTCTTGAGCTTGTGACTCTTCTGCATCAGTCTACCAGATAGCTTAGATCACAAGTGTGTACAAGCATCCATGGTCTTTGATTTTGACATCATTGACTTCTCAGCCTTATGAAACCACACACTTGAAGATGCAGACATGTAAATCTAATTCTACTGAGCCTCCAATTCTTAGGCTCCAAGTTCTTAAAGAGAGATTTCAAGGCATATGTCTTTCATGGCAATAGCTTCTATTCTAATTTTCATGAACACTGAGTGAAACTCTAGAGACCGATGAGTATGCGAAGCCCTCAGCATCCCACCATGTGACCGAGCATCTGCATGGTTAATCTTGACTTCTGCCTTGCATGGGTTTACAGTCACTTAAGAGACACCCCCTGCGCATGTCTGTGAAGGCATGGCTCTAGAGGTTTAACTGAAGAGAGAAGACGAACCCTGAGTGTGGGCAGCTCTGTCTGGTGGACTGTGGTCCTGGACTGAATAAAAAGGAAGAAGTGAACTGAACTGATCTCCTTAACTCATTGCTTTCTGCTTCCTGTGGTTACATGGTACCATGACCTTCTTTGCCAGAATGGCTTGTACCCTCAAATATATCCCAAACAAAAGCCTAAAAAACACTCTAAAGTTGTTTTTTTCTCTTATTACATGATAAAAGTAATACAGCTACCTAATAAATTAATATTGTGCAGCAATTTCCTCTGAATTGATACATTCCATCTGGCAGAGAAGTTCCTATGACTCAGAAAGATTTAAAGAGTGCTTATTTGGACTCAGGAAACAAACAACTCAGAAACTTCAGGAAGTCCCTGAAACTGGCCAGATATACTAGGCCCCTCCCTCCCAAGCTTACATAAGCTTCAAGGACATAGGCTTGGAACAGGAAGATCACCCAAGCCCAACCTGCCTAGAAGATGTGTATACTGTGTTCCTAAAATCACTTTCCACAAGAATAGCATCAGGCACATTGAGAAAGGACTTTCTTTTCCTCATCCATGTTACATATTTACACCTGGAAACTTAGATAATCATTTCACACATCCTGTCCCCTCAGAAACTTCCTCACAGTTTTCTTATTTTCTCAGAGTACAGACAGGCATTCTTCAATCCTTTTCACCTTTCGCCCTCTTTTCCTCTCTTCAGTCAGCACCAGCAGCTTGCATTTACACCATTATAGTGCACAAAATTGATAAGTGGCCCAGAGAGAAAAGCCACCATAAAGCTCAGCCTGCGGGCGTTCCCCACCATTCCGCTCCCTTGTGCTCGTGCCTCCTGGGAAGAAAGGAAAGCCACAATTCTTTGTTGGTCCCTCAGATTTTTTTTCTATAAATGCCCAAAGCAAACTGCCTTCGGGGGTGCCTATTCATCTCTGGGCTCCTGAGACCACGCTCTCAAAATCAGCCCAGACACCAGCCTCTATTTCTTTACATTATTCTGCTGAAGTGGTGGCCGGTGTGGCTAATTTATATTCCAGGTGCCTGTTTTCTGCAGATACCAAATAGACAAAGACCTTTTGTTTCTATATTTTGAGCACATTTAGTCAGCTACATTTTCTGGAAAACTTCAAGCTGGAAAAATTCACCCTTGTGTCGGGTTTCCAGGGTCAGGTTCCAGGACGGAAGAGGCACAAACGTAGTTTCCTGTTACAGTCTGAGGTGGAAATGTCCTCCAGGGGCCTCGTGTTTTGAGAACTTGATCCCACGGTTGTGGGACTACTTTGAAGGCTGTGGAAACCGGAAGAGGAAAAGCCTAGCTGGGAGAAGTAGGTCGCCGGAGCAGCTTTTGAAGGTTATCAGCCCAGTCCTGTGTAGCTACTCGGCTTGCTTGTCTGTCACCAGGAGAGGGATGCAGCTAGATACACCAGGACCAGTGAGAGCTGGACCATCACTTCCATGAGTCAAAATCAACGTGATCTTGCTGACATTCGTTCTCCCAAGTGTCTGAGTCACAGCAATGCAGGTGTAACTCAAGCCCCTTCCAAAGCCGTGGGAGAAAAATGGAAAAGACAAGCACCGAACAGGAAGTCCCAATAAAATTATAAAGTACCACCTAGATAGAATGTCATTGTAGAGGGGATCTATAGCTGGTACGTTTGCTGTCTGTCTCTTTAACAGCTCTTAAGTATGGAAAGAAACAAGAAAGAAAAGCGTGATGGTGATGATGATGATGATGATGATGATGATGATGATGATGATGTATATAGTGCTCTGCCTGCATGTACATCTCCAGGCCAGAAGAGGGCACCAGATCTCATTATAGATGGTTGTGAACCACCACGTGGTTGCTGGGAATTGGGACTGGAGCGATGGCTCAGAAGTTAAGAGCACTGTTTGCTCTTCCAGAGGTCCTGAAAGAAAAGCTTTTATGTAAGGCCGAATCAGGAAGTACAGCAGTTCTGGGCTTTAAAGCACCCAGGTCTGGCTATCAAAGGCTTATGCCATTTACTAGTTGGAAGGCCTTACTGAATCTGAACCCTTAGCAATGCTTCGGGCTGGCCAGGGCTCTGCTATCTGAACCTGTTTCCCATTGCAATAGATGATCAGACTAGCACGGCTCTTATGATGGCTATGTAACAGAAGCACAGCATTGCTCAGGGGAGGTGATTAATTTTAGTACTCTATTCCCTAATACCCCTAATACTTAGCACACATGATTCCATCTTAATTTTTATTTGTCCCATGGAATTTGTATGCATTATTTATTATGTCCACCATCTTGGTTAAGCAATGCCAAAATAATTTATTGTTTAAAATTATATCATAAATTGATTCATCGTTTTGTTTTTGTTTGTTTTATCTTCATTTTCTACTATCTTTCAGTTCCCAAATTATATATGCTCTTCTCTCCAGTTTTGTATATGTTTCTATTTGAATTCCTGGGGTTAGTGGGTGTATGAGAGGTATTGGTCTCCACTTAAGTGAATCAATCAACAGGAGGACTCACCGTGGAAAAGCTCAGTGTGTTTCACCAGACAGTTCCCCACTCCTCATGGGAGCTCCTGGCAGAAGGTGCCATACTGTCTAATCATCAAACCCTGAGCTCAGAGCAACCACAGCATCACAGAGGGCTCAAGTCAAAACTGGCGAACAAAATACTGTTTATAAAGCAAGGGCGTGCATAAGCTTTCACATTTATATCCACCAGTGATGATATAGCACAAATTTATAAAATCATAGTCATAGTTTATTAAGCATTTTAATATTTAATTTTTATTGGTTTTTCAAGACAGGTTTTCTCTGTGTAGCCCTGGCTGTCCTGGACTCGCTTTGTAGGACAAGTGCGAGCGTGTGTGTGTGTGTGTGTGTGTGTGTGTGTGTGTGTGTGTGTGTGTGCGAGTGTGTGTGTATGTGTGCTTGTACATGCGTATGTGCAAGTGTGTGTGTAAATTTGTAGGAATTGATTCTTTTCTTCTACCATATGGATTCAGGTAACCAATTCCTACAAGAGCCTTTACCTGCTGAACCACCTTGCCAGCCCATCTAGGAAATTATTTGTCAAATATTTTAAAAAATAGTTAAATCGTCTCCATAGTGGTAGCCTGGGATATTGCCTTTCCTGAACTACTTCTTGCTGTCATTTCATTACTTACTTGTTTTCCTAGAAGTTTCAGGGTTTGTAATAGCCTTAAAAAGTAAACTGTAGTGACTTCATTAAGAAAATGCTTCCATTGACCTTTGGAGGTCTAGTTAAGGAGGGTGTGGTAAGGACGTGACTTTATTCCTGTCACCAATCTCACACTTAGAAAGGACACTTGTTGATGACAAATCTCAGGTTTGATAGGAAATTGGTCTCGAATTGTACACATTACAGTTTTGCTTATTGTGATTTTTTTTTTCTGCCAGCTTGGCTAAAAGCTGCCTAGGTCAACCATTACTTTGGTGTGAGTCTGTCAGCCAGTTTCTGGAGAAAATTAGCATTTGAATATGCCAGAGTGAAGAAGAAGCAGCATTGTTGAAATGGGTAGACAAAATACACTCTGTTAAAAACCAAACAAAAGCCAGAGGAAGGATGAATTTTTTTCTTTTGTTCCTCAGTTTGGAACATCCACCCTCTCTTGTCTGGGACACCAGCCCCCATAGATAGCTAGTCAGCACCAGCAGGAAGGAGTGTGGAATTGACATTACTGCTTGTGTGTTTGAAAACTAAGACTACTTGTGCTGTGACACATTTACATAGAGTGAAATGCACTGTTCTTGGATGTATAATGCACGAAGTGGCCATAGTAAGTGCAAGAGCGCAAGTGTGAGTGAGTTCTGTTCCCAGCCTTCTTAGCGCCCTTCTCCACATTGCTTTGCCCATTGACCTTTCTATTTGCTTTGTAGTTTCTTCTGATAAACAGACCAAATTTTGAAAATGCTCAACTTATTTTTTTCACTACTTCATTTTTTTTTGGTATGGTCAGAATAATTTATGCCCAAAGTCTTTGCTTCTTCCCAAGGCTCCAATGCTATTTCATACTTTGCCCTAGAAAATTTAACTTTAGCTTTAATATGTGCATGTATGAATCATCTTAATTTTGACAAGAAATGTTGGTAAGCTACAGGCCATCATCAGGTCTAGGCTCTTATCTTTTATTCACATAAAGTTTTTGTGGCATGGTCTAAACCATTGATAAATGCTCTTCATTACAATGTTATTAGTCCCCAAAAGTTGGAACCACATTTAGAATTTCCTTGATTGATTAGAATTGTTTATATAACTAGATTGATTTTAAAAAATATACATTTAAACAATATTGCACATATTTTCCCATGACATCTCTCATGGCATATTTTAAATGTTTACTAGATGTCATATATACCATATGTTAATTGGTGATGGGTTGTTTTGTTTGCTGTGGTAAATGTTATTTTAGTCTTCATTCCGTAAGTTCTATCGAAACATAAATATACAGGGATATATATATATATATATATATATATATATATATATATATATATATATGGAAAAATTTTTACCATATAACAAATGGGACTTATTAATGTTAATATATTTTTGTATATTTTTAGGACTCCAATGTAAAACTCTTACCTGTAATGTGAAAATTATAGCACAAAGTTTTTCTCTCTTTTCTGCATGCCTTTACTTTCTCTCTCTTCTTTTCTTTTTAAAAAACTTCTCCTGTTAGACATTATGGTACAATGCTGGGCATCACCTTTCTCAATTTTGGCTTCTAAAAGAAAGAGTTAATTTTTTCACAGTATAGTATGAAGTTAAATTTGTGTTTTCTTTGATGGCCTTTCTGTGATTGACAAATTCACCTCTAAGATTTGCTGTCACTTCAGGAATAAATGTCAAATTCTCTCAAATGTTTCTTCTGTCCCTATTAGGGAAATTATAAACCATTCTTGTTTTTCTGTTCACAGAATGAATTGTAGAGATGTATGCTTTAGTAATAGCCAGTTTTACATTCAAATGACACTCTCAATTGAGTATACAGTACCTTTTCTCTTGATATTTAAATGCCTTATTAATATATAGTTATTATACTTAATAATGGGCTTAATCATGACATTTTATGCATGCACATAATATGTTTTGATCGTAGGTAGTTTAGAATTTTGTCAGTGTTGGATTGATGGCTTATCAGTTAAGAATACTCACTGCCCATATGCAAGACATCTTACAACTGCCTGGGATGGGTCCTAGATGATCCCGTTTTCTCTTCTGCCCTCAACAGGCACTAGACATGCGCATGGTACACAGATACTCATGCAAGTACAATACCCATACGTGTAAAAAAAAGCCTTAGAACATTATTAGTACATGTTTTATGGTCTAATACATGTCCTGGAGGATGCTTTACAATCTATGTGCTGCACATGCTCACTGTCTATATATGGCTATTTAATTTAATCAAGCTAGAGTCTTGTGTTGAAATAAGGTTTTAAGTCCTTGTACTTTCTGTTAGTAGAGAATGGGTCAGGCTGTTTTATTAATAGTAAAAAAAAAGTGGTTATAAATTTCCCAATCACATTCTTGATATGTCTACTTCTATCATTCATCTAAAATTTTTACTTTTGATGCTTTAGAAGCTTGTTATGAGGCGTATGTGAGTCAGGATTACGTGAGCTTCTCCAGTGAGTTCCCAATTGATCAGCTGATTGTAGCATCCTCATCACTGTCATTGTTCCTTGTCTATTCTATTTGACCTAAAGCTGTTCACAGCAACTTCCTTCTGCTTACTGTTTGCATTCTGTTCTCTTCATTTTCAACTTATCAGCATCGGTAATGTGCACATGTTACAGACTGCGCACAGTCTGTAATAGGAGTATTTAGCTCTATCATGTAAACTCGTGCTGAGGTTGCAATGTCTGGAATGATTTCAACAAATTTGTTATTTACTTCGTAGCTTTATAGCTTTGTGGCTTTTGGTCCTTATGTTTTCCTGCATGTCTTATCCTAACCTCCTTGTCCCCGTGTGTGTGTGTATGTGTGTGTGTGTGTGTGTGTGTGTGTGTGTGTGTGTGTGTGTGTGTATGCCACCTTTGATGAAATAAACTTTTGAGATGGAATGGTGAACTTGAAACTACTTCAATGCAAAAGAACTTAAATCTTGCGTCTGGTTCAGCCAATAGCTGTTGGATGCACATTATGTATGGGATTTTTCCCCTTACTGTCTATCTTAGCTAGGGTTCTATTGTAAAAAAAAAAAGACACTATGGCAATAGCAACTCTTCTAAAGAACAGCATTAATGGGCTTGCTTACAGATGCAGAGGTTTACCCCATTACTGTCATGGTGGGAAGCATGGCAGCATGCAGCCACATGGTACTGGAGAAGATGTTGGGTGTTCTGCATCTGGATCTGCAAGCAGCAGAAAGAGAGAGAGAGAGAGATACTGGGCCTGGCTTTAGACACAAAATGATTTTCCAATTGGAAATATATCAGCTCCTTATGAAGAGAAAGCCCTACCAGGTTATCTGAACTCATGAGACCCTCACATTTTCTTGTCAGGTTGTAGGTTAATATATGAAATCATTCATCTTCAGATTCTATTTCTCAAGTTACTTAGGCACAGATAATGGAATCTGCCCTGTACACATTGAACTGCCTCCCAGGCTCAGGTTTCAGAGCTATGTTCTATTTTCAAGGACAAATCAAGCTAAAGACTATGAGCAGGCAAGATATTCGGTGTATGCTGAGTTGGAAAACAAGACACTTCTGCCTTTTAAAGCATGATTTTGTTGACAAGGTTAACATTTTAATAGGAAGTTTAATCCTGGGAGCTCTATGTGTCTTGGCCTTTCAAAGTCCTGACTCTCAGCCTTCCTTCCAGGCTAACTACCAATTTCCCATTTAATTCTGTACTTCATAAACTTTCTTATTTCCCTTTATTTAGACTGTAATGCCTCCATCAATAAGAAACTCATTCAAGGTGCTCCCATCAAAATAGCTGGATTTTCACATATTTTGAAAATAAAAAAATACAATGTGAAGAAAGATATGTGTAGAAAATCATTTTGAAACATCTATGAATATATTTTTAGAGAGACAACACTTGTGGATGCGTAGGTGTGGTGGTTAGTTCTAACTGTCAACTTGACACAGCCTAGAATTACCCAGAAAGAGTTTTATTGGGGAATTGTCTGCATCAGGTTGGCTTGAGTGACTGGCTTAATTAAGTTTTTTTATGTGGGAAGACTTAGCCTAACACTAGCTGGCACCGTTCCCTGGGTTCAGGTCCCAAAATGCACCGCAGTAGAGAAAGCAAGGTGACAAGTAGGTGTGCATGCACTCCTTTCTCTTTCTATTCTTAACTGTGGATAGGACTTGTTGCTTTAAAGTCCTGCCTTGACTTCCTCTAAATGAGGGACTATAACCTAGAACCATAAGCTCAGTCAACCCTCTCTCCCTTAATGTTGCTCTTGCTAGGGTGTTTTTATCACAGCAATGTTAGGGAAGTTAAAACCAGGAGGGTAAAGGTGGCTCGAATGGTGCACAGCCTTGCTCAACTTACAAAAGTTTTAAGAAAGGCTTGCAAGTCAGGGTTAATGGCAGCTCCAGAGGATGTCCCTCAGCTTTCTGTTTGCAATAACAATACATCATGTGAACTTGTAGTTTCATGATAAGAAATGAAAATGGATGCGAGCAGTTTATAGAAGCGAATTACTGCTCTAATGGCTTCCTAATGAAGTCATTTGCTCACAGATCACAGAGGACACAGCAAAAAATAAAAACCTGCTAGAACTGAGTCCAAGCCATTATGTTTCAAGGTTTAAATATTAAGCAATGTGCATGCTATACATTAGTTCGTTGCCACCAAAGTTTTAGAAAGTTAAAAAAAAAAGAAAAAGGTCAAAGGCAGAAGTTCAGGTACAATTGATTTCACCTAAAATGCAAATGTTGACTGAGAAGGGTCAGGCTAATAGTCCATGCCTGTTTATAAATTATTTTTCTACCTGTGGTCTAGATTATTAATAAGGAGATAAGTTCAAATTCTTACAGATCCAAGGATAAGGGAAGGGTAACATAACTTATAGAACATCCACAAAATACAACAATTCAACCTATTCCACCACATCCTAAGCTACACACTAGCTCTATCCCAGGGCACCTAAACAGGAGACTTTAGTCTAATGACACATCCAAAAGTATCTTGGCAATGACAAAATATTATATAAATAAAGTCATCATGGTAGTTAATTATTTTTCTCTACAGATTTCAACAAGTTATCCACCTTGCACTTTGGTACTAAATGCTAAATAGTTGTATTTATAGACAGGCATCATATTAACATGTTCTGCTTCAGTGGTCCTTCAAACAAAGACACTGCATTGAACATTTGGGTCAACTGAACCCTTGATATGTGTATTTCTTCTTTATTATTTTCCTTTTCCTTAGAAATGTTATAAGAGTTATATTTTCAAGCATAGGAGAAAATATGCTTTGAATGTAAAATGTACCTCTTACGCTCAAATGATTGGACACAGGATATACCAGGAATTGGCCCTTGGGAGAGGCACACAGCCTGTGGCCCTGCTCTTAGCTCTACCAAGCCATAAAACCTGTTTTGATAACTAGAGTATTGCTGCAAGGACATGAAAGCATCACAGACCTTCATGTTAAGTGGATCTATGTTGGAAAATGAAAACAATGATGAATTTTCTCCGTAAGAAAGTATATGCACTCAGAAAACTAACTCCTTAGTCTCAGTTATAAATCAACAAATTAGTATTATCAGCCATAATACTACCTTGCAAAATTTTATTCATAGTTGAAGGTTATCACTATGTTACGTAGGTGCACTTTAAAAGCTGCCCCTATTGAGTCTTGACTACCCCATCAAAAAATAGTGTCTTTATTCAAAATTGGTAGCACCAAAGCTCTAAGAATGTCATGCTTAATTTCATGTGGCTTATAAGTAGAAGACTCTAGAGAAAGAAGTTGTGAAATTCTTGTTCTGCTCTCTGACTGTTAAGGTAGTGGGTCTTCCAAGAATATAAAAAGAACAGCCTCATTTTTTAAACTGCTGAAGTTCATTTGGGTAAGTGGGCAGTCATAGTGCACACTGGCTCCTCTTCTGTGTGGACCCACATGTAGCATGGAGAAGAAGTAGAAAGGAAGAATGTCTTTCTGGTCATGTGCAATGCTAAATGGTTGGTGGTTATAAAACAATAGGGGACAAAGAGTAAATGAAAAGATTAAATGAGTCTCTTGACTCACTTTATATACTCCTTTTTTTGCTTCTCCCTAAAATGTATGTTTTAGGTCTGTAGAGATGGTTCAGCAATTAAGAACACTGGATGCTCTTCTAGAGGTCCTGAGTTCAATTCCCAGCAAACACATGGTGGCTCACAAGCATCTATAAATGGATCTGATGTCCTCTCCTGGCACGTAGGTATACATGCAGACAGAAGACTCCTACATTTTAAAAATACATAAAGAAATACATTTAAAATTTATATTTAAAATCTTAGCCTCCGGTCTTTGTTTTCTGTTGCTATAAAACAATACTTGAGATGAGGTCATTTATAAATAATAATGGTCTAATTTGCATATGAATCTGTAGTTTAGCGAATCCAAAACTGGCATCAGCAGCAACAAAAACCTTGTAAGACCCAGGAAACTCAGAAAAGTACAAGACTCCCAGGGTTCCTTGCAATTGCTGGGGAGAAGACTGTCTTCTATGGAACTCTATACCAGTTGGACAAGGAGCTCCAGTGTTATAGTTTTCATCCATGATCCTTGCATGGAAACAATGAAGAAAAACCAGCTTGAAGAAAGGAGCAAGCCATGCTTATGCAGATGATCTGGAGGCCTCCCTGTGACTACAGGCAC
The DNA here is from genome assembly GCF_964271855.1 of Acomys minous. NCBI lineage: Eukaryota > Metazoa > Chordata > Mammalia > Rodentia > Muridae > Acomys > Acomys minous. The sequence goes on from NC_140486.1 coordinate 67,546,753, forward strand.
TGCCAGCATCTTTAGGGTTTCATCGATAATACTCCTGTGATCTGCGACCAGGGCGCTATCTAGAGCAAAAAGACTCCTCCATAACAGAAGCCCAACGTTTGACTAAGATGGTTACAAACCATTAGATAGTTTCCTACATTAGCTTGGGATGACAGAGGTGGTCTACCAATGCCTCCCACTTAGTCTTTTTCATTGTCAATCCTGGATTCTAAAAGAAGCAGTCTTCATCTAGATAGATATGCAGATCACGAAGTTTGACAAAGCAAATTTTACATTTCAAACTTTCCAAGGAATTTGGTCAGTGATTACAAATGCATTGTGAGAATAAAGAATTGTGAATTCCATATTCCAGTGCCCTGCCACTGTGTGATTGTTGTAAAGTATTCAACAATAATACCATAAATGAAACAATGAAGAAAATCACACAGGGGGAAAGGGTAAAGGCTAAGAAGTAAATTGCTTTAGAAATACCATGACAATACTGATTTCAAGGTAATCTTCATTCACGTCGATGAAGCTCTGATGTTGACTATCTCCTTGCATCAACTCAGAAAAGTTGTGAGACTTGAAACCTGCAGACGTGCAACTCTTTCCTTCAAAAGAATATAAGATCTCTACTCTGCAGTGGAAACAAGCGCCTCCCAGAGATCACGATCTGGACTGTAAGCAGATGTGTCTGGAGAGAGGAAAGGGGACTTGCAGGGCTCTGAGAGTATCTGCCTTTAGGCGACAAGATCTCAATCTTCTCAATATTCAAAATACTGCGAGTGTGTAGATGTGATGTAGGGAAATGACTTGCTAATAGCAGCTTTATTCCTTAAGCTTGAAACAAGGTCTGCATTTAATAGTAGTCGCATTCATAAGAAAACAACAAGCTACAGTGTAATTATTTACCCAGGACTGTCTACCATGTATGCAAGCATATTATTTGGTACCAAGATCATGACAATAAAAGGATCTACCTGCTTACATTTATGAATCATGGAGTTCAATACACAGTTTTCAATATGGATTATGTAGATAGTTTAATCCAGTGGTTCTCAACCTGTGGCTTGCGATGCCTTTGGACTTGAACCACTCTTTCACAGAAGTTGCATAGCAGATAGATTGCATATCATATATTTATATTATGGTTCAGAACAGTAGCAAAATAACTGTTATGGTGTAACAACTAATATAGTTTTTTGGTTGGAGAGTACCACAACATGAAGGTCTGCATTAAACTATAATGAATTAGGAAGTTTTACAATCACTGGTAATCATCTATGTGTAGGTTTTAAATAGCTCATGATCCTTTTAAAGATTTACTTATACTTTTGTGTCATGTTCAGTTGTATTTGGTGGAGGAGCTAATTCTTTCATCAAACCTTTGTAAAACTGTCTATAACCCAAAAGGTTAAGAATTGCTGTGTTAAGTCAATATCAGTAATAATCTTAGAGCTTTCCTTTGGTCCTGCTAAGAGATGTTCAGTCATTTGTTAGATTAGTTATGGGTGTGTTCATAAGGATGAGATTAGCATTTGAATCCTTAAATTCAACAAAGAAACTACCCTTAACAATGTGAACAAGCATCAATCATGGTGATCAGGACTTGAAATTTTAAAAAGGAAGATTGATATCTGTATTCTCTCCCCCGTCTTGTGTGTGTGTGTGTGTGTGTGTGTGTGTGTGTGTGTGTGTGCGGGCACTCACATTAACGTCCTCAGACACAGGAAGTCCTGGGTACCAGTCTTCCATCTATGACTCAGAGCAGCAGCCCCACTCCTACACCACTGGAACACAGTTCTCATCCTTCAGACTTGGACCACATCATACCTCCATCTTTCCTAGTTCTCGGATTTGCAGACAGCAGATGGTGGGACATTTCAGCCTCCACAACTGCCAATTCCATTATATATATATTGGTTCTGTTTCTCTAGAGAATCGTGAGAAATGCAGCACGCTTAAGTTGCATTTAATTTATCCTGAGAGTAATCTATTCCCTAGAGAAACAGAAAGAATAATTAAGAAACAGTAAGAGTGGCCACATTAAGTGCATACAAAAACAGCTCATGTTAACCATTTGTCATAATTTTTCCTGGATCATTTTGCTAGTTTCTTAAGAAAAGACAAATACTTGCTGGAGAGATAGCTGAGTGGCTGAGAACACTTACTTCTCTTTCAGAATATACAGGATAGAATCCCAGAGCCCACATGATGGCTCACAATGAACTCCAGTTCTAGGGTATCCATGGCTTTCTTCTGCCCACTTCAGACATGCACATGGCGCACAGACAGACACACAGAGTGACAGACAGAAAGACAGACAGACAGAACCTCATCCACAAAAAATAAAATAAAAACACAAATACAACTAGTGGAAACTGATAAATAGTAATTAACAACAACAACAACAACAACAATAATAAAATGGTCCAGCCCATATTAAAGTTGTACTATTGCCAGTCATAGGAAGAAATTAGGAAAATTACTCCCTTCACGATAGCCACAAGCAATATAAAATATCTAGGAATAACCCTAACCAAGCAAGTGAAGGACTTATTTGGAAAAAACTTTAAATCTCTGAAGAAAGAGATTGAAAATGACATCAGAAGATGGTGAGATCTACCTTGTTCATGGCTCGGGAGAATTAACATAGTAAAAATGGCCATCTTACCAAAAGCAATTTACAGATTCATTTCAATCCCTATCAGATAACCTACAAAATATTTTGAAGATATTGAAAGAACAATTCTCAACATCATATGGAGAAACAAAAAGCCCAGAATAGCAAAAACAATCCTATACAATAAAAGATCCTCTGGAGGAATTTCCATACCTGATCTCAAGCTGTACTATAGAGCAACAGTAATTAAAACAGCATGGTACTGGCACAGCAATAGGCTAGTGGATCAATGGAATCGAACTGAAGACCCAGAGATGAATCCACACACCTTTGGTCACTTGATTTTTGACGAAGAAGCCAAATCCATTCAATGGAAAAACAACAGCATCTTCAACAAATGGTGCTGGTCTAACTGGATGTCTACATGTAGAAAAATGCAATTAGACCCTTATTTGTCACCACACACAAAACTCAAGCCCAAGGGGATTAAAGGCTTCAACCTAAAACCAGAGACATTAACCCAATTAGAGGAAAAAGTGGGGAAGAGTCTGGAACACATAGGCACAGGAGACAACTTCCTGAACAGAACACCAACAGCCCAGGCCTTAACGTCAACAATTAATAAATGGGACCTCATGAGGCTGAGAAGCTTCTGTAAGGCAGGTGACACTGTCAAGAGAACAAAGCGACAGCCTACAGACTGAGAAAAGATCTTCACCAACCCTTCATCTGACAAAGGCCTAATATCAAAAATATATAAAGAACTCAAGAAATTAAACACCACCAAACCAAATAACCCAATAGAGAAATGGGGCTCAGAACTAAACAGATAATTCTCAACAGAGGAATATCAAATGGCGGAGAAACACTTAAAGAAATGCTCAACCTCCTTAGTCATCAGAGAAATGCAAATCAAAATGACACTGAGATTCCATCTTACACCCATCAGAATGGCTAAGATCAATAACTCAACTGACACCACATGTTGGCGAGGATGTGGAGAGAGAGGAACACTCCTTCATTGCTGGTGGGAATGCAAACTAGTACAACCACTTTTGAAATCTATCTGGCGCTTTCTCAGAAAAATGGGAATAGGGCTTCCGCAAAACCCAGCTATTCCACTCCTTGAAATATACTCAGAAGACGCACTACCACACAACAGTGACATATGCTCAACCATGCTCATAGCTGCCTCATTCATAATAGCCAGAACATGGAAACAGCCTACGTGTCCCTCAGTAGAAGAATAGATAAAGAAACTGTGGTACATTTACACTATAGAATACTACTCAGCTATTAAAAACAAAGAATTTCCGAAATTTGTGGACAAATGGATTGAACTAGAAATTATCATAATGAGTGAGTTCACCCAGAAGCAAAAAGAGTCAAATGGTATATACTCACTTATATCAAGACACTAGTCCAAGGAGTATGTCCCCATGAAAAGCTTTACCTACCAGGAAAGTGGGTCAGAGGAGAGGACACCCTATTGAGATTTTAGGTGTGAGAAGCCTGGGAGAATGAGGAAAAAGAAGGATCCAGAGGGTCCTGGAAAACTACAGGCGGGTCTGGGCCCTGGGGTCCTCCTCAAACTATGGCACCATTGGAAAATATAGTAAACTTCGAACCCCTACCCAGTCTAGTCAATGGACAGGGCATTTTCCACCGTTAAGTAGAGAAGGAGATCTGACTTTCACACAAACTCTGGTGCCCCATATTGGACCATGTCCCTTGGATGCGGAGGCCTGGTGGCACTCAGAGGAAGGATAATAGGTCACCAAGAAGAGACTCGATACCCTATGAGCATATACAGGGGGAGGAGGTCCCCCTCAGGAACAGTCATAGGGGAAGGGAGTGGGGGGGGGAAGCAGGAGGGAGGGAGGAATGGGAGGATACAAGGGATGGGCTAACAATTGAGATGTAATATGAATAAATTAATAAAAAAAAGAAAAAAATAAAGTTGTACTATTGCCAAGATTTCGCCCGTGAAAAATCCCCACCATCACAAAATGATTAGGCAAAGTTCTATTAGTAGACACATTTAAAGTAAACATCCTGTATTCAGATAGTCACCTGCATGTCCTCAGCTTCTTCTCATCTAATTAAAAATAATAAATAACCAAATTTGCTCTTTGCATCATTTGAATTTTTGCTATTTTGGAAACACTTGCATCTTAACAGAGTTAGGTATGGGGAAAAAAAAGTTTTGTTCTAGGGAAAGTATTGCTAATGTTAAAATTGGTTTTGGCTTTATGTTACAATGTCATATAGTCACACCATACCGTTTTTTCATCATCTCTTGTGCATTTCTACATTAAATGCTTTTGTTTTCTTAATTAAGAAGTTGTTCTTTGGAGCATAATGGATGCATATATGACTCACTGGGAAAAGTCATAACTTAGCATCAAAGAGTCAAAAATCTCTTCCAAGCCAAGAATTTCTTGTTCAGTATAGCATGGCTTTAGATGTGTCAATTAACGTCCCTGAGATTCAGATGATTATGGGCAATACTGGAGTATCCCTTATATGTTAAAATGGACATTAGGAACTTGTACTGTCAGTGTTATGGTCATGTCACTGCCACCCTAGTGACTTATCTGGACTTGAGCTTATAATGATGAAGACACATCTAAAAGGTTCTGAAGTAGACTGCTTGTAAAGTGAAAGTATCAAAGTGAGGTAGGTTTTGTCTTTGCATGCTTGTTGGGGAACGAAAGGAAAGAAAAAAGAGGACTTATGTTTCTGGATGAAGTGAAAACAAGAACATGGTGCTGGGTACTCTTTTAAAAAGCAGGGCAAATACAGATTCTGAAAGAAGGGTACCTGCAGGACCGGGCAGTGGACAATACTGACACTTGGTCAGTTAGAAAAGTAGACTTAGGAATAGAAGAGAAGCCAATGTTCTGGGTTTTTTGTGCTCAAATTCCTCCTAAATTATGGGTAATTTTGAATTTAAAAAAGAGAGATGTGCCATTTTGAAATTTCATAACTCATCCTGAATTAGCACTGATCAGCTAGAGAAGTAATGACCGTTCTTGGTTTTTGAGAAGAACAACTGGAAGAAAAGCTCATATTGTTTTCAAATCATGTACTCTGTGCTTTTATTTTGTTGTTGTCATTTCATGATCATACCACGTTTTTTTCTCCAAAGTTGATATTCTACATTAATGTCTTCCTGAAATTCAACACTCTTACAGCCACCACTTCTAATGTGGTGCCAACACACATGAAGACAGAAAAGTTTGTTTCAAGTCAGGAAGTCATTTTAGGCAGTACGAAGGTCAACCGTTACCCAACGATTGGTCACTTTGAAAGGAAATGATCTACCATTTGATCCTTGCAGAAGACCCAAGAGCTGCTGGGCTTGAAAACTTTGAAAAGCACTACTAGTGAAAAGAAAACCCTCAACTGAGATTCGCAAAGTGAATTTATGGAGCTTTTCATAATGCTGATAGATGTATTACTTTTATTGAGCTTCTAAGAGATAATAGTTCTTGGAGAGGAAGTTTTTTTTAAAATAGCCAAGACTCATACTATGTTTGACTGTAAGTCTGAGAGACTATTTTAGTTACCATGGTGTTCTATAGATGTGTGGCAAGATCAATTAATACTGAAGTTGAGTTTACATCTGCAGTCTTTATTTTTTTGCACTAATATTGCGTAGTCAGGCTGTTTCATCAGCCCATGGGACAATGATATACTTGGCATATTTCAGATTTCTGATGCCCATCATGAATCAAACCAAGCTCTTCAGTCTACTTGGCTAAGGAATCCAATATATGAAGTTTATAAAACTTACAAAGAACGTCTTTATTATCTACTTCAGTGTATTAGAAAGTTCCCCTTTAGTTCAAATTTTTATAGGAAGTCATTTTAAAGCAATAATATTAAATGTAAATGCAAATACATATGTACATCTTTATTATTTATCTCTTAAAATATTTAAATCAGCTTTTGTATAATTCATGTACCCTCTTTTCCATAATTCTTATATATACAAAGCAAAAATGTTGAAATTTTATAAAGCTAGCAAAATGATTTTATATCTATGACCTCTGTGTTAAAAAGGGGAAGTGGGATCACATATACTTAACATGACTGTATCTCATCCTAACCAGTGTCAGAGATAGAGTGAGTACTTCACAATTCTGTGAAAAAGAAAACAATAGGTGACAGAAAACAAAATAGGTTTTCATTATCAGCCCTGAAATTTCATCTCCTGACAACTTGGAGTGCCCGTGCTATAAGTTGTGTTCCAACATTCCTGCCTTTCATGCCTCCAAGATAACTAATGAGAGATGGCAGAGCTAAATCCCTTATTTGGTATTGCATAAACCAGATCACAGTTAACCTCAGAAGTGATGGCCAGCTCTTCTCCACTTACTTTATTTTGTGACACACAATTAGATATTGGGGGGGGGGGGTTGCGACAAATGAGCTTTCAATAGTTTTGTGAAACAGAAATAAAGTTCTCTCCTGCCCACCCACCCTCACAAACACACACAGACACACACAAATTCTTTGGGGACTACTAAAACTGCATAGCATTATAATAAAAGACTTTGTTCATGGAAAACAAATAAAAGTTTAGCTATTGATCCAAAACAGATATCACTGTCTGGGCTTGGTCTTTTTCATAGTTTTAGCCTCAGCTTTAGCTGCAGATCAGACTGGCTACACATACTCTCTCATCATAATTTTTCTATCTCATTACTCTTAATTACTTTACTTTAAAACAAAATAAAAACGTGTTTTCCAAAATATGAAAAAAAAGGTTATTGTGTTCCATTTTTATAATTGTAAAAGTGATATTCACATTCTATTGACTGCACTGCTTTGTCACTGATATAAAAACATGCAGTCTGGACCAGAATAAAAGAAGTTTTCTTTTCATAGGTGTTGTACAGGACTATACTCTATGCAAATCTGATGCCATTTTCACTGGATTTACTCTGCCTGCTGTTGATGGGTGACTTTCACAGAAAAAAACCAGAGACAGTTGTGAGACCACCACCCAAATATCTAGTCACTCTTCCCCAAACAGTTGTAGCAATTCTTCCCTAAATATGTGTGGCCTCAGGGAGGAGCTAGCATACACAGGCAGACAATGAATAGTCAAGGGTACCATTCGTGTAACAATGGGGATGTCATCTTCCTTGCTGGATACAGACTTCCCAGCACGTCTGCTTTAGTATCTACCATGCCTCTGTCTTTACTTCTCATCCACTGCTTGTGTAAGCCTAATAAACATTGGGTCTCCCAGGTGAACTTTGGTGGAATTGCACCTTGGTTTTCATTGGGACAACAGAGATGGGGACAAGCATTGTTTATATCTCCCACAGGAAAAGAATTTAAGCAATAATGGCAAAACTTGGACTTGATATTATGAGGTTCCTAGACTAAATGCATACAAAAAGTTTGATCTTGTACAAATTAATTGCCAAGATGAGTCTACTCAAACATGTTAACAGAAATATCAAATGTAGTGAAAGTTAGCAAAATAACATTTGGTGATCAGTTTGAACTGGTTTTGAAGTCAACGACTGAATTATGGTGTTATAAACAGCAGACATATATTGGTTTGTTTCTCTGTTCATTTTCAACTTTATTAAAATTGAATCTATGAAAAGCCTCTTATATAAAATTACTATTCCATCATATTGAGATAAAGAGTAGCTAAGAAAGATATTTTAAAAGTTTTTAAAAACTATATTAATTTCTACTACAGTTCAATAATTTGAATCACTCTGCAGTAAATATCATATTAGGAATCTAAACAGAGAAAATAATGTTATCATGCTATATTTATTAAATTAAAACACTAAAACTAAGAAAAATAAACTAAGGTAAAAACTAAAACAATTATACATTTACTAGTCAGTCATTAATAATCCTTTACATTGTTACATTTGACAATTTATAAATGTTTGTACTTTATAAACAATATTTTCATATGTTGGATTATATATCAAAATATTAATTCATCCCTTTGTCTTCAGTGAGTTGCTTGACTATAGTTAAAATCATTCTTTTGAATTTTTATTAATTTATTTATTTATTTACTTTACATCCTTTCCTTCCTCTCCCTCCTTCCCCACCTCCCTCTCCCCTATTCATCAGAAAAGGGTATTTCCCTACCCACCTGGCCCAGTTCATCAAGTTGTATCAGGACGAAGTCCATTCTCTTCCTCTGTGGCCTGGCAAGGCAGTCCTACCATGGGGAAGTGATCAAAAATCAGGCAACAGAGTTTATGTGAGGTAAGATCCCCACTCCCCTTACTAGAGGACCCACATGAATCCTGAGCTGCCCATCAGCTACATCTATGTAAAGGATCTACGTCCAGACCATACGTGGTCCTTTGCCAGTGCTTCAGACTCCACAGGGCCCACTGGGTCCTGATTACTTGGTGCTGTTGGCCTTCTTATGGAGCTCTTGTCACCCCTAGGTCCTCTTATCCTCCCTCCTACTTTACTGCTAGACTCCCTATGATTCGCCCAATGTTTGGTTGTGAGTCTCAGCCTCTGTTTGTAACAGCTGCTGGCTGGAGCCACTCAGAGGACAACTCTGATAGGCTCCTGTCTGCAAGCATATACAGAGTATCATTAATAGTATCAGGGATTGGGTCTCTTCTGTGAGATGGGTCTTGGGTTGGGCCAGGCATTGGTTCAACATTCCCTCAATCTCTGCTCTATCTGTTCTATCTTTATCCCTGCATTTCTTATAGGCAGGGTGAGTTTTGGATCAAAGATTTTGTGAGTGGGTTGGTGTTCTTCTCACCCCACTAGGATTCTAGTCTATTTAGAAGGTGTCCTTTTCAATCTCCATAGCCCCTGCTGCTAAGAGTCTCAGCTATAGCCCCCTCTCAAATCCTGTCAGAGACCTATAATGACTTAGGTCTCCATCTTTTCTCTGTAGGCCTTCTGTTCTCCTGCCTCTGTTCTTTCCAGGTTGATCTCCACTCTTATTTCTCTCTGCTCTCCCTATTCAACCTTGTTCTGCCTATTTTATTTCTTCTGAGTGAGATTTAAGCATCCTCCCTTGCATTGTCTTTGTTACTTACCTTTCTTGAGTCAGTGAATTGTAGAATGTTTATAGTGTACTAAATGGTTCTGGGTTTGGGTTACCTCACCCAGGATGATCTTTTCTAGTTCCATCTATTTGCCTAAAAATTTCATGATTTCCTTGTTTTTAATGTCTGAGTAGTATTCCATTGTGCAAATGTGCCACAGTTTCTTTATCCATTCTTTGGTTGAGATACATCTAAGTTGTTTCCAGACTCTGACTATTACAAATAAAACTTCTCTGAACATAGTTGAGCAAATGTCCTTGTTGTATGGTGGAGCATCTTTTGGGTGTGTGCCCAGGAGTGTTATAGCTGAATCTTGAGGTAGAGCTATTCCTAGTTTTCTGAGAAAACTAAATTGATTTCAAAAGTGGTTATACAAATTTTCACTCCCACCAGCAGTGGAGGAGTATTCCCCTTTTTCCACATCCTCGCCAGCATGTGCTGTCACTTGAGTTTTTCATCTTAGTGATTCTGACAAGTGTAAAATGGAATTTCAGAGTCATTTTGATTTGTATTTCTCTGAAGACTAAGGATGTTGTGTATTTTTTAAGTGCTTCTCAGCCATTGAAGATTTCTCTGTTGAGAATTCTCTGTTTACCTGAGTACCCTATTTTCTAATTGTGTTACTTTGTTTGTTGGGATTTTTCTTTTTGAGTACTTCATATATTTTGGACTTTATAGGATGTAAAATTGGTGAAGACCTTTTTCCACTCTATAGACTGCTGGTTCGTTGAATTTACTGTAATCTTTGCCTTACAGAAGATTTTCAGTTTCAAGAGATCCCATTTATTATTGTTCTTAGAGGCTGAGCTATTGTTGTTCTGGTCAGGAAGTTGTCTCCTATGTCAATGAGTTCAATGCTCTTCTCTACTTTTTCTTCTAACTGATTTAGTGCACCCAGTTTTATGTCGAGGTCTTTGATCCACTTGAACTTGAATTTTGTTCAGGGTGATAAATATGGATCTATTTGAATTATTCTATATGTAGATATCTACAGAGATGTCTATATCATTTGTTGAAGATGTTGTCTTTTTTCTACTATATGATTTTGGCTCCTTTGTCAAAAATCAACCATCCATATTTCTGGGTCATCAATTCAATTCTGTTGATTAACCAGTCTGTTTCTATACCAATACCATGCAGTTTTAATTACAAGTTCTCTGTAGTGCAGCTTGAAGTTAAGGTTGGAGATACCTCCAGAAGTTCTATTATTGAATAGGATTGTTTTTTAACTATTCTGGGATTTTTGTTTGTTTATTTCTCCATATGAAGTTTAGAATGTTCTTTCAATGTCTGTAAAAAATTGTTTTTGTATTTTGATGGGGATTATAGGGAATTTTGGTAACATGGCCATTTTTACTGTTAATCCTATCAATACATGATCATGGGAGATCTTTCCACCTTCTGATATCTTCTCCAATGCCTTTCTTCAGAGACTTGAAGTTCTTGTCATACAGGTCTTTGACTTTAGTATTTGTGGCTATTGTGAAGGGTTTCTTTCTAATTTCTTTCTCAGCCCATTTGTCATTTGTATAGAGGAGGGCTACTGATTTTTAAAAAATTAATCTGTATCAACCCATTTTACTGAAGGTGTTTATCAGCTGTAGGAGTTCTCTGGTGGAATTTTGGGGGTCACTTATGTAAACTATCATATGATCTGTGAATAGTAATACTTTGACTCTTCCTTTCTGATTTGTTATCCATCTACTTAGGACTTCTAGAACTCTATTGAGAAGATTTGGAGAGTGTGGGTACCCTAGTATAGTCTCTGATTTTAGTGGAATTGTTTTGAGTTTCTTCCAATTTAATTTGATGTTGGCTATCAGCTTGCTGCATACAGCCTTAATTATGTTCAGGAATAGGCTTCATATGCTTGATCTCTCCAAGACTTTTATCATGAAAGCATATGGATTTCATGAAAGGCTTTTTCTGCACCTAATGAGATGATCATGTGATGTTTTTCTTTCAGCTTGTTTATATGGTTGAATATCATATGTTGAACCATCCTTGCATTGCTGATATGAAGCGTACTTGATCATGGTAGATGATATATTTTGGTGTGTTCTTGGATTCGATTCGTGAATATTTTAGTCAGTATTTTTGCATTAATGTTCATGAGTGAAATTGGTCTGAAAGTCTTGCTTTTTTGAGTTTATGTGTGGTCTAGGTGTCAGGGTAATGTGGCCTAATAGAATGAGTTTGGCAATGTTTCTTCTTTTTTGTGGGGTAGTTTGAGGAATATTGGTAGCAGTTCTTCTTTGAAAGTCTGGTAGAATTCTGGGCTAAAACTATCTGGCTCTGTTTTTGTTTTGTATTGTTTTTCTCTTTTGGTTGGGAGATTTTGGTGACTGCTTCAATTTCCTAAGGGGTTATAGGGCAGTTTAAACTGTTTACCTGATCTTGATTTAACTTTGTTAGATGAAATCTATCAAGAAAAACACACATTTCCTTTAGATTTTCCAATTTTGACGAATATAAGCTTTTGAAGTAAGACCTAACGATTCTTTGGATTTCTTCAGTGTCTGTTGTTGTCCTTGTTTCATTTCTGGTTTTGTTAATTTGGGTATTGTCTCTCTGTCTTTTAGTTAATTTGCCTGGGGGTTTGTCTATCTTGTTGGTTTTCTCAAAGCACCAGCTCTCGGTTTTGTTGATTCTTTGTCTTGTTCTCTTTGTTTCTAATTTATTGGTTTCAGTCTTGTGTTTGATTATTTCCTGCCATCTACTTCTGTTGAGTGTGTTTACTTCTACTTTTTCTAAACCTTTCAGGTGAGCTGTTAGGCTGCTAGTATGAGATCTCTCCAATTTCTTATATGAAGACATTTAGTGCTGTTAACATTTCTTTTAGCACTGCTTTCATGATGTCCCATAATTTTGGTCATGTTGTGCCTTCATTTTCATTAAATTTTTGCAAGTATTTAATTTTTTTCTGTATTTCTTCCTTGACCCAGTGGTCATTGAGCATGGAACTATTCAGTTTCATGAGTATGTAGGCTTTTTGTTATTTCTGTTGTTGTTAAGGTTTAGCTTTAATCCGTGGCAATTTGATAAAGAACTAGTTATTTCAATTTTCTGGTACTGGTGGAGGATTATTTCCTGATTAACTATATGGTTGGCTTTGGAGAAGATTCCACCTGTTTGATTGTTTTTTCCTGTATTTCTTTGAGGGATTTATTCTCTTATTCCTTAAATGCTTCTAACAACTTCATAAGCATAGATTTAAGGCCATTTCCTGTGTTTCAGGTGAATTAGAATATCCAGTGTTTGATCCTGGGGGCGGCGGAGGCGGGGGGGGGGGGGGAGGGGGGGGAGAGGGTGGGGTGGGGAGGGGGGGATGGTTCAGGCGGAGCCACATTGCTTTTTATTGATTGTATTCTTATGTTGGCCTTTAGGCAGCTGGTTGTGCTTTGAGTTGGTTGGTTCTTCTAGGGACCTTCTGAGTTTCTCAGGCCTTTGTGATCCAGTAAGGTCCTTCCGGTCTCCTGAAGACAGTAAAACTGAACCAAAGCCTGGATCTGCATCTCTCTGGAGTCTGGAGTCCTCTTCAGGACGGCGGAGGTGGGGCGGGGCGGGGGGGGGGGGATTTGGAACTAACAGGTGTATTATTTTTGGAGTCAGCCTCTCCGTTTGCTAGCGGAGCAGATGCTGAGCACCTGCCACTCAAATTCAGCTGGGCTCCTCCATCTAGGACCTGGAACCTTGTATGCTCCTACTGTCCAACCGATCTCCACAGGGGGACCAATGGAACTGTGGATTGGAGGTTGGGGTGCTGTCCCTGACATCCAGGCACTAATGAGAAATTATAAAATTATAAAATGTAAGACGCTTGCTTGCCCTGCCCAGAGGCTTCTCCCAGTTCTCGTTACTACTAGCCTCAGAGTCCCACCCTAGTTCCCAGAATAGCTACATGCGAGCTCCCGATATCAGAAGTCCCATATGGTTTCTAGTAACCGCCCTAGGGACCCACACCCAAGTCCCCACAAGAAGTCTCCCACTGCCAATGTCCATATGGTTTAAGCTTGATAAGGAACCCCACGTGCTTTGTGGTTTTTGCCCTTAAAAACTAGTCTGTAACAGCTACTCGGGGTCCTTCACCTCCCGAGGCTGAAGGGACCCTGGCGCGTCAGTAAAAACAATAAACCTTTGCTTTTGCATCAGTGTGTTGTGCCTCGCGTGGTCTCTCACGGCGACCCCCCTTCCCGAGTTGGGTGTTAGAGTCCAACATTTGGTGCATTGGCCGGGAAGTTGAGGTCGCCCGAGACCCCCGACTCACCCACTGAAGGTTCCCCTCCCCCCGGCCCGGGCCGCCGACGGACGACTGAGACGTAAGTGACTTTTGTTTCGTATTTGTCTGTATTTTTGTTTCTCTGTAGCGCGCAAGTCAGTAGCAGGGACGAGAAGTAAGGGCAGACGTGCTGAGCACTCTCTCTCCCTCACCCTAGAGGACGCTCTAGGTGGTTTGGTACCACCCTGGAGGACGCTTCAGTGGTGTTCTGGAGGAGCCCTGACGGCGACACCGTCAGTCTCCTCAAATCAGTAGGCGAGCGTGTCCGCACGCCGCCGTCAGAATCAGTATTTTTGGTTTGGCGTCGATTCAATGCTGCGCAGCGTGTGTTCGCTTGTCTACTAGTTGCGTTTGTGTGTGTTATAGCCCTCTTTGTATTTGTGTTGACTGAAGCGACCAACGCTGACATGGGACAGACTGTGACCACCCCCTTGACTCTAACGCTTGACCATTTCAAAGATATACGTGCCCGCGCACACAACCTCTCTTTAAGCGTCCGCAAGGGACGCTGGCAGACTTTTTGCTCTTCGGAGTGGCCCGCCTTCAATGTAGGCTGGCCACCCGAAGGGACCTTTGACTCACTGACTATCACTAGGGTAAAATCCATTGTCTTTAGTCCAGGGTCGCGTGGCCACCCCGATCAGGTACCCTATATCTTAATGTGGGAAAGCTTGGTTTCAGACCCTCCCCCCTGGATCCGCCCATTCCTGCCGCTGAAGCCTCAATTGAAACCTGACACCACCCTCCTGCCGGTAACGTCCTCAGCTGCTGGAGATCAGGACCAGACTTCAACTTCCCGCGATTCGATTTCTCGGCAGTTCTTGAAACCTGTTATTCCCCAAGATCCAATGCAGGACCTTCTCCATCTGGACTCCCCTCCTCCGTACCCCCTACCTCTAACCCCACCAACTTCGTCTCTACCCTCTACCACCTCCGTATCTACCCCCTCCACTGTCTCACCCACAGCACCTCCTTCCCCTGACCCTCCTCTTACCCCAGCACCCGCTCCCTCCCCTCCTCGCCTCCGCCTCCGCCGGGGCCCCACTGAAGACCAATGGCAATCTTCCCTCTTTCCTCTCCGTACAACCAACGGAGAAATCACTTACTGGCCTTTTTCAGCCTCAGACCTTTATAATTGGAAAAACCATAACCCCCCTTTCTCCCAAGACCCTCAGGCACTGACATCTCTGATAGAATCCATTCTGCTGACACACCAACCCACCTGGGATGATTGCCAGCAGCTGCTGCAGGTGCTCCTGACGACCGATGAACGACAGCGGGTCCTCCTAGAAGCCAGAAAAAATGTTCCTGGCCCCGGGGGCTCACCCACACTCCTGCCCAATGAGATTGATGCAGGGTTCCCCCTCACCCGTCCAGACTGGGACTATGAAACCCCAGCAGGTAGGGAAAGTCTCCGTGTCTATCGCCAGACTCTGCTGGCAGGCCTCAAAGCAGCGGGCAGACGCCCAACCAATTTGGCCAAGGTAAGAACCATAATTCAGGGAAAGGATGAGAGCCCTGCAGCCTTTTTGGAGAGATTATTAGAGGGGTTCCGAATGTATACCCCGTTTGACCCCATGGCAGCTGAACACAAGGCAACAGTAGTCATGTCCTTCATAGATCAAGCAGCTCCTGATATTAAAAGGAAGTTACAGAGACTGGATAACATTCAGTCCTTCAGCACCCAGGATCTTGTGAAAGAGGCAGAGAGGGTATATAATAAAAGAGAAACAGAGGAAGAGAAGGAGGCTAGGATAGCAAGGGAACAAGAAGAACGAGAGGACCGTCGAGAAAGACGTAGAGGCAAAGAATTAACTCGGATCTTGGCCACAGTGGTAGCTAATAATTCTAGGTCTAAGGGGCAGGATAGAGAGGGGGGAGATCGGAGGCGGCCCAGGGTAGAAAAGGACCAATGTGCTTATTGCAAGGAGAGAGGCCATTGGATCCGAGACTGCCCTAAGAGACCCAGAGACCAGAAAAGGGTTCCAGTCTTGGCCCTAGGCGAAGATAGTGACTGAAGGTGTCAGGGCTCTGAAGCCCCCCCCCGAGCCCAGGCTAACTCTTACAGTCGGGGGGCAACGTACCACCTTCCTGGTGGACACTGGCGCCCAACACTCAGTCCTGACCCAGCCAGCTGGACCAATGTCATCAAAAACTTCCTGGGTCCAAGGAGCAACTGGAGGCAAGTTACACCGATGGACTAATAAACGGACTGTTGACCTTGGCACAGGTATCGTGACCCACTCCTTCCTAGTAGTTCCTGAATGCCCTTATCCCCTGCTAGGAAGAGACTTGCTAACCAAATTGGGGGTCCAAATACATTTCTCAGAAGAAGGGGCACAAGTACTTAACTCCATGGGAATGCCTGTGCAGATTCTTACTGTCAAACTGCAAGATGAGCACAGACTGTTCGAACCCACCCCTCAAGGGCCTCTTTCAGAAGATAACCCATGGCTCCAGCAGTTCCCTCAGGCATGGGCAGAGACTGGAGGGCTCGGACTAGCCCACACACAGCCACCTATTATTGTGACTCTTAAACCCTCGGCTGTACCAGTCTCAATCAAACAATACCCAATGAGTCAAGAAGCCCGGCTGGGCATTAAAAAACATATCCACCGATTCCTGCAACTAGGAGTCTTAAAGCCTTGTCAATCTCCCTGGAATACTCCACTCTTACCTGTAAAAAAGCCAGGGACGCAGGACTATAGGCCCGTGCAGGACCTCAGAGAAGTCAATAAGAGGGTGATAGACATCCATCCCACAGTGCCTAACCCATACAATCTACTGAGCACTCTAAGGCCGGATTTTACTTGGTATACTGTTCTAGACCTTAAGGATGCCTTCTTTAGTCTGCCCTTGGCCCCCCAAAGCCAATTGTATTTTGCCTTCGAATGGAAGGACCCTGAATTAGGACTCTCAGGACAGGTGACCTGGACGCGCCTTCCTCAAGGTTTCAAGAATTCTCCTACCCTGTTTGATGAGGCCCTGCACCAGGATTTGACTGACTTCCGCACCCAGAACCCTGAGGTGACACTCCTGCAGTACGTGGATGACCTTCTATTGGCTGCTCCCACCAAGGAGGCCTGCATCACCGCCACCCAGCACTTACTCCAAGAACTAGGTAACAAGGGCTATCGTGCATCGGCCAAGAAGGCCCAGATCTGCAAAAAGGAGGTAACATATTTGGGTTATGTCCTGCATGAGGGAAAAAGATGGCTTACCAAGAGCCGAATTGACACGGTGGCCAAGATTCCCCCACCTCAGAGCCCCAGACAGTTAAGAGAGTTCTTGGGGACAGCAGGCTTCTGTAGATTATGGATACCAGGCTTTGCTGAATTGGCTGCCCCCTTATACCCTCTGACACGGGGCACTGACTCTTTCCAGTGGGGGGCCCCCCAGCAACAGGCCTTTGAAGCCATAAAGAAGGCCCTCCTGTCTGCCCCAGCCCTGGGATTGCCAGACACCACGAAGCCATTCACCCTCTTTGTAGATGAAAAACAAGGGATCGCCAAGGGGGTATTGGCACAAACTCTGGGACCTTGGAAACGGCCTGTGGCCTACTTATCTAAACAACTAGACACTGTAGCCGCTGGATGGCCTCCATGCCTGCGCATTATGGCTGCCACTGCGCTGTTGGTTAAAGATGCCAACAAACTGACCTTGGGACAATCCCTGACCATAGTCACGCCTCACGCATTAGAGGCAGTGATACGCCAGCCCCCCGATAGATGGGTCACCAACGCCCGTCTCACTCACTACCAAGCTCTACTCCTAGACTCCGAACGTATCACCTTTGGCCCTCCAGTTACCCTCAACCCTGCCACATTGCTGCCAGCCCCAGACCAAGGACAAGAGACTCCACATGACTGTCATCAAGTGTTGGCTGAGACACATGGAACTCGAGAGGACCTCCAAGATCGTGAACTTCCAGAAGCCGACCACACTTGGTATACAGACGGTAGCAGTTATTTGGACTCAGGTACCAGACGGGCCGGGGCAGCAGTGGTGGATGGGCAGAAAGTCATATGGGCCCAGGCCCTTCCCTCGGGGACCTCTGCCCAAAAGGCTGAGCTTATAGCCCTAACCAAAGCCTTGGAACTCTCTCGAGGCAAAAAGGCTAATATCTACACTGACAGCCGGTATGCCTTTGCCACTGCCCATATACATGGGAGCATCTATGAACAGAGGGGCTTACTAACATCAGAGGGCAAAGAGATAAAAAACAAGCCCGAAATTAAAGCCTTGCTAAAAGCCCTCTTCTTGCCTGCTCGAGTGGCCATCATTCACTGTCCTGGGCATCAAAAAGGACAGGACCCCATTGCCCTGGGGAACCAACAGGCAGACCGAGTGGCAAAACAAGTCGCCTGTATGGAGGCCCTAACACTGGCCCTAGAGGCTGATAAAGCCAATCAGGCAATCAGCCAAGTAGAACCATATATCTACACTTCAGAAGACCAAGCCAAGGCTCAGGCCTTAGGGGCCTCATTAGACTCAAAACTCCAACAGTGGATCAAAAATGGCAAGACTGTGCTACCAGCCAAAGAGGCAACTGCCATGATCCAACAGATGCATGCCTGGACCCACCTAGGATCAAAAAAGCTTCGACAGATCCTGGACAAAACAGAGTTCATCATCCCTGGAGCCAATGCCCTGATTGACAAAACTGTAGCCAATTGCCAAGCCTGCCAGCAAGTCAACGCTGGAAAAAGCCAAGCCCCAGAAGGAACCAGGGTCCGTGGGGACAGACCAGGAACTTACTGGGAAGTTGACTTCACTGAGGTAAAGCCCCCAGCTGCGGGTTATCGATACTTATTGGTCTTCATAGACACTTTTTCAGGATGGGTAGAAGCTTTCCCAACCCGACGGGAAACAGCACAAACAGTAACCAAGGCTATCCTAGAAGACATCTTTCCTCGGTTTGGACTCCCTAAGGTAATTGGGTCAGACAATGGGCCAGCCTTCATCTCCCAGGTAAGTCAGGGATTGGCCAAGATCCTGGGGACTGATTGGAAATTACATTGTGCTTATAGACCCCAAAGTTCAGGACAGGTAGAAAGGATGAATAGAACCCTAAAAGAGGCCTTAACTAAATTGACCATAGAGACTGGCTTAAAAGACTGGAGACGCCTCCTACCTCTGGCCCTGTTTAGGGCCAGAAACACCCCTTCTCGTTTTAATTTGACTCCATATGAGATTTTATATGGAGGGCCACCTCCTCTGTCTACTATGCTCAATTCTTATCAGCCCTCTGCTTCCAAAACTGATTTGCAGGCTCGCCTAAAAGGACTACAAGCAGTACAGGCCCAAGTTTGGGCCCCCCTTGCTGAGATCTACAAGCCTGGCCACAACCAGACAGGACATCCTTTCCACGTCGGTGACTCAGTCTACATTCGACGACACCAGTCCCAAGGACTCGAGCCTCGGTGGAAGGGACCCTATACAGTCCTCCTGACCACACCCACCGCTCTCAAAGTAGACGGAATTGCAGCTTGGGTACACGCCTCCCACGCCAAGGCCGCTCCTCCTCCTCCTCCAGACCCCGAGCAACGCTCCCAATGGCGCCTACACCGCTCCGGAGATCCTCTAAAGATAAGACTCACCAGATCTGGTCTTTAACTGTGCTCTTCCTCATGCTGGCCCTAGGGACAGTGGCCTACCTCAATCCCCATCAGCCCATGAAACTCACTTGGCAGGTCCGATCCCAACTGGGGGATGTGGTCTGGTCAATATCCCGAGAAGCCCCCCCCCATACCTGGTGGCCTGATCTAACCCTAGACTTGTGCCTCTTAATTGCTGGCTTAGATACTTGGGATATCCCAGAGAGAAGTTATAAAGAGTTACCCATTCTTTCTGAAGCCACTCATTACCAAAGAACAGCAGCCTTAGGTTGTGCCAGGCCCTGGTCAAGATGCCAGTTACGACTGGCTCCTTTTTATGTTTGTCCTCGAGATGGTAGATCAAGATCAGAAGCCCACCGATGCGGAGGGCTGGAAAGCTCTTATTGTGCTGCCTGGGGGTGTGAAACGTCAGGCTCTGTCTATTGGAAGCCCTCCTCGACATGGGACTTAATAACTGTATCCCGCAACCACTCTGGCACTACTAAATGCCCTCAGCGGGGACGCTATCTTCCTAGCTCCCAGGCTACTTGCAATCACAATAGCCAATGTAATCCCATAGTTATAAAATTTACAGAAAAAGGAAAAAAGTATTCAGATTGGGTAACAGGGCGACAGTGGGGCTTAAGATTTTATGTAGAAGGCACTGACCCAGGACTTACTTTCTCCATTAGATTAAAATTAGAAAAACCCCTAAAAATGTCTATAGGCCCCAACCCCGTCCTTGCTGACACTGGAGTACAACCCCCACGCCCCAGGCTCCCGACTATTGCCCCAACTCCTCCACCCACTACCCCAAACACAGAGCCACCCTTACCCAAGACTGGAGATCGGCTCTTTAATCTGGTTAAGGGGGCTTTCCAAGCCCTCAACACCACCAACCCCCAAGCAACCCAGTCCTGTTGGCTCTGCATCACCCCAAGCCCACCTTATTATGAGGGAATTGCTACCTCAGCCACTTTCTCTAACACAAGTAATCATTCCTCCTGTGACTGGGGTCAGCACAAAAAGCTCACCCTGACGGAAGTTTCAGGTCAGGGGACCTGCCTAGGCACTGTTCCTCCTAGCCACCAACACCTCTGTAATCTTACCTTCTCCATAACTACCACCACCAGTAACTACTTCCTTACTCCTCCCTCTAACCTATGGTGGGCCTGCAACACTGGACTCACCCCTTGTGTCTCCACTACCATATTTGCTGCAACCCACTATTGTGTGCTAGTCCAGCTTGTCCCCAGGATTTACTATCAGACTGCCCAGGCTTTTGAAGCCAACTATGAGGACACACGTCCTTCCCGTTTTCGGAGAGAGCCAGTCACTCTGACTCTGGCTGTCATGTTAAGCTTGGGGGTTGCAGCAGGGGTGGGGACAGGGACAGCAGCCTTAATACAAGGGACCCAACAATTCAATATGCTTAGAACAGCTATAGACGAGGACCTCCGTGCCATAGAGCAGTCCATCACCAAGTTAGAAGAGTCCCTCACATCACTATCTGAGGTGGTCCTACAAAATAGAAGAGGGCTAGAACTTGTGTTTCTCAAAGAAGGAGGTTTATGTGCAGCTTTAAAAGAACAGTGTTGTTTTTATGTGGATCATTCTGGGGTAGTTAGAGATTCCATGACTAAGCTCCGAGAGCGCCTTGACAGGCGGCAACGAGAACGGGAGGCCAACCAGGGATGGTTTGAAACATGGTACAGTCAGTCCCCTTGGTACTCTACCCTGATATCGTCTATTATTGGGCCCCTGATCCTGCTCCTGCTTATACTCACCTTTGGCCCTTGCCTCTTAAACCGCCTAATGGCTTTTATCAGAGATCGACTTAATGTCACTCAGGCCTTAATCCTGACCCAACAGTACCAAGCCCTTAAACAAGAGCCTCAAGATTGAGGCCAGATAAAAAAAAAAAAGGAGGGAATGAGAAATTATAAAATTATAAAATGTAAGACGCTTGCTTGCCCTGCCCAGAGGCTTCTCCCAGTTCTCGTTACTACTAGCCTCAGAGTCCCACCCTAGTTCCCAGAATAGCTACATGCGAGCTCCCGATATCAGAAGTCCCATATGGTTTCTAGTAACCGCCCTAGGGACCCACACCCAAGTCCCCACAAGAAGTCTCCCACTGCCAATGTCCATATGGTTTAAGCTTGATAAGGAACCCCACGTGCTTTGTGGTTTTTGCCCTTAAAAACTAGTCTGTAACAGCTACTCGGGGTCCTTCACCTCCCGAGGCTGAAGGGACCCTGGCGCGTCAGTAAAAACAATAAACCTTTGCTTTTGCATCAGTGTGTTGTGCCTCGCGTGGTCTCTCACGGCGACCCCCCTTCCCGAGTTGGGTGTTAGAGTCCAACACTGCCCATGGGGAAGCCTGAGGAATCCGGGGTCTGGTTGCTGGAGTAGAGCACTCCTGAAACTGCGGGCCCACGCTCATGTAGGCTGAAAGTGCTGAGCACCGTCAGCCCAGGACTGTGCCTGACTCCTCGACCTGGGAGATGGCTTGGCGATGTCCATGTCAGTCAGGAAAGCACCGACCTTGGTGTTTTGGAGTCAGCTGCCAGGTACTCACTGTAACCACAGTCTCTGGTCTTATGCCACCACACTTCTTTGGAATTCGTGAGGAATTTCTTCCTTTCACTTTCATTGGGGGTCATTACTATAGGATTTGCCCATTTTTAGATGCCATTTAAGTTTTTTTGTTTTGTTTTGTTTTGTTTTTGTTTTTTTAATGTTTTGATTCCTGCCTTGGGATTTGTGCATCTGGGCTTAAGTTATTTTGGTTGAGTTCTTCCTTCCTTCCCCTCCCCCCACTTTGTTCAAGTCCCTCTTTCTCTTTCTTCAGTGGTGTTTACAATGTTCAGGATGGGTCTAGTTCATAGCAGTGTTGGGATCTTTATTTTTCCGTTTGTCTAGTATTTAGTGATGTTAGTTGTTTTTTCTGTACAGTAGGTCCCTTCATACTGGTTAAGATGCCTAGAACGAGTTTATCCTGCCATTGTTGCCACCTGCGGGGTTTCAAATCTAGATAGGGCAACCGGAAGGTGCCAGTCAAGAGCTGTCAAGGCTCTGGGACTCTGGGTCAAGTGCGGAAGGCACTTGATAGGATCAGGCTGAGACCTGATCCGTCCCAGACGGAAAGAAAGAGGCAGCTTTCCTCAGCAAATAGCCATGGGACTTGCAGGAGCAGAAAGACTTACCCAGGGAAGGAGGAACTTAGATGGCCTGCCTTTGTCTGCACCACATGTGTTGGCTGCAGGATCTGTGGTAGCAAGAGGGTCTGGGGTCAAGTGAGTACCAAAGAGTGAGCGATGGGCCAAGAGGAGGGGTCTCTCCCTGGAAAGGAGCCTCGGGACCTGGATCTGGATGACTGGGATGGGCAATCACGTGTATTTTCGTTTTGACTTTCAATTGTCATTCTGGCTTTTCTTTCTTTCTTTCTTTCTTTTTGTTTTTTGTTTGTTTTTGTTTGTTTGTTTGTTTGTTTGAGACAAGGTTTCTCTGTGTAGCCTTGGGCTGTCCTGTACTAACTTTGTAGACCAGGCTGGCCTCAAACTCATAGCGATGCACCTGCCTCTGCCTCCCAAGGCCTGGGATTAAAGGTGTGCACCACCACGCCCAGATTTACGCTGGTACTTCTCTGTTTAAGTCAGCCCATCTTTTACAGGCTGTGTATTTATTGTGCTTTATCTGTATCTCGTTTCTTCCATCTCTCGTGTGCCTGGTGTTCCTTCTACTCAAGAATCCTTTGGTGTTCAAGTCCTTGGAGAAGTTTCTGGATTAATGGAAACCTCTAGTTTTGCTGTAAGACATCTTGGGAAGTGTAAACTGTTGTGTTTCTTAGAACTTTGCAGATATTAC
This sequence comes from Acomys minous, assembly GCF_964271855.1. Lineage (NCBI taxonomy): Eukaryota > Metazoa > Chordata > Mammalia > Rodentia > Muridae > Acomys > Acomys minous. The sequence continues at coordinate 67,570,171 of NC_140486.1, forward strand.
TCACTGTCGTTAGGGGAAATGCTACCTTCCACACATTCACAGCCAGACTTGTTTTCCCTCTATGTACAGTACATGACTTTCTTGTCATGTATCCACTGACTCAATCACTTTGCAATGATAATACAAAAATACTATAGACCAACTGGCTTAAGCAGCAGACATTTGTTTGTCTCTGTTGTGTCTGGCGCAAAGTCTAAGAGATGATGTCAGAATGGTGCTGTGTGCCTTTTGGATACTCCTGGATCTGTAGATGGCTTCTATCTCTTTGCAGCCTCACATGATAGACAGAAAGTAGAGAGGGACAGATGAAGCTGAGCTTTGTCTTCTTTAGAGTTCTGGCTTCATTGTTCAGATCTCTACAGTCATGCTCATCTCACTTCCCAAAGTGCCATGGACATAAGGATTTGAGGCAGACATATTCAGAATACAGAACTCATATTATTTCTGCAGAATTGTGAAACCAAAGTATTTATTTCAAAACGTGCCTCGTGATCCTGCCTCAACTGTTCAGAGCTAGAATGTGCCTTTTAATTTTTTATATTTGAGTTTTTCTCCTTTCCGTGGCATTTCCCTAGAATATTGCTTTATAATTTTGTTTCCTTCATGGAAAATTCATCTTCTAAAATACCACTTATGAGTACACAAGGTTTCCTTTTCTTTTGTATCATTGAGAACTGTAGATAATATCTGTTCATTTCTGGTTATTTATTATTACTTCTAATATGACTTTCATCTTTATTAAAGTTTGGTTTTCTTTTATATTTTCTCTGTGACTCATGACAGCTTCTAGGTTTTTTTTTTCTTCACCATTCCTTATTTATTCACCCTAGGAGTCTGATGTCTATCTTCTCTTTTCTAGTATCATCATGCTGTTTGCATTTCTCCGAGGACCAGCAGTCTGAAAGCTTTTGAGATATAAGCATGCATGTTGTGCTATTTAGTAGGTTTTGTTACATTTGGAGGTTTTGAAAAGTCCCTTGTTTTCTTAGAGATAAAAAGCTTTTATGTCTATCTCCCCCCTTTTGTTCACTGTTGGTTCTGAGAGAAGAGAGGAAATTAAAAATGCTTTTACTCAACTCTATAAACTGAACTCTTCCGAAGAGGTTAAAGTTCAAAATTTTCTACTGCCCAGTGCCTGTAGTGATGTCACAGAAAGCCAACGGATGGAGGTGGTCTCTTGAAACTTGATATGCTAAAATCCTTAGAGGAGACCAATTGCAGACATTTATAACAAATGGTTGCTGTTCTAGTTCATCCATCTACGCGTGTCTTAGGAATTTCGAGCTGTAGGAAGAGAGAGTCATTGACCCTGATATCAGAAACATGACCAGAGTATTAAACATTATAGAAGTGGCTTCCAACAATATGCCCTTTGCTCAAGAAATATGAGAGAAATATGGCAAATTAAATTCTAGAAACTCAATGTCATATCTAAAAGATTTGGTTGCCTCTCTCTCTCTCTCTCTCTCTCTCTCTCTCTCTCTCTCTCTTTCTCTCTCTCTCTCTCTGTCTTCCATCTTCCACCTATCTGCACATTTTCTCTCTTTCTCTTTGTCCTTCTCTGCCCCATGGCTCTGTCCCTGTCTATCTGTCTGTCTACGTGTCCGATCATCCGCTTCTACCTCTCTTCCTGGAGTCGCTAACTTCTCTTCCTTTCCCTCTCCCAAATAAACTTCCATGTATCAGTAAAAAATGACTCGGTTGGTTTTGTCCATTTTAGCCAGAGGATGGAGATGTTAGAAATGTAGCCAGATAGCGTGAGTTCAGTCAGGCTCTGTATATTAGAATGTGAAGTGCTTACTTTTTACTGAACCTTAGTTTCCTTGTGAAGAATGTTCAAAAAGCTCTCATATAGATGTGGAACTATTTTAAAGCAAGTTACAACCTCTAAGTGAAGATGTAATTCCATATATATATATATATATATATATATATATATATGTATATATACATGTATATATGTGTATGTGTATATATGTACACATATAATCACTTACATCTGAGTCTGGATAACCATAAAACATTATACTAGATTTGAAAAGTATAAACCGACATGCAGCATGTTGTAGATAGACGTGGTACTAATTAATATAATCAATGCTTTGCACTGAAAAAAGACCCTATGAGTATGTTAGCCAAGAAGGGTAAAGACAGTTCACAAATGTAAAAGGCTCCTGGGTGCATTGTAAGCTAAATGTTGGGTCTTTCTTTCACTGCTCATGCATCTGTATAGTTTCTGAAAATTTGAAAATTCCTCCTTAAAATGTTACCAGGGGTTATTCTGAGAAAATGTGAAATAGAAGTAAAGAAACATGGTTTTGTTTTAAAGCTTTGAGTATGTCATTAGATGAAGTTAGTTACACAAACTGCAGAAGGACCCCTCAAAATAATGACCAAGTACGATGCTGTCGTACCTCTTTTTGTCTCAGACTTGAATTAAGAGGACATTGGACATACCTTACCAGACTAATATAAACTGTATTGTAGTGTTATCATTTGTTGTTATTAGACTGCAATTCGAATTTTAGTTGGAGTTACTTCTTTGAAAGTGAAAGGGGACCTATGTATTTGAATTCTTTGTAGTTATTTTTCATATGGTCACCAGAAATGTGTAAGGCATTCACAGTCACCAGATTGACGGGAAAAGTGAGTCAGACACAGGCTTTGCTTGGCCTCAGGAGAGGTGGTGCTATCCATACCAGTTAGAGTCTATTAACATGGCTCGAAAGCCCTGTGCTAAACCATTTCAACAAAGAACAGATGTTCCATCCAATATAACTCTCCTGTGTTCTCCCTAAATGTGCTCTTTTATACATTGCTCTCTCCTTTGGTATATCAGTTAAAGTGGACAAAGGTGTTCTATCAATATAAAGAGATATTTTCAGAAGTTATTCCTAGGCTTGTTATTTTGAACATGATTTGCACTGTGGTCGTTCAGTGTTTGTGTGGCTTAATGCAATCAAGCCCACCTGTTATTTTTGGCTGCTTTATTTAGACCATCTGTTCCACAAAGAATGAAAAGCTCAACAGTGGATGGAGAATTGTCTACTCCTCATGTGTCAATAATTTATTTATTCTCTCTATCCAAGCCTTCAGGTCATTGCAAACCTGTTTATCTATTTAGTTTCCAACACAATCCAATATTTAGGAATTTGTTTTATGAAAAAAATCATCACACAGAATTACATTTTTCCTATTCATAGTTTTTTCTCCCTTCTATAATAAAATGATTTGTTGAATGCATATATCTGCAGGACTCTAATTTCTTCAATGGCAGGTTGAATGTCTGCTGAGGGTAAATTTTGGTAATGGCAGACAAGCCATACATCATTTTCGGTTCAGGTAGTTACACATAGAAGCATATCTAAATTAAGATGAAGCCATGACCAGAAATAAGAATTAAGGGCAGGCATTTTGGTAGCCAACCATTGTTGTTGGATGGAATGACTTTTCAGTCTTTACCCTGAAGCACTTTATAGCACAGGGCACTTATGATCACCCCTTAAACTTTTCTCCATCAGCCAACAGTGATGATACTGTTCTCACTGGGATTCAGGACATTTGTTTCCACCTTTAACCATAGAAGTAATGGTAACAGCAGCTTTCACTTGACAATATTCCTCAAGTTATTATCTTTTGGTAGGTAATAAGTGGCATTGTCTTCACCTCTAGCATCCTATGGGATATTCCAGGATTGTCTACATGGATTGGTAGCCAACACTTTTCGCTGCTTACTAAATAACGCCCAGTGCCATCTTTTCTTCTTTTAGTTCCTGTAGCATTTGTAGTATGCATCATGCTTTGTCTGGTGCCTCAAATTTCTCCTTCTTTCTTTAATTGTTCAGCTGTTAGACAGGAAACTGAGCACAAAGACTGTACTACTTGGCCGGGGCTTAGTTTAGAAGCTTGATATGTGCTATAGATGTCTTACTTTTTGACGGACATAAGCTGTATAATTAGAACTGTTAGCCACCTGCTGCACACACTCACTGACACCACTGTGTTTGTGTCACAGGTCAAAGAGCGACCCACTTTTGACATCATATATGCCTAATAGGAAACAATTGGATCTATTTAAATTTTATGTTCTGAGTCTGTTTAAACTTTATATTCTATACCTAACTCAGTATCCCAGGCCAAAAGAGATTGTCTCCAACTTTGGAACTAGCTCACGGTAACTCTGAAACTGCAATGCCTGTTTTTAAAAAAGTGGTGAAGACAAGAGATGAGCCATATTTCTTATCGATAATCACATTTCTTTCTCCTTTCCAAAGGGCATGCTTACAGAGGAATATTTGAAGAATTATAAAAGTCACCTCTATGCCAGAAATGTGCTTTCTGATGGAACAGGGTGGAAAGATTCTGAAGACCAAAAAAGGTGTGATTTACTTCAAGTTCTTCTTGGCCTGAAACTAACACTTGAACTATGTCCAAGATAGTGACCTCTGCAGAGATATTTATTGTGCTGTGAAGAAGATGGATGATGTGACAATAAACATGGTAAACGGCTGGGAACTCAGAGCTCAGCTATCCTGATGGCTCTGAGTAGTCATCCAGGAAACCCAAATCACTGTAATGTGAGATCAAAGGGCAGTGGGTAGGCTGAAATCTCTCCCCTCAGCAACTGTATGCTCTGCGCACAGAGAGCAGGAGTTTACCTCTTCAATATTTTAAAACACATTGGTGTCATTAGTGCAGGACCATTTAAAGGTCTATAAAATTCCAATAGGAAAATCAATGGCCAGCAGAGAAGAATACTAAGGTCACATTAAAAATGGATTGAAGTAGTAAGATCCTTCCCAATGGTTTGCTGGGTGACTCAATGGGGCATCAAATAGATGAGTGATTAAGTAGAGTGAAAACTAGCAGCAATCCTCCAGCTGTATATGTACATTAAAATTACATTTACATTTTCAGTGTGTCAGAGACATGACTTAAATAGTAAGGGGGTAGGAGAACAGAGATACTAAATGCATCCCAAAACAAATGACAAACATCACTGTTTCAGTGTTTGGTTAAACCATTGACAAATTTAAGTCCTTGTATCTTTAATTTATAGATAGGGAAATCAATCTTTGGAGAGTGTCTTGATTGGGTTTTACTCATAAGTTGATACAAATCTAGAATTACCTGGCAAGAGGGAATCTCAAATGAGAAATTTCCCAGATCAGATTGACCTGTTGGGTATATCTGTGGAGACATTTTCTTTATTACAAAATTATATGAGAGGACCCCGTCCATTGTGGGGAGCACATACCTAGTTAGGCAACCCTGAGCTGAAATATTTGCCCTTTTACCCACAGATAAACTTAGTTACCACCCCTCATGAAGGAAACTTGTCTTTACAGAAAATCACAAACAACTGAAGTGCAAAGTTGTGAACCCCAGCCTCAACGGATACATCTACAAAGTGAGTCCTGTACCTAAGGCTCAGGGAACATTGCAAATGAGAGGACAGAGGAAGTTGTAAGAGCCAGAGGATAATGGAGCTTGCTGTGAAATTGTGCCTCCTAAGAATGGCAGAAACCTCATGCATAAAGACTCACCAGCATCACTGACTGAACACGAACTGTAGGTTCCTTTCTCTGGGAGACTGGGCTGAGAATCTATTCACAGTTTTCTTCAGCCTTCTGGAGGCTAGTTGATGAAGGTTCTGTCTGGAGAACTGGTCATGAGGATGGCCTCCTCCTCAGTGAGGGAGCTTTCTGCTTTCCAGTCAGATCGCCTAGCTTGAGGGAGCACAGAGAGGTTTTGTGCTTAGCTGGGTTGTCCATGTCCCTTCCATTGGGGAAAGGGAGCCTCGGACTTATAAAAAGACCAAATAACCAACCACATTTTGTTAAAGTAAAGACTGTCAAGAGTCAAGGAGCTAGATTTCACTTCACTAAGCTTATGGATAAAAGAAAGAAAAAGTCAGGGAGCTATGCAGGGAGAAATGGGGAGTGAGCGCTCCCATCCCAGACCTCTGGGTTTTAAAACCAAGGGTATCTGAATTGCAGGAGCCATACTCAGGTCACCTCCAGGGGCTTGTCTCCAGGGCAGCTTTGATATGTGTTTCTTCAAGAAGCCAGCTTTTGATACCTTTTGGCCTAAAGTCTCTGTGGTTTGCTTTGGAAGTGTCCCTGCAAGGAACTAGTCTTTTTAACACATTTTAGGGTGTAGTGGGCTGCTGCCAGCAGGGGGAACACCCGCCTATTTCCAAGCAGGAAGCTTACCTGGAGGGGGCGTCTTCTCCACCTACAAAGACCCACACTAAACAAGGACTACAACCATAGTGAATGGGGAAAGATCATGAGGCCTCGACTCTACACAAAGAACTACAGGCCGTTAAAATATGTCAAGAATAAGAGAAACAATAGCAAATGGTCAGTTCTGAAAACATGCTTACAAATACCATTATACAGACTGAACTGGTTATCTTTAGACACACACACACACACACACACACACACACACACACACACACACACACACGTAACAACAAAGGATCAAAAAGGAGATCATAAATTTGAAAGTGAACACAAATTGATATATGACAGGGTTTGGAGAGAGGAAAGGGAAGCGAGAAATAGCTAGCATCATTATTGTATAATCTCTGAAACAAAATAAAAAGAAAAGAAAGAGAGCTAGCAGAGCAGGAGGCCGAGAGCCAGCCCGGGAGGAAGCCAGTAAGCAGCATTTCTCCACACTTTCTGCTTCAATTCCCACTTGAACTCCTATGCTGATTTCACTCAGTGTTGGATTGTGACCCGGACATAGAAGCCAAATAAACCCTGGGCTCCTCCGTGTCGCTTTGAGGCTGTTTCCCTACAGCAACAGAAAGCAAGCTAAAACAGAACGTCTAAATGATGCGTGAGAAGAATTTGACTTTTAATGTTCACAGGAACACACAAGTGGGCTCGAAAGTGAATATGAACTATGAAACTAGGTAGGAGACCATGAGAGGGGAAAGGGACATGTGAAAGGGGGAGAAACACAAAGGGACATATGGGACATGAGAGGTGAGGAGGTGACGGGGGCTGCAGGGCACAGGTAGGTGAGCAGGACTGAGGAGAGGAAGGTAGGGAGGAGAAGCTATACACACAAGCTCTGTCTGGGAAGGTGCTATAAGGAAACACAACGTGCTGTACGCTTGAAGAACAAGATTCAGCACCTTGCTGAAGGTCAAGGTTACAAAGGGGATGAGCCAGTATTTGAGTCTGGAAGCTCGTTTACTTCCTTAACTTCCTTATTCAAGGCACCTAGAATTTCATAAATAAGTCTGTTGTTTATTATTTGGCAATTGGGTTTGCCAAATTCTTCTGCGAAGCAAATCCTGTAGTCAATTGTACTTCATTTTAAGGACCAGGACCCTAATACTCTATGGAAAATACTTTGAAGGATGCTCCAGTGGGAAGTTGAGACATTTGACAGGGACCTCACCTCCCTCTAAATTGCAAGGAATTTCCCAGGAGGGTTGTTTATCATCCAGGGCTCAGGAAGGCATGCACATGCAACTGAGAATGGATGCCCTTGCCTTGGTGGCTTCAACTAGAAGCAAAGCCATTTTGTCTTCTAAAGTCAGAAGCTTGACAGAGCCGCCAGGCAGAGACTAACCTTGAATGAGTTATCAATGACATCAACAAATCAACTTCAGAATGGAACCCAATCAAGCAAAGAAATTTGTGGCTGATAACCATCTCCAATGGCCCTATGCCTTGTGTGAATTCAGCCAGTAAGTTTTCTGAGGGTATGTGCTTGCGAAGGCAGCCAATGGCACAGCATCTCGACTAGCTGTAAATGTAACTGAATAATATCTTCAGAAGCAAGTCAAATGATCCATCTGGAAGCTGCTGGTTTCCACTGTGAGTTTTCAGAGGCCAAAATGTTTTATGCAGACAACTTCTTGCACCCATTAAGATACAGTCACACAGAAAGAGCTATTTTTCATGTGGCCTTATTACATCTCAACTCACCCACCCCATTGGGTGGTTCTGATCCACAAGGGTAGAAGAGCAGAACACTAAATATAGATTACATGAGGCTTAATTGGGAATGTTAATGCTCCTTTAAAATAGTTACCTTACGGACAGACTACATGTAAAATGCCCTTCACAAAGGACTTGAAGCTAATTTCAATTATGTGACCTCTCTAGGCCAATGGCTATGTCTTATTTTACTTCCAAATAGCTAGCATAATGCATTACACAGCAGTGAAGAAACTCTAACAGAAAACCAAACCATAACAAACTTGGAACTTGGCCATGGACAAATGCTATGTAAAGATGGATGCACAGCCTTGTGTACATATCTCTGTTCCTCTGGATTCCTTTTCCCTTGAGTATTCCTTGGTTTTTCAGCTTCCAATGTTGTCCCTGCCTCAAAGGTCACTGCTTATTCTCTCTTCTGCTTTACATTCTTATAGGAAAATCAAAAAGAGGCTAGATGGTTTAAAAAAGACCGCCCTCAGCGAGAACATTAGGCATATAACAACACTGGAATTGTAATCACATACAAAAAAAAAATGAGATTGTGGTGTTTTGGAGGAGAAAGGTGTGAGCTAGACTTATGTAAGTGGAATAAGCCCAACTCAAAACCAAAAAACAAAAAACCCCACAAGCAGAACATGTTTTTGCTCAAATATGGGACTATATATCTAATTATACATTTAAAATTCAATATATGTGTTTGAGCATGTGTGGGGGTCATGAAAGTAGAAAGGCATATGCTAATGAAGGAAGGCACTGAGATATTAAGGAGGGAGAGAAAGGAAAAAATGGAATGCCCTTGACACGACACAGAAGGATCAATCCTGAAGGAGGGACAAGCAGTGACAGGACAGAAGTCCTGAGTCCAATTCTCAGCACCACACGATCTATAATGTGATCTGATGCCCTCTTCTGGCATGCAGGTGTACATGCAGACAGAACACTTTATAAATAATAATAATAATAATAATAATAATAATAATAATAATAATAATAATAATAATTTTAATAACAAAATGACAATAATTCATGAAAATGCCCTTTTAAGCTCATCATTGAAATATGCTAAATTAAGAAATAAAAATATATGAAATTTTATGAAAAATTACTTCAGGGCTTACTGACAAGAAAACGGTAACAAAGAAACAGAGATCAACATATCTTAATACAGGACACAATTTCCTCATTTTCCTGTTGGCAACACTAGTCAGAGGTTCTTAATTTCATAATGAAAACACTTTCTTTTCTCATCTGAAGAACCAAAAATAAAAAACGCTCAATTCTAACTTCTCTGAGGCCCAAGAAAAGGAAGCTAAAGCTCTCTTTCAGAGCCAAGAACCCCTTGACATAGTTTTGAGAACTGCTGGAAATATTGCTTCATTTCCCAAAGACCCTGGAAGACTTCAGCCTAGGCAGCAAGTGCTCAGTGCAGGAGGCTGGCTCACAAATATCCCAGTGCTACATTATAAAATTCTGCAGGTGGTAACTGAGCTGAAGACAATGAATTCATCCTGTAAGTAGGCTGGCCCTGGGCCTGCCTTTAGCAAGTGTGTTTATCTGAGTATTTCCACCTCGTTTCAAATAATCTCTAAGCACAGTCCTGTGAAGCAGGCAGCAGCAGGTTGGCACATTCTAAATTTGACAATGTTGCAACGAAATGTAAAACTCTTCCAGGGTTGTTCCTAAAGGTGATTTAGCAAGAAGTGCCAAAAAACAATTCATAGGAAGGGCTTTCTGTCTCTTGTAACTGATAATTTCAAGAAGACATTTGCTTCAGGTTATCGTTTTCTGTCAATATATATCTAAATGGGAGAGCTGCTTTTTCACAAAGGGCTCTGAAATAACTAATGGCAGATGGTGTTGGAACAAATTGTTTAGATTTCCCAGTAGTTGTGGTTAGAGTACTTCCCATGTAAGCATGAGGACCAAAGTTTTGATCTGCAGAACCTTTGTAAATTCCAGTCAAAAGGCTAAGATGTGGGGGCGGAGGTGGGGGCCTGCTGAAGATGAAGCTGGTGAGAGAGACGGGAAATAACTCTGGTTTTGATTGACGGAATATGCCTCAAAGAAATGAGGTAATACAATTATGGAGGACAATTCCTGAAATAAACCATATATCTCCCCTCACCACACACGTGTGCTCATACATGTGTAAGCATGTATACACACATGCATACCATACTCACAGAAGAAAATTATAAAAGAAAAAATGTGTTAGAGTAAATATTATTCTTTGTCTTATGCTTCACCAGTCTTTTATATGAAAAAATATTTAAAACATACATACACTTAATTTTTCCAAAATAAAAATGTCTGCTATTAACTGATTGCTTATTATCTACCTATAATCTACCATCTATTTATCTATCTGTCTATATCTGTATCTATCTATCTATCTATCTATCTATCTATCTATCTATCTACTTATCTATCACTTACTGTCTGTCTGTCTGTGTAAATGTCATCTAATTCAGACAAAGAGGCAAAACAATAACACATATTCAACAAATATCTTTCAATTACACAGTCCTTTTTTGGAATGTTTATATTTCTATGCTTAATTAAACATAGCCCTTTTAAGGTTCAATTTTCCTTCAGCAAGTTTCTGAGGATGTAGTATCTTGCTTAGACTAATGAGACGTCTTTCAAGGAAAAGGCTCATTGAACAAGCATAGAGAGTTAACTAATTTCATCAAGGTTTATGTTACGTTCCAGCATGCATGCACTGCTCAGGTTAGCACTGCCTGTGATGGTCAGATGGAGGCACTGCATTGTCTTTTCTCCTAATCCATTTGGTACAGACACTGAGAACTGTGGCCATGCATGTACTCGATACACTCTCCTTTCCATCTCTCTCGGGCCCTTTAGTTTCTATTTTAATGCATTTGGAAGCTAAGAGTCTAACAATATTGTATTTGTGATATTTTGCAAAAAGCCAAGTGGGCCCTTCTGCTCCTGTCTCATCCAATTTTCTCTCACACTCAACATGTCAGGAAGGGGGAGCTCCTCCTGAGCATCACTTTATGGATGTCACCTTGTTCTTTCAGCTCAAACCTCCCTCTGTTGATTGAGCTTGCATATAGAACAACAAACACTAAAGCAGTGCAGAAGCCTTGGCTGCTGCAGCTCCAGTCTCTGGGTGCATCTAGTTCTAGAGGACATGGCAAACTGTGCCTAGCTACTCCTCTTTCCCAGACCATGTCACTAAAGCTGCACTGCTTAGGGAGACTTCCTACTGCCTCGGCCATTCCACATGGAAGAACTGACCGGAAGGTGTTTCTTTGGCTATTGCATAGGGCTCTCCATGGGAAATCTAAGATCATGATATTCAAGTATGACACTATGGGAAACCTAGGATTATGGCATTCCGATATGACCCAGCACTCTGATGGCTAAGGCAAAAAGAAGGGCTACTAAGGTGTGTGTGCTGAATAAACATGACTACAGAAGAAGAAGAAGAAGAAGAAGAAGAAGAAGAAGAAGAAGAAGAAGAAGAAGAAGAAGAAGAAGGAGAAGAAGGAATGGGTGTTGCCTCTGCTCAGCTCCTATTTGGCAATTCCTAATGAGCAGGTATGTTACAGGCAGCCCATCTTCTGGGCAGTTCACACTCAGGGATAACTGATAGACAGTGCTCAGTTTTCTCAGTTATGGGCTTATAAGGAGCTCTTCCATTGCTGGGTTTCTAGTTTTGCTTTTAAGCCAAGTCTCTGGACTTATTGTTGCAGAGAGCGCAGATGCTGCCATATGCACTTGGTTCTCCTATTTTCTGTTCCATTTTGTCTCGGCAAAATGTTTCTTTTCTCTGTATGGATTCCCACTGTCCCATTATCTATTGTAATGTATGGTGGTGGTGAAGTCCTTTTACCAAGAGTCAGGTGGTAGGAAGACGTGGCTGGACCCCTACATACACTGTGCTCACCGACCTTACCACTGTGGCCCTAGAGTTAACACTTCCTACTGAATTACTGGAGCATTCGGGTGTGTCTGGCGTTCAGGTTTTTTGTGTATCATCTAGAGAGCAAGTTCTCGGTCTGAAAGCACAGAACGCTAGAGAAGTATCTAGAACAACAGTCACTATATGTACAAGCTCAGGTCAGGTGTCTCATCATAGCATAAGATCTTTCGGTTTTCTGGGCAGAGTGGGGCTGCAGAGAGTGATGCTATGCACACAGTTGTAGCGATACTACTATTTTACTTTCTTAGCTTTCCATTACCCATCAAATACTATTTTGTCAATGTAGATCACAAAAGGAAAAGAAAGGGGGAAACGTACAAACACCTTATATGTTGGATCACAAAATACTTGACCTGTGCAAGGAATACCAAAGAAACACTTACAGTGGGGAGTTTTCTATCACAAATGAATAATCTGCAATAGAACAGGAGAACAATCAGTAAGTCTCTTTTATTATTGAACTGTTGGAGGTTGGTCTGATGTATTTTTACTGCTTGCTGTCTCTGTGGCCCACCTGCACCTTGCCTAAGAGCCTAATTTGTTTGACCAATAAAAGGCCATCACACCTGGGCAGGGCAAATGGGATAGACATGGCTAAGGTTTCAGGGCTGAGGAGACAGAGAGATTCTTGGGAAGAGGGGAGACAGGAGGAGAGGAGAGGAGAGGAGGCTGCGCCATCATGGGTTAGGTGGAGGAGAAGCACATGGCCGGCCTGGATGGCGACTTGGCTCAGATGATGATAATTAGCAAGTATTTGGGATTATGGATGGGAGGTAGCTTGATAGAAATTATTAGAAGCAGATGCCATGGGACTGGGGCAGGTATCCCACACCTGCCCCACTATGGGAAGTAGTTTAGGGGATTAATATCTGTCCTGCCCCAGGTTAACTAAGGCTACTTAAAATATAACAGGTGTCTGTGTCTTGATTGATTGCTAGAGGTTAGAAAATACTGCAGTAATAATAATTATAGGCCCAATAATAATAGGCACACTGGTAATAAAACACAACACTGAACACTTGTCACAAATCCAGTTATTGTCATATACCAGGAACGGGGCATGAATGTTAGTTCAACAAAATAACCCACTGAGCTCCGTCTGACTGGGGCCCCCAGAGATCTCAGCTTGCTATCTCCTGCTGCCTATCTCAACACTCATGGCTTTTGACTTGGTCATTCTTTTGACATTAGAGACTCGGTCTTTGATGAAATCTACTTCATTTTCAGGAGCGGAGAAACCTCCTACTTGGTGACAGACCAGATCAAGGACTACTACCTGAGCTTGGTGATAGGCACTCTGTCTCTCCGCTAGCCCTGTCAGCTCCCTTTGTCTCACAGCACTTTGGCATGGTAACTGAACTACTTCTCCTCATTTACTTTTCTAAAGCATGCTCTCCTGTTGGTCTTAGGTCAGCCTGGAATTTTGTAGAAGGCACTGGAAGTATACAGACTATTTGCTCCTGGGGTTTTGTAATGGACTTAATACAACCAGCAGGGTTCATTTACCCTGAAGGAACAGTCAGTCTTGTAAATCACTTCGTGTTTATGTTAGCGGTTGTCTCTTGGAGGTGTTTGTGATTGAAGCCAACCTTGTGCACCCTTGTGAGGCACAGGAAGAGTTAATCCTTTAAGCTATTGATGACCCTTTGCTACTGGTATTTGTTGCTATTAAATAATAGGTGTGAGATAGAAAAGGCATAAAATGGCCAGGTTCTGAGGTAAAGCTAAAGAAGACCAAAGGGGAAAATGCCAAAAAACCAACCCCTAAGGTATCCTAGAGGCAGAGGGGTTTGAGAGGCGTTTGAAAACACCAATTTAATATTTTGCTGGAAGGAGTAGTCTACCACAGCCTTAAGGGAGCCATCCAAATACTGTTATCTAGATAAACAAGCCTTTTCAGTCTTAGCCTTCAAATTGGTTTTAAAATGTTTTAAAATCATTAGTTCTATTAGCATAGAAATGAATGAGCTATTAGCAGGCATGTGTAAATTGCAAATTAAGAGACAAGAAAAATCTGAACTTGGCAATGTCTTCTTTTGATTAAATACCTGCTTTATGCTTTTAGAAGAGGAAGAATAATGAAATGTTGGGTTTGATGCAAATGATTTCTTTTGGTAACCATCACTTAATGTGGAACATACATTTGCAGTGAGAGATGAAATCATATCCTATATGCAGAAGGAAAAGAGTATTTCCATTAAACCAAACCATCTTGTCATTCAATGTGACAAACTTATGCACAGTCTTTAACATACACGAATAATAGGAATCTTGGAACAATATCAAATTACCATCTCAAAGGCTAGCATACTGTTTAAATTAGAAAACTGGATCCATAACAGAGAAGACCTGAAGCTGAGACGGGGATGTGGGAGGTGATGTCTGAAAAGCACGGGCGTGGGGAAGGAAGCATGGGTGTGATCTAAGCGTGTAAGGTTCATGTGTGAAATCACCAAGTAAAATAATAATTAAAAATAAGTACATAAGGTCATATACAAAGCCGTGACAATTATTTTACGTATTTACATAGCCTATAACATTAAAAATGTTGATTACATAAAATGAGAATTTAACATTCAAAAATGAAAAACCTCATTCCTTTCTTCCAAATGCACCCTTAATAAGTAAAAAGGGTATCACTGAATGAGTGATGAATGCTTACAGTTATTTTCAGTTAAGTTTGATTGTTTGTTGGTTTGTTTTGCGACATGGTCTCGCTATATGTTCCTGGCTGGTCTTTAACTTACTATGTAGATCAGCCTGGCCTCAAAACCACAGAGATCTACTTCCATCTGTATTTACTTATTTATTATTGTGGTTATTTTTTTTGTTGTTGTTTAAGTAGGTTCTTGCTGTTTAGCCAAAGATGACCTTGAATTCCGGATCTTTTGTCTCAGACTCCCGTGGGCTGGGATCACAGATGCGAAGCACCATTTCTGGTGACTCAACGTTGTTTTAAACAGTAGGTTGATGTTCAATACAACCGGTGGGACTACAGAGACGACATCCCCTAACCTGGAACACCGAGGCCTTGCTTCGCTCTGATTGCCTTGGCAAGCCTCATGCCTGCTCTTTAGTGTGTGCCTCTCAAACTTTCCACTCTAATGTATGATCAAAGGGAACTTCCACTTCCCTCTTATTTGCTTGGCAAATCATTATTGATTGTTCAACAACCAATACATCCAAGTGCTATAGATTTTACCCCTTACGGCACAGAACAGTTGCTGGCACACAGCAAGCATTTGCTTACTGTTTGTTGACTGAACAGCTCAATACTTCGCAGCTAGCACTTTCTTCTCCTAGAACTGCCTCAGCTGTCAAGGCTCAATCTCCTTTGACCTAATATGAAGTAGATTGGCTAACACATGCCTTTGGGTCTTGACTTCTACACCACTGTCATGATGAAATTTGAATATGCCAGCCTGTATCCACCCACCGTGTCTCTGAAATCTACTGGTATCAAATGACCAGGAAGGCCCATAATGTTTCCCTCTTCATTCACTGCTATACAATTTCCTACCACATGCCTCATGCTCCAGTCACATCAGGGAGTAGCTGGGGCATAATGAATTTTAGAAGAGCCTACATTATTTGATTAAAAGCTAAGTTCTCTTGGGGAAAGATAGGTCAGTTGGTAAAGTGCCCATTATAGAAGCATGAGGACCTGAGATTGGATTCTTTGTCACCCAAAAGAAAAATTAGGACACATCAGGACAAACTCAGCACTGGAGAGGTAGATATAGGCAGATCCCTGGGACACATTGACCTGTCAGGTAATCTAGACAAACCAGTAAGATCCAATGAGAGATCGTGTTTCAGAAGATCAGGCAGAGGGCACTGAGATAACATCTGCAATCAATCTGTTGCCTCTGTATGCATGTGTGTATGTGCACACACCCACATGGACGTGTATGACACACACACGAACAGGAACAACACACATGAACATGTACAACACACACACAGATACACATGAACATGTACAACACACACAGATAAACATAAACATGCACAACACACACATTCCATGTAAAAAAAAATCTAAACTTAAGAGAACATGTAGAGAAAGCTGCTTTTTTACCTGAACAGGGACTGTCTCCCTGCACAGTGTTTTTAAAGCAAGCACTATTTCCCATACTCATGCACTCACATTTGTGAAAGAGCAGATGAGCGTGGGAGTTTGGACTTCTTCGCAGGATTTTATTGCATTTAGATTTTATTTCAAAGTTATGCATTTTCATAATCATCTCAGTCATCACCATTAGCCTGGCCAGTACTGCTTAATGATGATTTATAGGCTCATGGTATATAAAGTACTTTCTATGTTTTGAATGTCCACATCAAGATACATGTTGATAGAATTTTTATTATGGTATTTGGGTATCAGACCACTGTGATGGCGGTTAAAGGAGGCTATGAGAAGACACTTTTGATCCCAGGGTACCGTGGCTTTAATAGGAAGAGGAGGAAGATCTGCAGTAAGACTTTCTGTCTCATCTCCAGTGATGCGATTTTTCTCTGTAGACTTCATGTCTTAAAATTCATCCTCCCAGCATTCACAGGATGGAGGGCCAAGTTCTCAACATGCCTTTAAAGACATTCAGGATCCAAACTACAGCAAGAATTCTCTTCTCAAATGTTTTCTTTCTCAAATTAGCATTTCTGCAGAAGAATTATGTGCTATCCTAACTCTAAACTGAAGGTATTGGTATATAATCTATACCCAATTATTATATCTGGAATCTAATAAATAACACATCTCACAGAAATTGCTGTAGTGTATCTGTAAATACAGTCCTGTTCCCGATAATAATATTTTAGTCAATGTCCCCTAGAATAACCCCATAGACTTATAACGAAGCCAACAATTTCCTCTTGCCTAGTGACATAATAGTTAAATAACATTGTAGTACAGGAGCTGAAAGTGTGGCTCAGTGGATAGA
This sequence comes from Acomys minous, assembly GCF_964271855.1. Taxonomy (NCBI): domain Eukaryota; kingdom Metazoa; phylum Chordata; class Mammalia; order Rodentia; family Muridae; genus Acomys; species Acomys minous. The sequence continues at coordinate 67,587,036 of NC_140486.1, forward strand.
GTGTTTGCTTGACATGCACAAAGCCCTGGGTTTGATTCTCACTGCTGCATAATAACTATGCATCATGGTACCTGTCTGTTGTCTCAGCACTTGGGAGGTGGCAGTGGGAGGATCAGAAGTACAAATATCCTTGGCCACATAGTGCTTTCTAAGCCCATCCAGGAGACCATGTCTGAAAATACTACTAGTCCCAACAACAAAATCATGGTTCATTTGTTTAGCATAATTCTGCTACGAACAAAACTACTCTGTTGATACACATATAGCTATATGATTATGCAGTGATAATGACAATACTTGCCTATGTTGTTGACTTATTTACTCACAATTCTATGTTTTCTTGTTATTTTACAGTGTTTTGCTATTTACTAAACTGTTAATTGTACGAGTCCCAGTGTTATGATAGCAACAATCACATTCTCAAACACATACACACATACACATACACACACACACACACACACACACACACACACACACACACACACACACACACACACAAACACCATATTGAGATCATATTTAGTGACTGACACAAGCCACCCAGGCTTTTATTAAGCACATGCAGCAGAGATGCCACCCAGTGACTAATTAATCCCTAAGGCTCAGCCACAGCTTACAACATATCTCACTGACATCTAATTTCTAGTGCCTTCTCTCTACAAGAAACTATTTTTCATTATCTGTTTGCAAACCATCATCTTTGCCCTATTTGCAATTCAAACTTTCACCCCAAATTTTGCTCAAGAAATATCCAAGACATGTATAGAATTCAGCTACGAAGTTTTATCTCAGGAAATGGCCATCCTTTTGGACCTTTAACTAGCCCACTTCCTGAGCACATGCCTCTTTATCAACAAAGCGTCACAACCCTTTTGGGGTCAAGCAACCGTTCACAGGGGTCACATATCAGATATCCCGCATATCACATGTTTACATTACAATTTATAACTGTTATAAAGTTACAGTTCTAAGGTAGCAACCAAATAATTTTTTGGTTCTGGGTCACCACAACATGAGGTGCTGTATTAAAAGGTAGCAGCATGAGGAAGATTGAGAATCACTGCTCTATGACATTTTTCTTATATTTTCTATACTGGATGCACTTGCACTTTCTTCTATCTGTTCTATTTAAGAAACTCATATAAACCCTTCAGCTATGCCTGGTAATTCTCACTCTGTTTCTTCCTATCTATCTTCCTTATATTCTTTCTATCAGTCACCTCTTACCTCTGAGCTTCTTTTTAAATTCAACGGAACTTAGGGTGTTGTGTTTTAAACTTAAGAGTGCATGGGAAGGGTTCAGTAAATGTTCCGAGAGCCACCACTCTGACCCACTGAAACTGGAATGAGATCCAGAAAGGTTAAACTTAACAAATACAAGAGGTGACCATGACATTAGGCTGTGGGCTGTTGAACGTCACTCAGAGGTAGTCTCCCTCCTTGGCTTCTGAACACACTTGACCTTTCTTCTTTCTTACTGAAATACTGTGTATAAAACTTCCTCCTTTGTTTTCCAAGTTCATTATTTAACTTTCAGCTTTTAAACATTGACTCTCCACTCTGTCCGAAGTTGGAAATGTCGGAAGTGTTTAATGTCCCTTCTTTACTTGAGAGTGATTTCGGTCTTATTGTTTAGTGGCCAACCACTGACACTCGGACAGTGCCTTACTCTCCTTAACATATTTTGCATTGTGGCCCATTCTCTTAATTATTTGGTCACATTACATGCTGTCTTCACCGCTTTTAAAAATAACTCTGAAATAGAGGTTGAGATAGCCTCATGATCAGAAAAACATGGAAGTTTCTATTTACGTACAACAAATTCCAAGTCCTCCCGGCTGAAAAATTATAGACTTTTTCACGGGCCACTTTACCTTATTAGGCCATGCTCAGAATCCTTAGGGTGCACATATGAGTTGGTGCCCTGCAATTCTGACAATGTTGCAGGATCATTGTCATCTTTGTCCTCATAGGTACAGTGTCCTGATTTATGCCTCTTAAATGGAAACTCTTGTTTTTCAACAAATTTGTTTATTTTTTTTTTTACCTAGATTGACATCCCTTGTTATTATTCAAAATGCCTGAGACCAAAGTGTTTGGGTTTTAGACTTCTATAGGTTTGGGGATAGCACTCAAATCTAGATACAAACTCATTCAGCTATGCCTCTTATGGACCTGATACACAGAGCCTCAAATTCATGGTATAAGATTGGTTTACTACACCTATGTTTTCTTTCTTTCTTTCTTTCTTTCTTTCTTTCTTTCTTTCTTTCTTTCTTCCCTTCTTTCCTTCTTTCTTTCCTTCCTTCCTTCCTTCTTTCATTGGATCATTTGTTATTTAGTTCATTAATTAGTTAGGGATCTTTTTGAGACAGGGGTTCCCTGTATAGCCTTGGCAGTCTTGGACTTGCTTTTTAGACCTGCTAGCCTCGAACTCACAGTTATCAGCACCCACCATGTGTATGTGGGTGCCTACGGGAGCCAGAAAAGGACACCAGAACCCTTGGAGCTGGCATTAGAGGAGGGTGTGAAGCACCTGACTTGAGTTCTTGGAATTCAACTCAGGTCCTCTTGGAGAACAAGAAAAGTTCAGAATGACCACAGCATCTTTTCAGGCACACATTTGTGCTTTGAGTGCTACTCATCATAAGGTCAATTGTAGACTTTTCTAAGTGTAGTTGATGTCAGCGCTAAGAAGTATTAGGTGGTTCTTAATCACTTCAGAGTTCGGATTTTCAGATTAAGGATGTCCAACCTGCTTTTAGATGGGCAATTAAAGTTCCCTTCTTCATTTCTAAGAAAGGGAAGAGCAACAAACAGAGTGGAGAGGACAACTACTGACTGAGTGGGGATCCCTAGTCATGTTTCACAGGAAACAGAGCTCCAGTTCTCCTTCACTTTACTCACACAGCTGTAGCTGCAAATTCTGCATGCTTGGGGGATGTACCAGGATTCCCTATTGATTCCTTATGCTAACGGCACTTGTGGTCTTCCCCGTCACCATTAATCTTGATTGGTGAATCATTTGGATTAAGAAGCACCTACTAGATTAGTTAGGCACACCTCTGGGTGCAATGGTAGGGAGCTCTGAACAAAGAAAAAACACAGCATAACTCCATTGGTTTCTGTCTCAGATAAAATAAAATGGAGAAAGAGAGCTCCCGCTCTAGCAGTGTTCTCTCTTTGTACTTTCCTCTCAGGTGTTTATGCTATCAAAAACTCTGGCTAATCTGCTCATTTGGGGAACTACTCCCAACTTACATGCACTTTTTTATGATAGTATTTGTGAATAATTTCAATTATATGAAAAATACCAATGGGAATGCAAACTTGTAAAACCACTTGGGAAATCTATCTGGCACTTTCTCAGAAAACTGGGACTAGGGCTACCTCAAGACCCAGCTATTCCACTCCTTGGAATATATCCAGAAAATGCACCATCACACAACAATGACATATGCTCACCCATGTTCATAGTAGCCTTTTCATAATAGCCAGAACCTGGAAACAGCCTAAATGCCCCTCAGTTGAAGAATGGATAAAGACACTGTAATTCATTTACACTATGGAATACTACTCAGCTATTAAAAACAAGGAAATCCTGATATTTGTGGACAAATGGATGGGACTGGAAATGATCATAAGGAGTGAATTAACCCAGAAGCAGAAAGACTCACATGGTATATACTAACTTATAATTGGGCACTAGCCCAAAAGGCATGTCCTACAAAAGTCTTCACTTACCAGGAGATTGGGATAGATATGAGGACATCCTACTGAGACTCTAGGTAAGAGAAATATAGGAGATGGGTAAATGGAAGGACCCACAGGGTCCTAGAAACGTACAAGAAGAACATCGTAATGGGTGGATTGGGACCAGGGGGTTCTGCTCAAACTATTGCACTAACCGAGGACAATACATGTAGTAAACATCAAACCCCTACTCTGATCTACCCACTGGACAGCACATTCTCCACAGTTATGTGGAGAGCAGGAACTGACTCTGACATGAGCTCTGATGCTCCATATTTGACCACCTCCTCTTGATGGGAAGGCCTGGTAGCACTCAAAGAAAGAATAAGTAGGCTACCAACATGAGACTTGATAGCCTATGACTGTATAATGGGGAGGAGGTTCCCCTAGGCCATAGATGTAGGGGAGGGGAATAGAGTGAAAGTGGGAGGGAGGGAAAAATGGGAGGATACAAGTGATGGGATAACAATTTAGTTGTAATCGGAATAAATTAATAAAATTAAAATAAAAAAATTTTAAAAAGAAAGAAAAATGCCTTATGTCATTATATTTTAAATATAAGACTATATATTTGGTTTCTTGTATTTGTTGTATTATTACCCATTAATAATTTACAGCTTTTTCTGAGTAGACCTGAAAAGAACTCCAAATCAATCAGGAAGGTTATTTTATTATATGGTGCTTATGCACATATTCTATGTATTTGAGAGTGGTTTTATTTAAATCAATGGCATTTAATCTTCTATTTGTCTTGTTCCAAGTCATACCATCTACATTTCTGAAAGAAACTACTGCATATAACATTTAACTTTGTTAGGTAAAAACTCACATGTCTCCACATCTGTGACTTTTACAATTACAAATACACTTGACCTCTTTGGCATTGCTTATCTGCCTAGATGATACTGCTACCAGAGTTCTTTCAACAACAAAATCCATACAATGTACTATCCACAGGCTTCAGAATAGAGACTTTTCTGCAGAGCTTCTGATTATGATGAAAATATTGTGATTCAAGGTAAGTTCAAGGAAATGGCCTGTGATCACCATGATTGACGAAGCAATTGAGAGGGTGGTGTTTTACACAACTACGTGGATGGTTTATTCATGTTCTGACTCTGTCATTTAGAGGTCCCTGAACATGTGTAAGCTTTCATTTTTTCTACAAAGGGGGAATTTGAATGTGTGACTTTCCAGCTCACCCCAGAATTTCCAAAGTTTCAGGCCTCTATGAATGAGGAATATTGAATTGTGCACCCCTAAAGTATGTTAAAGTTCCACTCCCAGTTTGTCATAGTGTGATCTTCTTTTAGAAGAAAGATCTTTGTAGATATAATTAGCTAGGATGAATTCATGCATTATATACACACACACACAAACATGCACACACATACACACACATACACACACACACACACACACACACACACACACACACACACACACACGACTGGTGAAAAGCCATGTAAAGATACCAGAAGAGATTGAAGTGATGCACCCTAATTCCCAGAATATCCAAGAGCCAAAGATGGCTGCAGTCCCCAGAAGATAAGAAAAGACAAGGACGTACTCTCTAGACATTTCTTAGTTAGCTTTGTCAACTTTGCACAGCCTAGAGTCATCTGAGAGGAAAGTTTTCATTGAGGAATTGCTTAGATCAGATTGGTCTGTAGGATTGTCTGTGGGGAACTATCATATTATATATGAATGACATAAACACATGCATATACACATATACCCACGTACATCAGAGATGAAAATGATTGAAAACCACTAATCCGTCACACCAATAACATAGGAGTCCCTCCTAATTGTGGTCACTGATATAGGCCCAGCCCATGGTAGGCAGAACCACTCCCTGCATAGGTGATCCTCAGCCATCTAAGAAAGCCTAAGAGAGGGAACAAACAATATTTCTTTGTGGTTTCTGCTTCTAGTTCTTGCTTGAGTTCCTATTCTGACTTCCTCAGCAATGGACTGTGATCCAGAAGTGTAGGCCTAATGAAGCATTTCCTTCTCGTCTTCTTCTGGTCATGGCTTTTGTTGTATCAACAGCGTAAAACAAACCAGGAAACATGGCCGTACTTAGGCTTTCATTTCTGACTCCTGGCCTCTGAAACTATGACATCTTTGTAGCCTACTTTCTAGCACTTTGTTATGGTAGTTACAAGAAATGAAGACAATTACTAACATAATGAATGTAATATGGAAATCTGAAGTATATCCCCAAGGAAGGCTGTTATGACTAGGTCTGCATAGGTCTCAAATGCTGTGATTCAAGGTTATGTATTCATTCATTCATCCTAATATACAGTATATATAATATATACTATAGATACATTTATATCCTAAATATAGTATATATAATATATAATTATATTATATGTAATATAGTAGATAATATTATACATATTATTATCTATATTATACATACTATATATATTAGGATATAAATGTATATATACATATATGTGTGTGTGTGTGTGTGTGTGTGTAGTAGATAAGATCAAGTTGAAAAATGATGAAATCTGTTGCACAATTGCAAGAGCCTTGCCTACTTTTGATAGCTACCAAACCCTAAAATCTCTGTTCTATAGTTGCTAGCTAGAAGTACAAGACACTTCAAGGTCAATCCAATTTCATCTTGACAAACACATCTGTTTGAACTTACTTGCTCTTGGAGATATGATGCTTATTCAGTTCTCAGGTGGTAAGTGTTGGGGTCCTGTTAATGATAGATTTGCCTCATAATGGGTAATCTATCTTCTATATATAAACATCCAGTTCTTTTGCAATTGTCTGCGGTGATTGATATCGAACCATCATTTCTTGGTCTGTGGCACCAAGCACAAACTTATCTTTCACATTACTGACTCCAGACAGTCTTCTGTGCTGCCTGGGTCTGCCCTTGAGACACAGTGGCATGCAGGGCAAAGTACTGAGACAGCATCAGGGATTCACAATGTGCCCAAAGCTGACAGGGAGCCTTGAGTGATGGCGGCATCCATTCCAAACCAACATCAGGACCTCCATCCATAGCTGCCCAGACAACAATGACCCCTAACTCCACAATCCATCTCCTTCATCATCATTCATTTAAGCTCTCGCACTACAATTTTAGCTGTAATGTAGCTCGTTCTTATGAATGACCAACAGGAACCTTATAGGAAATATAATTCAATGAGGGGAAAATGCAGAGGAAGATAAGGACATTAGTGCCTTCTACCCTGCAGCATATTTTAGCAGTTGAACTTAGAGAGTTGTCAAGAGCAGGCACTTCAGAAATAGGAGGAAGACGTGGTACTTCACGTCTATCATCATGATAAACAAATGTGCACACAAGGGCACACACATGTGTTCCAGGGATTATTATTCATGGTCTTGCAAGGCCTCCTGGTCTTGCCGAACAGCTTACGTGAGAGTTCCCCATCAGAGTTAATAACTAGTCTTTCTCCATCCTTTGCCTCATCAGTGAATAGTTTTGCATATATTCACTGCAACAAATATATTATACTCTGTCCTTATTAGAATTGACAGTATTTGTGTATGGGAAGTATTCATTATAAAATGAGGATTATTGGCTTGGAAGCATGGCAGCCACAGTGTATTGTCAGGTCTCTGAGATCAGGGCGCACGGCTCAGCTTGTATTTGCTGCTCAGTCCCTGAGCCCGGTGCCTGCCACACAATAGCAACTCAATGCACTTAAGTTTATGTGAACTAACTCTGTTTTTCTGCCTCCTAATGAAATGAAGGAAGAGCACACAGAATTCTGTCCACTGAGGGCACTCCACCCGAATACACCAAGAGTAAGTTTAGAATGAGGGTCCCTCCATCCCTCAAAGCCGTATATAGAACCCATGTCACTGAGTATTAGTGACCTGCAGAGTTCAGACCAGAAAGGAGGAAGGACCTAAGCTGTCCCATGTACATTTAGAGGCTTAGAGACTACTGGGAAATTTTGAGATGAAAAGCAGTGGGCGGAGCCCAAATCTGAGCAGGTCCGTGAGCTGGGAATCACAGGTAGCAGGCAACACACAGAGGAATTCTGACAACTGTCAAAGACCGACCTACGCCAGCTAAGGCACTGGGCAGCGGGAAGAGAGAAAACCATTTCATGTCTTTGTCTAAGATGAAGAAAAGCCTTGAGATCAGGGACTGCATGTGCAGTTTGTGGTAATAGTAAACATATAAACGCCTCAGGAAGAACGAAGTCAAGTACAGAAACCTTCAAGATGTCAAGATTTATAATTTTTGGTTCATTTGTCGTTGTTTTTGTTGTTGGTTTTAAGTATTTAAAAAAAAAACTCCCTGAAACCATTCCAAAAAAATCAGATATGTAAAGAAATAGAGAAGTAGCAGCCAGGATTCACTTTTAGCAGCCGGACTATCAGTCTATATTCACACAACCTTACTCAGGAGATTATATCTGCACAGTGCTTTAAGGGGAACCGCATATATAATTCCAGTGAAGCAGTACTCATGGGATTTGTTGACATTTCTGATTTATGAAATAAGGATTGACACAGTTTAAATACTTGCTGCTTAGGCAATAGCGTGTGCATTCACATCCATCAAAACCCTCTTCCTCAAAGGGGCAGTTGTGAGTAAGACTCCGTAGCAATGTGAAACCAGCAGCCTGGTATTTTAAACAGTAAAAACTAAATCTTTATTGAGTGGTAAGAAGTCCTAAACCGTGGGAATTGGCCATTTGACATAGTTTAAGACGCCAAAGATCAGGCAGACCCAGCATTCACTTAAGTAACCTGAGAAAACTGTGCAGCATGAGCCACGTGCAGAGTATTTGCTTTCAAAAGCAAAAGAGCTATGTACGCAACAGTAATATGAGTAGTTGTGAATTTACTTGTGTTCCATTGGGGTGTAATTTTCATGTGGTAAAATGACACATCCCAAATAGCAGAATGACTTTTCTGCAAAGTTACCACTTATTTTAAAATTACAGAACATTTTCACGCCCTCAGAAATAACATGTACCTTATGAGAACAGGAGTACTGAAAAAAAACCAGTGAAATGACTACTCAAAAATCTTAAGGCATGTCAGTAGGAAAGTATAATTCGGTTTCTATTTTCACATACTTCTAGTACATATGAGCATCTTACAGACATCTAAACTTGCTCACTACTGTCCTCATTGTAATTTACTAAAGAATATTTAAAATATAAGCATTGTGTTTTAAACAATGACATGTTCTTTGCTGAAAGAGCCCCTGCCCATTGTTGCTTGGCTTGCCTACATTTCTTCATCAATAGCCAGCATTCCTTTGCCTCTTCTGAAAGTGTGGATAACTGTGGTAAAGAGTGTGCTAGCGACACCTAGTGCTAATCTGCTAAAATGTCTGAGCTTCAGAGTGAATTCCTTTTCTTGCGGTTAGCTACTGTTAATCACAATTTTGTTTATGTGTGGAGAGTGACAATGACAATCTAAGTGTCATATCATGCTGTTAAAGACTAAATGGATAACCTTCCAGCATAACCTCTTAACATAATTAAAGCAAACAGATTGACATTAACATCATACATTAAGAACAAGAGCCGAGCCTGAGAGGATCATAGAGTGAGAAGGCATATGTCTGAATTGCATTTTATTATTCACAATCAGATATGAATGCCAAAAAAGTTGTGCCATACTAGTATGGCCCACTCATTAGGAACCGGCTTGTGGGTGACATGGAGGACAGAGGTGGGACCTCTGTTCACAATGAAAAAAGACACAGCTAAGGCTGCTCATTATTAATGCATTGCTTTTGAGAATTTTGCACACCGCAGGTCAGACTCTGCAATATAATAGAGCCCACCAGGCAAATAGAGTGAGGAGTGTACTGCAAGGCTTGCCCCTTAAACTAGGTAACTTATTTTCTCTCTTTCCTTTGTCCAGTAAGAAAATCTCAGCTCTCGGGTCTCAAGCTACAAAGAGCATTACCTTTATGGAATGTTAAGAATGATGCCAAGGAATTTCCTGTCGTAGGTATTTTTCTTGCTGCTGTAATAAAACATCTGATGAGAAGCATTTTACAGGAGGAAAGATATATTTTGACTCAAAGTCAAACAGATGAAGTCACTTATGGTAGCAGGAAATGAAATGGTTACTCACACTGCATCTGCAGTCACGGGGTACAGAATAGTCAGGAAGTGAGGTCAGGCTGCTACCCAAACTCAAGGCCCCTACCTGGTGTCCTGCTTCCTCCAGAAAGGCTCAACCCCTAAAGGCGCTATCACCTTCCAAAAACAGCACCACCTGCTGGAAACAAGTGTTCAGACACAAAAGCCTGTAGGGATTTCACAAAGTAGAACACCTCCTCATACCTAACCCAACAAAATGTTGCCTTCCACCGATGCTCACAGGGAGAAGAGGAGGTAAGATAATACAACGCAGAGTGACGAGCGCGTTACAAGGATGCAGAATTATTCTCAGGTTTCCAGAGGCGTCCTCTCTGAGGAAATGGTACTTGAACTAAGGGCTGAATGATAAGATATTTGAAGGGAAATGAGGGCTGTGCCTGTCAGGCACAAAGGCTCAGAGATGGGAAGCGAACTGACAGGAAAGAGAGAAGTTCTTGTCTGACGGAAAGGCTATAGGGAGATGCTGGGTTCCTGTGGGCTGCAGCTGTGTTCAGAAATCTCCATGCTGAACACAGAACAACTCCATTTGGGGATGTAGCACTTGGGAAGAGATTAGTGTAGATGTGATTGTGAAAACTGAATTCTCATGAGAAAATTGTTGGCCTTGGAAGATTATGCTTAAAAGAAATTCCACATGCACACATAAAACAAAAATGACCATCCATAAACCAGAGAGGTGAGCAGATATCAATCAATGAATCAAATGAATCTACTAAAACTTTGAATCTGAGCATCCCAGGTTCCATAGCTGTAAGGAAGTGAATGTCTGCTATTTGAATTGTGTAGCCTGTGGTATTTTGTTACAGTGCCACAAATAGACTGAGAAATTGCTGATAGCTTAGTTTGGAATCTAAAGACAATGGGAAATTATTGGAATTTTTTAAGTCAAAGAAACATACAACGAACATATGCACACACACATGTATACATAATGCAGCCTGCCTGTGAAATGTTCTTGGGTCCACTGAAGACTCCTCAGTGGATCCTTTCATGACTTTCTTGTAATGCACTTATATTTGCACTGCCCAGCTTAGCGTAGTTTGCTCTTTGCCTGTATGCATTTCCGTGTTATATTCCCCTGGAAAATGAGGATTTGACTTATCTTCCTCTTCGTCTCCTAACAGAAAAGAATGTGTGATGTATGTTCAATCCACTCAGCATTATCAATTGAAGTGCAAGGCTTCTCACAGGAGTCAGCTTGACCGCTATGTGAAACTGTGCCTCACAATAATCTGATTCCCTCTCTTGGAGTATAAAAGTTATTTACCTCAAAAGAAACAATTCATTTTCTTGAATTATTTAACATATATGTGAGTAGAGTATATTGCATAGAGTGCTCACATGTTCTGAAATACCCAGTCACGTCAGGATTATAGCAGCACGACTTAGTCCCTATGATCACACACTCTTACATGTAGATGATGATTCCAAGGTCACAAAGATGATCAGAGTCAGAGCTCTGCTTAGTATCCTGGTAGTCTGGTTCCAAACTCTATGCCCTTGGTGGCTTCTATCTCACCTGTCAAGCTGAGATTTCACTTAGTCATTTACTTAGCAGGTGTATTCATATTCAGACAAGCTGCGCTGCCAACTACACAAGTCAAACTGTCACCGGAGCAATCTCCTGTTGTTACTTTTCTTTCAAAGCTTTACATATTAGTTCCCTGAGACCATGTTCTTCAACCCCTGCTTTTATTTCGCTATCATCTTGAGAGTGTTCCTGCTAACTTTCCAGCTAACCAATACAGATCTCATTACGCTATTTTCTTGCTTACTTTCTTACCATTCAACATACTGTACCTTCTGGGTCCCAATCACCTTGGTATCTCATACTAGATCTGTTCCCCTCTTTTAATTATCCTGGCCTATAGGCCTTAAGAACAAGGCGTGGTACTTGCTGCCTAGAGTCTGTGTTCTGGCTTTTATTTTGCTTAGTCCCTTCCAGCAGTTCCGACTGTCCACCTTTTAAGAAAATCCCTGTATATATTAAAAGAGATGAAAGGCTCCAAGAAGTCCTTTGGCATTGCTATAATTGCCTGATCTATACACATCTTACTTAAAATGTTGGATATATCATGTAGTGATGAACATGACGAGCTCTGCAACTGTGCTGCTGGACTCTGCAGCTCTGAGGCTTATGCATGCTCTGAAAGGCCCAATACACTTTGCCATCTCATCAAAAACACAGGCATGGTAAAAAAAAAAAAAAAAAACCTCATGCAACAGGGAACCAGACAACTAACATCTTAGTGGTTTAAGATCACAATTAGATTCGAAGTGCCTATCACATAACATTCAACACATGTTTATTACTACTATTCCTCAACTGTCTGTAGAGTCCAGTAACCTCTCAGATGATGATATTTAACTCCCAAATGGTTTCTTATCTCACCCTCTGTATCATTGTTTCACACTGTCTGTTTACATATTGCCCTTACTGCTTTTACAAAATGCCTTGGGTTTGGGGCTTTATTTTTGTTTTGCTTTTTGTTTGTTTGCTTGTTTCTTTGTTTGTTTTTGGACTGTACTTGAATCAGATCTGAAATGCACCCAGTAGATTTGATTTCATTTCTGGATTTTCCGAGGATTTTCACTAGTTCTATGTTGAAACAACTTCTGTTTTCATTTTGTCATATATGATACATGCAGAACTTATTGATTCTCAATGATCAGGTTTAAAAGCTTGGTCCTTATTCTTGACACATGAATGAAAGTGGCATCTTTAATAGGCAAGATTTAGTGAGTGTTTGAGTTACTGAGGGTGTGCCTCTAAACTTTGTGTACCCATCATGATGTGCCACTATGACCATGAAGCAGAAGGCCATCCAGCTATTGATTAAATAATCATTCTCTATATACATTGACTATCTCTAATGTGATAATCAGTGATGGGACTATGACCATCACATTATGGACACAACTGATTCTTTTTTCCTAGTATCCTTTAATACCAAGCCATCTAGTAATGTCCTTCCTACAAGCTCCTGGCACCCAGCCAATGACATTTCCAAAAGACTAAGAAAAGGAAGCTTCACTTATTAGTAGTCCTCATAGTGTTGAGAATACACAAGATGCCCCAGGACAGCAATTAACAGGAGGAAAACAGAAATATTCACTTATCATCAATCATCATTCATCTTCATCATCATCTTCATCATCACTAACACCATCACAACTATTTTATGGCTCGACTAAGAGATATTGTTCCACAGGCTCATGGTAACTAGCAGGTAGTTCAATTTGGGGCAGTAGTAGAAACTTTAGGACATAGGTCCTAGCTGGAAGAAAGAGGTCACTGAAGATGTCACTCCAAAGGTTATGACTATTCCTCAGTCCTTCCCTGATCTCTGCCTCTTGTCTGTAATGCTTCAACTAACCTCAGTAGCTACTTACTTCTCCCACCTTAAGTTCTGATTATACGCATGGAGCCAATCAATCAAACACTGAACCCTTTGAAATCGTGAGCAGAAATTAATCGCTTTTAAGCAGGCCTCTGCTAATGGCTAAGTCAGAATAGCTGACAAACACACTTAAGGGATTAAGTATTTTTCCTAACTCACAGTTTCATGGCAGGGAAATATAAAGATTTGAATGGGACATGCTATTGATAGAAGCACATATTTGAACACTTGTTACCCTGTTGGTAGTGTTGTTTGAGAAGCTTATGGAGCCTTTAGCAGAAGGGACTTTATTTGAGGAAGTACATAATTGGGGTGGCCTTTGGTAGTTCATAGCTTCATTGTACTTCTACTTTTCTGTCTCTGCTATTTCTTGTGGTTGCAGATGTGATCTCTCATGTTCCTGTTACCACCTATTGCCATACCTTCTCCTCTTAAGGATTTGTTCTCTGGAAACATTAGACAGAATACACTCTGCTTTATATAAGTTACTTTTAGCCATTGTAGTTTATTACAACATCAGAGAGTAACTAATATAAGAAAGCATGGCCAGCATGCAAGCTGCTGTGACTGTATGTCTGAAACTCAGTTCACCTTGTACCTTCTGGTACTAGGACAACTCAGGACATCTTGCTGGGCTGTGATTACTCAGTACATCTTGCATCTTGCTGGACTAGGAAGCTCAGAGCTCACGTGAAATGTGGGAGTAGAGAGGTGGGAGGTGTAATAGTATGTAATCCTTTAGACCCACCTGTGTTGTCCTGTGTCTAAGGGCTGTGCTGTAGCTTCTAATGGGTCTACAGCTTTCCCAAGGCACTCTACTAGTTTGGGACCAAGTGTTAAACACACAAGACAACACAGAAAATTTTATATGCACACAATTTCCACAAAAATATAATTTATATAAGTGTAATTTCATAGACACCTGAGAAAATTATATTTTAGTAGACCCAAAGAGATAATCAGAATACTTTTTCATTTGACAAATAACAGATAATATCTTTTTTTCTTACCAGCAATAACTCTTAAAAGGGTCTCTATTCTATTACTTGGGAGAGTTTTATTTGCTTATGCCTCCTGGAGGACAAGAATTTTATATTTATTCTCAGGCAATTGGAAAATTGATTTGACCCATTTAGGAATTTAACAATGGATTCATAATAAGTGTTCTCAAAGAGTACAAAAGAACAAGTATGCCAATCGATCAATAATACATTTAAGAAGATAAAGGGCTAAAGATCAAGGAATTTAAAGATGCTTTTGAAGAGCCCTTAAGTCAAAGACTAAATCATAGGCATTAAAGAGAATACCGGAATATGAGGAAATGTCGCTTTAACTATTTGACATCAGTTTCATTGTCGTTCACATCAGAATTAGAGCAACGTGACTCAAAACCTCTGAGTCATTAAAATTGGTTCACTTAATCTTATAATAATATCTGGTGACTTCTTAAAGCAACTTTTGATTCCAAATAAGTGTGTGTGTGTGTGTGTGTGTGTGTGTGTGTGTGTGTGTGTGTACACCTTCAGGAACTGATTTTTTCTTTCCATCATATAGGTCTCACAGAGGGATGAACTCAAGTCATTAATGTGGAAATATGTGTCCTTACAAGCTGAGCCATCTATCTGGCCTAAAATGCATACTCTTAATTCTCTATAGGGACAAACAAGAGTCACTGATGGAAACACAACCCCTAGAGGCCCTGTGGGGAAAGGCTTATAAGGGAAATTGCTAGACAGTTGCTTTCTGGTAAGCACTGTGCATAGGAAACAAGGAGAAATATGCCTTGCTTCTGGTTTCTTCTAGAAGAGAACACTAGCATTATAGTAGATAATTTTATGAGTCTTTATCAAAAATTACAAATCTAAGGTTGTGGGTTCAAGTCCAAACTGGGCCATATAGCAATAATCTGTCTCAAATTCCCAACTTGTTTGTGATCAAGTAGCTTCCAGAAAATTCCAGTTTTATCTGGTTAGATTCAGATTTTCGTAGAATAATTAGTTTCATTCTCCATCATTAAAGATTTCCACCATTGGTAAACTACCACCCTTGTGTGCTCTCTTAGGGCTATCCATGAGCTTGACAATTCTACCTATTTGAAAGCTGTTGATCTTCTGATGACAGAACCAGATGGATCCAACAATTGGAATATTATCTGCAAGACAAGATAAGGCACTTACCACTGTACCAGGCCACAACAAAGAGGCTTGTTCTGCCCCTTAAATCCAGCTGCATGTGAGACGGCATTACTATGTCACACTACAGTTCCATCTAAAATGTCAGTGTCTGATGTGGCTCCTTTTCCCAGGATGTCACAAGATGTTCTTCAGAAACGTCTTCTCTAAGAGACTCAAGTACTTCCCTTGGCCAGTACAGGAATTAGATGAAGTTTGGCGTGTTGCTCAGATGGTAGAATGTTTGTCTACCATTCATGTAACCTTTGGTTCAATTCCCAGGAAGTCATACACAGGGCATGGTAGTATACACCTGCAATCCTAGTACTGTAGAAGTGGAGGGAGGAGGATCAGGAACTGAAGGTCATTCTTGGCTACATAGGAAGTTCAAGACAAGCCTGGGCTGTGAGTTTCTATCTACAATGAAAATAAAAGTAAAAATAACAGATTCTCTAAAGTATCAAAATGGGGATACAAACCATTTCCTGAAAAGAGAGTGCAGCAATTCTCTCTAAAGCCTTTCTGACCTCCAAAATGCTCCCTTCTCACAGGGGATCACTAGGCAATATGATTGTTATGAAATGTAAGTCCAAGCTCAGGCAAGTACCCCGAGGAGATTTTAATTCCTTCTTTGGCATAGCATTAAAGTTAGACTCTCTGAGTTTCACGTTCTTTGTATTTCTCCAGCACCAATTTCTATTGGCATTGTGAGGATTGTAAAAGGTCATTCTCCTCACTATCTTGATATTAAAGAAGTTGCCAAACAACAAATCTTGTGAAGATAGTCATGGACAAGACTGCACTCCTTCAGCTCACATGCAATGACATCATGAGGAAGGCTTTCTGCTACCTCCCTGTTTAAATTTTCCAATGCTGTGAGACATATAAGGTCTCTTAGATAGCATGCAGAAGGATTCTATCTCCCTTTGTTCTCCACCATGTGGCTAGATTCTTCCCTTGGCTACCTAACCCCAAAATACAACCTCAACAAGACTATCTATCCAATGGCTCACTCGCCTGCGGATTGATGCTGTCAACTCAAAAAGAGTTATATAGCTTGCGTGCCAAGAAGGTCAAATAAGGCTCCTTTGCTCATTAACTTGTAGACCCTTTGAAGGGTAACCGTCTTCCAGAACTCAAATCATTCTGAAAATTGAGTAAAGTTTCTCTCTACTTAACTGTGAGGAAATTTTCCTGGCCTCAGTGTTAGCAGAGTGTACTTAAAGCATGATTTTCAAGGACAATAATGAGATCAATACAGATGTTTGTGGAGGTGACATTGCTTCCTGATGTTGTGTTCTTAAATATTTTTATGAAAGTAGGGCTCTGTGTCACTCTAGGATACTTGATTGTGCATTTCTGCATTGCCTTATCTCCATTGCTCTGCTATTGCTAGCTCAACAGGCACTGAGGTTCTGCTGGCATATTTATATACATTCAAATACATTTTGACTGCACAGTATGATGGTTAGATTTGAAATGTTGTTTCCAGACGAAGACATCCCTACAGATTGGTTAAGCATGGTTTTCTATATGTCCATGATGGCTGCCGTGTGATAGCTTGTCCAGAACTGACCGACATATGGATAAGTCAGCTGAGAGTGCAAGACATGCTGTGAATGTGGATGACACCATCTAATACTCAGCAAGTATAGATGGAACAAAAAGAGAAAGAGGAGTGTGGGGCTCAGCTCAAATACTCACACATGCCTAAATCTTTCTGAGCAGGTGGAGTTTTAACTGCTGTCAATGCCCATGGACATTAGATTCTCGAGTCCTCAATCTCTGAGCATAGACTCTAATGGGGTTGAAATGTGGAATATCCCAATAGGCTCATGGCTCACAGCTGGTTTGGTGGGTTCTGGGACCTGTAGGAGGGGGCCATTGGAGGAAGACTTTGGAATTCTATAGGCCAGCCTCATTTCTTGCCCCTTTTGCACTTCCTAGCAAGATAATTGTGCTGTACACTTCTACTGCCGTGCTTTCTCTGGGATGATAGGATTATGTATTTTCAAGCCATGAGCAAAAGTCAAGCCTTCTTCCCTTAAGTTGCTTTTTGTTAGGTATTTAGCCACAGTAAAAGAACAGATATTAATTAAGATGTGCACCAGAGACTTGCCATGGAGCATCCAGGCCTTCAACCTTAGGCGGGCTGCACTGTTGACTCCCCTCATTCTGAGACTTTCAGTCTCTTAAGTAAGAAGCAATTTTCATTTCTTCTAGCTTACTTAGCTACTGTGGAAGGTCTTAGTTCTGATGGTGTGAATGGTTCTAAAGCATACTCTGTTACAATTACTTTATTGAGGTAGACCCTGTTATAAAATGAGACATTTTCTTTATTAATTTATTTATTGCAGAAAGCTTTGTTAATAGATTCTGTTCTCATACAATATATCTTGTTTATAGTTTACCTTCCTTCCCAATTTTAGGGTCAGTTATGTATACTATTATATCATCTTCCAAATAAAGACACTTTGATTTCTTTTTCAATTCGTGTTCCTTTGATCTCCTTCAATTGCTTTATTGCTCTAGCTAAACCTTCAAGTACTATATTGAATAGATATGGAGAGGGTGGACAAAATTGTCTTCTTTCTGATTTTAGTGGAATTGCTTTGAGTATATCTCCATGTAATTTGATGTCAGCTATAGGGTAGCTGTAAATTTCCTTTATTATGCTTAGGTATGCCCCTTGTGTATCTTATCTCTCCAGGACATTTTAGCATGAAGGGGTGTTTAGATTTTGTCAAAGGCCTTTTCTGCATCTAATGAGATGATCATTTGGTTTTTTTTTTCTTTACAGTTTGCTTATATGATAGATTACATTACTGATTTTCAGATACTGAACCATCCCGCATCTTTGAGATGAAGCCTACTTGATCATGTTGGATGATCTTTTTGGTGTTTTTTATTTTAATTCTGTTTGCAGGTACTTTATTGAGCATTTCTGCATCTATGTTCATAAGGGGAACTAATCGGTAGTTCTCTTTTTTTGTTGAGTCGATGTGGTTTGAGTGTCAGAGTAACTTTGGCTTCATAAAATGAAGGGTAACTGGGCCTTCACTTTCTATTTTGTGGAATAATTTGACACTATCTCTTCTTTGAATGTCTTAGAGCATTGTTATGACCATCTGGCCCTGTTTATTTGAAGAGGTTGGGAGTCTTTTAATGACTGTTTCTATTTCACTAGGGGATATAGGTCTATTTAAACTGTTTATCTGACCCTGATTTAACCTTGGGAAGTGGTAGTTATTGAGACAACTATCCACTTCTTTTAGATTTTCTAATTTAGTGGAATACAAAGTTGTTTTTACTGTATGTTCTGGTGATTTTCTATATTTCCTAGGTGTCTGTTATTATGCCTCATTTTATGTTTCTGATTTTGTTAACTTGGATATTCTCTTTGTATCTTTTAGTTGGTTTGGATAATGTTTGTTTATCTTGTTGATTTTCAAAAAGAACCAACTCTTTGTTTCAATGATTCTGTGTGTTGTTCTCTTTGTCTCTATTTTATTGATTTCAGCCCTTAGTTTATCTATTTCTTGCCATCTACTCTTCTTAAGTGTGCTTACTTCTTTTTGTTCTAGAGCTCTCTGATGCACTGTTAAATTTCTAGTATGAGAGATCTCCTATTTTTCTATATTAAGCATTTAGTCCTATAAACTTTCCTCTTAGCATCACTTTCATGTGTCCCATCAGTTTGGATAAGTTGTGTATTTCATTAGCCATTAAATTTTAGAAAGTTTTTTTTTGGTCAGCCTAGTTTTAATTCAGTGGAGAGTTGTCCAGTTTTCATGCATTTGCAAGCTTTCTATTGTTTATGTTGTTGTTAATATCCAGTTTTAATCTACGGTGGTCTGATAGGCACCTGGGAGCTATGTCAATATTCTTGTATTTCTTGAGACTTGCTTTGTGTCTGATGACCTTCCATTGGAGAGATTAGGGTATTAGTCTCCCACTATCAAAATGTGATGATTAATATGTAATATAAGTTGTAATAGCATTTCCTTTACAAACATGGCTGCCCTTGAGTTTGATGCATATATGTTAAAAGTTGAAATGTTACCTTGCTATATTTTTTACCTTTGATGAGAATGGAGAATCCTTTCCACGTATCTTTTGATTTGATTTGATTTGAAATCTATTTTGCTAGATACTAAATGACTACACTAGCATATTCCTTGGGTCTACTTTCTTGGAATACCCTTTTCAATCTTTTATCCTGAGGTAATTCCTATCCTTGATTTTTAGGTGAGTTTCTTAGATGCAGCAGAAGAATGGATCCTGTTTTCTTCAAATACATTGTTAGTCTGTGTCTGTTTATTGGGGAATTGAGTCCACTTTTTGAGAAATATCAATAAACAATGGTCATTGATTCTTTTTATTTTGCTGTTAGCGGTGGTGGCGATGGTAGTAATGAGTGGTGGTGTGTGTATAATAGTGTGTGTGTGTGTGTGTGTGTGTGTGTGTGTGTGAGAGAGAGAGAGAGAGAGAGAGAGAGAGAGAGAGAGAGAGAGAGGGAGGGAGTGAATACTTCTCCTCTTTTGGTTTTTCTGATGTGAGATTATTTGTTTACTGTGATTTCCTGGGTGAAGTTAACCTCCTTGGGTTGGTGTTTTCCTTCTAACACCTTCTGTAGGACTAGATTTGTAGATAATTATTATTTAAATTTGACTTTATCATGGAATATTTTATTTTCTCTATCTATTTTGATTAAAAGTTTTGCTAGGTATAGTAACCTAGGCTGATACCTGTTTTCTCTTAGGATATACAGGACATCTGTCTACGTTTAGAGTCTCCACTGAGGAATCTGGATAAATTCTGTCTTTATGTTACTTTGTCTTTTTTCCTTTGCAGCTTTTAATATTCTCTCTTTGTTCTGGATGTTTAGTGTTTTGATTATTATGGAGTAAGCAAACTTTCTTTTCTCACCCCATCCATTTGGTGTTCTGTATGTTTCTTGTACCTTTTTAGGAATTTCCTTCTTTAGGTTAAGAAATTTTCTTCTGTTATTTTGTTTAAAATATTTTCTGGACCTTTAAGCACTAGAATTATAATTCTTCATCTGTATCAATTATTCTCAGGTTTGATTTTTTTATAATGTCACAGATTTTTTGAATGATTTATGGCAGTAAATGTTTAGATCTAACATTTTCTTTCATCTTTGTGTCCATTTCTTCTACTATATCTTCAGTGCCTGAGATTTTTGTCCTCGTCTCTTGTATTCTATTGGTAAAGCTTCTCTATGTAGTTTCTGTTCTAATTCCTAAATTTTCCATTTTCAGAATTCCCTCTGTTTGCATTTTCTTTATTGCTTCTAGCTGCATTTCCAAATCTTGAATTATTTTATTTGCTTTCTTCAACTGTGTGTTTATATTTTCTTGGTTTTCCATAAGGGATTTACTTGTTTCCTCTTTACGGACCTCTATCATCTTCATAACGTTGGTTTGAAGGTCTTTTTCTTGTGCTTCAGTTATGTTGGAATATTCAGGGCATGCTTGTGGGACAGCTGCCATCTCATGGAGACATTGCTGTGGCTGTTATTTTATTTCTATGCTGGCACCTAGGTATCTGCATTTGGGATGATCATAGGTCTAGTGTTGACTTCTGTATTTGTCTTTTTTGCATGGGTGTTTTCTTCCTTGATTTCTGTTTCCTCTCTGGATTTTTGGAGAGCATGAGAAGTGAATGGCACCTGTTTTACTGACCTGCTCAGCTGTTATTTTCATAGAAAACACTTGCTGCTGTTGGAGTCTAGGATGCAACGATAAGTGTGGGAGGAAGGTTAGGAGGAGATGGTCTGTGGGATTCACAGGAGATGTGGGCACGAAGGAAGGGAGGTTGCAGGGCGTGATTTGTTGCATTGCTAGGGACAAGACTGGGGGATTGGATCTAGAGGAACAGAGACAGAGAGAGAGAGAGAGAGACAGAGACAGAGACAGAGACAGAGACAGAGACAGAGACAGAGACAGAGACAGAGACAGACAGAGAGAGACAGAGAGAGAGACACAGAGACAGAGACAGAGAGAGAGAGACAGAGAGAGACACACACAGAGAGAGAGAGAGAGAGAGAGAGAGAGAGAGACAGAGACAGAGACAGAGACAGAGACAGAGACAGAGACAGACAGATAGAGACAGAGAGAGACAGAGACACAGAGACAGAGACAGAGAGAGAGAGACAGAGAGAGACAGAGAGAGAGAGAGAGAGAGAGAGAGAGAGAGAGAGAGAGAGAGAGGATAATGACTGTGGGTAGCCTTCATGTTTTTCTAGCAGCATGGTCTATGTTTGAACAGAAGGTGCCTGACTGCATGGTGTAAGTACGGAATTACAACAAAGAATTTAAGATGTACATAAGAATATGGGTTTTAATTTTCAGAAAAGGGAAAGCCTCTGTTATAATTATATACAGGTGTTAATTATTCTGTTTTCCTGAAGCACCTAAACACACACACACACACACACACACACACACACACACACACACACACTCACACATACACACTAGCAATATAGATGTTGATCAATAGATATAGATATATAATTGTAGACAGTTGTAGAAAGATATAAAATAGAGATAAATAATAGGCAGATACAGACATAATAGATAGATACATACATAGAAAAAGATAGAGATATGAGATATAAAACAGACAGATATAAAATGGATAGAGGAATAAGCAGACAGACAGACAGACAGGTACATAGATAAGCACGTCATGGATATGGATAGATGACAGATAAAGGCCACCTCCCTTTCTCTACTAGGTAGAGGGTCTTTTTTTGGTATCCCAGAAAGATAAGTTACTCAAATAAACCCCAAAGAAATTAATGCATTTGTTTGAAAATTTGTCAGAAAATAGATTCAAAACTTCAGTCTTGCTCTTATTGATTCAAAAAAAAAAAAAAAAAACAAAGTATTTAAGGTACAGTGATTTAAAAAATAATGATAAATTTTCTAATCTCTATGGAAACAATAAAACAATGTTAAAAGGCTAAGTAATGCTTATTTGCCAACTGAAAGCAGGGCATAGCAATTTGGGGAAGTGCATAATTAAAGGAGCTTTGGGAAATATGTACACATTCTTTAGTAGAATTGGGAGCACCTCTTTTAGAAGAATTTGTTTCATGTAAATATTAGCTAAAACATTTATTTTGTGGGTACTTGTAAGGGTGACAACTATTGTCAAGAGTCAAGCTTTCAAAACATAATGTACCTCTAAAAAAAGGAGAGGGGGGCAGGGCAAGTCTCTTAAGGTAGGCTTAGTGGTACAGGAGTATCTCTATGGGTTTCAGATCATCCTGATCTACACAGTGAGTACCAGGCCAGCTGGGCCTACATAGTGACACCCTGCTCCCACCCCAAAGTCCTTCCTTTAATAAAATAATTTCACTATCACTCTAGCAAACAATATCTAATTAGAAACAGGTTTGGCACATATTCTTTCTTCAAAGTTTTTTTTTTAATTTTAATTTTATTACTTTATTCAGATTATGACTCAATTGTTATCCCACTATTTGTATCCTCCCGTTCCTCCCTTCTTAATGCTTTCACCCTATTCCCCGCCCTTACATCTATGACCAAGGGGGACCTCCTCCCCACTATATGGTCATAGGCTATCAAGTCTCATCTTGGTAGCCTGCTTATTCTTTCTTTGAGTGCCATCAGGCCTCCCCACCAAGGGAAGGTGGTCAAATATGGAGCATCAGAGTTCATGTCAGAGTCAGTACTCACTCTCCACATAACTGTGGAGGATGCCCTGTCCATTGGGTAAATCAGAGTAGGGGTTCAATGTTTACTACTTGTATTGTCCTTGGTTAGTTCAATGTTCTAAACAGAGATTCTCAACAGAGGAATACTAAATGGCTGAGAAACACTTAAAGAAATGCTCAATGTCTTTAGTCATCAGAAAAATGCAAATCAAAATGACTCTGAGAGTCCATCTTACATCAATCAGAATGGCTAAGACCAAAAATTCCAGTGACACCACATGCTGGCGAGGATGTGGAGAAAGAGGAACACTCCTTCATTGCTGGTGGGAATGCAAACTTGTACAACCATTTTGGATATCTATCTGGCGCTTTCTGGGAAAACATGGAATAGGGCTCCCTCAAGACCCAGCTATTCCACTCCTTGGAATAGACCAAGAAAATGTTCCATCACACAACAAGAACATATGCTCAACCATGCTCATAGCAGCAGAACCTGGAAACAGCCTAAGTCTCCCTCAATTGAAGAATGGATAAAGAAACTGTGGTACATTTACATTATGGAATACTACTAGCTATTAAAAACAAGGATATCCAGAAATTTGTGGACAAATGGATGGAACTAGAAAGGATCATAATGAATGAGTTAACCCAGAAGCAGAAAGACTCACATGGCATACACTCACTTATAATGGAGCACTAGCCCCAAAGGCACATCCCACAAAAGTCTTCACTTATTAAAAGACTGGGATATATGTGAGGGCATCCTACTGGGACTCTAGGTAGGAGAAACATAGGAGAAGTGGAAATAGAAGGACCCAGAGGGTCCTAGAAACCTACAAGAAGAACATCCTGATGGGTGCATCAGGGACCAGGGAGGTTTGCTCTTTTTCCATAGTTAATGACAATAAGCACTAACCCTCCCCCCCAAAACAGAATAATATATCCAGGTCAGTGGGATGATGAAGGCTGGATTTACTAATTAAAAAAATAAAGGCCTCAATGTAATTCCCTTGGAAAATGACTTTGGTCATCAGGCACTATCTCCCACCCTTTGCTGGCCTTTCTTTACTTACTCCATGGCTTTTATTTTTGTCTCTTCTAGGGGAAAACAGAATCTCTTCATCATTTTCAGAGCATTTTTGGTTTGTAGTGAGATGACATGAAAAAGACCCTTCTCATGCCAACCCTGCTCACACAAGATGGCCTCTCTCGGGTCCACAGAGATGCTCTGCTAAGAGCCGGCTACCAACATTGGCTTTCCTATCGCCACCAACTTGTACCTGGGTATTTATATTTTCTTATTCCATATTAATCATTTTCTCTTTGGTTTTTGTTTTTATTGTGAATTATGACACACAATTTATTTAAGAAAATATATTTTTCAATGTCTCTTACAGCTAGGTAAGGACATGTGACTCAAACATGGGCAGCACAATGAAAGATTTTTTTTAATCCTCTTCAGGAGTCTGACCTGGAAACTGCTCACAAATATCCTCCTTATTCCTCTTCTTCAGTCCATCTTTCTCTTCCTCCTCCTCCCCCTCCCCCTCCTCCTTCTTTATCCTATCTTTCTCTTCAGTCTCCAAAACACAGAAGCTCATTTTCCTTCCCAAAGTCATTCAAGGTACAGGAAGAATATTAAAAACCTGGGTTTTTGAAGTTTTTATAGAACTCACTATACATACATTGCTAGCTCCAAATCTATTCAAATATATATTTCATACTATTTAAATGACAGTTACATGTGTAATTTGACACTCAAAGCATTATCCACCACAAATGACCATAATAGGACAAAAGCTTATGTGCGATCAAACACACAGGTCCATTCCACTTATCTAGAGGAAATAAGACTGAGAAATTGTAAATGTTCTACAAATGTTATAGTGTTTAGAAGGAGTTAAAGAAAAGCAAAAACTTGAGGCTGCAGAGACAGCTCAGCTGATAAGAACACCTGTTCCTGTAGAAGACCTGCAATGGATCCTCACCACCATCTGTAACTCTACCTCCAGGCCAGTGGACGCCTTCCTCTTGCCTCCGTGGGACCCAGACCCATACACAGTGCACAGACATACACGCAGGCAAAACACTCATACACATAAAACAAAAGTAAGTAGATCTTTACAATAAAAGGAAAAAGAAAAAAGAACTTTATGGCCAAGATGATGGATGTTTTATATCCATCAGCAGTATGAAGAAAGTAATTTAATCTTTGGGGACTACTCTAAATTACCACAAAGCCTAAGGAAGGCAAAGTGAGCTGCTTTGGCAAGGCAGTCATGGGAAGTGACCAGTGCTAGAATTTTGTAAAGAAATCAATATTAGGCAAAGAAATGTGGCCTTTATTATTTAAAAGTTAGGGTTTATTTAAATTTAAATTAGGAAAGGTAACTTGTTCTACAACCAGGGCAAGGCAGACACTGGGAAATGAAAAAGCAACGAATAATGTCTCCGTGAATTCAAGGAGACACAGAAAAGAAGGATGGGAAAATGTTGAAAAAGAACAGTCTCTCAATCTTGGCAAACTGCAGGAGAAATGTGAAGGAAGTGAGAGATAAATAAAATATTCCAGATTTTCAACCATATGAGAGCTCCAGGCATGGTCCACTAGACGAAAGCAGCAGACAAGGCAGGAAGCTGTCTGATGGAGTGGGTGTGCTAAGTGCTGCTGGATATGCCTCGCAAGATGCTTCAGGAAGGTGTGCACACTGAACAGTTCGAAACGTGAACCTTGGGATGGGAGGCAGCGTCCCACTGAAACTGCTCATTCCATGTTCGTCCCAGGAGCAGAACAGAGCAGCACAAAGCAAATGGCTTAGACACACTGAGAGAAGGAAGGCAAAGAGGAAAGAGAGGACCTTGAAGCATTCTCCCCTAATGGGTAAAAAAACAGTGAGCCAAGGAGCCACTGAAGACATGATACAGTTTCTAGAAAGTGTAATTGAAGAAGAGAGCTCTGAGCCGAAAGTGGAGATTACCAATGCAGAATGCTTTTCTGAAGTAAAATGTGATAAACGCTACTGAAAGGCTCTTCCAATGCTAATGAGCAGATGCATACATGCTCAGGATGCTTTTAATGATCATAGGAACAAAGGCAATTACTTTAGGTGGAAGAAATGTGTGGTGCAGGAGCCCAAAGCTATATGCGAGCCATTTGCTCCAACCAACCGAAAACATGGTTAGAAGATGCATGGGGATGGATGCAGGATTGCTGATAGAACAAAAATAAATTTTAGATGATGAGCTACCTTTATATTTATCAGATTCTCTCTCTTCAAGGTTTGTAAAATTCAGACTTTTCTTGTCAAGAACACTCTGAGAAACTTGAGGTGCTCAATTGGGCATTTCTGATCATGTGTGTGTGTATGTGTGTGTGTGTGTGTGTGTGTGTGTGTGTGTGTGTGTGTGTGTGTGCTTGTTTGTTTGTGTGTTCACATCTGAGGGTCAGAAAACCTCAAGTACAGATCCTTGCCTTTTTTCACTTTGTTTGAAATAGGGTGAATCTCTTCTTGTTTGCTGTTGTATACAACAGTCTAGCTAGCCTTATAGCTTCCGTGGGTTTCACATTTTATCTGGTGTCCTATAGGACCACTCGGACTACAGATCCAAACTACACTACCTCAGCCAGGTTTCCATGGGTTCCGGGGGCTTGCACACAGCATGCATTTTTTGGGACTTGCACACGGCATGCATTTTATCTACTGAGCCACCAAGGTGGAATCTTCTCAGCGGTCTGGGTCGGAAGTAGAATGAATGGAGACGAAACAACTGTGTGGAAAGGTGTGCAGAGGAGTCCTTTTGTAATGACAGCAGCATCCTAAAATTAGACGACAGTGACGATTTCATAACTCATGAAAATATAGTCAGAAGCACTGGCGTTCACAGTTGGAAAGGATGGATGCCATTACGAATGAGTTATAAGAAGAAAAGCTTTTTGTCTTTGAAACGACTAAACTGTGTGACATATATGTGAAACTCTTTTACTCCCACTGAGGTGTTTCAAATGCACAGCAAAGATTTCTTTTTAACTGTCCATTTGCCTCTCAGATACGTGGTTCGACTTTGAGTAATTCGTGTGTTCTCCCACTGTTACACATATGTTTACCTTCACGGATGAGTGAATGTCCATTTTAACATTTCAACAAGTTGGCCTGCGGAGGTGGCTCAGCTCTTCGGAGCAATTGTTGCTCTTGCAGAGCATCCAGGTTCAGTTCCCAGCACCCACTAGGTAGTGCACAACTGTCTGAAACTCCAGATCTAATCTCTGTGGGCATTGTACACATGTGATGAGCAGACATACATGCAGAAAAAGAACACTTATACATGTAAATAAATAAATATTCTAAAACAATTCAAGAAGCTAAAATCTACTTTCAATTTTAATTATCATTTGTTTGTTATGAAAATTTCAACCAAAGGGTGAGAAGGTGGCTCAGTGGTTGAAGCCCTTTACTATACAAGTGTGAGGACCAGAGTCTGGGTCTCAGCACCCACATAAATGCCAGGTAGACATGACAGCCACCTGGAACCAGAACACTCAGAAGGCATAGGCAGAAGATCCCAGAGCAAGTGAGATAGCAACACAAGCAGAAACCAGGAGCTTTGTATTCAGAAAGAGACCCTGTTTCAATGAATAATGTGGAGAGTGATTGATGAAGTCTGCTGATGTCAGTCTCGGGCTTCTATGTATGTGAACACACATGTGCATGTAGACCCACACACATAGTTGCACTGATACATGTGAATACTCATATAAACATGAATACATGCCATACACACAAAAACAGGAATGAGAAAGAAAAGGAAAATATTCAAACAAAAATGGTCTATGATGATTGTGTCTATAGAAGGTGACTCGGCCTGGTCTCCATGTCTTGGAGACATTGTTCCCTACCACAATGGGCACACACTCACAATAGCACGGGCAGCCCTCAAAGAGCAAAGCTGAAGGAATTTGCTATTGATGTGTCTGCAATAGCAAACACACACTCCCAACATTTTCTTTGGCTGAGGTTTTTATTTCCTCAGAATGTGAAAGATGCCATTCAGAAGGATTCATGCCTAAAAATGGAATAAAAAAGCCTCTTACACGTGCCACCAAGTAGGTTGGAAGAGCTTTGTACTGACTAGGTGGAAAGAAAACTTCTGGAATGGTGAGCTGGGTGACTAAGACTCGAAGAACACTGAAAGTGTATCCAGCATGCCAGTAGCCACCTTGAATGGTACACTCAACATCCCTTTGTTTCTTCTGTTCAAACATGCCTGCAGCGGGATCGGGGGCTGGAAATTGCAGTCCTCTTAGAAAGGAAAAGTCCAATCAGAACATGCTGTTCCCGTATTTCAGAGTGTGTGTGTGTGTGTGTGTGTGTGTGTGTGTGTGTGTGTGTGTGTGTGCGTGAGAGAGAGAGAGAGAGAGAGAGAGAGAGAGAGAGAGAGAGAGAGAGAGAGAGAGAGAACATATAGTTAAAATGGTCCTTCATTCTAAAATAAATGTCCCTCTACAATGTGTCCTGCCCCACAGTAGAACATGACACCCTTTGAGCTCCTGTCACAGTAAAGGACTAAGAAATCTTGGTTAAGTCCCCAGCTGGTTCACTCTTTGACATCCTTCACTGCTAGGCCATCTCCTTATTCTCCTGTACTCTTAGTAATCCCATTTACTCTCTCCAGATATTCACCCAAGGACCCACAATCCCAATTTATGCAATCTTGATTTCCTGTTGCTGCTAAGAAAGAATGTATATGTCTCCTCTACATTTCCACTGACTCTACAAAGTTACCTCTACAATGACCCATACTGCATAACTGCACTTCCAAACAAAACTAATTCTTGATTTATTTTTTTACCATTATCCCATCCCTTGTATCCTCCCATTCTTCCCTCCCTCCCATTTTCCCCTTACTCCCCTCCCCTATGACTGTGCCTGAGGGGGACTTCCTCCCCCTTTATATGCTCATAGGGTATTAAGTCTCTTCTTGGTAGCCTGCTATCCTTCCTCTGAGGTCCCGCTCAAACTATGGCACCAGCCAAGGACAATACAGGCCGTAAACTTCAAACCCCTACTCAGATCTAGTCAATGGACAGGACATTCTCCACAGTTGAGTGGAGAGTGGGGTATGACTTTCACACGAACTCTGGTGCCTCATATTTGACCATGCCCGCTGGAGGGGGAGACCTGGTGGCACTATTTTTCACCATTTAATCACATGACCCAATATTAGAGATTTCACTCCACTTTTACTTTTGACTCCTCTGGTGATCTTAGTTTTACACACTAAATATCCCTAGAATCTTTCTTTTTCTTCTTCTGACTGGCCATGTTGCCACCCCCTGTCATCCCTGTAAGAATACTCTTTGCTCCTAACAGGTTTACTCTTTTGCCTTTACTTTCTACTGTACTCTCCTGAAAGATGTGGCCGGAGTATTCCTGTTAAAATCCTTACCTGGTCATGTCTCCTTCTTGTTAAGTATCTTTCAGTAGTTTCCCACCCATCAGAGGATAGAAAAGGCATGGTCCATTATCTTTAACTCATCCCCTGAGGACCCGCACCTGAGGCTGTCTCCCACCTCTTGTGCTTTCACTTGAGCTAGTGTGCACTTCAGCATTATGGACCTTAAAAGGTTCCTCTGATGGGTCGTTCCTCTCATTCTTGCGCCAGGCTCTGTGCACACTCTGTCATATAATTTTTCCTCCCTCCCACTTACTCAGCCCTTATTTATCTAATACCTCTTTTATGGTCAACACAAATTTCATTTCCTCGGGGAAGTATTTCTGGCCTCCACAGTGCAATTTCCTCTCCCATGCTTCCACAGAACATTTCTTCTGCTCAGAACCCAATAAAGTTGTTTGATGACTGTCCTCCCAACCAGGCTGCAATCTGTCTTGCTTGTGCTGTGTATCTAGCAACTGGCAAAATAAACATGACCAAAGGAACAAAGGCTTTGAGGGAAATGATCGCTGGCTTGAGTTAAAATTTCAAAGCCACATTTTTCCTCCTGGCGGAGCAGTGGTTATCAACTGCCTCAGCTTAAATATGTTTATCAGATTAGCCAAAGGAGAAGTTAAAAGGGGGAAACACAGTGGAGGCCACATGCCTGGAAAAAGGAAATACAAAGAATGCTCAGAGGAGAGAGCAAAAAAGCAAAACAGAAATCCACTTGATAGCATCTTGGAAATAGCATGATCTTTGAACATAAAAAGATCTGCATCCAAGTCCCAGCCCCGCCGTTCCTCAACTAACAGTGATTTGTATGCAGTGATGCATAGAAAGAGTGTGAGGAGACCATTTTCATTGGGCGAAATTCTTCACCAACGTGATACTTTCATTTCTTCTTGTGTTAAAAAGATGTACTTTCTTCTCACATTTGTTCTCCACTACATTTGTCTAACATTCGTGGCAGATAAACTGAATGCAAATTATGTGTCAGTCAGGATGCAGCCTGAGTGTATAAACCACAAGGAACCCTTCAAAATGATAACGAGCCATTCAGAAATAGTTAATCATCCATAGGCTATCTTTGGGATCTGAGTTTGGGGCTTGAACCAGTCCCAGATCAAAACTATTCAAGAAAAAATATATGCTTCTTTGTTGAACATACACATACTTTTTCTTGTCATTCTTTAAACAATATAATATAAGAGCTGCCTGCATAACATTTATGTGGTGTTATGTATCATAAGGGATAGAAATGATATAAAACAGTGAGAGAATGTGCATAGGTTGTGTGCAGGTACCACACAATTTTGTATAAGATCTGTGAGGTTTTGTATTCATGAGAAGCCCTGGAGCTAATCATTTTTTTATATCAATAAAGAAATGCAAACAAAGTTAGGGGCCTAGTTTTTGTCAAGCTGAGGCAAACTAAAATCATCTGGGAAGAAGGAGCCTCAACTTTGGAACTGCCTCCGTCAGATCATCCTGTGGCCATGTCTGTGTGACATTTTCTTGATTCTTGATTGAAGTGTGAGAGCTCAGTCCCCTGTGGGTTCTGCCTCCCCTGGGCTGCTAGTCCTGGGAGTTGCAAGAGAGGCAACCGATCATGAGCCTGGGAGCAATCCAGTAAACTGCATTCCTCCATGGTCTCAGCCTCAGTTCCTGCCTTGGCTGCCCTCAGTGACCGACCATAAACTGTAAGATGTAATAAACTTTTGCTTCCTGAGCTGGTTTTGCTCATAGTGTTTGATCACAAGAACAAAGAAGCAAAACAACACAAAAACAACGCACTGTGTATGGTGACACACATCTACAGTCCCAGAACACTGCAGCCTAACAGAGATAACAAGGAAGAAAAAGGAAGACGCTCTATAGACAGAAACAGTGAGGTAAATGAAACCAGATAAGAAGCTGCTGCTACAACCTCAGGCTAGCCCAGTGGTTCTCAACCTTCCTAATGCTACAACCCTTTAATGTAGTTCCTCATCTTGTGGTGACCCCCCCCCAGCATAAAATTACTTTGTTGCTTCTTCATAACTGTAATTTTGCTACTGTTATGAATTGTAATATAATTATCTGTGTTTCCTGATGGTCTTAGGTGGTCCCAGTGAAAGGGTCATTCCACCCCTAGAGGGGTCATGACCCGCTGGGCTAGAGACTTTAAAAAAAACCAAGTAACAGCCGTGGATCAGAGCTACAGGGCTTGAAGAATAGAACACTTGGATCGGGGATCACAGAGGAGGAGAATGCCTGAGAGAAGAGCTACAACCATTGAAGACTCCATTCCAGAAGAGAAGGGGAGTTAAAGCTATGCTGACTTAAGCCTGGCACAAAGGCACACTCGTGTAATCCCAATACTCGGAGAGACAGACAGAGACAGGAGGATCTTTGTGAGTTCAAGCCCAGCCTGGTCTACAAAGCAAGCCCAGGACAGCTAAGGCTACACAAAGAAATCCTGTCTTGAAAAACAGTGTGCAAGGGCTTCTGGGGAGTGTAGTTTACATATTCAGCCCTCAGTCATAAACACTAAAGGAAGCAAGAGATGGCTTCGGAGAAACTTAGATGCCTAGCACAAAGAAGGTAGTCACAGTGATTTGGTGGAGCTCTGCCGAGGCCCAGCTCCATCAGAACAACAGAGGAAAGATTACAGTTAATAGCAGCTTCGCCCTTTGTGCTTTGCAAAGCATTTTCGAAGGGTAACAGAAGATAGTGGAAAGAAAAGGAGCTTGAGAGGAAGAAAATTCCTTCAGTGTATCAACAGCCTTACCTTAGACATAAGCAAAGAAAGAAAATCTCTATAATTTTCATTCCACTCCTACCCTTAAAAAATATTCACTATTATCAAATCAATAGAACTTTGCTAAGAAGCTTGGTATATGTTGGCTAGGTGTGTGTAGCTGTCTGTCAGAATCTCTGGGTCTTTGCTTCTGGGGTTCCCAGAAATCAAGCTGAAGATTCTCCAGCAGTATTGACATAGAGCCTAGGAACATCCTACAATATACTTTCAATCATCTCTCGGTGACTTATATTTAATACAAAGTAAATGCCATGCATACAGTCATCGTACTATATCTTTTAGGGGATGATGATGATAAGGAAGTCTTCAAATGCAGGCAGATAAGCAAGGCAATGCCTTTCTCAGCCATCATCAGAGAAGCTTCCTCCTGCAGCAGACAAGAAAAAATACACAGCCAAGACATACGCAGGGAATGAGAGACCTTGGAACACGATGTCCCAAACAAAATGTCCCTATCAAGTCTGTCCTCTCAAGGCTCAGGGAACCCTGTAGAAGACGAGGCAGGGGGATAGAGGACACAAAAACAAAGCAAATTAACTAACAAGAAAGCAAGGTCTCCTAAGCACAGCAAGACCAACATGCATATGAACCACAAACTGAGGCATCATGCGCAGGACTTGCACAGGTCTGCACCAGCTGGAGTCTTAGGGCTGAAAGGAAAGTGGACTCATGCCTCCATCCCTAGCCCACAAGCTCTCTGCAATTGATAACCATTTGCAAATGAAAATGTAGGTTTTTTTTCCCAAGGGAGTCTCACTGGGGAAACAGGCTACTCTTAAGGGTAGGCTGCATACTCAATAATAAATGGCCAGTAAAAACCAAAGGCATTTTTGGAGGTTTCTTGTCTCAGACTTTTCTTGTCAGGGCTTTTTCTTTCTCTGTTCTTTCTTTCTTTCTTTTAAAATTATTATTATTATTATTATTATTATTATTATTATTATTATTATTATTATTAATTATGCTACAGTTCCTTTGTGTATATATTGTGGCTTCCCGTTTTACATTTTAATAGGATTCCTGTAAATGTGTGTGAATAAGTAGATCTTTGCATCTGTACCTTTTTCTTGTATTATTCCTTAGATGTCTGTTTATTTTTATTTCCTTTTTTTTTTCTTAACAAAAGCTATATCCAGAGACGTCACATTTGACTGTGAATAGCAGGTTCCTCAAGGACTCTAGAAAGAAAACCTCTGTTGTGCATTTAATACCTTCTCAGGAGAGACATAAAGGGAGTGGGTAAGGACAAGAGGGGAGACAGGGAGGAACTGGGAGGAATAAAAGGACTCTGACTGCAGTTTCCCTCCCACCTCCATCCGTTCCTGGTCCCTTTCTCTTCAACAAAGAGGGGTTCTCCCATGGGTCTCAACTACCCTTGGCATCAAGTTTCAGTAAATATCTTCTCCTCCTATTTTTTTTATTAATTTATTCAGATTACATCGCATTGTTACCCCATCACTTGTATCCTCCCCTTCCTCCCTCCCTCCTGCTTTCACCCTATTCCCCTCCCCCATGTCTATGACCTAGTCGGGCCTCTTCTCCGACTATACGGCCATAGGCTATCATTGGGGCTAGATGAGGCAGCCTAGTAGGGGGAAAAGTCACCAAAGGCAGGCAGTAGAGTCAGAGACATCCCTAGTTGCTTCTGTTAGGAGTCCCGCACGAAGATCAAGGTACACAACTGTAACATATGTGCCTAGGCCCTAGGTGAGTCCCACCCATGCCCCCTGGCCAGCCCCTGTGGGTCCCTATGGGCCCAGGTTAGTCGATTTTGTAGTTTTTCTTATGGTGTCCTTGACCCCTCTGGCTCCTACAATCCTTCCTCCCCTTCTTTTGTAGGATTTCCCAACCTCTGCCTAATGTTTGGCTGTGGGACTCCGCATCTGTTTGCATCAGTTGCTGAGTAAAGCCTCTCTGAGGACCACATTGCTAGTCTCCTGTCTGTAAGTAGAGTAGAATATCATTAATAGTGTGAGGGGTGGGCTCCCTCTCATGGCATGGGTCTCAAACCGAATTCGTCAGTGGTTGGCCATTCCCTCAGTTTTCCCTCCAACTTTACTCCTGCACATTTTGGAGGCAGGACAGATTGTAGGTGGAAGGTTTTGTGGATGTGTTGTTGCCCCAGCCCCTCCATTGTAAGTCTTGCCTAGTTACAGGAGATGGCCGGTGCAGGCCCCATATCCCCTACTGCCAGGAGTCCTAGCTGAGGTCACCCTCATAGATTCCTGGGAGTTTCCATTGCCCTGGGTTTCTAGCTCCTCCCAGAAATGCCCTCCTTAATTCTGGTTGTTTCTCCAAGTGCTTCCTCACTGTTCCCTTCCACCTGATTGCTCCTTTTCTCATCTCCACCCCTTTACCGCACTCTATCCACACTATGATGTCTGTTCTATTTTACTTTCTCTGTGAGATTTATGTGTCCCTCTTGAGCCCTCCTTGCTACTTAGCATCTTTGGGTCTGTGCATTTTATCATGATTATCCTTTAATTTACAGCTACTATCCACTTATAAGTGAGTACATGCCACGTGTGTCTTTCAGAGTCTGGATTACTTCACTCAGGATGATCTTTTCTAGTTCCATCCGTTTGACAGCAAATTTCATGATGTCATTGTTTTTAATACCTGAATCATACTCCATTAAGTAAATGTACCACGTTTTCTTTATCCATTATTCAGGTGAGGGACACCTAGGTCATTTCCAGTTTTTGGCTAGAACGGATACAGTCGCTAGAAACACAGTTGAGCAAGTGTCTTTGTGGTATGGTGGAGCATCCCCACAAGTGGTTTAACCTCTTCTTGAGGTCGATGTATTCTAAACTTTCTGAGAGCCCTCCAGATTGGTTTCCATGGTGGTTGTACAAGTTTGCACTTTCACTATGAATGGAGGAATGTTCCCCTTGCTCCACATCCTTGACAACATAAGCTGTTGCTTGAGTTTTTGATTGTGGCCATTCTGACAGGTGTAAGGTGGAATCTCAGAGTTGTTTTAATTTGCATTTCCCTGAGGGCTGAAGATATTGAGGATTTCTTTAAGTGTTTCCTCTGCCATTAGAAATTCCTCTGTCAAGAATTTGTTGTTTAGACGTGTACTTCATTTTTTAAATTGGGTTACTTGGCTTGTTGATTTTTGTTTCTTGTGTTCTTTACATATTTTGGATATTGCCTAATGTCAGATGTGGGGTTGATGAAGAACTTTTTCCATTATGTAGTATGCCATTTTGCCTTATTGATGGTGTCCTTTGCTTTACAGAAGCTTTTCAGTCTCATGAGGTCCCACTTATTAATTGTTGATGAAAGTGACTAAGCTATTGATGTTCTGTTCAGGAAGTTGTATCCTGTGTCAATGCATTCAAGGTTATTTCCACTTTCTCTTCTACAAGGTTTAGTGCATCTGGCTTTATGTTGAGGTCCATGGTAATAGGTATGGATCTATTTTGCATTCTTCTACATGCAGACATTCACACCGATAAGCACCATTTGTTAAAGATGCTTTCTTTTTCTCATTGTCCAATTTTGGCTTCTTTGTCAAAAATCAAGTGTCTGTATGTGAGCAAATTTACTTCAGTGTCTTCAATTTGATTCAGTTGATCAACCTGCCTGCTCTTATGCCAATAGCAGGCAGGTTTCATTACTATTGATCTGTAGTACAGTTTGATATTGGGGATGGTGACACCTCCAGAAGTTATTTTATTGTATAGGATTGTTTTAGATATTCTAGGTTTTGTTTTTGCTTTGTTTGGTTTTTCCATGTGAAGTTGAGTATTAGCCTGTCAAGGTCTATGAAGAATTTGTTGGAATTTTGATGGAAATTGCATTGAATCTGTTGATTGCTTTTGGCAAGATGGCCATTTTTACTATGCTAATATTACTGATCCATGAGCATGGGTGATCTTTCCATCTTCTGATTAAAAAATTATTTCTTTAAAGACTTCAAGTTCTTGTCATATAGGTCTTTCACTTGCTTGGTTAGAGTTACACCAAGATATTTTTGTGAAAGTTGTTGTTTTTCCAAATTTCTTTCTCAACCCATTTATCATTTGTATATAAGAGGGCTACTGATTTTGATTTAATTTTTATTGAGCCACTTTGCTGAGGATGTCTATCAGCTGTAGGAGTTCCCTGTTAGAGTTTTGGGAGCAACTTACATATACTATCATATCATCTGCAAATACTAATACTTTGGCATCTTCCTTTCCAATTTCTGTCCTCTTGTGCTCCTTTGGTTGTTTTATTGCTCTAGCTAGAACTTCAAGTACTATATTGAAGAGAAATATATATGGAGAGAGTAGGCATCTTGCCTTGTCCTTGATTTTAGTGGAATTGCTTTAAGTTTCTCTCCATTTAATTTGATGTTGGCTATAAGCTTCCTGTATATTTCCTCTATTATGTTAGGTATATGTCTGGTATCTCTGATATTTCCAAAACTTTTATCATGAAAGGGTGTTGGATTTTGTCAAAGGTGTTTTAGCTTCTATGGAGATGATCATGTGTTTTTTTCTTTCCATTTATTTATATGTTGGATTACATTGATGGATTTTTGTATGTTGAATCATCCTTGCATCTCTGCAATGAAGCCAACCTGATTGTGGTGGGTAATGTTTTTGAATTTTACCTCCCTACAAATGTCTCTTTACTAATTTCTTGACCTCTCTGACTATTCCAGGTAAAACCATATTCAAAGACTCAAAGCTAATATTTATGTATAAAAGGAAACATACAATGTTTGCCTTTATGGGTATTTAACTTACTTCACTTAAAATAGTTCCAGTTTTATCATTTCATAATTACATTTTTTCTTAATTATATTGTGTAACTATATCACATTTTTATTATCTACTCATTGGCTGATAGACATTTAGTTTGTTTCCATTTCCTGGCTATTGTGAGTAGAGCAGCAATAAACATGAATGAGCAGGTATTTCTAGAGTAGTATACAGAGCTGGATTCTGTGGTTGAGCTACTTCTAGCATCTTGAGAAACCTCTGAACTGATTTTCATAGTTGTTGCACCAGTTTGTATATCCCACCAACAGCAAATAAGTGTTCTTTTTTCCCCACATCTATGCCAGTATTTATTGTTATTTGCTTTTACTTTTAGCCATTCTTATTATGAAGACATTACATGTTGTAGACAATGTTTTTTGTTATCTTCCAAAACTTAAAAGTCAAACTTAAATTATAAAATATGGAGGTATCAAGGTAGTACTGTCTTGGAAGCCAACTTGACACAAGCCAGAGTTATCTGGAAGAAAGGAATCTCAACTGAGAAAACGTTTCCATAAGATGCAGGGCGCTTTCTGAGTTAGTGATTTATGGAGAAGAACTCAGCCTGGTGCTATTACTGGGGCGGGTGATCCTTGGATCTATAAGAAAGCAGGCTAGGCAAGTCATGTCACCAAGCCAGAAAGCATCACTCCTCTATGGCCTCTGTATCAGCCCCTGCCTCCAGGCTCCTGCCTTGTTAGAGTTTCCATTCTCACTTTTTTCAACGATGGACTACAATGTGGAAGTATAAGCCAAACACACCATTTCCTCTGCTACTTGCTTTTGTCCATGATGTTTCATCATAGCAATAGAAAACCTGACTACTGCAGGTACTTGGTATCCTACCAGAGGCAGAGTAATCCCAAATCTTACCCAACTGTAAACCTTCGGAGCTACAGTAGTGACTAGCCTAGCAAGATATGTTCACTGATGTAATAGTGTCATGGGAGTAATACTCATGGGAGTAAACAACAACTTTGTGTCTGGTCTTAAGACCCACTTCACAGATGAAGCCCATACCTGGCACTGTTACCAGGACCAAGAATCTGTTATTTAACAGGTCATAGGCCCTTGGAGAGAACCTACTAGTATTATTCTGCGAAATGGATATACTATTAATCCAACTACTAATGATTATGATTATACTCATAGGTTTATGCATCTCGCAACCCTCATCAGAGAAGTTTCTGCTTGTTGTAAATTGTAATTAGTGAACAGCTGGTAAAGGTTCAGTGAGTAAGAATCTGTGGAGTTATGAGTCCTACATGTGACATCTGTATCCCAGGGCTCATCCCAGGGCTCATCCCAGGGCTCAGGGATAATTGCAGAAGAGTGAAGGGGAAAGAGTAAGAACCAGAGGCTGTGGATGACTACGTAGAAACACTGTCTTCTGGACTCAATAAGGCAGCTGCACAAATAAACCCACAGCAGATGGGACAGCATTCATAGAACCCATGCGAGCTCAAGCCTCACAAAATATTAGCGTGATGACGGGAAGAGAACACAAATTCCCACGCCCCAGTTAAGGGGCTGTTGTTGATTGATAGCTGCTGGGGGTTGGGAGATGGGGAAGTCCTGATGAGTCAGGTCCTAAAGAAATATATATATGTTTCTGACATGAGCAGAGTCATGACCTGAGGAAAATTGGACATACCTTTCCTCGTATAGGTCAGGCTAGAATTTAGCAAATGCTTCATTGTCTGGCCCAAGTACACTTGTTACAGAAGACTGATCAGTTTCTACAAAACCCAGCACCTACACCTTCCTCTTCCTGGGTATTTACATCCCCAGACTAAACACAGCTCCCAGGGAGACTAGCTAACCTCTCCCATATATTATGCACAGCAAATACACTGAGGTTCCCAGGAAGTAGTAGGAATGACTACACTAGAGCATGCATGGTCCACCTAACCCCAGCTTCTCTGAGCATGTGTCTGTATGTCAGTCCTTTCATCATTTCCTCACTGCCCTAGGCAGGTTCCCAGATCTAAGCCACACTTTGGAACTGAGAGAAGAAGAGTCAGTTTTCTTTTGTATCATGGAAACTGGTATGTCACCCACCTTCCTGTGGAAGGCCACACATTTAAGATTATATGGCCAGCACAAAGTGGACTCAATGGGTACTAAACACAAAACAAAAAGACAGTGCAAAGGTGAGTGGGAAAAGAGGAGTGCTGTGGATCTGGAGGAGTTGGGAGAGGGCATAAATATGATTATACTGAGTTCCCAAATAACTAATAAAACATTAAGCTTTAAATGAGTGAATTTAAGGCAGCTTGCCTCTAATTAATTTACCCATCTAAAAATAATGATGATATTTTTTTTCATGTGTATATTTTGAGAGGATCTGTAATTATATGTGACTTTTCTTTACATTAAATCCCAAAAGTCATTTGTATTGTTATAATTTCTTCATGTTATTTGAAATATATAACAACTCTCCAAAGGGACATGGCAGATCTCAAAAGGTACATTTAAAAATGAAAATAACTGAGGATCCTGAATATACTAGGGAATATACTACACTGATTTAGAAATGCAAGTCATGGTTTATGGGACACAGGATAACTAATCAGGAAAAGGTACTCACTTCTGAGTCTGGGAGACAGGATTCAGCTCCAGGGAACCCACATTGCATAAGGAGAGAAGTAACTCCTATAGGTTGGGGTTCAGGTGGATCCAAAGTCAGTTTTCCAAAGACTTTTTCAAGATTTTTTCAAGTTTATGTACTAACTAAAGACAAAGATACATAATCATTGTGAGTTTGAAGGGGAGACCACGGAAGGAAGGGAGATAGGCATTGCTTAAGTACCTCTCATAGCATTATCTTCCATTCAGCTCCTGGTTTCATAAAACAACAAACTGTACTGTATACAAATACATTCAACCAAACTTCATGAATAAATACAAGTCCTGAAAATGGATCTTTGAATCCAGGATCTTTGAACACAATGAGAGCTGATAAGTTCCAAAGATATCAAATTGGTATTTGAATAGTATTTTTGTAGTTTTCCATTGGCCATTCTGGAAACAATACATGCGGCATGAAAGAATATGTAACAGTGAAAATTAGTGGAGTAAAATAAGCAACTGTTTAAATATATGGGAATGCTCAGCACATCAGTCATTATCAGGCAGCCAGACCAAAGGTGTACATCTTACCTACCATGGATCTCCAGTGGCTCTAGTGAAATAGAAATGCTCATGGACAGAAACATTTGATTATTTTAAGATTTATGTAGATTCATAGCCTCTCCATTTTAGAGGCAAGAAGAACAAAATTCAGATGTGACTGAGAGTCCATGCAGCACAGATGTAACCTCATAGAGACTTTAAACATTTTCCATAATAATATTAGATGGTTAACCCTGGGGCTGTACACTGGAGGCCATCGTGACTTTTTCTGAAAGGCTGGACAAGGTAGAGTGTAAGCCACCAGAAGGGGAAGTCACTGGCAGCTTACACAGCTATTGTCTTCTCAATGTCTCTATTGATAAAGTCACGTATTCCATCGTGATCCATTTTAGTGACTCTTTGCAGAAGCCCCATCTGAAAAATATATGTAGTAGGTTTAAAAACCACAGCCAGAGATTTAAATTCCACA
Source organism: Acomys minous (assembly GCF_964271855.1). NCBI lineage: Eukaryota > Metazoa > Chordata > Mammalia > Rodentia > Muridae > Acomys > Acomys minous. Next base: position 67,627,805 of record NC_140486.1, read on the forward strand.
TATGATTTGAAAGACTTTCAGCTACTTTTCAAGGTATCCCTAATTCTAGGTGCTGGGAAATGGCTCCAGCAGCTAAAATGCTCGTTCAAGTCTGATCACTTGAGTTCAATTCCCAAAGCCCATATAAAGATGGAAGAAGAGAACCAACTCCAGAAAGTTATTCTATGACTTCCACATAAGCACAATGGTGTGTGTGCCCACTACCACAATAATAATAATAACAATAATGATAATAATAATATTATAAAAAATAATAGATTGTTTATTGTTTAGTCTTGATGTAAGAAATGTTTCCAAAGAAAGAACTTTACTTATTTGATCACCATAGCTTCCCCCACGCACCTTCACCCTCCTCTCCTATTCACTTTCCTAAGGCAGTAACTATGGACCAAAATGGTTTTTTTTTCCAAGTTCGTGTATCATTCTGTTCCCGGTGACCTTTCAGGCAGTATTTCCTTCCATAAATGTCACTAATATGAAAAGCTATTTTTCTATCCATATCTATCTTAAGGATTTGGTGCTATGTTTTTAAGATTAGCAATCACGGAAGACTTCAGACTACAGGCACCTCAGTTTATTTCTGAGCTTTTCAAAGTAGCAGGTGTTGATAGTTAGTAACCCTGTAAACCGACAACTGCAGGTGGCCCTTTAGAGAGAGGTGCATAGAGCTAGGACCTCTGAGTGGTTCCTGCTGCAGTTACAATAAAGCAATAGGGAAGAGAAGGTTTTGCAGTCTGGGATACATTGTGCTTTTGCACTGGGAAAGGGGGGCTGTCTGTGGTGGGCGACTCCCCCAGGAAGCAACTGCAATGCCCAGTGGGCTCTGCTGCCTTTCAGAGTTCTCAAGACAGCATCTAACTCTCCTGCCAGCTTCCTGTCTCAGGCTCATAGATTTACGTTAACTCTACTTGCAGCAACACAGATTCTCCTTATGGAAAGGTATTTTTTAATCTGTGCAGTTTAACATTAAAGGTTTCTTGAAAGCGTATCTTAAAACATTTCTACATAAATTACGTTCAATAGAGTCCTAGGATCCAGTGAGATATGAGAAAATTTTGCATAAATAAAAAGGAACTGCTGTAAAAACTATTTGGGGATATTCTGAAAACTTTACATCTTATCATATATACCCATAGTTCAATCAGCATATAAACATTCAGAGAAACAACATAAAGAAATCTGACTAACTTTGAGTATTACTCAGGATTTTGCAGACATATTCTCAGTCTTATTCATCTATGACTACGAGATATCTATGATTATCTCATGTACTGTATTTTGAAAAAGCTGCAATAAGCATGACATAATTTGTTCAGAAATTTGATCCTTCTGATCAAGATAGCGAGTGTTTTGAATTAAGACACAGCCTTGGGAATTTTAGAAGAGACTTTGCTAGGCCAGCAGAACTCCTTACTATATTCTAAATCTTATATCCACAGGTAAGTAGGTGTAGCTTTCCCTCCTTCATCAGTGAAGCTTCTGTCAACAACAAAGGAAGAACATTACAGGAAAAACAACTGGACACAGTACACGTGTCTGTAGACTGAAGACCTAAGCCCCGAGAGATACACCTGCAGCACAGCAGAGCCTGGGGGAGGAGGATTGTAAGAGCCAGAATACCAGGAAGCATGCTGTGTGAGTGTCTCTCTTAGAAACAGCTTCATAAACAAGACCTGAACAAAAACAAGAACAAAGGCATTATCCATTGACATGCTAACCTGGAAGGGGAAAAGTCTTAGGGGTTTCCAGGGAGAAGCAAGCAAACAAAAAATCCAGAAGAACAAACACACAAATAAATAAAACAGAACAATAATAAAAAAAGACCCATATAGATAACTAATAATTGCTGCATCATGTGAAGACAGTAGAGCAAATAATATGACACTGGAAACACAAATAATACATGAGAAGGCAAGGTCAAAGCGCAGTCAGATGCACAGAGGGTGAAGAGACATGTTTCTGAGAGAGGGAGAATCAGCCTTTCCCAGGCATGAGACACTGACTGGTTACCCAACCCAAAGTAAGGTGGTCAGCCCTGAAGCCACACACACAAATACAAACCACAAAAATGAACTCAGTCGGTTATATTTTATATATTTAAGCATATGTGTATATACATACATACTACTTAAAACAGTGCTAGGTGAAGGAAGGGGACACAGGTGGGGCTAGAGGGCAGGAAGCAAAAGGATGAGTAATAGCAGTTCTATTTTAATTTTAAAATTATTTTAAAATATTCAGAAGTAAATTATGTTTGCAAATATTTCTGCATAGTAAACTCAGAATTTCAAATGATTCCTGCACAACCTGAATTTCTAAAGTGTAAAGGTAATGGTGCCTCTAACCTTTATTTGGATGGACATTGTCTGTATAACATACATTAAGGACTCTCTTGAATAATTGACCAAATGAGAGGCAGAGTCTAGGAATTCGTGGACAAATGATCTGCAGAGAAACTGGATGCATGGTATCCTGGGCTCAAGGCGCAATTATGAGGAGTGTGAAGATTGAAGAGCAGTGGGCAGAGAAACCAGAAACCAGAAATGGATCCAGAAGACAGCCAGAAGACCGGAGGACAAAGCCGCTGGGCAGCATATGGAGACAATAGATCAGGACTCTGGAAATGTACAAATGGTAGATAGGAGGGCAAGGTGAAAGAACAACCAGATGTACCAATGATTAAGGGACATGGAGTAGAGAGCAGTCAAGCTCCTGGAGAAGAACAGACAAAAGTATCTTTAAAAGTGGAGCTGAAGAGATGAGCCTGAAGGTAAAGACATATTGCTTTTGCAGAGGAATCAAGCTTATTTCCAAGCATGTATGTTGTATGATTCACAGCCTCTTGTGAGTCCCACTCCTAGAAAGCTCTTAGTACCTCTGTGGGCACCTGCACCCATGTGCACATACCTTCACACAGGCAAACTCAGAAAATGATTTTATAAATTAAATAAATGCTTAACAACATAAACAATGCTAGAGATGCATCAATGGGTGGGCCTGCTTGCTGTCAAGCCTGATAACTTAGGCTTGACTCCTGAGGTCTGCATGGTAAAAAGAGAGGACAGACTCCCGGAAAGCAGTTCTCTGACCTCTCGCAGGCATCATGGCACAAGCACGTACACAATAAATGGTGTAATTTAAATCTTTAAAATGGTACAGAACAGGCAGTTGTAAGGCAGCTTCCAAAAGTATAAAGCTTTGGTTAATGGGTGATGCATCTAGACATGGAAGGGGGAAAAATAAAAATAAAGACAAGGGCAACACTTCTTTGATAGGGCAAGAGTCACCTCAGCATTTACTTGGCTTTAGACAAAGATAATTTGGTTAATTTAGGTAGAACCATTATTGAATCACCATGGATAATAGTAATCAAACTTTATCTTTACATTTATATAAGGATTCATATGATATATTCATATGGTGCAAATACTCATTCATCGATTTTGTCTCTGAACTTATGTAAGGGTTCATATGATATATTAATTTGGTGCAAATACTCATCAATCCCACTGCCTACAGCCGCCTTGTGGGGTACGTTACCATTTTTCTCTTCGGCCTTCCAAACTTCAGTGGAGTGCTATTCATTGTCAGCCTCCATCCTAGGGTCATGTGACGAAAGGGATTCTGAGTAAGAGGATGTTTGCTATAAAATAGCAAGTTAGTGAACCAGAAATCAGCAGAAATACGCAAGTGAAGATCTTACAAAGCAGAAAGAAAATCATTTGAAATTTTAACACAGCGAAGGCAGGCAATAATATCCCATGAAGTCATTAAATGGCTAGTTTCTTGTAAAACCAGATTAATATTCTTAACTGGCCTCTGTAAAATTCTGTTTGTAAATAACTCAACTGCTGATTACGAGAACAGAAAACAAATCCAGCATCCTAGGCACCATGCTAACTGGCATTATAGCTAGGTGGTGTATCCGGGGGGTCAGTTAGAGAAACACTGCTGATCTCTACTGGACTGAGCTCCAAGCCAGAGCTTAGGATCAGCTCTGTTTCATGTTTCTCCTGCTACTAAGAGCTATGTGCGTAGGTGTAAAGGTTCCTCCTTTTCTCCAGAGCCTGGGAATATGTTGATGTGTAGTCTCATGGCGTAGGAGAATCAAGGCTGCAGAGACTATGAAGTTGTCTATTAAGTAAAGTGTAAAGGATATGTCCTTTTCTTCTGGGTTATCCGTAAGATGGAGGGAGAGGAGACAGAGACCGAACCAGAAGGAAAACCAGAGAAAAACAAGCATAACCAGGGACTAGGTGTGCTCCTGCTGGCTTCAAAAGTAAATCAGGGCACCCCAAGCCAGGGAGTATGGGGATGCTGCAGAAATAGGACGGGCAAGGAAACATGCCCATAGGTTATCACTAGAGCCTCGAGAATGGAGGCAGCCTGCTCATAACTCTGACTTCAGCATGGTCCGTTTGAAATTGTGACATGCAGAATGGTGGAGACGAAGCTGTTGCTTTAGATCACAATGCCTGTAACCATTTGTCATTGGCAATTTTCATCTAACAGAAACCCTGACACACCACCTATAGCTTATTCTCCTTCCTACCGATGGCTAAGGTACCAGAGCAACGAATGAAGCACTGTATGTGCCAAAAGTCTCAGCCTTCAGCAGCTGTTCATCTCACCATCAAAGGGGTGGGGGAGCAGATTACACTGCGGAAGGGATTTTGAAGCTGTAGGTAAAGGCATATGAACAGGAAAGGGAAGTCTGGGTCACCTTAAAACCACATGCTACAGTAAACATCACATTATGCCAACATGGACCCAAGATCTCTGAAAGGACATTAACTGCATGTATCCTATAACTGGAATTAGAGTTCACACCTCCCCACTTTGTATATACCCTGTGGGCAAGTCATAACACGACAGCCTGGTAGTTTTTCAAGGGAAAAGCAGAAATGAATAAGTTAGGAACATCTCCACTAGTGGAGCATTCCAGGCAGGAATCTAGTGAAACTTCACTGAAAGTTGAGAAGTCGGTGCTTTCTTTACAGAAGGGAACCAAGCCAATCCAGATCAAAAAACATTCATGACAGCGCAGTTCGGTGTTTCCGAATACCCACGGGTGGGAGAATGACATGCAAAATGTAGCATGAACAAACTATGCTTGCTGTCGTGTACTCTGCAGTAGTCAAAGGCAAAACTGGTGTAAACACGTGGACAAACTCTTGCGTATGTTAGGTGGGAAAATAGCATTAGATAGAACGATCTAATCAACAGTTAAAATTCTCTGAGTGTTCTGTGTTTTCAAACACCTTCAATTACACAAACAGATACAAAAAAAAAAAAAGGAAAATTGGAAGGTAAAAGCGAATTCCTATATATTAGACATGGATTTTAGAAAGGAGAATTGATCCACAAATTTTGGGAAGGTAAAAGCAAATTCCTATATATTAGACATGGATTTTAGAAAGGAGAATTGATCCACAAATTTTGGGAATTCCTTGTTTTTAATAGCTGAATAGTATTCCATAGTGTATATGTACCACAGTTTCTTTATCCATTCTTCTATTGAGGGACACTTAGGCTGTTTCCATGTTCTGGTTATTATGAATAAGGCTGCTATGAACATGGCTGAGCAAATTTTCTTGTTGTGTGCTGGAGCATCTAGAGGGGAGGACATTCTAGTGGGACTCTAGATGAAAGAAGCATGGGAGAATGGCAAAGTGGAAGGATCCAGAGGGTCCTAGAAGCCTACAAGTAGAACATTATGATAGGCAGATTTGGGCACAGGGGTCCCGCTCAAACTAAGGCACCAGCCAATGACAATACAGGCGGTAAACCTTAAACCCCTACCCAGATCTAGACAATGGACAGAACACTCTCCACAGTAGAGTGGAGAGTGGGATATTACTTTCTCACATACTCTGGTGCCTCACCTTTGACCATGTCCCCTGGAGGGGGAGACCTGGTGGCACTCAGAGGAAGGACAGCAGGTTACCAAGAAGAGACTTGATACCCTATGAACATATACAGGGGGAGGTAATCCCCCTCAGGAACAGTCATAGGGGAGGGGAATAAGGGGAAAATGGGAGGGAGGGAAGAATGGGAGGATACAAGGGATGGGATAACCATTGAGATGTAACAAGAATAAATTAATAAAGAAGAAAAAAATGAAAAAAAAAATCAAAAAAAAAAAAAAAAAGAAAGGAGAATTGAGAAAAACAGACAGAAGGAAACTAAGTAGGCCTCACCAGACAATGATGATCATGCACGTCCAGTTCTCAGCAAGTAAGAAACAGAAAGTAGATGATGTGGGGGAGTCAAACTCAGCAAGTAAGAAACAGAAAGGAGATGAGGGAATCAAACTCAACAAGTAAGATACAGAACGGAGATGTCGGGGGTCAAACTCAGCAAGTAAGAAACAGAAAGGAGATGGGGTGGGGAGCGGGCAGTCAAACTCAAGTGTAGAATTTCTCAGAAGAAATGTTTGCCCATCAGGTAAAAGCTTCATAAAGCAGCAGAGGTTTTGTATCATGGCACTTTTTCTCCATTAAGTTTTATGTCTTCTAGTGGAGACAAATGCTTTCTAGCCCATCTTAAAAGCTCTGTGTATATACTCTCTACTTATAGAGAGTGCGTGCATGCGTGCGCGTGTGTGCGCGCGCACGCACACACACACACACACACACACACACACACACACACACACACACACACACACACGTGTCTGTAGGGGAGGAAGGCGAGAGAAGAAAGAAGGGGAAAAGAATATTTCATTTACCTATTTCCTTTCTTATTTATTTTAGTAGAGCTGTTGAAAGTCCTTTGACCTCAAGAGTTCATTTTTAAGCTGTATTTTAAGCTTCCCTTTAAAAAGTTCACCTTTCTTGCGAGTAATATTGGAAATGAGGCAGCTGATCACACCAGTTACCTCGGAAGTGTTCTCTGTGTCAAAACATGTCTTTTGCAGAGTGGAAATCATGTCATCTTCAACAGTGAAACAGTGGAGAAAAGTCTGGTCCAGCCTATTAGGGCAAGTGTGGCTCTTAAACGAGAAGGAAGGACGGTGGAAGCTGCTTTGTAGGCTACAGCCACTGGGATGTCATCGTGCCTGCAAAGCCTCATGCTGCTGATCAGCCTGCCGAGCTGACTGCAGTCCCTGGCCACACTTAAGTCTCATCTGCTCTCAACTAGAACTCATTTCTTCTGGCATTCCAGATTCACGTACATAGCTGTTCTTGACAGAGACAGGCTTTGGGGAGATTGAGGACATGGAAGACACACAATAACTTCATAATTATCACAAGTCAATAGGCAATGAACAAATTGATTCTGTTCTTTCTGAAATGCACACATACAATATATATACATACATATATATCCATGTAATTAGTCATGTTTTTATTGTTATGATAAATACATAAGAGAAACAACAGGAAGAATTGTTTACTCTGGCTCATGATTCCAACAGTTTGCAGTGTGCTGTCTGTATGAGGCGCTGGGGTTCTCTGGGCTAAAGGTTAAATTGTAAATGGCTGCAGAGTCTGACTCTGTCCGCTGCACTCAGAGTTCAGAATTTATTACTCAGTTATGGTCTCATCTAGTATTCAGGGTAAACAGCCTCATTAAAAGTATAATGGGAAGGAGACTCAAAACTTTCCCTAGAGGGGTGGAGAGGTCGGCTGAGGAGGGGGGGAGGCAGTCACTGTGACAGGTTCTGACTCCTGGCTGCTGCGGCATCCGTGCCTCACTTGCTGTCTACACACTTCATCATTTTAAGAATGGGATCAGCCAAGAAAGGAGAAAAGGCCATATTGAAAGGTTAGGAGCCAAAATCCCTCCAGAGGTTTTAAGTAGTGATGGTGTGAATTAAACTTGGTAACAGACAACTCATTGAGGAAGTCTGAAAAACAAAAATAGAAGTCACTTCCCTGAAGGGTGAATTTGAACATGCTTTTTTAAGGCCAGCCTGACCTGTACCGCAGCAGGTAGGCAAGTCCTCTCTACCCGGAATGAAACCCCTTTCTTTCCTCGTCTATTAAGCTCTACCTGTAATGCTTCAGACTCACACTTTCTGCAGAAGCATCCTATTCAAAGTCCCCTCAATGTTCTCAGGCCCCTTTGCATATCATCTTCACCTTCTGATCCCTCAGAGGCATCACCCTGCTTTTAGTAAAGTAGCAGCGTGTTTTTTTCCTGGCTCTCCTTCTGTGTCTCACTACTGAACTTAAAGTCTTTTCCTCCTCTTAGCACAAGGTGACATTGAATAACTACAGAGGCTCAGAACAACTGTGTGTGTGTGTGTGTGTGTGTGTGTGTGTGTGTGTGTGTGTGTGTATGTGTGTGTGATTTTGGTTCTGGGGATTGAATTAGGACATTGCCTATGCTAGGCAAGTGTGGTACCACTGAGTTGTACTCCTTACCCATATAATGGTAGAGTCATAGATATTTTATGGCAAGTGAGTTACACTAACAAAGATGAACAAAGATGCCATCTGGAGCACCAGATAAGAGGTGGTGAAAGCCAGGTGTGGTGGTATTCGCCTTTAATCCCAGCACTCTATGGGGCAGAGGCAGGTGGGTCTACGTCAGTTCCAGGCCAGCCTGGTCTACAAAATGAGCCCAGGACAGCCAAAGCTAAACAGAGAAACCCTGTCTCGAACAACCAAAAAAAAAAAAAAAAAAAAAAGATGGTGATCTCTTTCTGTGCCGTAAATCACAATCGTAAGCGAGAAGAGGAGAGGAGACCCTAAGATATTGGTGGATGGTCAGGATAGGACTGTCTTCTCCAGGCCCACACAGCAACAAAATGTTGTGTTTCTCTCAAAAAGGAGTGTGCAGTGATGTAGGGCATAAATCTCTGACATACCAAGCCTTGAAAACCTACTTACTAATCATGCAGTAATGGCACTTGGTGCTGGAGGGAGAAGCTTCAGGACTAGTTAGTTAACTTTCCTCGACTAGATTTGATTTTGCTGCAAACATTTCTGATTGCTAATTTTAGAAAGAAGAGAGGTAAAGATGATCTCACATTTATACACCATTAGCAACTATAATGGGGTGAGATTTGGCAGATTGCAAAGTTACTGCTTTGTGTAAAGATGGGGGTTCATAAAAGGCCATTATTAAGTAGAAGGTGTAGCATATCTTTTATTTCTGCTGTGGAAGCTTGTTACTGACCTTTCCATGTGTTGATTTTAACATTCATTGGATATATAAATATCCAATGTTTGCCTATCATCCAGCTATATGTCTATATCTATCTATCTATCTATCTATCTATCTATCTATCTATCTATCATCTATGTGTATGTGTTCACATATTTTTAAAATTAGTCTTATGTAAGGCCACCTTCCTGAAAATGTATAATATAGTTTGACCACATCCTGTTACTGTCCTATGTCATATCATCTCCATTTTGTGCCTCAGTTTTGATTCTACCATCCTCTTATTTGTAGATATATGACTTCATACATCTATAAAGTCTAGAAGGTGCTTTTTAAGAACAGCTAAACCTTGAAGTCAATAGCATTAATTAATCTTTTCATGTTTAAGCATTTAGTTATTTTATAGTATGATATTTGGGTCTATATTCCTAACATACAATGAGAAGAATGTGTGGTAAGTGAAGAAATAAAAAAGGAGACAAGTAAACTGGGCACAGTGGCACAATACCTATAATCCCGGTAACTGGGGAGGCAAATGCAGGTGGATCTCTGTGAGTTCAAAGCCAGCCTGGTCCACAAAGTGAGTTCAGAACAGCCAAGGCTACATAGAGAAACCCTGTTTCCAACAACAGCAAAAGACACAACTGTGATCAATATAGGATGGCCATGGCCTATGTCTGACTCTGAACACCCTGCCAGTCCAGAAAGCATTGCCTAGCTTTCATCACAGCCAGGTAGGTAGTAGGCCATCCTTAACTTATTCTGTAGTGAGAAGAAAGAATATGATGATGCTGAGAGAGGGAGAAAAAATTTCCCTTTATCTGACAGTAAACTGCTTAGCTGACTATGAAGGTGATAGTTATGGGCTAGTGTGTTGTTTTCTACCACAGCAAGCTAAACAGTAAAAACAAAGGCGGACCCTCTTCCCTACTAGCCCTCTGGAACACCTCTATCAGTATTTGGCTGGTTAGCACCAGCTATTTGGAATCTGCATTCTCAGCATCTCAAACAATGTCTAGTCCTATGGCTGTGACCTTTCCCATGCCTTATACAGGATTAGCTTTTTCTCTGGCCACTTAATAATGAGGTTGCCAAAATACGCAAAGCATAGAATAGGAACAAAACAAGAAGTTATGCATTGAATGCTAAGAAGTGTATTTGGGACAAGTGAAACACCAAATACAGAAATTTTTTTTAAATATTTTAAAACTTGTGGCAACGAGTGTTTGTGGTTAGAAAGGTTTCTGTGTTGGAGGAGTTTGAATCACTGGTTACACAATTCAAAAAATAAGTTGTGTTGGTGAGACTTCTATCACTGTGACAAAAGAAGGAAGTGTTTTGCCTCACAGTTTCAGAGGATTCTGCCCACAGTCAAGCAGACAATGACTTTGGGGCTTTCATAAGGCAATGACCTGATGTCACAGGATGGAGACCAAGCCTTGGACACTGAGGTCTTTGAAGAGCACTCCAGATCTAACCTGGAAAAGTACATCTTGTCTCAATAAATTAAAGAAGTTAGAAAGATATATTAACTATAAAAATAAACTAGTATAAATTGTTGTGTAACAAAAATTTTTTTTAAAAAACACAACTCTCTCTTTGCCCCTTCCTTACTTCCCTCCTATCCTCTGGCCTTCCCTTCATTTCTTCCTTTTTCTTTATTCCTTCTCTTTTAGCAGGCTCACATGGGCCCCCACCTTGCTTCAAACTCCCTAATGTATCAAGGTATGTATGACCTTTGACTCTTGCTCCTTCTGCTTCCACTCCCAGCTTTGGGATGAAGAGCCATGTGCCATCACACCGCGATCATGAGGTGCTGTGCTTAGAACTTGGGGCTGCTGCATTCTAAGCAAGCACTCTTCTCAAGTGAGCTCATGCCCAGGCCAAATCTTTAAAGCTACCCTGATTTTGTGCTGACACCTGAAATTGCTTGCTTAGTGGAGGTAGCATTTTCAAGCTTAATCAGTCACATTCAGAAAACTTCTGAGAAATAAAAATCCCTCACATCTTGGGTTCTGGTTTTGGATATATATATATAAGAAAACTCATATGTACCTTACCGCACAAAAGGTCAGGTACACGTAGTCTCTTACCCCTTCATAAAAGGATAGAAGAACATTTACCAGTGAGTTAAAAAAATCCTTCATGAAGATAACAATCTAGAAAAAACATCATATCTTGACTGAAATAAGAATCCAAAACACAGACTGATTTAGTACCGGTCCCCAGTCTACTGAGCTCCATCGTATCTATCATGGCTTCTCTGGCTCAGGGGTTGACAAACTCCCTGAAAAGGAATAGTTAATAAAAATTTTAATCCTATGAGGTCATTTTATCTGTTTCAACTATTCCATTTTATTGTGTTAATATAAAATTAGCCATAGACACTTGTAATAATTGTGATGGCTATGCTCCCAGATGTACAAGGACAAGTAAAAGGCCATATTTTGCATGGACCCCCACAGTTTGCAGACTCTGGAGTAGTCCTGATTACTAATGTCACTTCCTAGCTGATATTCAGAACCTCAGACTAGTTTGCCACCAAGGGCTCTGCAAAAAGACAGATAAAGGGCAACGCTGCCGTGTCCTTAGCATCTTCTACAGTATTTTCCATCTTACAGTATGAGCAGGGAATCTCACAAAGCTAAGCTCCCACATGCTCTGCAGCCGGTTTCCTTTCAGTTGTTTCCTTCTGCAACAGAACTATTGCACATGTTTCTGTTTGTTTGTTTGTTTGTGTTTGCTTGCTTGTTTGTTTTTGGAGCAGAATAGAGAGGTGCTCCTCCTCTGACTAATTTACTTTCATAACACAGTTCTATTCTGATTCCACCTTCCTATGATTTCTCTGTGGATTACAAACCACTCAGGTTTACCCTCCCCGTCATCACTTGAGCTGCGTCTTCACAGGTGTTTATTTTAAGTGGATCATTGTAAATCTCGGTACTAGAGTACACATCTTGGGAAGACAAAAGATGTTTCTAATCTGTTTCCCAATTTGTCCTTAGTCATGGGAACATGACTTGTCTACAGCAAGGCCTCAGTAGTTATTTGCAAATGAACTGAAGAATCACAGTAAATTAGTGATCCGACAAATCTGATGCTTATAGGGAAAGTGTACTTAGAAAAAATTTAAAGCTAATTATAAAAACATTTTCCCCATGTTTTTAGCTCCAAAGATTTACTAAATGTTCTAAAATTTGGGAAACATAGGGAGCTGAATTTGTCAAGCCAGCCTTGGCTGACCTTAAAATACAAGAAAGAGAAGAGTGGAGAGTTCCCTTCTCACAATCTGCTTTCTTGAGCTGTTTGAGATGCCATCCTGGCATTTCATCTCTCACACGGTTTCATTGTTCACACAGAGCTGGGCCCACAGTGTGCAGACAGCACCACTTGGGGGATCAAGAGGACAGTGAAAGGAACAGTTTAGGGTAGTGATAGATCATTGCAAATAAAATTTTATCTTCCAAATTAAGGAAACTTCCCGTTATGTATATTCTTATTATTAAACTCTGAGTCAAAATGAGATTACACTGTTTGAGCTATTTTTATCTCCCCAATTGAACGAGAACATGCTGATCTGTGGATATGTAGACAGAACAATAGAACAAGAGACCTGAATTCTATGTTGGCCTATATAAGATTTATTTTAAGATGAAAGTTACTTAACATATCACAGCAGTATACTTAACTATTCACAAGCAGTCCCAGGTAAATACTTAACTATTTAAAAAAGATTTGAGATTGACAAATGTATATAAATTAATATACACACATATATGCTATATGTATGTATATTTATGTATGTATATTAATCCAACTCAATTATAGCTACACCTAAAAGATGAATTTGTAAAACAACCTGGAACTTGGAGATGGGTTATATTTTATTTATATGTAGTTTTTACTTCTAAAAGTTTTGTCAAAAACACTGAGTTAAAAATCTCAGTGGCATTTTCTGTGTAAAAAATATTCATGTCCATGTATGCATGTGTATATTATGTATATATAACATTCTGAAAGGAGAAAAAGTTATATATACATATATATATATATATATATATATATATATATATATATATATATATATATATATATTCTGAACTGAGTGTGGTGGTACATGTCTGTAATCCCAGCACTCAGGAGGCAGAGACAGACAGATTTCTGTGAGTTTGAGGCCAACCTGGTTTACAAAGCCAGTCCAAGACAACCAAGGTGACACAGACAAATCCTGTCTCAAAAGTAATGAAAATAAAGATAAAAAACAGAAGAAACAAAAATATCCAACTTGTTTCTTTCCCTCTGCTTGTTTTGGATTGTTTTACAGTTTATTTCCTGAAGTCTTGAAACAGGAGCTTAGATTATTTATTTAAGATATTTCCTCTTTTCTCATGTCTACATCTAAGGCCATACATTTCTCTTGCAAGAGAGCTTTCTCTCTGTTCCCAGACTTTTTTTGTTGCATTTCCATTTTTCTTCAGCCCAATGTATATATTGTCTTCTCTTGAGACTTGTCTGACACATTATTGACGTGTGCTTCCAAGTTTTTTTTTATATTTTTATGTTATTTATTCTAGTTTGATTCCCTTGTGGTTAGATGGCACAATGTGGTTTCAATTCTTTTAAATGTTTCGAGATACAACTTATGACTCCATTTCTTTGTTGGGACACATTTTATGGATGCTTCGAAATAGTGCTCAGTTTGTTGTTAACTGGAATGTTCTATCAGACCAATCAAGGAGGGAATGGTCAATTAGATCCTGTCGTTGGATGGAGTTTTTTTTTTTAACCTTTTATTGGTTGTGAATTTAACCTCATGCACCCTAATTCTATTCATCTCTCCCTTTTCTTATACCACCCTCCACCCTTGGAACCTCCTCCCAATAGTGGAAAAAATCCTGCTGTGGAAGCTATAACATGTCTCAGTGTGCCCCATAGTATGCCCTTTTGTCTACACTTCTTTGCTTGCAAATATTCATTGCAATGGCTTGGTCTGGTATGATGCCTCTGGCATCTGCTATTCTATCAATACGGAAACTTCACTGGGACTCGCTTCATATATCCTGTTGCTGCCCTGTGTCCTGGAGATCCTGTAGTGTTTTATCTGTAGGATCAGCCATTTCGTGCACTCCAGCAGTTCATAAATGGGGTAGTATTGGGGTGGACCAATACAAAGCTCTGGATCTGGGCCTGAGAGGGATCTGAGCTGTTCAGATATCCAAGTGCAGTGCAGGGCTCACTGACCAAAGTGCTGCAGCCTGTGAGAAACAAAAAGATCTCTCCTTCTCATGACCCCAGGTCCAGCACTCTAGCCTGTTATAGATGGTGAGGGATGAGGAAGGAGAGGAGGGCATTTCTTCTTCTTCTGTATCACTGCCCAGCAAAGAAGAAACACAGCTGGATGGGGTCTTCTGCACCCCAGCCCTTCTGCCAGCTCACCCTCAACCCCCACTTCTAGGGCCAACTCTACTACGCTGTCCAGGTGATGGTCAGAGTCTGCTCTCCCACTCTCATGACCCCAAAGCCAAGTCTCCCTCCCACAGAGAGTGGTGATGTCCCAGGAGAAAGAAGGGGATCTATCTCTCCCTTAGCCATGCAACTGCATAGGAGTGGTAGGGACAGTTCTCCCACTTTCATATCCTCAGGGCTGGCCCTCCCATAACTCCTGCAATGTATGTGAGGGTAAGGGGGCTATCCTGAGTACTGACGCTAGTGAGGGGTGAGGTCAGCTCTCCTGCTTCCATGGTCCTAGGGACCAGATTCCCAGTATGCTCAGAACTGGGATGAGACCCAGTTCTGCATAACCCTCATACATTAACATGTCTCCAGGCAGCAACCCAAACCAGAGAGGTCACCTAGTCTTTGGTAGTAACAGACCACTGATGTTACATGGTCTTGGACTCAGACATGGCCCCAGTAGTATCACATGCCTGGACCCCACCATGGTCCCAGGGGTCATCAATGGGTACTCATATCAGTCTGATCATCACTGCCCTTGAGTCTCCACTTCATTATGCACGTATACTTCTGCTTCTCTTTCTCTTCCATTTCTCCACCACTCACTTCCTTTTCTTAGTGGTTCTCCCGACTCTGAGTGTCTGGGATCATCTCAGGAGTGCTATGACCCACTTGTACATTATGACACCATGCAAAGTTCATCTTGACCGTGGTCTAACCCCTCACCTAGTCCTATGTGGCATCAGAACTGGTGGTCATATCAGGCTAGCTCTCTGTCCAGGCCTCATATCATTGCTTTGGTGGACACCAGGGTTGTTTGTTGCCCAGGCTACCTGACTGGTCTCACATGAGGGTCTTGGGCTCACCCCGACCTGATCCAGAGGTCACAGGCAAGGCCTGCATGGCACTGGTCTGCTGGTCATCTCAGGCTCATTTTTTTTTTTTCAGGAAATGCTAGGCTGTTAATCATTAAGATGTTCATGGGTCAGAACACTAAGCATTGACATAGCCTCTCTCCTCTCTGCCACCTACTGGCGCACATGTGACACAGCAGCAACACCTGCAACATTTCTAGGAACAGGTGTTGGAAACAGTGCTATATTCTTGTTGAGTTTCTATCTCATTGTATGGATTTCAACGAAGAGACTGATTTAAGATCCTGGCTCTGATTGTGTTATTGTTGCCTTATTGTTTGGTATGTATACATTCATGACTGCATGTCTGTTTTACAGACTCTTTCATTATTATTTAATGTCCTTTTGTGTGGTTGGGAACTCTCTTTGATCTCCTGTCTACACCTCCTATTACTAATATGGCCACTTCTTCTTTGTCTGAACTAATGTTTGCTTGGTATTATCTTCCTCAGTGTTTACCTTTAAAGGCTATACATGCATGAAGTGAGTTTCTTACATACAGCTTACAGTTGGATCACTCTGACAGTCTTGAGAATTGATTCTTTTAGGCTATTTGCACTTAGAATTAAAATGATGTATTAGTGCTTAGGATATTTTGCATTTTTTTCTACTTTCTGCTATGTGGCCAGGTTTACATGTGTGGGTGGGTGCCTATTTGTGTTTGTGGGTTGAAATAAGACTATAACCTGGGAAATTATTCTGTTCCTCAGGAGCTATCCACCTTCAGGTGTGTGTGTGTGTGTCTGTGTATGTGTGTGTGTCTGTGTCTATGTGTGTGTGTCTGTGTCTGTGTGTGTGTCTGTATGTGTTGTTTCTGTATGGGTGTCTGTGTCTGTGTGTGTACGCACACGCGTGTGTGTTTGGAGACAGGTTCTCTCACTAGCCTGGTCCATTTATAGAGTTGGTTAGGCTACAAATATAAACAGCCCAAGATACCTGTTTGTCTCAGCCTTGCCAACATTAGGATTCTAAGCATGAGTCACCACATTCAGCTTTCTTTCACATGTGGGTTCTTGTAATGGAAAGCCTGCCCTGGTGCTCACAAAACAAGTACAATACCTATTAAACTGTCTCTAGCAGCCTCTTTCTATCATATCTTTGCTTTGGTTGCCTTTAATGACCATATGTGTGCTTTCTGTACCATTTACATCAGTCTGCTTTTATTTGTCTGCAATGTTTTTCCTCGTTCCTTTTTGTATATATGCTTTCCATAGTGAATGAACTAGAAAAATACCTCTCCAATACACCATCATTGTGCCAGTGGAAATGAAAGACAGATTCTTATGTTTACTTACATTCCTTTAACCTTTTTCTTTCATGACATAATGCCCTTAAAACTCAAGGGAAAAGAAAAGTCCATTTCCTCATTTGAGAATGTTCAGATTCCTACATCATTCTTGAAAGATACATTTCTTTGTTGTAGGCAAGCATTGATTCCTGCTTTCTTTCAGAATGTGAAGGATGTGGTTCCAGAAGGGAAATCATCATCAATAAAATTGTTCACTCACAATAGATAAGGAGTCATTTTCCTCCTGCTGGACCAAAAGCTCTTTGAGTAGGGAAGATGCTTATCATTATTCCCTACATGCTTCCTTTGAGCTCCCCACCAGAAAGGGAGGTGGACTGTGTAAAAGCACTAATTCCCTATTAGCCTCCTCTGCTGTCACCCTAGTGATGAGGAGAGGATGCACTTGCATCCTTGCAAATGCAGATGGAAATAGCATACCCACGTGCACAGCAATGAAGCCACAGCAAAGGCACTTCCATTATACAGTGGAGTGGAAGTCTGCACTCATTACTTGATACTGTCTCTGCGTGGTGCCCAGAGTATCTTAATTAAACCTTAGAAGGATTGATGTCTAGATTCCCCTTTCGTGCTTTGTTGGCCTGGGTGGAGCCGGGACCATGGGTTACTTTCAGGAAATCTGTTGTCGACTAAGTTTGTCAGTCTAAGCTGTTACCTCCCTGGCTTCATTACTAGAAATGGCAGAGTTTGTTGGTGATTTTTTAAAAATAGTTTTTTTTTCATTTCTATATTAACCATGCATCCTGTTTCAATTAGAGAATATTAAAAATAAATAGTAACCCACAGCACTCAGTGCTGTGCTGTGTCCTCAGAACACAAAGTTCAAATCCTGTTTGCCTACTTTTCTTCAATTTAGGAGCCTTCCTAGCTTTACTTTAAACATAATTTGCAGTATATTTATCTGTCTGTAGGAAAGTTCACTACTGTTTATCAGAAGGAGTAGTTCTTATCAATTTTTTATTTTCTTTTCTCTTATAAGATTAAATAAAGGGTCTTCCACATTCTGAGCAAGTATTTTACCACTGAGCCCAAACCACAAATCCTTGCATGATTTTTAAAATATTATGTTTTCAAAGGGTAAACTTTCATTACATTTTGAGCAATGAAATCACTCCATGAAAATCCTGACATTCTGATGAAAGTGAACTGAAATAGTTTCTTCTTTCTTTTGACTATGGAGAAATGTTAAAAATAATTTTAAAACCAAGAGTGAATAGAGTCGGAAAGAAAGAGAAAGGGAGAAAATTGATTGGACTAGAATGTTCACTGAAGAAGAGAGAGAGAAAGTTGGAGATGGAAAGGGATGCTATATTCACAGTAGAGTTATAAAACAACAAGGCTTCTACTGAAAAGGACATCTTTAGAAGGTGTAAATGTGGGTGGACAGAGTGGATTTTGTCAGAAATAAGCAATAATAAAAGAGCTGGGTGCTGGAGGCCCCAGTTACAGTCCTTTTGAAACTCTATGTCTCCGCTCTGAGGAGGATTCTGGGGACTTGGCTATGAATTCACAGCTCTTGTGTTATAAAGATTTAAGCAAATCATTGTAGTGAGGCTATCATCAGTCTTTTGGGCCTGGTATAAGTTTCTTCTGTTGTTTTAACTTCCATGGCAAGCAGTTCTAAAAGACTAAGATCTTGGCATCTCAGACATCTGAGCCAATAAGCTCCATGGTTTTGTGAGAAAGATCCAAGCACCAGAGTCTCCTCCTGGAAGACAACTTAAGACACTGTGACTCTTGTATACAGAGTCACTCCAGCATGAATTTGGAATAGCATAAAACCTACATTAAAATAGAAGCATGAACTTAATATTATGTACATCTAACCATAGCAGGGAAGGTAATAATTACAGACCTTCAACAAGCAAGGTTCAACTTGAAACTAGTCATTATCACAAGCCTTGACAAAAGATAAAATAAAAACCAAGATTTTTCAGATTCTTTGACACTTCATACTAACGTGGGACACAATTTTTCTCCCTTTGAAAATGGGTGACACTTTATTGTTTCACTTAGCTCACACATAAGACAGATCCTAGAAGGTGTGGGAAAATATAAAGGTCATGATTTCCAAAGGGCAAAGGCACATTTGAGAAGAACTAGAGATATATCTCAACAGCTGAAGAAAAGAAGCAACGCTGATGGTTCAACTCCTCAAATGAACAGCACCTGACCTTTTCACCGTAAGTGATCCTTCAAACTAGCAGCTTTCATCCACTCCACCCTCACCCCACTTTGCTGCATCGCACTGAACAGCACGTAGTTTACAATCACACTGTGCTTTTTGTATCATAAAATAGAACTGATGAGTGTCCCATGTAATTTTCACACTGAAGCTGCAGACACCCTACCGGACATTGTATGGTTCTTTTCTAATTTGACTACTGAATAGCTTTGTGTGGATTGCACAGTCCCTGTGTGTGAAGAAGAGCAGAGATTTTTTTTTAAACTCAGGTGATGGACAGCATTGTTAGAATTCACATCATCATCCTCACCAGGGAGGGGAGGGACAATAAGAGTAGAACACAGGCAGCCCTGGAAGTAAGAAAAACAAGTGGAACAATGTAGGTGCTTTATACGAAGAAAATACTAAGTCAGTTAAATGTTTATAATGTGGGCTCTGTGTGAAGCCACAGCTGTCACAACTGTACTGCAATGCTTACTGCATGTAGAACTGACTCATAGTCCCTCAAGACAGAGCAGGGGTGCCTCTGTTTCTGCCCATGCTGTGCTTTGTGCTTCTTTCTTCAACTAGCTGAGGAGGACTGTGGGTAGAAGTATCCAATTGTTTCCTTGCAGGGTGTCATCTGAGAGACTGAATATACACAACACAGCAGGTAGACCACGCATGATAATGCAGTTTCAACATACAAAGTTTGCAACAATCAGTCCAGAAACTCAGTTCACTGCTGTCCCATAGGCCTAAGTATGGCTTCGGTAATGGCTACCCACTGTTGCTTATTGCCCCACTTTCACTGCAACGTTAACAGAAAAAAGGCAAGTGCCAAGTGCGCTGCCCAGGTAATCACACAGACGACTTCGTTTTACGTACGTATGTGTGAATGTACGCATGTATGTATGTATTTACTTACTTACTTACTTGATTGTTTAAGACAGCCTTTTCCCAAGTAGCCATGGTTGTCCTGGAACTCACTCTGTAGAGCAGACTGGTTTAGGAACATAGAGATCCACCTGCCTTTGTCTCCTGCATGCTGGGATTAAACGTGTGTGCCACCGTTGCCTGACTGACTTCATTTCTAATTAGCTCATGTCTACCACCCCTCGCCAGCAGCCTTTGTCAGAAGAGATCAGTAGCCTTTCCCATCCTCACTTCCCTGCCAGCCTCCAAGTTTCTGCCATACACAGCTAACTGATAATTTCTGACCATGCTGCTACAAGCTCTAAATAGACAGCATTTTATTTTTGTTTCTCTTTTCATTGATGTGTTCATTTGTTTCCAAGCATTCTTGCTTTCCCTCTATGTGGAATGAGCGTCTAAGATTAGGTCACACCCATAAGTTCCATGTCCTCAATTTAACTTTATTAAAAAAATCACCACCCAGCAGAGCACATGGCAGGATTCATCTTCATCAAAGGCATTTAGTTGTGTGTCTTCTGTTATGGACACATCCTTGTATTTCAGCTCTCTTTGTTGCTACATGGGCTACTGCCTATTACAGAACAGCCTCCAGGACAGCCTTATACAAAGATTCTCATCCCAATTGGTTCAGTGTTTCCGACTGTCCCACACAGGACTCCTATTAAGGCTGGAATTTTGCAACATTTGGAACGTGGACCACAAATGCTATTCCTAGCTTGCTTGACCATTTTCCCCAATTTGGGGGAAGGGGGCTTTAAAGGTATTATCTGCCCTAAATCAGCCTGAAGAAACCTTAAGAGAATGATGTCCCATTTCCTCTAAGGAGGTGGGGGGGATTGGGTAGGTTTCTGTTTGCTCTTTTGGTCTACAGATGCTTATTTTCATTGTGAGTTGGATAAAAGTTATTGTTGGTCTTATACAGAGAGGAAACTAGGTTGGACTCAGGACGGCTCTCTTTTCCTTTATCTTTCTTTTGTAGGTAATGAGATAGGAGCTGAAAAGAAAGCAAAGGGGATATAGAAATATAGAGGGAGGAAAGAACAAAAGGTAGATTATTGAATCTACTCCTTATCTCAAGGAGATAACTGTTACTCAAAAATAAGGTTATTTTTAATTCAATGGCATTGAATTTTGTATATTGATGCAAATCATGGTCATGTCAAATACTAGTCTAATTTTATCATAAGAATATATATTCTAGGTCTAATGGATAGATATGATTCTATAGATATATAAGGTAAAATAGTTAAGTAAGATCTTCAAAAGCCTCAGAGACCTACAGAATATGGCATTTAAAGATGTTTTTATTATTCTAAAAATTCTTTGACAACAAAACAAGTTAACTCCTGGCAACACCCAGCCTGCCTCAAAGAGGATGATGAGCATCAAAGAACTTCTTTATGGAGATGGCTTCAAATGTGGCAAACAAGCCACTGGGCAAAATGTCCTCCTTTCTGCCACAGACAGAATGCTGCCTAAAAATAGGCAAGCTTACATGCAGGCAGAGTTGATGATTGAACTTGCCAAGACAGGGTAAGCAAGTCCTCAATAGTTCCTGCCTTGCAACTATGTCTGTCAGATATATTGGGCTAGAAGGCCAAAGATGATGCTCCCACATTGTAGAAGATATTGGGGGACTGTCGAGGCGGTAAACTGTCACAGTCATTTTTCATTCTGGAAGCTGCTGACCTTGCACTTCTGGTTCACTCAGGTATTTAAGTTTTGTTCCTTCTCAAATTTCTGATGGGGTTGAGGACCAGATAATTTACATTAGGGCTTAAGATGTTATTAGATCAAGATATATGTTTTAAGTTGATAGAGATGAGATATGATAGATATTATTCTTCATTCAGAAATTTAGACCCAATAAGATAGGAAAGATGTTTACCGCAAGTTTGCCAAATACAAATAGCCAAATGACTATGAATGTAACATTTATATATTTCCTGATTGCCTCCTGGTTCTTCCTGCTGTATGTGATTTATTTTATTAATGTGTAATAATGTATATGTTAAAAAGAAGCATAATAAAATATAAAATAAAAGGAAAATAATGGAAATGCTTATTTGCTCCCTTCTAATTTGTAGGAATCTAAGGTTATTTTATATATATTTGTATCCTGTGACCATGATGAACTCTTGCATCTTTCAGTTTATAACATATTATCATAAAATATTAAAGTGATACAAAGTACAAAGGTGCAGAAGTGAAGTACTTGTCTACATAAGAACAAGTTTCTCGGGTTCATCCTCAACAATGAGAAATAAATAGTGGTTTAAATTCACGGATGTCATTCTTACTGATTTTCAAATGAGGTATAGGGCAAACCACTCTAGCAGACCAATTTCACATACTAATATGACAACAAATGGGCAAGAAATTATTTATTTTTCCTATTTTCCCTTTTCTTTTAAAGTGATTTCCTTTTCAACCAGCATTTCAAAGATGAGCATGGCTATAGAATGGCAGACTCAGTTTCATTAAGCTAGCACCTCATCCTACAGCAGTCTACAGAGTGAGCTTAATGCTGCCAAGATTCCAAAGGATTATTTTGTAATCAGCAAGCTTATTCAAAAACATCCTTCAGATATCAAGTGAATTAGAATATTCAAACCAAGTTTTATAGTAGAGGGACAGAACATCAGATTTCAGGCTTAATTTTGATATCAAAATGTTATTGAAATGACGGGCACACAGATTAAAGAATGTAGTGGAATGTACAAATGTGTATCAATGCAGAAAAACCCAGTTGATCAGTAACTAAAGTACACACACACACACACACACACACACACACACACATACACACACGCACACACACACACACACACACACACACACACGTTCATTCTGTTATTTTCTGTACTTTCTAATTTATGTGAAGATTAACTCTAAATAGATTACTGTATAGTCTATCAAAATTTTTAATAGAACTTCTGAGACAAACGCCACTTCTAATATTAATTAAGAGACTGCTAGACGTCATGTTAAACAACTCTCAGAACTCCAGGAAGTATAAGTTTTAGGGTTTTATCCTCTTAGCGTTCATTTTTTTCCCTACATAACTAAAGAGGAATTGTTGGATTGTTCACTCCTTCCTACACAATTCCTTCTCCATCTCCTTTAGACAAATACATGCAAGGAATCTTCAAGAAGCCCAAGTCATACAAAGAATTCTTTGGTGTTTCTTTATCTGTGATTCTCTAGTCATGAAATCCCACTTGTCAATTTTTTTACCTTAATTCTTGGGCAAATTGGGTCCTATTCAATAAGCCCTTTCCTACATCTGTTACGTATGTAGAGTAGTACTAGCTATGTTTTCTTCTAGCACTTTCAGGTGTAGGTTGCTGACACATTGGAATGAGATTCGGGGTGAGGGACACAGGCCTAACTTCATGCTTCTTCAGATGGTCATCAAGTCTTCCCAGCACCATGTGTAGAAGATGCTTTCTTTTCTCCAGCTTTGTTTGGAGCCTTCTTGTTGAGAGCCTTCAGTTTCGTTCCATTGGTCTACATGTCTACTTTTCTTCTAATACATATTGTTTTTTTGTTTTTGTTTTTGTGGGGGTTTTTTTGGTTTTTTTTGTTTTTTGTTTTTTGTTTTTTGTTTTTTGTTTTTTTTTGTTTTGTTTTTGGTTTTTATTGCTATGCTTTTAATACCAGGCTAATGTATTTTAATATCTAGAACAATAATCCCTCCAGCATTGTTTTTTTTGCCCAAGATTGCTTTTGCTATCTGGTGTCCTTGGTGGTTACATATCAATTCTGGACATAGTATGTTATTTTAGTGAAGAATGAGATGGGGTTTTGATTGGAGTTACATTGAATCTGTAAATAGCTATTGTTGCAATGGTTATTTTCACAATCCATAAGCAGACGTCTTTCTCCTTTTCTAGTGTCTCTATCTCTTTTTACAGATATTTAAACTTTTCATTTTAGAGATTGTTTACCTCTTTGATTGGTTTTATACCTAGATATTTTTTTCCTTTGAGGTTATTGATAATGGGAGTAAGTCCGTGCTCTCATTATTGCATGTTTGGTGTCCATAGTAATATCAAAAGCTACACCCATAAATTCTCATCAACTTCCCTGCATAAACATAAGTTGAAAAAGGATCATAACAATAGACATGCTAAAGTGGACCTGCTAAAGGCCACAAGGTCTCAACCCTACACAAAGAACTAGATGCAACTAAGAAATACTAAGTGTGAAAGAAATGGTCTTCTCCAGGGAAGATCTTGTTATTTGGCTACACAATACCAAGTAATCAGCTCTAAAAACAAACATAGAAATAACACTCTAAAGTCTGAGCAGATAGTATGCATGTATTTAGGAATACATATGTATAAAAATACACATAAATGTCTTTAATAAAAATTAATGAAAAAAGATGCTATGAATATAAAAATAGAGCAAGAAGAGGTACATGAGAGGGTCTGAGGGCAGAAAGGGAAGAGGAAATGATAGAACTATATTATAACCTCATAAAAGAAATAGATTTTAAAAGGAATTTAAAAGTGTGATTCAAAAAATCATAACCCATAATTAAGTTTCACTCAATTTAGCTTCATCGACGGGACGATTTAAGGTTTCTCTACTAAAGTCTTAATGAAATAAAATGGTAAGCCAGAGAATATTCAGAATCACTCGATACCTTGCAGGACTTACATCTAGGACACAGAAAAATGTATAAATGCAATTCTAAGACATCAAACAGCTCAGTTTTTAAAATGAACAAATATTTTTACTGCTTATTTAACGGAGGAAGTACGACCCCCAAACAGGAAATAAGTAGGTATAAACACTTCCCAGGAACTTCCAGGGAATTTAACTCAAAGCTTCAAATACTCTTCTAAAAAAAATAACTACGTGAAAAAAGGGAACCAATGAGAGCTACTTACAGAGCATTGGCCAGGTGGTAGTTCTACATACTGTTGGTGGGGATGACTTGTTTGTTCCTTGTAATATGGAGTCACATGATTGCTTGTGACTCAGTATTCCAACTCTCCAATACTTGCTTGAGATTTGAAAAAGAGTACTCTGAGGAAAACCTTCATGTAAACACAATGCAAATGTAATGTATGGTAATGCTTCTGACACTCCATTCACTATCACAAAATAACAATCAGCAATTCGAGAGCTTTCACTTGTGAAAGCATTCACAGAGAGAGACAATGGAAGAATGTATGGCATTCAAAAATATCAAGCACCCAGCATCTGTGGTTATATCCAAATGCACTTTATATGTATTGGCATCATGAAAGACATAAGCATGCAGGAAAGGGAAGAAGGTTAGTGGTTATGTTGAGTTACAGTTGAAAAGGAAATGTTTGGGGCTGAGGAATTTTGAATTTTGGGAAAATCATGGACCAATCAAAATTTCTATTTTTCATGAAGTTGAATAAGTGAATCTGACTATGTTTTTACATGAAAACTATTTTTATCTGGGTATAAGTAGCATTAAAATCAAAGGCATCAATGGATTGGCTGCTGAACTACGCAATGGACTTGGTCACTTCAGGCAGTTGTTCCTAGGACCTGTGTTTTGGGGATGCTGACAAAAAGAAGGGTTGGGCAGCTGTATCTGAGGTGTTGAGAATGGTTCTTTCCTGTGTCTCCTCCAGGACTTGTTGCTAATAATTTACTTTGTATGAGAGAGAAAAACCTGCCATGAAAAATGAAGATGGTGCTGAAGGTGATCAGATAACTCAAGATTGCTCTGAAATGACCTGAAATCCCCAACTTCCAAATATCAATAAAAATAAGACCAATGGGTTCTAAAAAAAAAAAAAGAAGATATGAATATGCAATATGTGAAAAGTGATAATTTTAAAAATAAGGTGTAATCCTTATTAAAACATTAAAAATTGAGTTTGTAATATACCTTAATTGTCTATCTCTATGTAAATTCCATTGAAATTTGATACTAATGTGATGAAGTCTAAAATACTTTAAAATTTAGTTGTGCACTCCTTATATGTTGTTATATCATATACCCTATCCGACATTACTACTTCAATTGTGCTTAGTAGGAATACCATTGGATTTAGTTATAAGTTATTACAAATATCCAAGCAGTTTATATTTCTGTGCATGGAAATAGAACCCAATTTTAAAGAATAAATGCCAGCATTAATGGTTAGTCTCTTCATAGAGTTTAAAGTACTTCATTTCCCACCTGTGCTCGGTTATTGTATTGTCTCCTGGGAATATGTAAAGTTGATAAATAAACTTTCATTTTTATTATCTTTTACTATATTTTTGCCTTATGGAAGTGCAGTCGACATTGAAGAGTGCAGCTGTTTTATGTGCTCAAATTTATAAATTTGGAGATAAGCATAGGGCTGTAGACGCCATCACACAGCTAAGACTCTTAGCATGTCCATCAAACTTTCCTTGCATTCTTGTGCCTCATTTGTTCCCTGTGGTTTCATTCCATTTGTCAGGAACCCTTAACACAACATCTATTCCCTTAACACAACCCAAAGTGCACAACTCCATATGCTAACTAGAGATAATAAGCAGCAGACTTTACAAGTTGCTCATCTTATAGAAGAGAAAATGTACAGTATTAAAGAACAATCTCCACCTCATTTTCCCAGATCCTGCAAGTACCATTCTATTCTCTGATTTTTACAAATTGTATTTTTTTAAATAAAATGTCAAGGATGGTAGATAGTGCATATTCAGGTAATTTATTTTATTCCTTCTCAAGTCTCATATGGGGTTGAAGACTAGATAATTTAGTTTTACAATTAAGCTTAGTTGTTTAGGGGTTAAGATGTTTTTAGGTCTAGAGAGATGTTTTAAGTTGATAATGATGAGATATGATAGAAATTGATTTACCTTCAGAATTTTAGACTTGCCAAGATAGGAAAGGTATTTTATTCAAGGCTGCAAATACAAATAGCCAAAACACTATGATGGTGACATATGATTCCTGAGTGTTTCGTGGTTCTTTTTGCTGTAGGTAATTTATTGTATGTGTGTGTGTTAACAAAATGTATATGTAAGAACTAAAAATATATTTAATAAAAGTATATTGAGAAAAAATAAATAAATAAAAGATCAAGGAGCCGTGCGGCGTCTTTTCTTCACAGATGAGTTTATTACAGTTAGAACAGCACCCTACAGTTTTATCCATAGGCTGGAAATAAAAGTGTTTCCTATGTTGTCAAAGGCTGGATAGTATTCCACTGTATGTATGCCTACCATAGTTTATTTACCCATTTGGTGTCTGAATATACCTTAGCTACTTTTATGGAAAGAAGACCAAAACATTTCCTTTATTAAATGCCAGGATCATAACTGACACTGCTATAACAAAACAAACATTAATAAGAGAAATTACATTATTTGATGTGACATGGGAAGGTTAAAAAATTCCATTATGGTAAGCTGACTCAGACAGAGAAAATGGCAGTGACCATTTGTTTCTAGAGCACTTTCCCTATTTCTGCAAGTATCTGGTGCAGGGATATTATGTTCTGAACCCAAGACTTATGGGTGATGGCAGAATAAATGTGCCCTGAAGATATTTCTTTAAAACCCTTTCCACAATCTTTCTACGTTCTAGCTAGGAATTTTTTGATCTAACTCATATAAAAGTAGGTAAAACACCTGAATTCACTCTACCCAAGTAGAACCTGATCAACACCTTGATGGCTCACTACCACTCTAGATTATGGCCAGTAGGGCATAATATTTGTGTCCAAACATATTTTACTCGTATTCTATTAAATCCAAGCTAATAAACACAAATTTTCCTTACTTTTGGCATTATTATCTTTGAAATCATCTCATGTCACATCAAACTTTTATTTGAATAATGTAATTTCTCTTATTAATGTTTATTTTGTTATAGCAGTGTCAGCTATGATCCTGGAATTTAATAAAGGAAATATAATATTCTGGTCCTCCTCCCATACAAATAGCCATACACACACATACACACACTCACACTCACACACACACACACACACACACACACACACACACACACACACACACACACACACGGGAAGATAGCCTATTGGGTAGATAGGATTGTACTCAGGTTCCTGTTCTTGCATGTCAAAAGTGACTATTCATTGTCTATCCTAAAGAATTAGGAAATAATATATTTCAATTTGGATTAAGATACTACAACCATGGCAGTTCATTCTCTCTCTCTCTCTCTCTCTCTCTCTCTCTCTCTCTCTCTCTCTCTCTCTGTGTGTGTGTGTGTGTGTGTGTGTGCGTGCGTGTGCGTGTGCATGTGTGTGTGTGTGTGTATGTGTGTGTGGTGTGTGAAAGAAGAAGAAGAAGAAGAAGAAGAAGAAGAAGAAGAAGAAGAAGAAGAAGAAGAAGAAGAAGAAGAAGAAGAATCTCTAGGTAAGATTTGTTTCATGCAGTGTCTAGCACTATGTATGACCATTCATGTCTTTTTTCCACCAGCAGGTGGAGAAATCTACTGCACTACATATCCCTTCAGCTAGCCATCAATGAGTTTTCTGTTAAGTCATGGTTGATTTTTCTTTAGCCTGCATTCAGAATGAGTGATTTTTTTCAGTAACAGACTCTTACCGTAAAGTTATGGAGTCAAAAGTAAAATCAATCTCAATAGTCCATATGGATCTGAATGCCTCTGTAGGCCCCCAGACCCATAACTCATAAGAAAGCACCCATGTTTCTCTCTGAGATTTTTATTTATTAACCCATGTTTTCTGGGAGCAGCATTGTCCATCTATGCTGGGTACCTTTATGATGGTACAGTGGCAAGATTGTGATGTTGATTGTATTTAAAGCCTGATGCTCAGAAGGGAATTCCTGACTGTTGTCATATACATGGTCAAAACACATGGCTAAGGAATTCATAGAACCCAAATGAAGTTTTTCTAAATGGCCAAATTATGAAACTTCCTTCTAAATAGTTATGGTTATGCCTATAGATTTACACTGTTTTAAACTTCGGTCAGAAAAGCTTCTTACTACAATGGGTAGTGGTCAATGCAGAGACTCATAGCTATTCAAAGTGCTGGAAATGAGTGACTCTGAGTACTTTGGTCATCTATAGTGGGAGATCTGCCGGCAAGGTTCAAGGGACATCACAGAAGAGGAGATGAAAGAATATAAGAGCCTGGGGAAGAGAGTTGTGAAATACTGTCCTCTGGACATGGCATAACTGTTGTGCACATCAAATCACAACATCTATTGTTACCTGCCCAAGACCTACACAAAATCAAATCATTAAAATTTCCAAAATAAAGTTGGAAGGAGATCCTAAGCTTCGCTGTATCTAAAGAGTTATTGGCAGCTGGTGATTGCTAAAGGAGGGAGGGTTTTTCTTCTTTGAGGGATGACTAAATACAGATTGTCTGTGACCCAGTGCATGACCCTTCAGCTACACACATCTGAGAAGCACTGAATGGACTGAGTGTGTTATAAATAAAATAATACTTGGAGCTGGAAAGAATATGTGTATGTAGGGACCATGGAGATTTGGAGGGAGAGAGCAGAAGCAGATATGATTAAGAAATATTTTATAAACATATGAGATTTTCAAGGGACAAAAACTAAAAATAAATATTACAAACTAAATGGATGTTTTAAGAGATTAAGAAAAGAATTTGAATTTATTATGCATATATTTACATTGGCAATTCAGAGCACTTGATAAGTGGTTTCACATTAGTTCAATGTTGCTAGACTAAAATGTTGTTTTACAATCTCTTGAATTTTTCTTCACAATTAGCTTCAATTTAATTGGCCAAAATGACCAAGCCTAATTCTAAGCAACAGTCAATTGAGAATCATGATCCTTCCAAACAAGGTTTCTCCTATTCCTAGAATGGGTTAAAAGATTCATCAGATCTAACATGAAATACATAACCATGAACACTTCCACTCTGAAAATGTCTTCTCATTATTAGTTCTGCCTTGACCTTCAGGAAACCACCAACATATACTTGACTAATTAAATCTTGACTCAGGTGTTTGGTTGTTCTTTTTTTCAGATATGATTTACTCAATGGATTATTTCTCTTTAAGAGTAACCAAGTTCCCAATCTAAGTATACCTCCAAGCATTCCCAAGTACACTACATAGGAATTGGAGAAGACTTAGAAAACACATAAAGAAAAAGAGGACAGTTCAGTGAAAACCCACATGTTAGCACCATGCACATAGAACCAAGGGAAGGGAAAGAGAAGGAGGGAAGGGAGGGAAAGGAGGGAAGGGGAATAGGCCGGAAGAGGTGTGAAGAGGAGTAAAGGGAATAAGAATTGGTAAAGAAGAGGAGAAGAAAGGAGGGAGGGAACGGGAAAAGGAGGCCACTAAAGCCATGTCTTTCACACAGAGAAACAAAGGCACATCAATATTTAGCACACATTGCTATTAACCAAGTCAGCATCAGCAAATCACATACACAAACATTTAAAATTCAGTCATACAATTCACCAAAGACCCAAGTTAAGAACTCCTTAAAAATATGAAGAACAAAGAGAAGAACGCCTGGTCACTCTAGCATAAAAATCTGAAATGGAATTGTTGGGGGTGGTTTCTTCTGCACCTGATCTGAAAGTCAGAAATAATATCATCAAAGAGACTAAACCACTCTGGTATATACTGTGTTTAAAAAAAAAGAGTGGGAGGTAGATGGCTATTTTAAAAGCAGGGCACAGATTGAAAGAGAGACCTTGAGGTCTGTCACTTCAGAGTTCCCTTTTCTGTTGCGACACAATGGTCATATTTTGCAGGGCCATTGGGTCAGCCATTTAGAATGAATCTTTCTGCTTAATAAGCCTTCTGATTGCTTGATTGTTGTCATTGTTTCTGCAGCAATCTTTTGCTCCGGCAAATAGGATGCCATTCCCCTTCTTTCTTGGCACTGCCACAGCCCTTCTGGAAGAGACTGCTGTCCCAGAAGTCAACGCTGCCCATCACTGTGGCATTTGTAAGGGAACTCTCAATGCAGGGCAGCACTTCCAAATTGCATACCATCTGGGTGAAACATGAGCAAAACTGCAATAAATCACTCATCATGTTGTGAAATTTTATGGAAATTCATATAATTTAAAAAATTTTTATCACGTGGTTATTCCCCCAATAGATTTATAGCAAGCAGATTTATTTGCTAATAACCTCATGATTGCAGCTTCGTTTGTTAGTTGCTTTATGCCTTGTGTAAAAATGTCATCTTTTTATCACTAGCAAGGGAGCCTTGATTCAAAACCTTTTAATACGTTGGCTTTTGTGCAGATGGGTTTCAGTCATTCAATGTGCTTCATGAAGTCTGAGTCCATGGTACTAGCATTTTAAGAACATTTCTATAATAAATAAAATCTTTGGCATTATGTTTTGATTGAGTTTTACCTTTATCCAACTGTGACATGTATACTTCTCATACAATAAAACTGTAGTTTAGATCAAAAAGGGGACAAAACCCAAGATTGACTAAAAGAGATTGAGTGTGATTTTCCCAATACTTTCTAAGGGAAACACACAGCATTACCACATGAACAGAGCTGGCGAACAAGCATGCACAGGAAATGTGAAACAATGAGAAAGCTCTAGCAAAATTGTTTCCAACTGAAGAAATGGAAGAGATTAGAGTGGGCTTTCCTGAACTGGGAGAGATGTCTCAGTGGTTGAGAGCATTTGCTGCTCTTGGAGAGGGCCCTGCTTCAGGTACCACCACTCACATGGTGGCCTACAACTGCTTGTGGTTCAAAGGGATCTCACGCCTCTTCCTGCCTCTGAGGATACCAGGCAGGCACACGGTGCCTGTGCATACACTCATGCACATGAAATAAAAAGAAATAAACATTTTAAATGGCCTTTCTTCCCTCCTTCACTTCTCTTCTGCACATCTTACCTTCACAGAAGACATCACACACTGCAAGATCCCTGTGGAATTCAAGTTGAATGGACTGAAAAGTAGATCGTGCTACAGCACAAATGAATAGACGTAGGACAGTGGCATAGATTGGGTACCACAGGGTACAGACCACACATGGGCTTAAATGATTCCCTTCTCTTACTTTACTTCAGAAAAAGTATTTTCTGGGAGCCTATCTTTCTAAACAATAGTAAAGTTGGTATTTTTCATACAGTATGCTGATTATATGGACCAAAAAAAAAAGCAGCTATTGAAACATGAAAGGACGTTGGTGTTAAGAATAATAAACTAGTACAGATGCTATGGAAATCTATATGGATGTTCCTCAAAAGTTAAAAAACAGAATTACCATATGATAATACTATGTCACTGCTGAGGGATTAGTCAGTTTACTATGGAAACATTTATATACAGGTTTGCTGCAGCATTATTCCTAACCAGTGTAGTTGTGAAGTCAGCCTAGGCATCCATCAATGGATGAGTCGGTAAGAAAAAAATGTGGCCTGCAAATTAAACTGAGTTGTATTCAAACAGAAAGAAAAATAATGCTATTTGTAGGAAAGCAAATGTAATTTGGGATCAATGCATAAAGTGCTAGCCTCACAATGACATCTTTACAAGTTTCCTTCCTCAGTGTGATCTGATAAAGTAAATACATAAATAACAGGATATAACAGTGAAAGAGGAGGACTATTAGGAGAGAAATAGAAGCATTGAGAATAAGAAAGGTAATTGAGAGGGAACACAAAGAAAGAACATCCTGGAACATATTGGCACAGGAGATAACTTCCTGAACAGAACACCAACAGCCCAGGCCTTAATGTCAACAATTAATAAATGGGACCTCATGAGGCTGAGAAGCTTCTGTAAGGCAGGAGACATTGTCAAGAGAACAAAGAGACAGCCTACAGAGTGGGAAAAGATCTTCACCAACCCTACATCTGACAAAGGGCTAATATCCAAAATCTATAAAGAACTCAAGAAAGTAAACGCCACCAAACCAAATAACCCAATTGAGAAATGGGGCTTGGAACTAAACAGAGAATTCTCAACAGAGGAATATCAAATGGCGGAGAAACACTTAAAGAAATGCTTCATCTTCCTTAGTCATCAGGGAAATGAAAATCAAAACAATTTTGAAATTCCATCTTACACCCATCAAAATGGCTAAGATCAAAAATTCAAGCAACACCACATGCTGGCAAGGATGCAGAGAGAAAGGAACACTCTTTCATTGATGGTTGGAATGCAAACTAGTACAGCTACTTTGGAAATCTATCTGGTGCTATCTCAGAAAACTGGGAACAGGGCTTCCTCAAGAATCAGCTATTCCACTCCTTGGAATATACCCAGAAGATGCTCCAGCACACAACAAGAAAATTTTCTCAACCATGTTCATAGCAGCCTTATTCATAATAGCCAGATCATGGAAACAGCCTAAGTGTCCACTAGTAGAAGAATGGATAAAGAAACTGTGGTACATACACACTATGGAATACTACTCAGCTATTAAAAACAAGGAATTTCCAAATTTCTGGACAAATGGATTGAGCTAGAAATGATCATAATGAGTGAGTTAGCCCAGAAACAGAAAGAGTCAAATGGTATATACTCACTTATATCTGCTTACTATCCCAAGGGCCATGTCTCATGAAAGTCTTCACTTACCAGGAAACTGGGACAGAGGGGAAGACATCCTACTGGGACTCTAGATGAGAGAAGCATGGGAGAATGGCAAAGTAGAAGGATCCAGAGGGTCCTAGAAACCTACAAGTAGAACATTATGATAGGCAGATTTGGGCCCAGGGGTCCCGCTCAAACTATGGCACTAGCTATGGACAGTACAGGCCATAAACTTCAAACACCTACCCAGATCTAGCCAATGGACAGGACATTCTCCACAGTTGAGTGGAGAGTAGGGTATGACTTTCACATGTACTCTGGTGCCTCCTATTTGACCTTGTCCCCTGGAGGGGGAGACCTGGTGGCACTCAGAGGAAGGATAGCAGGCTACCAAGAAGAGACTTGATACCCTATGAGCATATAAAGGGGGAGGAAGTCCCCCTCAGGAACAGTCATAGGGGAGGGGAATAAGGGGAAAATGGGAGGGAGGGAAGAATGGGAGGATACAAGGGATGGGATAACCATTGAGATGTAACAAGAATAAATTAATTAAAAATAATAATTGGGCACTAGCCCAAAAGACCCATCCCATGAAAGTCTTCACTTACCAGGAGATTGGGCTAGAATTGAGGACATCCTACTGAGACTCTAGAGAATAGAAATATAGGAGATGGAGAAATAGAAGGACCCAGGGGGTCCTAGAAACCTATAAGAAGAACATCATGATAAGTGGATGGGGGCCCTAGGGGTTTGCTCAAACTATTGTACTAACCAAGGACAATACACTGAACCCCTACTCTGATCTACCCAATGGACAGGACATTCTCCACAGTTATATGCAGAGTGGGGACTGACTTTACATGAACTCTGGTGCTCCATATTTAAACACCTCCCCTTGGTGGGGAGGCCTGGTGGCACTCAAAGAAAGAATAAGCAGGCTACCAAGATGAGACTTGATAGCCTATGACCATATAGTGGGGGAAGAGGTCCTGCTAGGTCATAGACCTAGGGGAGGGGAATAGGGTGAAAGCGAGATGGAGGGAGGAATGGGAGGATACGAGTGATGGGATAACAATTGAGTTGTAATATGAATAAATTAATAAAATTAAAATTAAAAGTTAAAAAAAGAAAAAAGATTACAAATAAAAGTTAATAATTTGTTTGAAATTTTAAGATCTGAAAATGAGAAACTTGCTAATGATATTTAATAGATAGTAACTTTATTCCTACAGTTAATAAGATGTGTTGAAAACAGTGACTAGGTACATTCATATACTTCAGTAGTTGAAGCAATTTATTTTAATTTATTCCTAAGAATTTCAAGCATATATTAATATAATTTCCTTATTATGAACTAATTTTATTCACATATTTTTGTTCTTTAATAATTTGATCAAATTTTATTTTTTCTTTAGTACTTTCTCATCATATGTGAGTTTAGAAATGAACAGTTTCCACTTTAAATTCATTGTCAAAAAATATGGTTCTTTTCTTCTAATGCTACAGATTCATCTTTTCTTCATGGTTCTTTTCATCACATTTTTTACTTTTTATTTCTTAGATTGTAAATAAAAGGGTTTAATAACGGAAATACAAGGCTATTTAAAAAAAAAAGAAAGAACATTATCTGCACGTTCTGAAATGTCATAATTTGTACCTGAACACTTTATACAATTAAACAAAAGAGGGGAAGATTTATCATTAAAGAAATAAAGAGGCCTTTCAAGTTGGTAATGTGCTATCTGCATATGCATAAGGATTTGACACCGAAATGCCAACACTGACATACAAAGCCAGGCTTAGAGGTGAGTATCCAGCACTGGACAGATGGAAACCCATGGACCTTGGAACTCACTGACTGGGGCCATCAGGCCAATTGAAGAGCTCCTATTTCAATGAGAGCTCTTGTTGCAAAAAACTAAAGTGGAATGAGTTTGAAGAAGACACCCACATCAATTTCCGGCCTCCACACACATGCATACTCACTTATGTTTTCACATGCACAGGTACAATGAAGAACACACACACACACACAAACATACATATACACACACACTAAAAAGAAAAGCAAAGAAAGCTCATGTTCCTAATTGCACTGAAGGAAGATTACATTTGCTAAGGTTGGTTATTTCCAAGTTTGTTTTGCGATGTGATATTTTATAGGACTTTGTGGCAGTGTTCATAATGAGCTCCTCCTGCTTTTTTAGTTTCTGATACCTGGATGTTGTCACTACCTCTCTCTGTCTCCCGCACACACGTCATAGAGGAGACATTGGACGCCCTCCTTCACGTAGGTTTATCCTTATGTCAAAATCCTGTGTAAACTTCATTTTCTTAGTAAAATTATGAAATTGTAAAGAAACCAAAGTTTGATTTATCTAATAAATTGTTTTAGAATTCTACATTCACACATGTATAAACCATTACCCGCATTCTTCCCACATAAGCTGATTTTATGAGAGGGCTGGGGCTCACGTTCCTTTTCTACTGCATCCTCTGAGACTTCCAAGATGCCCTGAATCTTTCTCTGTTAACTTACTGATCTCCCTGTTTTAAATCTGGATAAAGAAAAGGAAAGTTTCCCATGTGTGCATCATGCCTATACAACACAGTGCTGTTGGTCAGCTGTACTCTTTAACATTTAGCATTAATAAAACAGACAATAAGTGGGCTTGGGGCTCAGTCAGTAAGAGCAGTTGGTCTTTAAATATGAGGACCTGAGTTATAATTCCCGGTAAAGAATGATACAGCAGGATCGCATTGTCTCCTCCTCTGGCCTCTGTGTGAACACACACACACACACACACACACACACACACACACACACACACACACACGCATGCATGCACTCATGCACACACTCATGTGTGTGAGCATACAGAGAGGGAGGGGAAATTGGTGATGAGATGACTGCTGTCTCACTAAATTCTTTCCCACACCAAGTACATAGAAAATATAGTTCTGTCTTTCACCCATCTGTGGCCTCTGTCACTAGTTTTAGAATGATAGGGTGTTGTACCTTTGAGGTCATCAGACACAAAGACAATGGCTTGGGCATTACCAACAGAATTTCAGAGCACCTGTGAAGACATGTGAGCTTTTGTCAGCTTTCCCTGTTTATAAAGATTTGTATGACTATTTATTAACTTCCTGTGTAACTTAACTAATACTTAATGATTATTTCTTTTTTCTTTTTTTCTTTTTTATTTTATTTTATTTATTTAATTAATGTATTCAGATTACAATTAAATTGTTATCCAATCATTTGTATCCTCCTATTCTTCTTTCCCTCCCACTTTTACCCTATTCCCCTCCTCTAAGTCTAAGACCAAGGGGGACCTCCTTCCCCACTATATAGTCATAGGCTATCAAGTCTCATTTGGTAGTTGCCTTATTCTTTCTTTGAGTACCGTCAGGCCTCCCCACCAAGGAGAGATGGTCAAATATGGGTAATCAGAGTTCATGTCATTGTCAGTCTCCACTATCCACATAACTGTGGAGAATGTCCTGTCCATTGGCTAGATTAGAGTAGGGGTTCAATGTTTACTACTTGTATTGTCCTTAGTTAGTACAATAGTTTGAACAGACCTCCCTGACCCCGATCCACCCGTTATGATGTTCTTTTTGTAGGTTTCTAGGACACTCTGGGTCCTTCAATTTCCCCACATCCTATATTTCTGTTACCTAGAGTTCCAGTAGGATGTTCACACATCTATCTCAATCTCATGGTAAGTGAAGACTTTTGTGGGACATGCCATTTTGGCTAGTGTCAAATTATAAGTGAGTATATACCATGTGAGTCTTTCTGCTTCTGGGATTATTTCATTGTTAGTTCTTAGTTATAATTTTGCTGCTGTTATGAATCATAATGTAACTATGTGATATGCAGGATATCTGACATGTGACCTCCAAAAGGGCCACATCCCAAAGGTTGAGAACCATCTCATGGGTAGGTATCTACCTTTGAGTTTTTAATTTTTTGCTTCCTGCTATATTTACATTTCTCAGAGTCAATGCATAAACCACTAATTTGACACATAAATTGAATTTAGTTACCCAAACATGATAGTGCCATTTTCTAAGTATTTAATTTTCTTAGGTCCTTGATTTGTTTCCACTGAGGATGTCTGAGCCATTTACTTGTGTAAGTGAAGTGATATATTTACATACAACTTTTTTATGCATTTGCATACATTAGTGAATATTTTACACAGCAGCATGATTTACATGTTTCCAGATTCAACAATATTCTAATGCATTAGAGTCCCCAATAAGACAGGAACCATCAGTTATGCAAGCCATTAAGTGGAGAAGGATTAAGTTAAGCTAAAATTTACCGGTGTGTGGTGCACTAAAGAACATTATCTGTTGCATAAATGCTATAATATAATTCGTGATTTCTACACTAGCCAAAACCAAAGTAACTTCATGTTAAGAATCTTGCTTGAATGAGTGAGAATATTTTGTCACAAGGGATAAATAAATTTCCTTTGTTAGTAGGGAACTTTTATTACATGTCTTAATTTTTTATGGCAGTGTCTCAAAAGTTCTCTCTAAGTTTGTAATATACAGACATTTCTCCTTGTATACATATACATTCAGTTATTTTTACTAGAGAAGTAAAAGAATATGATATAACTGATGACTCAATCAATTTGAATTGATTCCCATCAGAAACAGGACTACACGTGGAAGCGTGACACAGAAAGAACCTTGAAACAATACTGAAAAATCTAGATTTTATGACACTTTTAGCACATGATTTCTCTACAGCAGAACTCTTGACCTGTTCGGACCATGATTCTTATAGGCACTGCCCTGTATACTGTATACTATAAGATGTTCATCAACATCTCTGGTTTTCCTATGAATTCCAATAGCAGTGTCCTAGATGTGAAAAAAAAAGTCCCTGTAAAGTTGTTAGATCTGTCATAGGAGTAACATTGCTCCAACCTGGAAAGTGTCAACACCCACAATACCCTGCAGCTCATGCCTTCCCTCTTTCTTTCCTGAAAAACTTTGACTCAAGAGGTGTTATGTGAAGCTCCTTGGGTAAGGACATTATGGAATGTAGTGAGAGAACTGCAGTGTCCAGAGCAAGATATTTAAGAACACAAATTCAGAATTGCCCCAGGCTATCCCTGTTGACATCTTCTGTAAGGCTTTGGTATAGAACAATGGACAGCACAGGATGCCAGGGCATAGGAGAGTCAAAGAATACCATGCCGGATGACAAGGGGTAAAGAGGGTCAAAGGGTACAGTGCAGGATGACTAACAGGGCATTAGGAGGGTCAAAGGGTACCGTGCAGGATGACACGGCATTAGGAGGGTCAACGGATACTGTGCAGGATGCCACGGCATTAGGAGGGACAAAGGGTACCATGCAGAAGGAAGGCAGTGCATACACCTGAGGCTGAAGGGTTGGAGGTAGTTGGACAAGCCAGTTCTGATTCTCACATAAACTCATGTGATAGTAGAAAAGTACATGGCATTGAGAGGATTTGATGACCTATGAGATAAAGGCCCCAAGACCTGTGGAGACACCCTGCAATGGCACAGCAGTCAGTTCCACTAGTCAAATGTTCGGAAAATTTGAACACTAGAACAAATAATATTAATAAATGTTATAACCCATTGATAAAGATAATGATACATGAGTCTATACTAATAAAACACACAGATGGTATATACATGAACGTTTTCAGATTTTTAAAGTCAGTCTCCACAAAATATTTCTTAGTTATTAAGAGAAAACAGTAACTTCAAAGAGAAAAATCCTGATAGGCATGGCAGTAGCAAACTCACGAAGCCATTATCAAAAATAAGCCACATAAAAATCATGTCCCAGAGAATAAAGAGGGATATCGCTGTGAGATGTCCCTTTCAAATATGCAGAAGGTAAAAATCTATGGACAACAAACACATGTAAATAAAATAACAGACAAATCTAAAATACTGAGACCCATAGTTGCTTCAAAAAGTCAAGGTAGCAAATGTCAAGAAAAGCTGGAACAACTCGTCATTATATATATGCTATGCTGTAAGTTTCATTATGGGTGGGATCCCACCATATTTCATGGAGGGTTATAAATGCGAATATGAGCCGGGCGTGGTGGCGCACACCTTTAATCCCAGCACTCGGGAGGCAGAGGAGGGCGGATCGCTGTGAGTTCGAGGCCAGCCTGGTCTACAAAGTGAGTCCAGGACAGCCAAGGCTAACACAGAGAGACCCTGTCTCGAAAAACCCAAATAAATAAATAAATAAATAAACGCGAATATGACAACATTGATGTATAGGATTGAAAAGGGAATGAGGATAGACATGGCTTAGCAGTTAAAGGGCTTACAGATTTTGCAGAGGGCTAAAGTTCAGCTCCCAGCCCCTATGTCAAGCAGCCTACACTCTCCTGTAACTCCTGCTCCAGGGAATCCAATGCCTGTCTTCTGCAAGAATCTGCACACAAATCCACGTGCCCAGACACCGACACACACAGACACGGTTAGAAAGAAAATGAATCTTTAAAAGAAAATGAAAGACGAAGGACGCATTATTGGAAGAACGCATTTGAAATAATACTCACGTATAAATGCCCAGCCTTTCAGGGGAGTTGGATGAACCCATTTTAAGTGTGTGAAAGTATAACGGACACCTGTGGTGGATACCTTTTCAACCACAGTACCTTTTCCCTATTAAAACTGTCTCCATTTTTGCCTTTTGAGAGTCTGGTGTTAGATCCCCCATGCTCTCTCTGTGCATAAATTCTATTCTACCTACCAAGCTAAAAGAAAGGAGGGCAGGGAAGGCAATGTCAGAGAGCTGAAAGATGAGGACCAGCCTCCCCCCTGATCGGACCCAGCTCATTTGCGCAGCATTGTTCTTCGGCCAGGCAGAGAACAATGCAGGCTCTTTCAAGCTTGCCAGGAGATCACCTCATCAACATGATGAGCAATCTAACCAGCACTCGAAGTCTATACCTGGTGGATTGGGTTCAAATCACTTTCATTTCCTTCACAATACTAATGAGGCTCAAGGTCAAGGCAGCAACCCACTGTCTGCCTTTGCTTTCTACAGGGCTCAAGGTCAAGGTAGCAAGCAATTCCCTGTCTGCCTTTGCTTTCTACAGAGCCGCAGTCCCCAGGGTCACCTGTCAAATGGGTTTTTAAGGGAAAAGGGAAATTCTCCCTTTCCTATTATACAAATAAGAACATCTGGGAAACGCGGCTGAGACTCTGACAAGAGGAACGCTGTTGCAGCAGCATTATTCTTCCGGCCCACCTTCAGTCTCTTTGCATCCTGCAAATAGTAGTTGCTTATCAGCTCATTGCCACGCTCGACATTAATTAATATCACCCCAGGCCACCTCTGAAGCTCTGTGCCTTGCAATTGGTGTCGGGCGGGGGTTGGGGGGGGTGGGGGGACAGAACGCAACATCTGCCAAGAAATATTTATTTATTCACTAGGCTTTCTAGAACCTATCACCATAATCCTTATCCTCAGAAAATGAAAGCCTGCAATAACACAAATCATTGGCAGGCTATGACACCACTTGAACGATTGCTCCTGCTTCTAAATGCAAACTGCCTTATTACTGGGACAGGCTTCAAGTAAAAAGCAAAGCAGAACCCCCTCCCCCTTTCCTTGGCTCCGATACCCGCCTCTTTCCAGGATGCTCTCGAAGCACAGAACCCCTTCATAGTCTTAAAGCACACACCAAAGGTGGTCTAATGGTGCTACATGCCAGCGTAGCTATGGTTTGTCATTGTCCCCAAAAGGGAAAGATGTTCTTTAAATTAATTATATAAATGAACGAAATGCTGTAAGCTGAATGTCAGCCAAGTGATTCATTTTTTTCCAGCTTTTAGGTGTTTTCTCCTCCATTGCAATCTATAATAATTCCCACTATGAATATTGCATAGCCTGACATTAATTATACATGCCAATGAAATATGACACTCACTGTGTCCTTCCCATGGTCCACATTGATCAGAACTCTCTGCTTCTGTACAGAGACCCATGGGAGATCACACAGGGATTTAATGGTGGAGAATCTTCTGGAATTTCTTTTAATAAAATATTTCCATATCCACTTTTTTCTACAAAGTAATTCAATATGGAAATACTATCCATTTTTTCCAAATGTCATTTTATATATATATTTAAAAACTTCCTATCACCTCTTACAAAATATATTCTCATTCAAATTTCAAAAGGTTTAAACAAAATATATATGTATACAAATTTTTCAGACAATAAAAGCATGTAAACATTAGCTATGCACAAACTCATAATGAGGAACACAAGAACATGAATTGTCAAGTTTAATTTCTGTTTTTGTTTGGGGTATTATGCTGCTTTTAATCAGAAAAGGTTATGTTTTGTGAAGTAACCAGGCGTAGAAAAGCATGAGCATCCTTTTCTCTCTCATATGCGAACACCTTAGCTTCTCATTGTTAAATACATGTGTTTTTATGTGATCAAATGTGGGGAGAAATTAGAAGGGGACCCATGAGATTAGCACAAAGAAGGCTTTAAGAAAGAAAGGGTGTGGATTGCAATAAAACACATGCGATATAAGTACAACAGGAAATACTGAGGCCAGAAGAATGCAGCAGGAGACAGGGCATGGGAGAGAAGTGGAGGGTGAGGGCAAAGCAGCCAAAAGTAAGTATATAAACACGGGAGGAAACATGTTACACTGTACGCTAACTTAAAAGTGCTACATAAACACATTATCTAATGGACATAGTGTTTAGAAGCAGCCTTCTCCCAAACCCTGAAGGAGCTTTTAGAAGACTGAGGCCTTCTCTCCTTGAGAAGACAGATTCTGAGGTGGATGTGCTTGAAGAATTATTCACCTTTGCTGTTTATATTTTGTCATCATATCTATTAGAAAATACCCTTACTTCTGGTGAGTTTGCGTTCTATTTTTCTGATACAATAAAGAGTGAGATGGTTCAAAATAATTTCCTGTAAAAACATTGAAACAGTGGGGAAGGAGGATTTAAAAAAAAAATCCTCCAGGGTGCTGTCATTAACATCTTCTTCTATGAACTGAACTCCTGGATTCTATAAGAGTGATTAACAAGGACAAATAGCTCAGGTGACCACTGTAAGACAAGAGATATAATTAGATACAATAGTATTTAAACAAAAGGTACAGTGAAATACATATTTTAAGAGTCAATAAATATTACAAGAAGGCAAACATTTTATTACTTAATATCCTGATAAACCTCCGCATTTCTAATTTTTAGTTACTTTGTGACCATGTGCTCTCTATACCAGTGATTTTTTAATGGATTCGCTTGGGTTTTCCTCTCATATAAGTCAAGAGCATCTGTTTTCACTATTGATCATTCAAAAATGTTTTGGCTGCTAGTTTGTCTTTAATATTTCCAATGTATTTTATGATCTTTATCAAGTTTACTGTACTAGGAAGTGTCACATACCGGCATACAAATACGCACATACACATGGACATAAGAGGACTTACAATTTCCCCAAATGTCTGCTCTTGCTCAC
This sequence comes from Acomys minous, assembly GCF_964271855.1. Classification (NCBI taxonomy): domain Eukaryota; kingdom Metazoa; phylum Chordata; class Mammalia; order Rodentia; family Muridae; genus Acomys; species Acomys minous. Next base: position 67,670,721 of record NC_140486.1, read on the forward strand.
TACAAACCCTGCCTTTCTATTATCCAGACTGAGGGCCGCATAAGGCTGCTACTATCACCCACAGGAACCAGAACGCCAACGGCTTCATTTGGAACAAAGAAGACCGTCAGCTGCCAAGACACCGCCTGCAGAAGGCAGTCAGTGTCCCACCTGAACTCCTCTACTTTTGAAAGTTCTACTTTTCTTTTTTCTCTTTGCTTTTTAACGTTCTGAAGACAGAAACAGGCCCTCATGCGAAGCACTCACTCTTGGGAGGGAGCCAGGCCTCTTTTGTGCTCAGCCTTGGGTCTACCTACCGGAAGGCTCCACTTTAGTCCCGACTGCACCTCCATTTCATGAAAACCCGTCCGTTTTTCCAGGCACTGATTTGAAACTTCATGCGGCTGAAATGCTATGAAGCTGGGCTTTTTTGCCTCTGTGGTAAATGTTTTTGGTTTTGATTTTGTTTTGTTTTGTTTTGTTTTGTTTTTTGCAGAGGTGGGGCGGTGTGAGGAGTGGGACAGGGTTTTTCTGTGTAGCCTTGGCTGTCCTGGACTCTCTTTGTAGACTTGGCTAGCCTCAAACACCCAGAGATCTGCCTGCCTTTGCCTCCCTGAGTGCTGGGATTAAAGGTGTGGTCTCCCACACCCAACTGATAAACTGTTCTTATCTGAGACAGAAAAACAACACAGATATTAACATCAACAAAACAGGAACACTCTCCTATAAATGTGCTTGCCTGTGGGGCTGTTTGGAGGGGTTCCACTCTGTTCTGCATTTGAAACTCAATGCTATGTGACTAACAAAACACAAAGACTATCTTACATGTGTCTCATTAAGCCACAATTAAGGAACATGACACAATCCCCACTTTTGCATTTTTAGGTGAGCACTATGATTTATTTAGTCCACAGCCGAATAATTTCAATGTTGAGATGAGGTTGGCAAGGCAGAAAAACCTAAACTAGCTGCGAAACAATTTTGGTACTCCATTGTGGAAATGCTTCCATAGATTCTGCCTGAATCAGAATTTGAATGGAGTCTTTGCCTAGAAGACCCCCCCCATCCCCGAGTTTTTTTTTTTAACATGATTTATCTGTACTGCAGTCAGACTACGTGGCCTTTTGTGTCTACCTTTTCTTTTATCAAGATAGAGGGTACTCAGGGAAGACTGAGGGGTGGGGGTGTTCTCTTAAAGACGGTAAAGGTTGGACTTTAACATAATTAACAGTTTTCAGATGCTGTGAACATAATGGCTTGCCATGCTTGTCTATTTAGTTATTGTATTTCCAAAATGCTTTGGGCTTCCTGGTTTTACAGTGTGAAGAGCAGACATGGCTTGGTTTTACATTCTAAAGAAAGGATGTGGTTTTACAGTGTTGTTTATATCTTCTTTTAAGGGGGCCTGAGAACATATCCCAGGCTTTAAAGAAAATATAGCCAACAAATTTGATTTGTTGTTTAGTTTTTTATTTTGGTTTTGTTTGGTTTGGTTTTGTCCCAGGGGAATGCCCACATCAGTAGTAAATTCAAGGGCAAGGTTGGATGGTCCTGTTAGAATTTATCTTCAACACTTATAAAATATTTCTTATTTTACATTGGGCTTAAATATCCGATAATCCTCAATGGTATGATGTCTTCTTGTTTCTAAGGACATTAAACAAACAAACAAACAAACAAACAAAATTCGGTTCCGGTACCTCAACGTTTACATTTGCAAGCAAATTAACATCATAAAGCACAGAGCTTTTTACATTCAAAACTCTAAAGACTCTATATAACTAATGGACCATTTTACAAGATAAAAATAAAAGATTAAAAAAAATAATAAGTTCTATGGCCATAGTGTGAAGTAACTTGCAATTTATAGGATTTAAAAACAACCACTAATGCTTGAGCTAAGTTTTCCATCTTTCCGTGCTTTAGCAGAGGGGATGATTTATTTCTTAAATATGAAAGTGCGATGGAAACCTTCCCGGGTGCATTTCCTTTGTGTTGCAGGGGACAGGCTAGTTGCTATGCAGTAAATTACAGTGGTAAGTACAAGGATGTGTTCAGCCCAGCCTCATAAAATATGCAAACACTGTTTTCTAAACAAGGCAGAGGTGTGGGAATAGTAACAATGGTGGACTTTCTCCCTAAACAGTCAGGAACCTAGCAGGGGTGGGGTTCCCTCCTAGCTTTGAGGGAAGGTAGGTGCCACCTGCTCAGATTATAAGGAGCTTTCGATATATCAGTTTCATCCAAAGTAATATTCTGGTTACGAAAGACAATACTTATGAAATAAATTGTTCAGTACTAGAAAAACTGACTGCTCTTCTTGTCTCTTAAGGCTGGAAACTCACAAACAAACATTCTCTCTGTGTCTCTCTCTGTCTCTCTCTGTCTCTTTCTGTCCCTGTTTCTGTCTCCCTGTCTCTCTGTCTCTGTCTCTCTCTCTCTCTCCCTCCCTGCCTTCCTCTCTCCCTCCTTCCCTCTTTCTCTCTGTCTCTCTCTGTGTGGCTTTCTGACTCTGTCTCTGTCTGTCTGTCTCTCTCTGTCTCTGTGGCTTTCTGACTCTGTCTTTGTCTCTGTCTCTCTGTCTCTGTCTCTCTCTCTCCCTCCCTCTCCCTCTTCCTCTCCCTGCCTTCCTCTCTCCCTCCCTCCCTCCTTCTCTCTTTCTCTCTCTCTCTCTCTCTCTCTCTCTCTCTCTCTCTCTCTGGCTTTCTGACTCTGTCTTTGTCTCTGTCTCTCTCTGTGTGTCTCTCTCTCCCTCTCTTCCTCCATCCCTCCCTCCTTCCCTCCCGCTCGCTCCCTCCCTCTGTGCTTCTTCCCCAACACCCTAGCACAGTTCCCTCACAGTAAACAAAGCTCTACACCTCAGCCACCCTCATCCCTGTGGGAATCTCTGTAGTCCTGCCAAAAGGTAAGAGATTCTCAATAATCTGCCTTGCCCATCTTTATTGCACCAGTGCAGTCCTACAGAGGGCACTCATTAAGTATTTACTAGAGGACTACATGGATAAGGGCAGATGGAAGAGGACAAGTAAAGTCAGCAAGGGGGGGGGGTGTCTCAGTTTCCACACCAGGTACTTTTCATCTTTTTATAGATGCAGTTGAATATAACTTTAAAAGAATGATCCACACCCCAAATCCTTTCTAAAAATGGTTTAAACCAACCAAGGCATTTTAGAAGCTCCTACTGTCTAAAAAGTTCACTTTGTGGAAAGATGACCTAAACAGTAGTTCTCAATTCTATTACAAACAATGAGAGTGATTGAGTGTTCCCATACACTAGGCCAGTATTGATTCCCATCACTTATTTCTCACAGCTCTTATCTATTTATCAGTGGGGAAAGCAAAGAAAAGGAAAGGAATTGAACCATCTTATTGCCACATAGTTTCTTAGTCCATCCCTGCTACTTTAACAGAATACTCAAAAGTGAATGTTTTAGAAAGAAAAAGTCATTTATTATGGAAGCCTGAAAATCAAGGTCAAGAGGCTCACGTGCTGAGGGAATTCATACATACTCTGACATCCTGTGGCAGAAGGCAAAAGGGCAAGAGGACATCTCATAGCAAGCAAGGAGAGTCAAACGAGTCCTTTAGTCACTAGCCCATTCCTGTGATGAGGGCATTAATCCATTCCCAAGGTCTCTGCCCTATGGCCTGATCATCTCTTCAAGGTCTTACTTCTTATTGCTCTGTTGGGGGTTGTGTTTCCAACACAGGAACTTTGAAAGACATATACAAAGGACAGCAGGTAATAAATACAGGAGCTCATGGCTGCGCTGGGATGTGTGTGTGTGTGTGTGTGTGTGTGTGTGTGTGTGTGTGTGTGTGTGTGTTTGCATGTGTGAACAGAATGCAGTATGTCTATGTGCACACAGGGACAAGAGGAAGTCTCAGATACCCAGCTACATCAACAGCAGCCTTACTGTGCTTGGAACTTTCTAAACAAACTGTAGGTTTAATCATTGGGATATATTCTTCTCTATCAAAGTCAACATTAGCATTTGACTCACAGAGTAGTTTCTGGGTGTGAGCTTAAATTACTGACAATGGTATGATGTTTCGGTAAGAGAAACAGTACCCATTTCAGTCACTTCCGTGTGTGCGTTGACAAGTAATGTTACTTGAAATAGTAGATATCACTTGATACTGCTTTATGATGATATGATACAAATAATAGATTTGTCCAACAGAATGTATAAATTATAAACATTACGCAAAGACAGGGGTGTCTTTTGCCAAAGATGGCAAACAGATTTCAACTTTGTGTGAAGATAATAATTCCTAGAGATGCATGCTACAGGCTAATCTACAGACATGCTTCTCCTTGGTTATTATGAGGACTCCCCGACACAAGTCCCCAGAACCCAGGTCAGTGGGCATGGACTCTACAGTCACCGCAGAGCAGCAGCTTCCCAATATATCCTTGTGTCTTGGTTCTTTTTTAAGTTTATTATTTTCTTCTTAGTTAAGTGTGTGTGTGTGTGTGTGTGTGTGTGTGTGTGTATGTGTGTGTGTGTGTGTGTGTTGGGAGGTAGATTGACTTACACATTTTGAGTGCAAACATCTAAAGGTGATAGAGGAGGGCAGCAGATGCCCTGCAGCTGGAGGGACAGAAGGTCCTGCGCTGCTGTGCGCAGGCGTGGGAATAGAGCTCAGATCATCTGCAAGAACAGATGAGCTGCTCTCTTTCTTCCTCTCTATGTAGTTGTTCTCAAGTCAGACTGTGTATTAGACAAGTCTATGAGCTTTTAAAAAGTTTTTTTTTTTAAATTTAAGTCAGGTGTGGTGGGCACACCTTTAATCCCAGCACTCAGGAGGCAGAGGCAAATGGATCCCTCCGAGTTCTAGGCCAGCCTGGTCTACAAAGTGAGTCTAGCACAGCAAGACATACACAGAGAGAAATCCTGTCTCAAAAAAAAAAAAAAAAAAAAAAAAGAAGTTTTTGTATTTACTATTGTATGTGTGCATGTGTGTATATGAACATGTACATGCTACAGTGAAATGCAGTATGAGTCTTTAAGGCATACATTCTGACCATCTTATATGTCAATTACAAAGGCCTAAAATACCTCTAATTGAGGTCATGCTTGCAAATGTAATTTCGTACTCCACGTTGGAATACAGCATGTCCTCTGATAGTTGTGAACTAGAGCATTATCTTGCAGCTGAGAATGGAGTTATTAATGGAACCGTCTTTAATGTAACAACTGCTAAGAAACAAAATAAAAGCAATGCTTAAATGTGAAGCAAAGAATATGGTTAAGGGTAGCTCTCAGAATACCTTGCGTTGTCATCAACCATTTTTCTGTAGTCTAGTTCATTACCTTCAATTAAAGGGATTAAACAAATCATCCATTGCTTATTTTGCAAACTTTCTCATTGTATGATATTTCCAAATGGCAAAAACGTCAATATTTTCTCTTGGAGAGCCTGTAAGTGAAGGCTCTCTCCATAACTACAGAGGCACTGGACGAGGTATAGTTGCAAGACTGCAGCTCTTGAGAAAAAGAGAAAAGTCTCCTGAAGAACTTTGAATATTACTTTTCTTTTGGCTGCCACACCAGAATAATATATCTCTGAAATATTAACATGCAAAGGGCAGTTTCTGAGACCTTTGCCCACCCCCACTAAAATGAAGAAAGGTTGCACACGTTTCTTCTTCCTGCTATGAATAATAAAAAGCCAGGGGATTCCTTGTAGCGGTCCTAGAATAATTATAAAATAGCTGATTAAGTTCAAAGTTAGTATGGAAATCTGTTCCTTTAAAAGTCTTTCATAATCTGCCTCTGAAGGGAGATAATTCTATCAAATTTGAATTAATCCATAGATAATGGCAATCCTATCACCCACCATTAGGTACCTCTATATAGAAAGTTAATAATTCATGTATTCTCAGATTTCACATAAAAAAATAACTCACGGCCAGATTACAGAGGGATTAATGGTAAACACTGTGAGTTACGACAGATACCCCAGGAATAGGATTAATCAACTGCAAACATGTAACCTGACCTAACAATAACAGCCCAGCCACAGATAATTCCTTGGAGAGCAAGGATTTTTGAATGCGAGTCACACAATGATCCCTTTATAGATACAATAAACCATTTTTTAAAATGACACTACTGCTATCATTATACAGTATAATCAGGTCCCCATATTATCATCATTACCAAAGCCTGTAGTAGAATTAATTGTTCTCCATTTATAGTAAAATACAGTCTCTTTGTCAGAAAGCCTAAATTAAAGCATCCCAAAGAGTTCACATTTTGAATACTCAAACTCATGGTTAGCAGCTGCGATGTAACAATGTATTCATTTTATCTTTGATGACATCTTGTGATTTTCTGCATCTTGGGACACTGTGCATCACTTAGGAAGTCCATGGAAAGTGGTAATACATATGCTTTGGACTTTACAGATAACTGAATTGAGAGGACTCCCACCCCACTCTTTATAAATATGTACTAAAATGGACAAGATAAAATTCACCACAGTAACCATTTTTAAATTAATGTCAAGTAACAGCCAGCCCATTCTCTCTGTTCTGAAGCCAGTTCACAGATCTGGCTCAGGCAAAGCTCCTACCATACCCTTCCCAAAGTCCCTGGCAGTAGCTATGATGTTGCCTGTGTGAATTTGATTAGCGGCATAGCTCAAGTAAGTGTAGTAACACAGTAGCTGTCAGATTCAAAACTGGTTTAATTCATTTACCTTAATGCTCTCCAAGTTCCTCCATTTATACCATAATTCAGAAGTCCGGTTTCTTGTAAAGCTGAGAAGTACCATTGTGTGTTCAGATTGCATCTTGCTTATCTTGCACCAGGGAACACTTGGCTTGCCTCCTCCTTTTGGAAATACTATAATGGATAAGGTATCCAAGAGCTCAAGAGGGCAATATTTCTTCTGCCACGCTGCTTTCACTGCCTCCATGTTTATATCCCAAAAGATAGAACTTCTGGTTCATAAAATAATTCCACGTTAATCACTTACAAAATCCCCACATTGTGTTGTGCAGCCGCTGCCACATTTTACGTTTGACACCAAACAAATATGTTTAACTTACAAATTTCTCTGTATCCCCGCCAACATAATATAATGTTTATAAGCATTGAGATTATAACTAATAATCTTACAACTATGGGCTCTCAAATGTTTTTCCAGTGTGTATGTTGGGTTTAATTCTGAGCCTGTTTCTCTTTCTAGAGAAGAAAGTTGTTAAAGTTGAGGGTGTAGGAAATAATATTTTCTGAGAAAATGTGTGCCAATTGGCATATGTAACTGCTTTCACCCACATACTTCATGTTGTCCTTTTCACAAACCTACACTCCTAGAAGCCATTCACACACCTCTAATCATAGCACTGAGGAGAGACAGAGGCAGGGTTATAAATTCATGTCAGTCTACCCTGTAGGGACAGACACTGCCCTTCTTCCTCAAACTACAAGGAGTCAGCCTTGAAATCATACATACAAGAAACATTATATAAGCTGAACAATTAGTGAAAAGGAGGTCATGAAGTTGAAGGAGATCAGAAAGGCGTATATGGAAAGGTTTGGAGGAAGAAAAAAGAAAAAGAGAAAAGCTGTGATTATATTACAGTCTCAAAAACAATACAAGCAAATGCTGATAATGAAAATGTATAATCTTAGTAATTTTTAAATAAATGAGATACATCATTTTAACACTCATAGACTTTTAAGATTTAGAGTTAATCACAAGCTTCCTTGGGAACTGGGGCCAAAAATCTTCAGGGCACTCCTCTAGTTTCATCTGGATAAAGTCCATGAACAACCTGGTTGCTGTAGGGTAGTAATTCCATGCAAAGTGCAGATAGAACTGACCATTGTAAATTTAACATGTTGGGCATCTCATTTTTATTATGATTTCAACATTGCAAAAGGCAAGCCTCAAATAAGAATCATTAAATGCATGCCACCATCATTGCTACAGTATCAAGTGTTGTCAAAGTAAAAATGATGATTCCCCGTCCTCATGGTCAGGGAAGGAGAGCTGAATTCCAGAGAAAACATGCCTAAGGAAGACCAAGGCCGTGGGGCAGGTTGGCCCCTCCCTCTGAAATCTTCTGTTTTTAGCATCCTGACCTGGTAAGATTCTTGCTCTTCTCATGTCTCGCATTTCTTTGTCCACACTCAAGCGTGTTTTGTTCTCCATGATCTAATCATCTCTCTGCACACATTTTGTCCCTGGCTGGCCTTTCAAGCTTTCATCCTATCATTAGAGGCTCCATCACACTTTGATGGCTGGCTTTCAGTGTATCTGCCTCAGCTGTGTGAGGAGCAAGGAGCAAGTGTGCCTGGCAAAGGTAAGTCAAGGACAATCTAGCGCCTACTGTAGTGTTTCTTGTTGATGCCGTGCAATAGAACATAAAAACACTTTCATTGGAACCATTACTATAAAGTGAAGAAAATGTTCTCCGTGTGACTTAAATTATTTTCAACTGAAATTTTCCATTTATTCTTTAGTGTGTGTGTGTGTGTGTGTGTGTGTGTGTGTGTGTGTGTGTGTGTGAGAGAGAGAGAGAGAGAGAGAGAGAGAGAGAGAGAGAGAGAGAGAGAGAGAAACCTTAAACCTTGCAGGAGTCAGTTCTCTCCTCCTGTAACATGGGTCCTGAAGATCAAACTCAGATCTTTAGATTTGTAAGCAAGCACATGCCTTTACCTACTGAGCCATGCTGTCAGCATCTAACTTTAATTTTATAAGGATTTGAAATTTTTTTTAAAGTTTAAATTTCTGCATTTTTCAGTTTGATCTTCCCTAGTTGCACTCCAAACTAACAAAATAAAAAATATATGCAGTTTCTTTTGAAGGATATACAATTCTGTTTTGCATGCCTGAAATTTGGTTACTGCCTACATTGGCCATTTCTTCATTTCCATGTTCTACAAGGAGTGCTCAGACATTATAATCTGGCTCAGACTCAGGCAATTCCATCCCACCAGAGAGAATGGTCTTCACACTGACCTCGGCTCCCACACTTTGAGCAGGCACAGTCATTTGTCCTCCAGGCATCTTGTCTTGCTGTCACTTCCCTGGACCTAGGGTCCTGATTACAACCCTGCTCCAGATCCCTGTTCTTGCCTCAGTAGTGTATAAAGTAAGGGAAGAGAGGAGACAGTAGCCGTTTCCCAAGCTGCTGTAGATACAAAATAAGACCATGTTCATGTGGCAGTGTGAGATGAGCTTAATCTACACACAGCTCTGGGCCTCCAGGCTCAGTTCCTACCTGCCTTCTACTAGAGCCCATTGTGTGTGACAAGCTCTGTGCACACTCCTGTCTCCAGTCAATTAGAAATGTTGCATCAATAACCACAGTCTGTTGCTGTGCTGGTACCATGCTGTTTTAATTACTGTTGCTTTATGGTACAGTTTGAGATCAGGTATGGGGATTTCTCCAGAGGATCTTTTATTGTACAAGATTGTTTTAGCTATTCCAGGGTTTTGTTTTTCCATATGAAGTTGAGAATTGAACTTTCAATGTCTTTAAAAAATTGTGTAGGTATTTTGATAGGGATTGCATTGAATCTTTAAATTGCTTTTGGTAAGATGGCCATTTTTACTATGTTAACTCTCCTGATTGATCCATGACCCAGGAAGATCATTCCATCTCCTCATGTCATCTTCAATCTCTTTCTTCAGAGTTTTGAAAATTTTTTCAAACAAGTCCTTCACTTGCTTGGTTAGAGTAACTCCTAAATATTTTATATGGCTTGTGGCTAATGTGAAGGGTGTGGTTTTCCTAATTTCTTCCTCTGCATGATCGTCATTTGTATATAGGAAGGCTACTGGCTTTTTTGAGTTAATTTTGTATCCAGCCAATTTGCTGAAGGTGTTTATCAGCTGTAGGAGTTCTCTGGTGGAATTTTGAGGGTCACTTATGTACACTATCATATCATCTGCAAATAGGGATAATTTGACTTCCTCCTTTCCCATTTGGATCCCCTTGATCTCCTTTTGTTGTCTTATTGCTCTGGCTAGAACTTCGAGTACTACACTGAGGAGATATGGAGAGAACGGGCAGCCTTGCCTTGCTCCTGATTTTAGAGGAATTTCCTTGAGTATCTCACCATTTAATTTGATTTTGGCTATTGACTTGCTGTACATAGCCTTATCATATTGAGGTATGTGCCTTGTATCCCTGATCTCTCCAAAACTTTCAACATGAATGGGTGTTGGATTTTATTGAATGCTTTCTTTGTATCTAAGGAGATGATCATGTGGGTTTTTTTTTTTCAGTTTGTTTATATGGTGGATTACATTGATGGATTTCTGTCTATGAAACCATGCCTGCATGCCTGGAATGAAGCCTACCTGGTCATGATGAATAATATCTTTGATGTGTTCTTGTACTCGTTTGTGAGTGTTTTATTGAGTATTTTTGTATCGATGTTCATAAGAGAAATTGGTCTGAAATTCTCTTTCCTTTTTGGGTCTTTGTGGGGTTTAGGTATTAATGTGACTACGGTCTCATAGAATGAATTTGGTAATGTTTCATCCATTTCTATCTTTTGTAGTAGCTTGAAGAGTATCGGTATTAACACATCCTTGAAGGTCTGATAGAATTCTGCACTGAAACCATCTGGCCCTGGGCTTTTTTTGGTTGGGAGACTATCAATGATTGCTTCTAATTCTATAGGGGAAATGGGACTATTTAGCTTGTTTATCTGTTCTTCACTCAACTTTGGCAAGTGAAATTGATCAAGAAAATCGTCCATTTCCCTTAGATTTTCAAATTTTGTGGCATATATGCCTTCAAAGTAGGATCTTATGAATCTTTGTGTTTCTTCAGTGTCTGTTGTTATGTCTTCCTTTTCATTTCTGATTTTGTTGATTTCAATACTGTCTCTCTGCCTTTTAGTTAGTTTGGCTAACGGTCTGTCTATCTTGTTGATTTTCTCAAAGAACCAGCTCTTGGTTTTGTTGATTCTTTGGACTGTTCTTTTTGTTTCTAATTTATTAATTTCAGCCCTGAGTTTGATTATTTCCAGATGTCGACTCCTCTTGGCTGTTTCTGCTTCTTTATTTTTTTCTAGGGCTTCCAGTTGTGCCATTAAATTGCTTATGTGTGATGTTTCCAATTTCTTTTTAAAGGCACTTAGTGCTATGAATTTTCCTCTTAGCACTGCTTTCAATGTATCTCACAAATCTGAGTATGTTGTTCCTTCATTTTCATTGAATTTCAGGAAGTCCTTAATTTCTTTCTTTATTTCTTCCCTGACCCAGGTGTCATTAAGTAGAGAGTTCTTCAGTTTTCATGTATGTGTAGGCTTTTTGTTATTTCTGTTGTTGTTGAAGTGCAGCCTAAGACCATGGTGATCTGATATGATTTCAATCCTCTTGTATCTGTTGAGTCTTGCTTTGTGACCTACTATGTGATCAATTTTGGAGAAGGTTCCATGGGGTGCAGAGAAGAAGGTATATTCCTTTGTGTTTGAGTGAAAAGTTCTGTAGATATCTGTTAGATTTGTTTCATGGCATTGGTTAATGATGTTATTTCTTGGCTTAGTTTCAATGACCTATCCTCCAGTGAGAGTGGGGTGTTGAAGTCTCCCGCTATTATTGTGTGGGGATCGATGTGTGGCTTAAGATTCATTAATAGATCTTTTACAAATATAGGTGCCCTTGGAGCAAAGATGTTCAGAATTGTGATGTTATCTTGGTTGACTTTACCTTTGATGAGTATGAAGTGTCCTTCCTCATCCCTTTTGATTAATTTTGATTGAAAGTCTATTTTGTTAGAAAATAAAATGGCTATGCCTGCTTGCTTCTTGTCACCGTTTGGTTGGAATATTTTCCAGCGTTTTACCCTGAGATTATTACTCTTACTTTTTTAAAGATGATAAAAGCCAGTCCAAAAAGAAGCACATTAAAAAAAAAAAAGAAATAGAGAATAACTACTATAAAAAGCATTTTAAATAGTGAAAAACAAGTCTAGCATGTTAAATATCCTTAAAAATAATAAAAATAAAAAAGAGGAACTTTTTTGCCCATATACTATACAAGGACATGATGTCCCTATGTCACCCAGCAGAGTTCTAAAGTTCTTGTGTAGACATTAGGGCGTGAGTGTTAAAAAGTGGTTTCATCAATGAAAAAAGGAAAGCAAAATTATAATTATGCTCAGACATTATAATCTACCTCCTGAAAACACAAGAGAACATACAGGAAAATGAATACTTACAGTGAGAATGAAAGTACCTCTGAATCATGCCCAAAATAATTCTGCATTAAAATGACAAGTTTGAGTTGTCCTTTACTCTATAAGCAGTGAAAACCAAGAAAAGCATTGGTTTGTTGCTCTTTCAGAGGCCTGGTTTTAGTTTTTAGTACGCTTGTTGCATGGGTCAGAGTCAGTCACCTGTAACACTAGCACCATAGGATCCCACACCCTCTTTAGCCTCTGCAGTCACTTGCAAGCACAAGCGCATGTTTGCTCTCTCTCTCTCTCTCTCTCTCTCTCTCTCTCTCTCTCTCTCTCTCTCTCTCTCTCTCTCTCTCTCTCTCTCTCACACACACACACACACACACACACACACAGAATCTTTGAGGAATAAAAAAAACTATTACTAACAAATGTGTTAGCTATAAAAACAAAATAAATAAAAATACTAAAATTCTAGGGCTGGAGAAATGACTCAGCAAGTAAGAGTACTTAATGTATACCAATGCAAACATAATGATAAATCAAGAAACCACAACAGAACCTTGGCACGGTTGTGCCTACCTATATAAGCCAGCTCTCAGCCAGGGGCAAACACGGGAGGATTCCGGGGGTTTGATGGCTGCCAGCCTGCCTCTTGATTCACAAAGATCATATCTCAAAGAGATAAAGTGCAGAGTGAAAAAGCAGGACACCTGAGACCTTTTTCTTACCTCTAAACTTCTGTAATGGCATACTTACCTGTGTCCACCAGATGATACACTATAAACAGACAACACACACACATGCACATTCACGCGCACACGCACATGCACATGCATACACACAAGTGTGCATGCACACACATTGTAGTTTTAGGAAAAAACATGAAATAGATAAACCCCAGATAAAATTTAAAAGCAAAAGTATTGAAAAGCAAGAGCTTCCACACTGACTATTCTAATTACATGTGGATGACCTTGAACTGGTATTAAAGTTATAGGTGGATGACCTTGAACTGCTGGAGCATGGCTCAGCAAATTTTCACTTATACAGCAATGCAGCTAGGCTACTCAAACCTGCCCTTTGTCTAGGAACATTTGGGTTGTTTATGGTGCTTTTGACAAAGAAAGCTCTTAAATTTTTAATTAGTCATATCTCTAAATCTTTTTAATGAGTTTGTCTCCTGGCATGAGTCTCCATCTCCCCTTGGAGCCTTTACTTTCTGGCTCCATTCCTGGTGTATTTTCTCTTGCTGGGCATCAGAAATCTTCATTTGTCCGTTCATTCTTCTCAGCAGAAGATTTCAACACTTGTTCTGCTACCAGAGATTCCCTACAGAGTAAAGATTAAGGTTGAATGAGAAATTGAACCAAGAATCTCCTCTTTATCCCCCCCTTCTCATACACACACACTCACTCACACACATACTTACACAAACTTATACAAACACACACATCTATGCTCCTAGGCTTACTGTGATGGGCTGATCATCCTCATTTATTTCTATTACATTTATAAGCTATGAATCTTATAATATAGCTCTAACTGTCCTTGGAAGAAGACAAAATAAAAATCAATAATTATATCAAAACATTCTGTCTAGAAAAGAGAAACAGATCCATCCAACTGTATTTTCAAAGCAATAGCCTTAAAATTTTCAGTTTCAAAGTCATGGTTTATCAAGAGATGATAGGTGCCTTTGTCATGAATGTACAGTGAGAAATCCATAATCCTGTTGACGCTGTCTCTACAGATGCTCTATTCTGCTGTCAACTTTCCCTCTTTTTATTTTCTTCTCTTTTCTTTTTTGTCTTTGGGGTCTAGGTCACTTTATTAAAAAGATTGTTTATAACTCTACATATCTAAATTAAAATGTCATGCTTCTTAACATCTTAATAATATTCCATCATTTAAGTAAACATACTTTTATTATTCAACCATCAGTTATTATTCAACACATCTAGATTGTTTTCCATTTCTGGCTCTTAAGAATAGATCAGCAATGGACATGAATGAACAAGTGTCTCTATAGTAAGATGTAGAGGTTTTTTGTTTTTTTTTTTGGTGTATGCCTTAGAGTGGAATATATATGTTTTTTCTTTTTTTCTTTCATTTATTTTTGGCATATACATTTATATTATTACACATAAGTAGAAAAATTACATACAGCAAGAAGAACCACAAAACAATCAGGGATCATATGAATGTTACATTCAAGGTGTTTTGGCTAATTGCATTTGGCAACCTTATAGACAACATTTTTCCTATCTTGGTGAGTCTAAAATTCTGAATGAGAAACAGTACCTATCCTCTCTCATCTCTGCCAACTTAAAAAGTCTATCTAGACATAAAAACATGTTAACCCCTAAACAGCTTAGGTTAATTATAAGACTAAACTATCAGGTCTTGAACCCCATCAATGTCTTTTTTTTTTAATATTTAAAAATTTTGTGTATTTTCTTTTCAGTAACAGAAACTATCTTGCACTTTTGCTAGAGTTTGGAATGTTCATTTATAATTAATTTTTTTCTTTTTTATTAATTTATTCTTGTTACATCTCAATGGTTATCCCATCCCTTATATCCTCCCATTCTTCCCTCCCTCCCATTTTCCCCTTACTCCCCTTCCCTATGACTGTGTCTGAGAAGGAATGAAAGTTAATTACTTAAGTGAACCAAAAGTGCAGGTTAGCAGCTTCCAAAATGAGAAGGAGAAAAAGAAAGAAAAAAGAAATGACAGAGTTTACTGCTTGAATAGTCACCCAAAACTCTTTATAACATTGGAGCATCATCTTCAGCCTTCTGGCCCAACATAGCTGACAGACATAATGGTGAGGCAGCAACTGTTAAGGACTTGCTTACCCTGTCTTGACAGAGTTTGGCCATCAACTATGCCTGTACCCAAGCTTGCCCATCTTTAGGCCAAATTCTGTCTGTGGCAGAAATGAGGAAGTTTTGCCTAGTGGCTGGTTTGCCACATTTGAAGCCATCTCCATAAGGAGGATCTTTGAAGCTCATCATCTTCTTGAAGTAGGCTGGGTGTTGCCCGGAGTTAACCTGTCTTGTTGTCATAGAATCTTTAAGATATTAAAAGCTTCTTATATGAGGTACTGAACCCATACAACTCAATTATAACATAAAGCTTACTTCCAATACCTGGAAAGTGCTATTGCAGGAACATTAAGATAATTAAGTAATACAAGCCATTTGCTAGTTGATGAAATTATGGTCATGTCAACTACCAGGCTATTTTTAATGAAAAGAATATACAACCTAGGTTCAACAGATAGATATGATCCTATAGATAGATAAGGTAAAATAGTCTTCAAAGCCTCGGAGACCTACAGAATATGGCATTTAAGAAGCTTTTAATATCTTAAAGATTCTTTTGTCGACTTTCAACCTTCAACAGTCTGGGAAAGACTGACATTGGTACTTGGGTCCAACTCTTTCATAAGGCTTTCACAACATTCTTTTTAAAAATCCATATCCCTTCTCTTTCTTATGCAAAGATGTCATTTATTCTGTTTTCTAATTCTGTCCGCTTATGTTTGGATCAGCAGTTGCAGAACATTAAATGTCTTGGTGAGACTGCTGTGATTGTGGGTTCTGAGCCCACTAGAGCAATAGTCCTGTGGCAGGATAAACAGAAATGTAAGCTGGAGGTGTATGTATTCTGTTTTCAGAGAAGTTAGCATCCCAGGGAGGCACATGAGACAGCATTTGGCAATAGGGAAGCTTAAAAGCTGTTGTCTTGCTTACATTTTCTTCTGATCCTGAGACTATTTTTGACAACCCATTTGCTCTCATGGATGATAGGGGCACAGAGAGCTTAGCCGGAAAAGCTCTCTAAGCCGGGTCACTTTATACACTGAAGCAGAAATCCTGAGCCAATTCTGGAGCCCACTTGCTCCTGAGCACATGTGTGTAGTACACGGTGCTGATAAGCATAATCTGTGACGTTGGCCAGTGACCTCCGTCCTCCCAGCACAGGATGTCCTCACTCTTCCATGATGTGGTGCTGCCCTGAAGGCCAGCTGATAACATCTAGACCACTGTGGTTTTCAATACTCACTTGAAGAAAAAAGGTGCCTAACAAGAAGATCACAAACAAACATTTCCATTCAATGGCTTTGTTGTGTGAGCCACGTACTAAGGATGAGGCCTCATGTAAGTCAGTTAGCCTGGCTGTGTCTGTTTCCTCACTCAAAGAGTTGTGACTCAATACCAATAATACAGTGACAGAGCTTGGTCCAGGGTCTAGAACATGAATATATAATGCCTGCTGAGTAACATATTGCCAACAACAACTGCCCTGTGGTGATCTCATCCCACATGAGGAGATATAGATAAAGATATAGATATATTTCTAGGTAGAGAGAGAGAGAGAGAGAGAGAGAGACAGACAGACAGACAGACAGACAGACAGACAGACAGACAGACAGACAGACAGACAGATATCCTGGTGAACACTCTGCCCTTCCTGTGTGCGGGAGCCCATCTTCCCCTCTCAGTGAGAACATAGATACTATGGCTATGTCTTTTTAATTGTCCTTTCCTAACACTTCCCCCTTTCAACCACACAAAATTGTCCTAAGCGCTTTGTTAGAGAACAATTACATAATACAAATAGAGAACCCCGTATGATTCTTTCTGCAGTCGTGGCCAGCTTTTTCCTGCTGGTATTATCAGGGCACTCAGACAGATGGGCAAGGCAGCTTTTTATTCTTAGCTTTTGCTTCCCTTCATCTTAATTTATCTTCCTGTGTCACCAGTTCACTGCAGTTGCCATCACCAAAGTCACTGTTAACTACCTATACAGCAACATCATCTTTTTCAGTCCTTATTTGACCCGACTTGTCTGTACATTTGGCATACAACCTTACCATGATCTGTCTTTCTGCATGGTCTTTTAGGTTGGTTTTCCTTCTTTCTCTTGCTTCCTTTTATGTTGGTTGTTGTTTGCCAAATCTTTTTTTTTTCCCACAAAGCCTTTGAATATCAGCCCTTTGTTTCATCTCTCATTTTGTGCACTGTGCCTGGGCAGCCTCACCTACACACAGACCATCAGCTGTCTGTAACAGTTGGAATATATGTTCAACTCCTATCACATTATACTTACTGATGACAAAACGATGCCTGTCACTATTTAGTACACATTTGCACACATATGTCTATGAAGCTTCAACAGAAGCATGTCTTCTCACTTGAATTTTCTCCCTCCTTTTCAGTCTGTTTCAGAGCATAACACATTCACTTGCAAGGCTTTCTACTCTATTTAACATATACTCAACCATTCCTTGGTTGTTTGTGGCAATATCACTTCCTCCATGCAGCCTTTCCAACTGCATGCACAAAAGACAGTCCATAAACTTTCAAATAAAGATGAAGTAAGCATGTCCACTTTCTTCCATAGGAAATCATCTGAAATGGAAGAGTTGTTTGATTGTAGTCTAAATGCTTTCCATAGTATCAGTATATGGCAGCTGCTCACTATATAATGAGTAAATATTTTATCTCAAAGATCCAACAGACAGCCTATGCTTATGCTTCATACTCTCATTATGTCGTTAGCTACCAAATCCTACTGATATGGTTGCCAGCATATTACCCAAATTTTCCCTTCTCTTTCATATGCCCTTTACAAATATTTTTAGTTAATGCCCAAATTGCTTTTCATCAGTTTGGCAACAGCCTTTTTGTAATATAATAGTGTTCTACTTAATTACGAGACTCTGCATCCAGCCTCTGTCTCTTTCCTGGCTCTGTGACATGTTATGACCTTGAGAAGGACACCTCACTTCTCAGAGCCTCCATTGGTGAAAAGATTCAATAATAAACATTATCTGGGCACAAGGACTGTGGGCATTAAATAAAGCCTGGTACAGAGAAAATGTCAAACGGTGTCTTGCCAAGTAGACAATGAATGAAAACAATATTTGTTATCCCCAGCTCTCCTCATGGTAGTGCCTTCACCAGAAAACACACACACACACACACACACACACACACACACACACACACACACACACACACACCAGAGAGAGAGAGAGAGAGAGAGAGAGAGAGAGAGAGAGAGAGAGAGAGAGAGAGATTAGAAACCTTGAATGCACACCCAGCAGATGCTAATTTCTGTCATCGTTTTCAGGGCTTCTGGTTGCCTGAGAACTTTTTCTACTGAGATTTGTCCCTGCAAAGCCTGACCTCTGACCCCTTCTCTAGGTGTCCTTGCTGCATTCTTCTAGCTTAAGAACCTGTTGTTTTTCCACATGGAGTTACCAAACCCTGACACCTCAGCAACATGGAACTAAGCATGAAGACCTAAGTGTTGGAATGACCTGAATCTTATTGAATGTTTAAAGTGCTTAGCAGCTATTGCCTAAGTATTAGCTTTATTTTGGAATATTCTCTCATTTTCATCCATGCAGAATTGAGCTACTTGAGTTTTAGTATGATCTCAGATCGAGCCCACTCCATGAGGCCTGCCTGTCTTCATCCTTTTCTGTACTCCAGTGGAGCCATCACAGAAGACAATTGCTTTAATACTATTTACCCACTTGGCATTTCACAACTGGTAACTTTCTTGAGACCAAGCACTGTCTATATTTAGTTTTTGGATTCACAGTGTGCTTGTTGCATAAATAGCGCTCCAAATGTTATGAAGGTGAAAATGTCAAAGTGAGTAGCTACTTCAGGATTTACTAAGGCAAGTGCCTACATTGACTACATGCCATTGACAAACCACTAATAGTGTGCTCTCTGGGATGGTGAACAGACAGCAAGATTCAAGAAGGGAGCAGGACACAACCAAATGATGAGACCTTCTAAGGTTTGATAACTTGTCTTCGCTTTGCATTCTCCTGTTTCATTTATTTAAAAGCAATGCCTATGGATGCCTCACAATAGACACCTCTACTTTCAATGGCCTTGCCCATGTTTCTCTACCCTAGAGTCTTACTCCGCTCTCCCACTGAAACAGCTCTTCAGCCACCTTGAGCAAAACAATCCAGCCTTCTGCATTCCTTTCTTCCACTTGGCCCTTTCCACAAATACACCCGCCACATGCATCGAGACAGCAGGTATGAGTGACAAGCATTCCTTTGAGATTATGCCCAGGCTAGTGCTTAAGATGGAGAAAGGGAAGGGGAAAAAGGTCATGTGAAAAAAAATGCTTGGGTTTCTTATCACATACCCCACAAAAAAATCTGTCTAGTTCCACAAATATATGCTTCTGTCTCCTGTCAAATTTGATTCTCAAAAGTTTCCACCAATGAAAGCCACTTGCTATAGGGTGATAGTGTATAAACATATTGAGTAGTAAAGGCATTCTTAATGATATTTATAATATTAACATGTCATATATTTCAACTCTTTGAATGCCTTCTACACTGTAGGATCATTACTAAGTTATACAAAAGCCAGATTAAATCAATTTTAATTCTGCTTTCAAGGTTTGTTAGGGTCTTTGAAAGCATTCTGAAAAGCTAGACTGCACTAAAGAATGTGGTCAATAACTATGGAATTGCAATGTTTATAAAAATAACATTAAAAAGCACTATTTTATGATAACATTGAGATTTCCCTAGTTGAGAAGATATTAAAGTTATCAGTAAGTAATAAATGGGATCTTGAGATATAGCTGAGTGGTTATATGTTTGCCTAGCATGCAAAAGACCCTGGGCTTGAGCCTCAGCACATCAAATAAGTAGTAGTTGTTGTTGTTCTTATAATATAAAATATAATAATATTGTAATATATTATAATGATTTATAATAACATAAACATAATTATTATTAATTATTAATAGGTAAAAGAATACATGTCCTGCCTTGTTGGGTTTTACTGTGATTCCAATAAAGTGTCATCAGTCATCTTTTGAGTAATCATTTTCCTACTTTGTAAATAGGGATACCACGTGCCTAAACATTAATATTGAGTTATTAATTATTCTCTGTGTATATTTTTAATTCTGATATACTTCACTGAGACATGCTCACTTAAATAGAAGTATGCTTTTAAAAAGTCACTTGACTAGAAGAAGAGACACACATCTTTAGTCTCGGCACTCAGCAGGTAGAGCCAGGCAGATCTCTGTGAGTTCAAGGCCAGCCTGGTCTACAGAAGTAGCTGGTTCCATGCAATCCAGAGCCACATCATAAGACTCTGTCTCAAAGCAAAGCAAAGAATCATTGGCCAGAAGTAAGTCTCCTTATTTTGCCAGTGTATTAAAGTATGACCTTCCATTTAGTCATGTTGACAAAAGCTGATATAACAACAACAACAACAACAACAACAAAAATGGTACCGTTCCTCCTCTGGGTAAGAGCTTGTCTGAACGGAGACAAAGTAATAACAAGGAAAGAAATCCCTTGACTGGGAATCGAACCTGCGAAATAAAAACTCTCAGAATTATTTAAAATTACCACCTTCCTCACCTGCCCCTGCATTATCTCTCCTGCTTGTTTTCCCTCAGTGCCTTTCAAATTGATGTGGGACATTAAGGATGTCATTTGTGACCTTCTGATACTAACCCTTGAAATCTACTTTCTTCTTTTCTGGGTTAGCATTCATTATTCTCCTCTCTTTATAATTTACCTCCTATTGATGCACACTTTCAATGTTAGCCCAAATATTTCATTTTTTTATTCAATTGATGGCTTTCTTGAGAACTGAAGTTTTTTACCATTAGAGCATAAATAGCATTTTGTGGGGTTTCTACTTGCAAACAGCTCCCCACAGGAACACTACAGGGAGATACAATGAACTGATAAATATCAGACACATGGGAAGAGGAAGGCATGAAGCCACATCCTCTTTCTATCCCTCCCAGCAGCAGGGCATTGGATTCTGAACAGCTCTGAGATTCAATTTCCTTGTCTTTAAAGTGTAGATATAACACTGATTTTGTGGTGTTATCTGGAAGACTAAGCTTCTAGAATGTAAACAACCTGGCTCACAACTGATGCCTCCTGCTATTGTTATTATTACATCTGCTATTTTACTGTGGTTGTGGTGAAAGCTTCCATATAGGTCTGGATGGTAAAGGTTAAATTTTAAAACTTCTACAGGAAAAGAAGCAGAACGTCTTCAAACAGTAAAGTAGTAAAACACATATATACACACACACACACCAGCTTAAAGAAAAAGAGTGCTACATTAGACTTTGTTGAGATTAAAAATTTCCCTATTTATAAAAATTAGAACAAAAATTAGTACAATTCATAAAGCATAGTAATATGACATAACACATATGAAACCTTCAACACTTTAAAGAAAACGACATCAAAAGAAAATTTTGATGAGTACCTTAACAAGAAGACAGTCAATGGACAAAGCCATATGACAAAGTGTCCAACTCACCAGGCTCCAGGGACATTCAACTTAAAGACACAACAAGATAGCAGTACACCAGTTAGAATGGCTCAAAAATTTCACCTAAACAAATGTGGAGTATCATGAACTAGAACTCTCACACTGTTGACGGGAGGGCAAATTAGATTGATCACTATCTTGGGAAACTGTAACTATCTATTGGTTTGAACATACGTGGCTCCAAGGTCGCAGCAAGCTCACCACTATGTCTGTGCTAGCAGCTTGTACCACAAATAGCTCGATGTTAGGGTGGTGGTTAAGATATCATAGGCTTGTGTATTTTACCACTTGGTCTCCAGTCAATGGCATTCTACAGGAGGCTAAAAAACACTTAGGACATGAACTCTTATAGAGAATGCATTACTGGGGCTTTGAGAGTTTATGACTTCACCCCATTTCCAGTTTTCTCTCCCTGCTTTCTGCACATGTGGTTGAAGATGAACTCTCTGAGCTGCCTGCTCCAGCCACCAGCTGCCATGCCTCCCACAAGTCCACTGTGGACTCTCTATGTCTAGAATTGAAACTGAACCAAACCCTTGCCTCGATAAGTCACTTTTGGTGTTTTATCACAGCAACAGAGAAGGAGCTACCATTAGAGGTTAGAAGAACCCCACTTGTTTAACTGAAGTCCAATTGCATAAATGGGAATGGATGGGTGGTGGGGACATATTACAATATGATCTTAAACATAAGAATCATCAATACAGCAGGAAAGAGCTTAATGCTGACAAATACAATGTTGTTCCCTTTACAAAACGTTTTAAAACAGACAAAAGTAAATGATCACCCTTGATGTTATAATGTTGGTTTTCTTTAGGGAGGGCCAGAGGGCATGAGGTGGTAGAGAACATCTTCTTATTGGGTAGAGTCAGTAATATCAGGAATTTCCACTTTGTGATAGTTGCGTGAACACTCAGGATACCTCCACCTTTCTATTCCTTTCTTCTATCTCAATAAACAAGTTTATTACAAAAGTGTACTCCTTATTAGGAAAATCTGTAGATTTCAATTGTACAATGAGAGTTCTTTCTTACCATATCTTCCAGTGAATAAGCTGTGCTTTGGGAGACATGCAAACAAATGCAAGTTTGAAACTGAAAATAGAAATGTACTTCATTACATTTCTTTTCTAATAAATATTTCATTTGTTGGTTTCCTGAGTCCCCTGAGTCTCCAAAGA
Organism: Acomys minous; assembly: GCF_964271855.1. NCBI lineage: Eukaryota > Metazoa > Chordata > Mammalia > Rodentia > Muridae > Acomys > Acomys minous. Next base: position 67,693,408 of record NC_140486.1, read on the forward strand.
GAAAACAGACAGCAGGTGACAAAGCGCCAGCCTGAACGAGACACGAATTTTTATCACTAATCACCTTGTGAGCACTTTAGAGGCAGCATCTGATCTCTCTTTTTTTCTGTGTGAGGTCCATCATATTTTTTTATTAGAAATGGCTTCATCTCTCATATAATACATCTTGTCCACAGTCTCCTCTTCTCCCACTCCTCCCAGCTTCCCCACCACCACCTCCACTCTCCTTTAAGGTCTGCTCTGCCTCTGTTTCTCTTCAGAAAAGAGCGAGCTTCCAAGAGACAACAGCCAAACAAACCGAGATGTAATTAGACAAGGCAAAAGCCCTAGAGGCGTCAGTGCGCAGGCTAATGTGGTGTGGACTGGGATGAGCATTAGCAGATTGTTGGTTCTTCTGAACAAAGTGAATACAGGTTCACTAACTTGTGCTCCAGGATTATAATTAAAGGATGAATAAAGACCAGATCAGAAAAGTCACTTGCAATCTTCTCCTGGGGGTGATGATACCTGTCCTTGGGGATAATGCTCATTGTTTACTTAAGATACTCATAAGATGTCTCTGTGATTAAAAGTTATTTGAAGATTTGTGCAAAGAAATGATTTGATCATGGCTTAGTTGTGGTGTGATCCCAATGGTTCAACCATGTGCTTGGTTCCCAAAGCAATGTTATTTTGGAGTGGTAGAACTTTTAGGAAGTAGAACCTAATAGAAAGTCCTCAGAAGTGATTGATGGGGACAAGCACAAGTGGGCAAGATTTCTCAGGAGATTATATAGCATGAAAATTGTTGCCCTCAGCCTTTCATTATTACTGTGTGAGCTACCATGGGATATATCATTTTATATCATGGGTTAGAGACAGAAATCCATCTAATCAAAAGCCAAGGGCAGTATCCTGTTTTCAAACTTCCAGAAGTGTGGGCTAAAGAAATCTTTTTCCACTGTAATGTACCCAGCTTCACATACATTATCACTGCAATGCCTGATGGTCTAAGGTAATCACCACAAATGGCTTTTTTTAAAATAGGAAAATGCCTTATTTTACTTCTTTGGGCTACCAGGATAAACAGAGCTAGAGCAACTTTGTTTTTCTTTGCACATTCTATACAATTCACTACTTTCTACCTTATTTTTATTTTTCCAAAATTTTGCTGTTATTGCATTATTTATAGTCTAAGTAAATTGCTTCTTCTTTGGTTTTTTGAGTGTGACATCACCCCCCTGATCCTGCTCACCTCCCAGTTTCATGTGTCCCTCTCTCCCCCATAACATGCACCCCCAGCAAAAAACAAGTCCATTTTCTGTTGTCTATATACACACTGCAGTATGATCAAATGCCTACTGGCCAGGACCCCTAGGAATTTTTCCCACTAAGAGTCTTTCTCCACCTGCACGCCAGAAGCCATTAATAAGGAGAACCATATGGTGGCCTGAAAGAGAGACAAGGCCAACTTTCCCCCATCCACACCATTGCCTCTACTGAAGTCTCCGGACAAACAGGGAGCAGGACCAGGTTTCCCATGAGGGGTGGGGACAGCTCTCCCAAGCCCACTCCACCACCTGTACCACCACACTGTAGGCCAGAGTCAGTCTTTATGCAAGGGACAGGGACAGTTCTTCTGTGAGAGGCAGGGGGTAAGCTGCTTCTTAGATGAAAATGATGACGTGACATGTATTTTTTATGACCCATTTTATTTTTGTGAACTCTTTAAAATTGAAAATAGATTCCATGCTTATCCAGTATGTCCTGACCACAGTTTCCTCTCTCTCTACTGCTCTCAGCTGCACCCAAATGTAAATGTTTCTATTATTCATATGATTCAGAAGATATGAAAAATGTTTTTACTTTCATAGAAACTATAGTGTAATAAACACATGCATACAAGAGTGAACAATAAATATTAAACAGACAAAACAGACAATAAAATCTTTCAGCTTAGAAAACAAAGGCTTCACATGTACAAAGAGGTCAATGGAGAAATTTGATCTGGGACTTGAACATCTCTATGAAGCAAAAAACGAAAGATTTAATGTACGATTGGCCGGCTGATTGCCTTTGAAAGAGACGTACTTTATTTTATCTTTAGCTGTTGATGAAAATACAGTCACAGGGTGCTTTATGATGGAGATACATTCTAAGAAATGTGTCACTCAGCAATTTTATCATTGCACAAATGTCATAGAATGTACTTAAAAGTAAGGCAGCTGTGACATCATAAGACTGCTCACAATCTGTTCCGTGGAATCACTGGGTCATACATGGTGTGTTGCCAGTGAAAGGCTATATGAGCTGTCTAGGAGCAGTAGAAATATTTTATCTCATGTTAACAATGTTCTTCTGAAAAATAAACATTTAGAAAATAATCCAGTCTATAGTAAAATGTATTGTCTTTTGCTGCAGCTTATTTTGGTTCTTGTGACTTGGGTATTTGTTTTTGTTCCAGTATTGCAGCCACTGATGCTCTTACCCACAGCTTTCACTGAGATAGGAAGCACTTACCAGTGAGTCATACAGCCCTACAATAAAATCTAAAAAAAAAAATTCTTTGTACTACTATGCTTATAAAAATTACAACTATTATCTTATCAATGGAAAAATACCTTTAGTCAAGATAATCATTTAATGAAGATTAAAAATCACTGGGCAGGGACAGTTGCCTCTCCCACTAATGAGTGAATACGGACTGAACACGTATTTGTCTTTTCACATCTATGTTAGCTTCAAATATGAGGTCTGAGTAGATAACTAGGATGTTAGACGTGATCAAGGAGCCAAAGGAGGTGCGTCAAGAGTAATGAATTCAAGTAGTGCCACTTAAAATATAGTGATCCTGGACAAGGAAATGAAACAAAACACAAATACATTAGTTGATTTGTACTATGCTGATATATGATGTTATACATAAGATTTCTTTGTATAAATTCAAGGTGCCTGTAGAAGGGTGTCAATTCAACTGCTGTATGTATGCAGTTAGAACATATATACTTTACAGATGTCAAGATCAGGGACATAAAAGTGCTGCACAGAAAAGGTTATTAAAACAGTCCCAAGACAGGTGGAAAGGGCCTTTACTGCTCAACTTAATGATCCAAAACTTGATGGCAACAGCATCCCATTTGAACTCTGATAATTTTTTTACTAGACACTTCCAGTGTCTGTTGAACTATCCTTGGACCCTATTATACACTCCAATTTTGTCTCTCAGGCTGTGGTATTTATACATTTGCTACTTTTCAGAAATCATTTAAATGTATGCCCAAGCCACCTTTGACTCATATTTTTATTGAACACTTGGTGTGCATCAGCATTGTTCTAGATCATATGCGGCCAAGATCAAAATATTTTTTTAAAAAATGTATACTTTAAGGGGTGTGACTAAACTAACAAAGTATCCTACTATGTAACACCAAAGGCTGAATTTAATAATAATAATTCATTTAGCTATTTTACTAAATAGTATAATGATAACTGAATATGATTACATTTGAAATCAATGGGTAACTATACCCAGAGACACAGAAGGCAATGGAAGCTATTTCAATAGATGTGAATAATCAAATACTGCCAAACTTCAAACAAGGGAGGATATATTTTAGAGATGGCCGCCTTCACACCTATTTCATCCCTAACTCGCTCCTCACTGACATCAATCCTCAAATCTAGACAGGCTTACATAGTCTAAATACAAAAGTCTCTGGGTGAAAAGAAGCTGAGTGTTCCAGTAACGACAAGAGACAGAAGATAGACAATAACCTCAGTATTTATCCCTACAGGCCCACTGCATGGCCCATTCTCCCCATATATAAACATGTAGCTTTAAGAGTCATTGCTCAGCTATTTCTGGTTAGGATTTTTAAAATATATTTTATTAATTTATTCATATTACATCTCAATTGTTATCCCATCCCTTGGATCCTCCCTCCCTCCCATTTTTCCTTACTCCCCACCCCTATGACTGTGACTGAGGGGGACTTCCTCCCCCCCTATATGATCATAGGGTTTCAAGTCTCTTCTTGGTAGCCTGCTATCCTTCCTATGAGTCCCAGCAGCCTCCCCATCCATGGGACATGATCAAATATGGGGCACCAGAGTTCGTGTGAAAGTCAGACCCCACTCTCCACTCAACTGTGAAGAATGTCTTGTTTATTGGCTAGATCTGAGTAGGGGTTTGAAGTTTATTGCATGTATTGGCCTTAGATGGTACCATAGTTCGAGCAGGACCCCTGGGCCCAAATCTGTCCATCATAATGTTCTACTTGTAGGTTTCTAGGACCCTTTGGATCCTTCTATTTCCCCATTCTCTCATGATTCTTTCACCTAGAGTTCCAATAGGATGTCCTCCCCTCTGTCCCACTTTCCTGATAAGTGAAGACTTTCATGGGACATGCCCCTTCAGCTAGTGTCCAGATATAAGTGAGTTATATACCATTAGACTCTATCTGCTTCTGGGTCAACTCACTCATTATGATCATTTCTAATTTAATCCATTTGTCCACAAATTTCAGAAATTCATTGTTTTTAATAGCTGAGTAGTATTCCACAGTGTAAATGTGCCATAGTTTCTTTATCCATTCTTCTACTGAGGGACATTTAGGCTGTTACCATGATCTGGCTATTATAAATAAGGTTGCTATGAACATGGTTGAGCAAATGTTCTTGTTGTGTGCTGGAGCATCTTCTGGGTATGTTCCAAGCAGTGGAATAGCTGGGTCTTGAGGAAGCCTTATTCCCAGTCTGAGATAGTGCCATATAGATTTCCAAAATGGCTGTACTAGTTTGCATTCCCACCAGCAATGAAGGAGTGTTCCTCTTTCTCCACATCCTTACCAGCATGTGGTGTCGCTTGAATTTTTTAAAAATTTATTCTTGTTACATCTCAATGGTTATCCCATCCCTTGTATCCTCCCATTCTTCCCTCCCTCCCATTTTCCCCCTACTCCCCTCCCCTATGGCTGTGTCTGAGGGGGACTTCCTCCCCCTTTATATGCTCATAAGGTATCAAGTCTCTTCTTGGTAGCCTGCTATCCTTCCTCTGAGTGCCACCAGGTCTCCCCCTCCAGGGGACATGGTCAAATATGAGGCACCAGAGTATGTGTGAAAGCTATACCCCACTCTCCACTCAACTATGGAGAATGTCCTGTCCATTGGCTAGATCTGGGTAGGGGTTTGAAGTTTACAGCCTGTATTGTTTTTGGCTGGTGCCATAGTTTGAGCGGGACCCCTGGGCCCAAATCTGCCTATCATAATGTTCTTCTTGTAGGTTTCTAGGACCCTCTGGATCCTTCTACTTTGCTATTCTCTCATGCTTCTCTCATCTAGAGTCCCAATAGTATGTCCTCCCTTCTGTCCCAGTTTCCTGGTAAGTGAATGCTTTCATGGGACATGCCCCTTGGGCTAGTAAGCAGATATAAGTGAGTATATATCATTTGACTCTTTCTGCCTCTGGGTTAACTCACTCATTATGATCATTTCTAGCTCAATCCATTTGTCCAGAAATTTCTGGAATTCCTTATTTTTAATAGCTGAGTAGTAATCCATAGTGTATATGTACCACAGTTTCTTTATCCATTCTTCTATTGAGGGACACTTAGGCTGTTTCCATGATCTGGCTATTATGAATAAGCCTGCTATGAACATGGTTGAGCAAAGTTTCTTGTTGTGTGCTGGAGCATCTTCTGGGTATATTCCAAGGAGTGGAATAGCTGGGTCTTGAGGAAGCCCTATTCCCATTTTTCTGAGATAGCACCAGATAGATTTCCAAAGTGTCTGTACTAGTTTGCATTCCCACCAGCAACGAAGGAGTGTTCCTCTCTCTCTCTCCACATTCTTGCCAGCATGTGGCATCGCTTGAATTTTTGATCTTAGCCATTCTGATGGGTGTAAGATGGAATCTCAGAGTTGTTTTGATTTACATTTCCCTGATGACTAAGGAGGTCAAGCATTTCTTTAAGTGTTTCTCAGCCATTCAATATTTCTCTGTTGAGAATTCTCTGTTTAGTTCCAATCCCCATTTCTCAATTGAGTTATTTGGTTTGGTGGTGTTTAATTTCTTGAGTTCTTGATATATTTAGGATATTAGACCTTTGTCAGATGTAGAGTTGGTGAAGATCTTTTTCCAGTCTGTAGGCTGCCATTTTGTTCTGTTGACAGTGTCTCTGCCTTACTGGTTAGGATTTATTGTTGAAGTCAATCAAATCAGAATTATGCTGCTTTGAGTTAGTCTGCATGGGGAGCCCCATTGAATGCTTGGAGTCTTAGAAGTTACATCAGACACAACCTAAGAGCAATCGTACTTGATGGGTATGATCATCCAGAATGAATTGGAAAAAATCTGTATCTTAGTCAGGCATGGTTACACAGACCTATAATCTTAGCACTCAGGAAGGAAGAGGCAGGTAGATCTCTGAATTGGAGGCCAGCCTGACCTACAAAGTGAGTCCAGGACAGCCAAGGCTATGCAGAGAAATGTTTTTAAAAATACACTTCAGAGATTATATCATTTTCTAAGATGTACACGGTTTTTAAGGCTGACCATTTGGCACTGGGTAAATCCAGTAATCCACTAATGTGCTTACAGCATCTTTCTCTCTTGGCATTCCTTAGTTGACTGCAGATCTTTATATAAGGTGGAGGCCCTGAACTGTGGCGCCCACGCCACTACGGTACTGAGTCGAGGGCTAGGGACTGCAGATTTAACTCATGCACACACACACACACACACACACACACACACACACACACACCACACACGCGCGCGCGCACGCGCACACACATACACACACACACAATAACACAGCGGGTCTTTCGTGTTAAGAGAGCAGCAGCAGCAGCAGCAGCTGCGGCAGCGGTTTGTTATTCTCCTTCCCAGAGTTCCAAAGAGCCTTCTTATAGGCAGCAAAACAGGAATCTTCCTCCCAGGTGAAATCTCTCAAGAGGTGATAGCACACAGGAGGAAAAGTCTCAAAGAAGGGAGGGGCACATTCTCAGAGCAGTAAACATGACTAGCTAACCAAGATAAACACAGACATGGAAGCTGCTAGAAACAGGACATGAAACAGCAAGACAGGTAGGCAGCCCAGTCGGGCCTGGTTCCTACAAGTCCCCCCTCTATATAAAATACAAATGAGCTCCTGTCTTAGGTTGCCAGAACATTGGTTTCCTATCTTACTCCTCATTGGAAAGGCTTTGTATCAAAACCCTCCTGTCTTAGGTCGATAGGTACCTCCATGGTCTTACCAATCATTGGATACTCATTTATCAAGGCTGAAATACAAATGAGCTCCTGTCTTAGGTGTCCTATCTGGCCACATCTGAAACATGTTTTCAGCCAGACTCTCCCAGAAAGTGACCGTCCCTGAATAGCAGAAGCTAATATTTGACCCATTATGTGAGTAGTAGCTATACTTCGGCAAGTTTTCAGATAGTCATTCACACTTTTATATTTATAAGGCTAAAGGGCTTCCTGACAATACTTATTAGCATTTTCAAAAGCCAATTGTTTAATAATAGGCATGGCTCCTTTCACATCTCCAAAAATCCTTCCTGCCAATTGCATAAGGCGATCAACAAATTCCTGGAAGGGCTCCGAGGGTCCCTGGACCACTGGTTCCTACACTGGGCCTGGTTCCTACACTGAACTTTCTCCCACCCATGTTAATATGTCTCTCAGTGTCATCCCTGTTCAGGTCATGTTGGGTAAGTGTAGCTCTCACCCTCACCAAGGACACTGCTTTTTTCAATAGAAAGATATCATTATGCAAACCACAGCTGGTCAAAATGCAGAGTTATGGAGTTCAGTTCTGATAAATACATCTACAAATCAATTCCCTCACCTAATGAATGGGAGAACACTGTGGAGTGGGATGGAAAAACAATAAAGGCGAGAGGAAGAGGAAGCTTACTAATAGATTATGTCTCATGGTAATGTCAGAGAAGCTGCACTGATGAGATCTCATGAATATGGAGCCCTAAACAGGTCTTTACCTATAGTTGGGAGCTGCCACTGATGACCCAGGGAAAGCAGAGGAGGCCAGGGCTTTCATCTGTTCATCTGTTTGTGTTGTTGGTATTTACAGAACGTGTATACAGATGAGAAACTCATCCTTGAGTTAGAGTGTCATATAGCGTACATCTGACTCACACAACGATGCTGGAATTGAAAGAAAAAGATGTCTCACACCCTTACTTCACCACACACTTTGGAGAGACTAAGTTGTTTCTCCCTGGGTGCCAGAGGCTTTTCTTTCTTGCTTGACATTTTGTTTTTTAAAACTCATACTAATTCTATTGTGATCAAATAACTGTTGTGCTAACAACACAAATATAGTTTAGTGGAACAGACTGACAGGCCAGAAACTATCAAACTTAGGATACAGTGATTTTGACAAAACTGGTAAGACAATTTAGTGAGGAAAAGATTTTCAAGTAACTTTAAAACAAGACAATCTGCTTAGATGATGAGCAGAAATTTGAACAGATTATTTTTCCAGATAAAATGAACAAGTGATCAGTAACCATATAAAAATATATTCAACATCAGTGGTCATTAAGGAAAGCAAAGGAGACCCACAACAGGAGCACAATGAGACACAGCATCCACCGGGATGGCTACAGTCCATAAGACAGAAAGTAGGTGATGGTGATGTGGAAAAATGGAATCCCCATGGGATGTGGAGAAGAACTACATCTTGGAAATTCCTTAATGTAACCACTGTATTATCTGTAGCCTGTGATTTTTATCCTTAGGTCTCAAAGACTTACTTCCACACAAATTTTTGCATACAAACGTCAGAACAATGTTATTCATAACAATCGGAAAATTAGAATCAGTCTGCCTTGTGAACAAATAGAACTCTGTATATTAATGCAATGAAATATTGTTTGAAATAGGAAAGAAGTAACACTATGTGAGTCACACCATGAACCTTGAAAGCTTTATATCAAGTGAAAGAAGCCAGATAGAAAGCCTATTATATGAAACTACTTACATGACATGTCCAGAGTGGGCAGCACCATGGAGACAGAAGGACGTTGGTAATTGGCTAGGACTGAGGGAAGTAGGGATACTGGCAGATATGCTTTTATTAGGTGGTGATAAAAATAATTCTAAAATCAGATGGCTGAAAACATGAATAACCGCAAAAAGACTTGGATGTTTCACAAAGTTGAAGTAGGGAATGTTAGTTATGTTGCAATATGAAGTGTGTGTCATATCTTTATAATATATAAATCTGCCACTGCTCACTTTCATTCTAAGAAGCATTTGTCTTTTTGTTTTGGTTTCAGGAGACCACCTTTCCCAGTGGATGCATGCCCACACTCACATTGCTGTCAATACTCAATGAGAGCAACACGAAGCTGAGCCATTCTCTCGCTCTCTGATGGCCTTTCTCTAGGGGCTTCCCATTCTGAAGAACACACGCACACACACACACACACACACACACACACACACACACACACACACACACACACACACTCCCTAAGTGGGAGTGACCTTGCTATTGCAGTTTGAGCCAGGGAGCATCAGGTGGGAAGCAGGGTAAAGCTAGTCCCAGCATTTCCCTGTGTGCCTCTTGCCTCCCTAGCTGTTCTGAGAGATCATCCAATTATCCTTTTGATCAAGAATCCTAACTCCTTTTTTTTTTCTGGAACAAAGCATTCATCTATCACACACATTCCATTTTATGTGCACATTTAATTCTCAGTCTGATTTAATCCTCAGAAGAAGAATTAGATTTTGCTAATCCTGTTTTGTGAATGAGGAAAGATCCTCCAAAAAGAGAATTTGTCCAAAGTTAACACCTTAACATGGCTGGACTACCATTTGAATGTAGTTTGTCATCTCTAAGATTAGGTTCTTAATCAATATACAGATCTCTTCTTTAAGTTCAAAGGCCTCAGTGTTACTGCCCTCTCTGAGGGCTTGTTCCTTCCTCCGCTAGAGTCACTAGGAGGTGTGTAACGGACTACTCATTTCCATTTTATCACTAGGTTCAAGTGAGATTTGTCCTTCAGTTACTCGTCAAATACCAAAAGACCCAGTTCTGCAGTATCACACGGTATGTCGTCCTGCAGAAGGGTGGTCGTGAGTACCCGTAGCCAAGCTCATGTGTGCTCTGGTGCTCAAAAGAGACAGGATTACTATACTCAGAATCAGCTCCTCTTTTGAATCGTAGGGGGAGGTGAATATGGGAAATGCTTTCGAATACCTCTTGCAACGGAAAACAAGCTAAGCAAGCAAGAGTAAATTTTGTCAAAATCTGACATTGCAATCGCTTTTACTTGATTACTTTAATAAGAACGTGAAAATACTAGGTAGTGTTCATAAATCCACTGAAATGATTAACAAACTCTTAAAAACTAAGTTCTCTGGGAATGAGCTGTAGGCCATATACACAGGAGCTGGTGAAAACTTTCACATTATGTAAGGGGCACCGGCTTCCTGGAGGGGGTTCTTTACCTGCGCACTTGAGACAAAGGCTGGTGGGGATCGCCCTGTCTTTGGTAGCTCTTGTTTTAATAGAAATGCCACTAAGGCTCATAACTTCTTCAGATGGAAGAGAATTCTCTTGATGCTGCTCTTCTTTTAATATTTTTCCATACACTTCTACTAGGTAGCTACTTTTTATATTATATAATAGGATTGGTGAGGCATACACACCACGAACTTAGAACAAAGCCAGGGATAACAATTGTCAGTTCTGTGGCCACTTTGTTTCATGCAACAGATCTTTGGATGATAGTGATCTTTTAGGTGTTTGTTTCCTTTCGCAAAATTTTACATTAGACAATGAATATTTTTCCTATAGACTACAGCATGGACCTGTGAGACTGAACCTTGATATCTTTTCACAGTGGTAGAGGGCAAAGTTTGATTTTAGGAAGAAAGCAATTTTGAATCGGCCAACTTAAGCCTGCCTGTAGCTTTTCCAATTTTCTTTCTCATTCTCCTTCCTTCTGCCCCCAATCCTACTGCACGCATTGCTCCTTGATATAGCAGCCTCCACTACTCATGTCTTCTTTACCCCACAGGCTACGAGACTTTCTCAAGCTCCAATAATGAAAAAATGAAAATCCCAGCAAGAGATAATGAGACAGGAAAATATTAAGGGCTCACCTGTTCTCCACTCAGAATTCCCGCAGCCTCATGTGTAAAGGAGAGTTTGTGTTGGAGCGGTAAGCAAGTGTGAGATGTTGAAATATGCATTGTGAGGTGTGGTTCTGTGTGGATAATGAGAAAAAAACCACAAAGGGAACTCAAATCACAGTGCTTTCCTCGAGATGCCTAATTAGATCCACCTGCCCCAACTGACTGCCCTAACAGATCCATCTCCACAGACTCATCAACACTTCCCTTTCCAGTACTCTAAAAGTAAAATTTCTTAGGTATTTGCCAACTAGTATCTCCAAAATATTAATTCAATTTTGATATCTTAACTCATGACTCAGTAATTTTTGATTATGCAATTGGAACAAGTTTTTAAAACAATTTCAGCATTCTCCTCAGGGCCCTCCTTGTTATTTAGCCTCTTTATGTCTATATAATACAGCATGGCTATCCTCTATTATGTGGCTAATATGCACTTGTAAGTGAGTATATACCATGCATGTCTTTCTGGGCCAGGGTTACTTCACGCAGGATGATCTTTTCTAGTTCCATCCATTTGTCTGCAAATTTCAAGGTTTCCTTGTTTTTAATAGCTGAGTAGTATTCCATTGTGTAAATGTACCACAGTTTCTTTATCCATTCTTCGAGTGAGGGACATCTAGGTTGTTTCCAGATTCTAGCTATTACCAATAAAGCTGCTATAAACATAGTTGAGCAAATGTCTTTGTTGTGTCAAGGAGTGATATAGCTGAGTCTTGAGATATAACTAGTCCCAATTTTCTGAGAAAGCACCAGATTGATTTCCAAAGTGGTTTACAAGTTTGCACTACCACTAGGAATGGAGGAGTGTTCCTCTTTCTCCACTTTCTCGCCAGCATATGCTGTCACATGAATTTTTTTTTATCTTAGCCATTCTCAGGATGTAAGGTGGAATCTCAGAGTTGCTTTCATTTGCATTTACCTGATGACTAGGGATGTCATTCGGAAGGGCAAATAGAATAGACACCCGAAGCAAGCAGCTGAAGAGAAGGAACAGGAGGGGAGCCTACTACTAGAGGTGTTTTGAAAGGCTCTACCCAGCAGGTGATCAAGGCAGATGTTAATACTTACAGCCAAACTTCAGGGTGAAGCACAAGGAGTCTTGTGGAAGAGTTGAGGGATAGAAAGACCTGGGGGACGGAAGTGGCAGGAGCTCCACAGGAAGACCAATGGAGCCAGCAAATCCCAGGAAGGCAGGCGGTGCTGTAGAGACAGACGCACCAACCAAAGACCGTGTACGGTGAGGACATAGACACCCTGCTCAGATGTAGTAGATAGACAGCACAGTCTCCTTGTGGGTCCCATAATATGGGGAATAGGGGCAGCTTCTAATATGGACTCTAGTGCCCATTTGTTGATCATGTGCCTTGGGAGGGCGGCCTTGCCAAGCCACAGAGGAAGAAGATGCAGACAGTCCAGATGAGACTTGATAAGGAAGGAGGGCTCCCGATTTCTGAGGACTGGGGAGGGAGGAGGGGGGTCAAGGGAGGAAGGATGGGACTGGGATACAATGAGGGAGGGGGCTAAAATTGGCATGTAAAGTGAACAAATTAAAAATAAATAAATAAATAAATAAATAAATAAATAAATACAACTTAGCTTCTCCATCTTTCCCAACAAAATACACTTTCATAGAAATGGGGAGAGGAAAAAGATACCAGGTCCGGAAGGATGCAGATTTTCAGTGGGTCACCTCTGTCTGAAGTGTGTATTGACAGTCAGACAGTTGCACCTTCTTGTGAATTAGCTTAATCTAGATGTTTTTCTTCAGATGTCTATATCATGGAATAGTTTGGGTGTGAGTTCTTTAAGGGACAAATTTTAATATGCGTCAAAGAAACAAGATCTTGGATTCCAACCCGCCTACATGTTGATCAATGGAAGAACTAAGAAAAAAGATGTGTCATATGCACACAATCCAATTTGACTTTGCTGTAAGGAAAAATAAAATTCTGAAAATGGAAGGTATTATAATAAGTGAAGTGACCCAAACTCAAAGAGACAAAAATCACATGGATTCTCTCTCACGCACAGATCCTAACTTTTAGTGTTTGTGTACATGTGAACAAGAGGCTGTGGGTCGACTGTGAAAATAAATAGGAGAACATAGTAATAGGAGAGATGAGGGTCACATGCCACAGCAAGGGGAAATGCAGCTACTGGACATGAGGTCACGAAGGAAGGTGGATGTAGAAAGAAAATAGAAGACAAACAAATCTTCTTTGAGGAATAAAATAGCCACAATAAGTTCTCATTATCTATAAGCTAAAAAACATAAATAAGTCAATTAAATTGTGCGGGAGAAAGAGAGAAAGGGAATATACTGGAAAATTGGAGATTAGAAGAAAGATGGCCTGAGAGGAAAGAGTAATATGATGTTCAAGTGAAACTTCAATTTTATTAATGTTCACATTTATTACCTAACACAATGCTTTCCATTGCGTCATTTTTTATCATACATAACTGACTTTGCTCCCTGACACTCATCTCATTGTCCTTTGTCCTCCTTATCTGCCATCCCCACCCCCACCCCCTTGCTGGTCCTCTTCCCTTCCCTAACTCTACCCAGAATCAAACATTTGGATACTTTATTAACATCTCTTTCCTGGTTAGATTATGCATTATACAAAACTTCTAGAAATTTTTCTAAGAAGTTACTTGAAATGTTCTTTGAGGAAAAAAATAATTACTCCTTGTAAATATTTACAAATATCTACTTCCATAACATTTTTATTTTAATATTTATTTTTATTATAATGTATTATTCCTATTCTTTTCTTTTCCCACCTCCTCTGGGATCCAACTCGCTAGCCATCCAAGTTTATGTTCATTCTCTCTCCCATTTTACCTTCATTTCTCTCAAGGGAAAAAAAAAAAAAAGAGCAGACAAGAACAAAAATCAAAACAGACAAACAAAATAAGAAAATCAGTAAGACAAAAAATAAAGTACATTTTTTACAATCAGAGCAGTAATGACTGAGGAAGTACCTAATTACAATCTATAATCTCCAATACTGAGACCACTTCCTGTATTTGCCTTTTGTATTTTTAGATGAATTGGGTTATAAAAAAAAAAGCACACTGTTTTTATTGACCACCACCTGCCTTAGTTAGGCTTTCTACTGCTGCAATGAAACATCATGACCAAAAGCAACTAGGCTTCTACTTCCATATTGCTATTCATCACTGAAGAAATTCAAGACAGGAACTCAAACATGTCAGGACCCTGGAGGCAGGAACTGATGCAGAGGCCATGCTTACAGGCTTGCTCCTCATGGCTTGCTCAGCCTGCTTTCTTATAGAACCCAGAACCAGGACCCAGGGATGGCACCACCCACAATGGGCTGTGCCCTCCCACATCAATAACTAAGAAAGAAAATACTCTACAGGCATGTCTACAACCCAATTTTACTCTTCTATCTATGTATCTATCTTTCTTTCTTCCTTCCTTCCTCTCTTTCTTTCTTTCTTTCAATTTTTACTGATTCTTCGTGGACTTCACACACCCCAACCCCACTCATCTCCTCACCCTCTCCTGTTGCAAGACCCTGCAAAGAAAACAACAACAACAACAACAACAACATTATCTTAGTTGAACTTCCTTACTCTTGAGTGACTTCAGCTTGTGTCAACTTGACATAAAATTAGCCAGCACACTTTTGAAATTAGTTTGGTTTAGATGCCTCAGATGGTTTCTAAACCATAGGTATGTTCTTTTGGATCAAATAGATTTTCTATTATTGGCTTTCCTGTTGCTGGGATAAAATAGTGTGACTTATTTGGGCTTAAGGTTCGGGAAGGATGGCATCCATCGTGGTGGGTAAAGTCAGAGCAACGGGAGCAGAACACTGCCTGAGAACATTTTTCAGCACATAGAGGAAGCAGGGAACAAACTGGAAAGGAGGCAAGGCAGTAACCACGCAGCAAGGCTCCACCCCTTAGAGTTTCCTGGTCTCCCCAACAGCACCTCTCAGGACCATTTCCTCCCAACTACCACATTCTGACCATGGTATAACCTCCTTACTCTGTCCCCTGCCATGCTGAGAACTGGAGCTCAGTACAGTGGCCTGCCTGCTCTTCTGTTCCATCACAATCCCAATAGACACAGGAAAATGCTCATTAATACAGAGCAATGGGGCATACTGGTTTTGTGCCTCCTTCAAAATTCTTGCCCTTATAAGTTTTCCACTTCCATCCTTCTGTTTTGTTATCAAGAACTCAATTTTGTGAAGGACCTCTGACAGTATTCATATAACATAAATTCATTCAGTAATGGTATGTATTTCCCAGAGGACATGACAGCAAAATAAGCAAAGTGCCATCACTTAGGATCATTGCTGTTACAGCATCCATGGAGGGTAGGGGTGAAATTATTACATCTCATTCAGAACACCAAGTGAACATAGTGGAGACTTAGCTGCGACCAAGGGCAATCACGGGTCACAGTGGCAAACAATGGAAGCATTCTCTTCCCTTGGGAGCAACTGCACAGGACATAAAGTGAACACTTTATTCTCTTTAGCTACCAAGTGTACTTGAAGAAATTGAGATATCTCATTGTTTCCTGAAGACTAAGTGCTATTGAAAATAAGAACATTTGAACACAATGCCACAGTTCTGTTTTTAAAGTTAGCCTGTGGAATATACAGATAAATGATAATTTCCATGCCATATACTTATTTCTTTATTGTCCAGAAGAACTTATTTTAAAGTACTATGGCTTGGCAGGCTGCCAGTGTATGACAAAGCAGCTAACCAAATGGTAATAATAGGTGGAAACTTCAAGAATGTCACACTGGGAGAAAACACCTCTGAAAAGAGAAAGGAGAGAGAGAGAGAGAGAGAGAGAGAGAGAGAGAGAGAGAGAGAGAGAGAGAGAGAGCAGACAGACAGACAGAGACACAAAGACACAGAGAGAGACAGAGAGAGAGGAGAAAGAGAGAGGGAGAGAGAGGGGAGAGAGAGAAAGAGAGAGAAGAGAGAGAGAGAGAGGGGGGGGCGATGCCATCACATGCTGTGAGTACAAAAGGAAACATGATCAGAAAACTAAAAGTCCCTCAGTGAAAATAAGTACTGAAAAATCTAGGCATCAATGTAGCCCAAGCTCAAGGAAAACAGATCAAATGAAAGTCAGTGCGAACCGTCAGCAAAGTCGGATGTGGAGCTGGTGGCAGGTACTCTGATTCCATCCTGCACCTCTCAGCTCTTCTTTGCCAACAAGACAGATCTATTCATTTAATAACCATACACTGCTGTGTCAGGCATTGTGCTAGGACCCAACATGATGTTGTTGTAAATAGAAAACAAGCACACAATGTCAAAGAGACAAGTGAATAGGAAGATGCAAGTCTGGCTGTGAATAGCATATTTCAAACAGACAGAAGATGCTTTGATCCATAGAAGGAATGCCAAACATAAGTTTGGGTTGTAATCACAGAGAAAAGAAGCTGAGGCATGTAAAGGTGTGTGTGTGTGTGTGTGTGTGTGTGTGTGTGTGTGTGTGTGTGTGTGTGTGTGTGTGCACAGAGAAATAGAGGGGGGAGAGATTTCTCAGAGCTTTGGCAATAATCACACATGAAGTATTGGAAGAAAAGGCAGGACAAATCACACGGGCAGTGGTTTGGAACCGTAATTCTAAGTTATACTGAACTTCCAAACTACCCTAAATATGAGAGGGAAAGGAGAATTCTTTTTTTTTTAAATTAATTTATTCAGATTGCAACTCATTTGTTATCCCATCACTTGTCTGCTCCCTTTCCTCCCTCCCTCCTACTTTCACCCTATTCCCCTCCCCTAGGTCTATGACTGAGGCGGTGATGCTGGAATCTCTCATGACAAAAGAACCACCATGAGAGAGAAAGCAACGCATCTGAATTCAGACAGCTCTCATCAGCTCTGGGCTCTGCTCATTCTGCCTCTTGACGTCATCATCCTCATGGTGTTGACTCAGGAATGGAAAGCTCGGAAGTGAGGCTTGTTTTTCTATCTCAGTTCAGCTGCTGGAGACTGGAGCTCATTTCTACTCTCTACTTTCTGATTCAAGACTGTGGAAAAGGTAAGTGAATTCACCCACTATCCCTGTGATCCAGGCACTGAGGCACCGGCTGTGTGCGCTGAACAAAACATGTCCCGTACGTGCTGGGAGGCCTCATCCTGGTGGAGAAAAGAGGCAGTAACAAGAAAGTAAGAGCAGGAGGATTGCATTTGAGCAGTTCCAAGAACTACTCAAACAGAGCAGAAGCCAAATAGAGCAATGACTGAACACGTGACTAAGGAGGGAAGAGTGTGGGAATCTCTGAGGAGACAGAGTTTGAAACAAGCCTAGATGGACAACAGTCAGCTCTTAACACCAGGCTCAGAGTAACAAAGCATAGTAAGAACTTATAGAGAAGTATCTGACATATTAGAGGAACTCAGGGTAGTGACTGAAGAGAGGGATGAAGTTAAGTTTGAGGCAAAGTTGGGAAGCAGACTGTACACAAGCTTATGAGGCACTGTAAATCAATCAATCAATAAGTTGATGATGATAATGATAATGATAATAATAATAATAATGAATCATCAATAATGAATAATGAAGAAGAAGAAGAAGAAGAAGAAGAAGAAGAAGAAGAAGAAGAAGAAGAAGAAGAAGAAGAAGAAGAAGAAGAAGAAAAAAGAAGAAGAAAAATTCTAGGTATTCTAAATGAACTGGAAGCCCATTTGGAGTGGCAGGGTAAGGGAAAAGAAAAAAATTAAGGAAACAGGAGCACCAGGGTCTTGTAGCAATTTAAATGAAATACAATGGTGAGTTTGGATTACTAGTAATAACCACTCAAGTGTATTTCTAGCAGAATGAGAGGCACAAGGGATTCCAGATGACATAGGTGTAAGAAACTGGGGAGACTAAAAGTCTCCAGCTTTGGAGCATGAGGGTACCACTTTCTAAGATAGCAAACAGGGCAGCATTAAGTTAGTCTATGACACTGCTGCACACTCAAGGAAGTAATTAAACTTTACTCATCCCCATCTCTGGACCTAAGGATTCACATTTTTGTATTCCAGTAAATTTATAGGAACTGTTTCAAGTCGGGGGTAAGGAAGGTCAATAGTCTCTACAAATATAAGGAAGGAGCAGATACGTTATTGCCAGTATTTGCACATATATGACAAGTAAAATTGTGCCTATGTGCACATAAGCATGTTTATATACATGTATGTCGATATTAGATGTATGTATATGGCAGACAAATAAAGATAAATAGGTAAGATATATTTATCTCTATATGTCATTATATTGTACACATACTAATAAATATGTAAGGACATGTGTCTATGCATGTATGCACAGGTACATATAATATTGCCTGTATTCATGTGAATTCACGTTGAACATGAATCAAGTTTGAAGCAAAAGCCAAGAGGCAAGGACAAGACGTTCTGTGATTGGCTACCCTGCAGTGTCCCCTTTCTGGCAGCCATTAGTGCCAAACTTTTGCTTTTCATGCTGAAGTTGTCCACCGTGATCCACTTAGTTACACGGAAACAAAAATATACTAACCACCTAACGCACACTTGCTTATATGCTTAGCCTCATCTGTATGATGGCAGGGAACTGGATCTTAAAGTTCAGTCCATCACGGTTTTAAATCATTACACCTCATCTGGAAAAAAAAATATTCCCCTGACACAAAGGTGGTTACTATTTCAAATCCTGAGGACTTGTCAGAGACGTCCAGCATAGCCCTTTCTTTCTGGCTCACTCACCAAGGACATTTGTAATGCTGACAAGATGTCTCTGTCCTTCAGAAATATCCCTGCAGGAGGTTGTCAACTTTAAAAATCAGAGCTCTAAAGAGAGGAAGAGAAAGTAGCCTGTTTGCATGGACCAAAGTTCAAAGAACTCCCACCTATGCGTGCCTTTCCACACACCTTTGTCAGCTGGTGTGATGTGGGATTCTTGCTGCTGACTTTCTTGTGGGAAACATCCCTCTCCCTGTGGAATGGTTTTAATGGATGGCTGGCCCATAGATCAACTATCCTATGCCCTGGAAATCCCTTTTCCATTTGTGTAATTTGATTAAATAGCATATGTCAAGTATCTTTATTCATGCGTAATGCATAAGAGATGCTCCAACGGTGACAGCAAATTGGGAACCGTGTACTTAATGTCACTTGCTCAAATGGAAACTGGGGTTCTGTGAGAGCAGATTGTCCACCTGTGTATTTTATGCTTTTTGCTATAACTGTTGTCAACTAATAATTTGTCTGTTTTGAGTTCTGGGATGTTCATCACCCGACTCTTTCTGAATGCATCCTGAAACGGCCCACAGCCATGCCTACACACTCCTATTTTTCAGGCATTGATCTCGCTGCCTACTTCAATGCCATATGAGAGAAAAGTGTGGAAATGATCTTTTTACCTGGAAGGAGCCAAGGAAAGATTAATTCTTCCCCTTATGAATGGTGTAGAAATGTCTCTGTGTCTTCCTGAGAAATGTGTGACTCTTAGTAAGACTTTAGAATTTTGTGATTTTTCACTTAAAGGAGTTGTTAATGTAAAAATACTAGATTATTGCCAGCATGGTGGACACAAACCAGTAAAACCTTCTGAGTATGCTTTGTCCCATCGCTACTTTTTGAAACCTAGTTTAAGTCATCTGTGTCCTCCACCTCAAAGTAAAAAAACAAAAAACAAAAAACAAAAAAACAAAAAACAACAACAACAAAAAACATACTAAAAGGATCAGACACCTTGCACATGTGTATGTGTGTATATGCCAGTGATTGATGTGTCTCTGAATGTGTGTGTGTGTGTGTGTGTGTGTGTGTGTGTGTGTGTGTGCAATGTGTGCAATGTATGTCTATGCATGTATAGGTCAGAGGTTCATATGTACATGTGAGAGTATGTGGTAGGACATGTAGAGGCCGGAGGCTGCTTTATACCTGTGTATGCTCGTGTGTTTATGTATGTGGAACCCAGATATTGAAGTTACATGTCTTCCTCAATTTCTCCTAGTGTTATTTTTTGAGAAAGGGCCTTCCACTGAACTTGGGGTTTGAAGATTGGGCTAGGCTGGGTGGGGATTCGAACTCAGGTCCTCGTGTTAGCAGGCAAGCACTTACTGATAAAGCCATTTTCCCAGTTGCTGCTTCAGACAGAAAGGTACCTGAGAACCTTGAACTTCTGTGCTGGGAGTACAGAGCCGGAACTATTGGACCGTGGAGGCTGAAAAGCTTACAGCATAGGAGGACTTCCTTTTGACCTGAAAATTCTGTAATAATACTTAGTTTTGCCAGTTTTCACTTAACAAAGTGGAAACTATATCAAAAGTCCATTAACACAAATGACTGTCATTAAAAACCTTAAAATAATTCCAATTTGCAACAAATTCTGCTTTTCTAAGATGTGGAAATTAAACAACCTTTGAAAAATATTAAAATAATGCTAAAATTAGTATCAAACATATATATAACATATAAATAATTTTTAAAGGTAATTATTAATGAAATTAAATGGCTAGCTGACAGAAATATTTTTTAAAGAATTTCACTGCTTAAATTTCTACATGCATAAAGTAAATACATTCAGTTTGTGTAAATTCTCTCTCTGTAGACTTCTGCCATGGCTGCACCAACACATTTATTCCAACTGCTTAAAAATGAACAGCCAACTGAAGCATGAACAGGCAGTGGTGCGCTGCTGTTTCAAGCCCGTGCAATAGGAAATGAAACAGTTTGCTTTATTTCATGAGTTCTTACTTAGCTACCCTCCATCGGTCCAGCCCGCAAGCACCGGGAGGAGCTTCATCCCACAGCGTTTGGACTTGTTGCTAATGCTGAGAACAGGATGCTGTGAGTGAGTGAAAGTGCAGTGTATGCCAGCACTGCTTCCAGAATGTCTCACGCAAGCCAGTGAAAGCAACAAAAGTGTGTCTGTATAACTGGCTGGGAGGTGAAATGGTTATGTGTGAATAAAGTGCAGACAGGCCAGGGCTCCTTCCCAACTAAATGTTTGAATGATTCTTTACATTTTTTTATTACATTTATTTACTGTCAGTGCATTACTCTACACGTGTGCCATGGTGCACAGAAGTCAAAGGTCAGCTTTCATCTCTTCTCTCCTGCCACCTTGTAGATCCTAGGGATGTTCTCAGGTAGTCAGGCTTGGCAGCTTTACCTGCTGAGTCTCTCACTGTCCTTGAATTATTATTTAAGTTCGTGGATGCTGTGTGTAAACCGACTGCCTCTCTTTGTTTCCTAAGTAGCATTTTCCTTAATAGGAACATGAACAGTAGGCTTAAATTTTTTCACCAATTTTTGCTGAACTTCACCAGGAACCAAAAGTAGAAAAACAACACAAAGTGTATTCATTAAATTAGGTCACTTGGAATTTATTTATTAAAAACAGGTTGCATATGGGCCAAAATTAGGCACAGAATCACAAATATGAGAGCAAAACTACTTAAAATTTATGTAACTGAAAATAAAACTACTACCCATAGAAACCAGATAATCCAAATACTGCAAACTGGCATTTCCCTGTGGTTTATAAGCTGACAGATTGATGCTCTGGGTCACATATGAGTTACCCTCTTATTTAAGCTGAGGGAGGGGCGTGTGCTCGGAGATGGCTTTGCAGCCAGCTGAGGTCATTTCCTGCTCTTCCAGAGGACCAGATCCCGTCCCCAGCACTACCCTGAGCATCTCACAAGTCTGTGGAACTCCAGCACAAAGAGATCTGATGCCTCTGCCCTTACAGACACCTGCACTCATGTGCACAGACACTCAGGTACACAGAATTAAAAAATAAAAATAAATAAAGCCCTTTAAGCAGCCTTTCTCTAACTGTGGCTATGCTGTTACAGAGGTTGAATATAAAGAAGAGAAGGTATTTCATATACTTCAGTATGCGAGGTGGTAAAACAACTCAAAATAATTTTAAAAGGTGAGGAATTGTCTGAAAGTACTTTTGCTATACAATTAGCTATGATGTCATACTGTTACATATAATATATGTACTTTATTATCCAATGTTTTTAATGAATGGATTTCTAAATCTGTCATAACTGATTCTCTCCTTTGATGAGACTGAATACCTGTTCCCCTCACTAGAATGCACATTCTCCCAACACTCATATAGGTGTTGACTAATAAGATGTGATGTCTCGTGTGCTAGTCAGTTTGAATCCAAATATTAATTATGACACTTATTCTGTAGAACAACTTTCTTTTTTTTTAATGATGCTCTCCACAGTCATATATATATATATATATATATATATATATATATATATATAAATTTATTCGTATTATATCTCAATGATTATCCCATCCCTTGTATCCTCCCATTCCTCCCTCCCTCCCATTTTCCCCTTACTCCCCTCCCCTATGACTGTGACTGAGGGGGACTTCCTCCCCCTTTATATGCTCATATGGTATCAAGTCTCTTCTTGGTAGCCTGCTAGAACTGTATCTGATTTTCTCTACCTGTAAAACAGGAATAATGATGGGGCTTTGTTGTTGTTAATTTGGTTGCTGTTGATTCTGATTTAGATGCTCACCAGCAGTCCATGATGAGTTGCCTGAGGCGATCAGTTTGGGTTCATTGGGCTCACAGTTTCAGAGGGTTTGGTCAGTGACTGGGTGGGTTAGGTGTTTGGGTGCTGTGGTGAGGCAGCACATCATGACTAGGATCCCACAGTAGACGAACAGGTTACTCAGCTCTGGAGACCAAGACGCATAGGAGGGCACAGGAAGACTGGGCACAAAAATCTGCTCAAAGACATATGCCCTGGGACCTGGCTTTCTCCCTTTAGGCCACAGGGTTTTTTTTGTTTTGTTTTGTTTTGTGAAGTTTTCAGTTTTGCCCTTAATAGCTAGCTAATTTGGCAAGATCTTGAATGTTTTTTCTTTGTTTTTTATTTAGTTCTAGAGTTATAATATACTACTACACTCCTCCCTTGCCTCTTCTCCCTCCAAATCCTGTCATATACCCGTCCCCACTCTCTTTCATGCATGACCTCCTTTTTCACTAATTATTATTACATGCACATATGCATATGCATAGATTACCCTTTGAGTCCATACACTGCTACTTACATGTATAATTTCAGGACTGCGCATTTGGCACCAGATCACCAATTGGTGTGCTCATCCTTAGGGAGGGACATCTTGCTCACTCTCAGCCTTCCTCACTTACCTACAGCTCTTTGTATAGGAACGAAGCCTCGTGGCCTTTTCCCCATCCACTTTTTAAGCCTCAGTTCCTAAATGCCTCTCCGGCATGCAAATAGTACTACAAAATAGCAAGCAAATCTCTAATTTACTAGGCTTTAGGACACAACTGGGAAAAACTGGACAATGTAGCATTTAAGAGAGATCAAATAATTAACACTTTAAAGAGCTGATAATCAGTCACATGTACATTAAGTACCCAATGGCTATCATGATCCTACAGAAAAAAATTGCTACTGTTTTCATAAAATCAAGCAATGGCTATGGCTTGTGGCTCATACATGAGGCCTAGAAACACAACTCATGCTGGGATACTTTTCATAATATTTGGTAGGTACTCTATAACAGTTTCATGTTCCTACTCAATAATTTGACATGGAGAAGTGGAAGGCGTGATTGGTTCTTTCTGTCTGGTTTTGAAGAATAAAACAGCCCTACAGAAATCTATCCTTTACTTAACAGAAAGGGGAAAAGTTCTTCTGTCAAAACAGAATTAACAACCCCTTAAGAAATGCAGCAGCCATACTGGTCATGAAATACTTTTTAAGTGTCAGTTTCAGAAAGCATATAAAAACCACTTGATTTTATAAATGAGGAAACAGAATCAGAGAGATTAAATACCCTACCCAGAGCTGCCCAGCTGACTTGCAAGAGGCAGTGTGTCATTATTTATTAGGACCATTTTGTCACTACCTGGGTGACCTCCAATAAATTGCCCACATTCTGAGCCCCACTGTCATCATTGGTATAATGAGTACAATCTACCAATCTGGCTATCAGAAAGATTAATAATCTGCTGCATGTGTAATATCCAGATCAGCCTTAATGCAGCCTTGGGTCCTCTTGAGACCCAGGACAAAAAGAAGAATGAGTTTTGGCTGACAGGGAAATGACTGAGGCCACAAGGAACCCTGGGAGCTGTCAGCCAATGATAACAGTAGATGAGGCTGCATTTACAGCTTCAGAAGCTTGGACCACCTCAGAAATTAAGCCACTCAGAAGCTAATGGCTATTTATTGAGCACTTAGAATTAGGTCCCAGGAACGGTATTAAATGTTGGCCTCACCAGCGTGAACAGAAAAAGTTCTATGGAGCTTACTTCCTAGTGGGAAAGAGCTGACTGATATGCAAATTAATAAAAAAATTAGACAGTGTGCTAAATTTTGATTAGTGTTACTGGTGGCAAAAGCAGAGAAAGATGGCAAAGAGGCCATGGTGTGTGGAGGAGGGTGGCATGGATGTTAAATCAGATGGCCCTTGATGGAGCACCTTGAGGAATCTTTCACAGTGCTGGGAAATTTCTGTCTCAGAATGCAATGTTCCCTATTTCAAATGTCATTGGAGGTTTACCCTTGACAGCTCTATCTTATAACACCAAGCCCCAAGTGAAAACGTTATCAAATATACACAGAGAAATTACATGAACTTTTCATAACATGTTCCAGGAGAGTACTCAGTGTTGGAGGGAGGTGTGCATCATCCATGCTATCCAAAAGAAATGCTCCTGTTTACTTAAGTATGATGCAATGATATTTCACAACTTGTTGATGGTGTCTATCTTATTGAAACATGGTAGAGATTTTTAATTTAGAAAGATTCATTCTTGTCTTCTCATGCCCTTCTATCAGAAACAAGTCTTTCAGTGACAGATGGACCTATTCCAGAAGGGATATTTATAAAGAATCTGAATTAGAAAGTATTCTGACAGGCCAGCACAAAGGCCAAAGTTGTCAAGGTAAATGTCATTCAAAAATAAATTTAAATTCTTCCTATGGTGGTTTTTTTTATATAAATTGATGAAAGAATTACACAAGAGAGATCTCTTCTAGACAGAAGTTCATGCAAAGAGCCTGGGAGGTTTAACAGCCATCAGCTCCAGGCGAGCTAAAAGTGCAGCATTATTTCTCGGGAACTGATGAGGTTTTACATTCACTAGTATGCTGTGGGGCTAGCAAAGAGGATGCAAGTCCCACTGCAGTCTACATTGGGTGAATAAAATCTGGTACCCAACTGAGCTGAAACTCACAGATGGCATCTTGCTTGTCTCTGCCACAGTACTAGCCCTGCCTTCCCTTCTCCAGGCTGTCATTTACTTGTTCAACACCTCTTCTTCCTGCTGGCCTGTATGTACCCTGAAAACAGGAACTGTAACTTTATTAGCTGATACTTTCTCTTCAGGGTCCACAACAGATGCTCATGAAAACAATGCAGTTTATTATTCAGGATCCTGTCAATTTTAGCAACCTCATTTGGTTTTCTGTTTACTGATAATTATAATGTTCACATGGACTGGATATAAAGTTGCAGTCTTTAGAGGCAGGAACTGATGTGCTTATCTTCATTAGAACCATATGAGTGAGGGAGATTCAAAGAGTTGTCAGAGCTGTCACAGAGCAGGAGTTAAAAATCTGAGCCAGGCATTTCACCCAAATGCCTGTAAAGGGCGTAGAAAAGACTTACACAGGAAATGATGGAAAGAAATAAGTTCATCACACTAAAATCAAGTAAGTAATTTTCATCAGAGATGACATGATAATTTAGGATAAAGGTTAGAGTAGTTTCCATGTACAATAGAAAGTACCAGATCTAATGACTGGAGTTCAGGATGCCCCTTCTGCATTTCTGCCTGTTGCTGCAGTGTGCTTGTAGCATCCTCTTCAACTAACAAAACATTCTAATTTGGATGATGAATTATTATATTGTCTCTAAATAACTTGAAATATCTTAAATTGGTACACTAGATATTTGCAAATGTCTCCTGCAGTTGGGATTAATCCAGTTCTCCTAGTGGTCTGTCTAGTTGCCAATGTCCTAATAGAAATATTAAGAAGCAGTTATAGGGCTTACAGTTTGAGGTTATAGTCCATCTCAGCAGGAACATCTAAGCCTAAGGCCTGGACCTGAAGCAACTGGTCAAATCACATCCACAGTGAAGACCATGCATAGTTCTTGTGCTTAGCCTCTCTCTGCATTTATGTAGCCAAAGATCTAAGCCTAGGGAATGGCGCTGCCCTTAGTGGTGGCTCTTGCCACCTCAGACAATAATCAAGACAATCCTCCATGGACAGGTCCATGGGCCAACCTGGTGTGCACAAGTGGACCCGGATAGGGTCAGTGACCTTTCCTTTAGGTTTATCTCTGTGTGTGTGTTGGCTAACACCTGAGCCCTTAAAGGCATAAATCTTTCTCAGCTGTGATCAGGAGAAGAGAAGACATAGGGAAAAAAAAAAAGTGGCCATGTTTGAAGGGGAGACTGGTGGTTGTGGTGGCTTGGAGACGGCAAGCACAAGCTAACAGAATTTCCTCTGGAACCTCAAGGAAGGAGCCCCTGCCAATGCCTTGACTTTATCCTAGGACCTACAGAATAATACAGAGATAAAAGTGTACTGGTTCTACCATCAATTTTATGACAATTTATTATAAAGGAAATAGTAAACTAATCAAATAGAGTATGAGGGTAGGCCGCTTTGTGTTTCTGGATTTAAATGATTACCCTTTGAAAGCACTGAGTGTAGCTGGTTTACAAGGCCCCATATAATTCTGAGGCTCTCTGCTAACATTCTGTGACCTATCAAGACTCTCCTCCTAAACGTGAACTTAGAGCTCCCCATGCTGTCACTGTTTAAGGAACTTATTTTAAAACTTTGAGAGCCAGGCCTGGTAACACACACCCGCCAACCTAGGGAGTCTGGAGAGTAAAGCTGGTTCCAGGAGAGGCTGAACCACAGGAAGAGAAGACCTTGCCACATTTGGAAGAGCGAGACTTTATGCTTCATCGTGCTTGCAAAGTGGCTGTGTTTCAGGGGTATGTGATGTACATGCATCCGTCTAATTCTCTGATGACACCATTTTTACATAAATTTTGGTGGAGAAGTGATCCACTTGCCCCCAAGCTATGAGTTTTATCGCCAACATACCATAATCTCAATCACACAAATCAAATACACTCCTGGTGTGCTAGAAACTCTCAATGCCTGAGAGGCAGCAGTGTTTCTGCTCCACTGTGTATAAAAAGCAGCCACAGCATGCCAGAGAAATGGAAGCTGAGTTCAATGGCGTAAGTGCAGAGTCAATGTTAAGTTATGAGGGAAAACAATTGGGTTTAACCAGATCTGTTTGTTCCATGATAGTTTGTTTTGCTATATTGGAAAGCCACATCCCATAATAATCTCCTGTTTAATGATAACAGTCCCCACACATCTTTCTATATAGCCACTAATGATCTTCTGTTATCTCCTTCACCTTTGACTTTACTGCACTCTTGGAGGTATCTGGAAACCTCTTCTGAAAAACACGAAGGCTAATCAATGACAAAAAAAAAAAAAAATGATGTGTGCATTCCACATCATGGGACGGCACCTTAACCTGCAGACCAATGAGAGATATGTATACAGCCAACAAATACATGTCAGATTCATTAAATGAGGCTTGTTATCTCATAATGTAAGTCAAATATTAGTCATTCGATTTGGCTCAAGTCGCTAATGAGGCAAATAAATGCCAGCTGATCTTAAATTGAAAGGGGGGGGGGATAACCTAGACATAAGTTATCTTTTTCTACTTTTTGTCACCTTTTCAACTTTCTTGGGTGGAACTCATTTATCTTGAGCACCCATATTTTACTGCTAATGCCACTGAAATAACACCCGAGGGCAGATGTGAAAATGGCAAGCTGTAACTTATAGTTGCTTTGGGCAGGAGAAATAGCCAGGTGTCCAAGAGACCTGTCACCAAACGGACAGAGAAAGGTCGTAAGGACAGCACTTGGGCTCACCAGCCGGAAGTGCCAGGCTTTGCGCACATGCCATGGGTCGGGCAAAGAACGAGCTTTTCTACTAAGAAAAGGTCAGCCCACTTGCACCTCATTTGAAAAACAACTTGTGGTTCATTGTCTCACAGTAACATGACTATGCATTAGCCCTGATGTGTATTCATAGGAAAAAAGCCTTTGAGCTCTCTAAGGACCAAACGTCCCATGTGACACAAAACAAGTCCCAGACAATGCAGTGTTACTGCAGAGAAGAAGAAGGACACTGTTCCTGTCCTTCTAGTGTGCATTACTACTGAGCCACATCGGAATTGTTGGAAGCTATTTGCTATTTGTCTTAGAACAGAGCTGATGTCCACATTCTGACATATTACTTGGTGGTATGGATTTTTGTAAAATTACTAAAGATGAGCTACTTCTGATGTTCTCAGTCAGTTGACCTTTGTAAAACATGTTTTAATATTCTTCCCTCCTTCTACCAAGTCTGGAGATGAATGGAAAGAATACTGAGAGAATCCCAACAAAATCACATATGCATGCACACACTTGCATAAACACAAACACACACACACGCACACACACACACACACACAAGCATGCATGCACCCATGAGCTTGCATATGCTCATGCACACCAAAAATGTGCACGTATTTAGTTGTCTGTGCATTCTTTAATAACACAAATATTGTAAAGGTGGTGCACACCTTTAATCTCAGCACTCAGGAGGCAGAGGCAGGCAGATCTTTGTGAGTTCAAGTCCAGCCTGGTCTACAAAGAGAGTACAGGACAGCCAAGGCTATACAAAGACACCGAGTCTCGAAAAACCAAAATAAAAACAATAATATTGTCTATATTATTCCTTAAAGAAAATTTCTTTGATTGTTTGACTCACCGTTAACCAGGTCTTCTCAAGACCTTTAACAATGTTTTCCTTGTAACTGAAGTTCTGCTTGCCCACATTACCTCTTCCTCTGGCCGCTGTAAGTTGTTGGTGGCTTCCGAAGCCATGCTCTCTTTCCTGACCTGGAAGAAGCCTGATCCAATGACAGTTTTCTGTTTAACCAAGAAGTTGGGAAATAATGATGTGATGAGGTACATTTAGTGTCCTCACCTTGTTTATGCTAATTCTTAATTGCCACATGACTTCTAAACGGAGGGCTGGAGATATGGCTTGGTGGTTAAGAGCCTGTGTCATTCCTGCAGAAGGCCTGGGTTTGATTTCTCGCATCCTTCAGCCAGATCACAAATGTTTGTAACTCCAACTCCAGTGGATCTGACATGCTTCTGACCTGGTCAGGCACATGCATGCACACTCACAAACACACCTGCACACATTTGTACACAAAAATAAATATTAATAAAACACCTTAAATAAATTTCCTATGTAGTAAAGTTTATTTTAAGAGAACACACAGTCACTCAGATCTACATTATATTCTTTCATAGTTCTACTCATGACCTTTGGAAATATTGAAAACTTTTGAAGAAAAAAATTAAAACTTCAAAAATGGTTCTTAGGAAGATGTTTTTTTATAAACACTATATAACTCCAATAAACCTATGTCCTTAGTCTTGCTTATTTTGGTATAAATCAATAACTCTGATTTTAATGGAAATATAATATAATATATAAATGCTACCTTTAAAAACTGTTAGCATCATCATAAAAGGAAATAAGTTCATAGCTACTGCTAAGCCACTCTGTAATTAGATCTTTATTTAACTTGTGCTCACTACCAAAATTGATCTGCTGTTGAGCTATCATTGCTGTTCCCAAGTTGTCATTTGGTTTTTTAAAAACTACACAATAAATTAATTCTATGTTTCAATTATATTTGTCAGTTTCAAATTTTACTTTGAAGTGTCCTAAAAGAAATCATTTTATTTGGACCTTGAAAAGGATAGCCTCATCCTACATCTCACTTCCAAAATCTCAATCAAAAGAAAAGCAACCTGCGCTGGGGAGATGGCTGTTGGTAAACACCAGGACCCAAGAGTGATACCCAGGGCCCATGTAAAAACAGCCAAGCACTCCTGTGCTGGGGAGGCAGAGACAGAGCAATCCTGAGGGCACACTGGCCACACACACAGCTTAATCTGCTCGGTGAGCTTCTCTGAGTGATAGTCCCAGTTTCAACCAAAGGATCTGAGAAATGTTACCTAAGTTTAGCATCAGGCCTCTACAAACACACACACACACACACACCACACACACACACACACACACACACGCTCACCTTCTCAGGAATGACTCCTAATGACATACAGCCGTACTGAACCTGACAGTGTCTGCATTACAACAGTGCATTTCTTGCCTTGCACACTGAGTCCTCCTGGTTCTGCACATAGTCCATCCTTTATGCTACAAGTACCACACTAGAACCAAAGCAGACAAGTTTCAACACTGGATCACTGTCTCCCCTTTTATACCAATTATAACCAATCTTTGCTCAGATGTCAGGTGAGCACTCCCTCCAGCATTACTTCCTTGCATGTTTCGTATTGTTAAGGCTCCCTTCCTCATATTTTACACTGGATAACTTTTCAGCCCCAAGTTTCTTGCTCAAGTTAGATAACATGAAACCCCATATTGAGTTACCTGTGGATGTCCTCTCAGCTCCAGTGAGGGTCCTTTTATGGAGCATCTAAGTAGTCTTAGGCTAGTCCCTCCTAGAAAACAAGAGCTGACATTTCAGGAGCTGTGAGACTGGATCTGCTACAATTGCTTACAATTCATGCTATTACGATTACTACCACCACTACTACTTTTTAAACACCATCATTACCTGGCTGGCCTGCTTTGTAGATCCCAAAGGCAACACCCAAAGTTGTGCAACCCCAAGGACCCCACAATGGCCACACTTCCATTGCTCAGAGATGCTTTTACCCTCTCAATCTTTAACTCCTCCCTGCAGCCTAGAATGCTCTTCTTTCCAGTATGCAACAAACACTGAGTTGTAAATCCACAAATTCTTGCAAAGAATTGTAAGCGCCATAAAAACAGGTGTCCTGCGTGTGCGGATCATGATAGGAACAAGGCTGCGGGAACAGGACCTGTGGGGTTTCTGATGAAGCTCCATTTGATCAGTACAAAGGCAGGGTGTGTGTGATGCAGCCAGTTTTCTAGGTTTTCTCGTTGTTATTTTTTTAAAGAAGTTTTCTATCCTGAAAAGGAACAATAGGTTCCGTGTAACTGTCGACACTTACTCTACACAGTCGTCTACGCCTCGGAGTGTCAAGTTCAGAGAACATGTAAAAAAGAATGCAGCAAGCAACGTCAATACCATAACTATGGTCCTTCCTGATTTCGGGCTCATGGTGTTGTTAGTGCCGTATCCAATAGTGGAGCAGGCTTCCATGAGCAAATATATGCGAAAGGGTAAAGATTATTCTATGTTAATTTCAATGCAAGTACACTTGGAAAAAGTATACTTTGTAATCTTAGTATATCAATTTATGTTACCTTTGCTAATGAGTTTTATAATTAACATTATTGACTCTCTGCCTTGTGTAAGTAAAAAATAAGCCTAACAGTCTAATTTTCTGAGTCTGACTTTCAGGCATGATATTAATGAGTTAACCACCTTTAATCAAAATTTAATATTGAGTTTTCTATTTATCAAAATCAATCTTGAAAACTGATAGCATCTATTCCCAATCAAAATTTAGTTTTTACTTTTCTGTTCTTCCTAATTGGTTATGAAAAATCAGATGTTGTTAATTTCCTATTCCTGAATTTAATATTTTATACTTGTGTAATAACATTTATATTCCTGAATATTAAATTACTATGGAAAGAACTAAGTAAAATATGGCTTGTGGATCAAGCCCAGCTGCTACCAGCTTTGTGAATAAAACATTGAAATAAAGGCACACCCACTCACTTATAAACTGCTTTTGTCTGTGCTACTCCACAGAAACTGACAAAGGACACATGATTCATAAAGAGGAAGATATGTATTACTTGGTCTTTTACCAAAAAAAAAAAAAAATGTTTGGTACCCACTGATGTAGACACCTCGGAGTGTCAAGTTCAGAGAACACGCAAAAAGGATGCAGCAAGCAACGTCAAGCTGTAACTATGGTCCTTCCTGATTTCGGGACCCAAATGTAAGCAATTGGGATGTTTATTCAGTAAGTGTAAATTATTTTCTTGAGCTATAATATAAGAAAACTATAACTCAAAGGCAAATGCTTACCTAATGTAACATCTTACAGTGATCCTCTGCACACAGCTAAATTAATCCAATAGACTTGTGCTTTCTAGAAGGCACTTTCAGTATAGGCAGATCATGTGATAAATGCTTACTCTTTCGAAATGTGTTTGTGGCACTAAGAGACAAAATGAAACAGTAACTTCATGTTTACACAATTCTGTGTGGCCAAAACATAGCAACAAAAAGTAATATACATGGACAAAGCCAAATATGTCTAATTCTGCAAAAAGAAGCTCAACTAAAGACGAGAACAAAACAAATGAGATGAAATGCGAGACTCATTCACAGCAAAAATGATCAGCAAACAGTGCAAAGAAAAGCTATGTAATAAAATAGTCATCTGTCACAAACATGCCACTTAATGCTAACATTTTAGAGTCATCCTAGGCCAAAAGACAACACAATGAAATTTTATTTAGACATGAAACAAAATGAAATCATGACCTTTACAGGAAAGTGGATGGAAACGGAAGCCATAATGGCAAGCAAAGTAAGGGGCCTCACAAAGACAAATCTACAGTTTTCTTTTATATAAAGAAACTGGACTTAAAACTGTGTGTGTGTGTGTGTGTGTGTGTGTGTGTGTGTGTGTGTGTGTGTGCGTGTGTGTGTATGAGAGAGAGACACACACAGAAAGAGAGAGAGAGAGAGACAGAGAGAGAGAGACAAGGAGAGAGAGAGCAACAGAGACAGAGACACAGAGACAGAGACGAGAAAAGGGATAATGAGAAATGATAAAGAGAAGGTCATGGTGAATAAAAGAAAGGGTGAAGTCAGGGAATCCAAGATGGCGGCTCCTAATACTTGTCTGATCAGCAGGACAGCAGTGATTATTCAACAACCCAAGGGCCGATCTGAGAACCACAAAACATCAATACTGGTGACCCACAGGTGAGAGGGATCCAAATTTTGAGGACCACAGTTGTGTCCACCAGGCAAAGCCACATAGCTCAGGATTCCTACAGAAACGGGCACACAGCCTCCAAAGGCTAGCGCTACAGGCCCGGCTGGTGCGAAGCTCTATGTGCTCATTAGTACACAGAACTAGATGGGAACCGCCAGACAACCAGTATCTGTGGACCCTAGCACCGAGGAGACTCCACAGTCAGGATCACAAGCGGATCTGACCTCAGGCCACTAAGGAAAACCACAGAGAGAGCCCCAGTATTCCTTAGCAGGCACCGAAGGCATGCGGGACCCAAAACAACTAGCAGGCAGGTTGCCCTTGTACCCCCTAGTGCACAGAACCAGCTTGAGACTGCAAAATCACCAGTGTCTGTGGGTTCTAACACCAAGCAGATCCCACATTCGGGATTACGAGCATATCTGATTTCAGGTCTCCCAGAAAAGTCACAGAAGAGCTCCTGGGTTCCCCAACAGCCATCTCCTGCCTGCAGGACCCAAAATAATTGGCTGGCAGGCTGCTCTTGCACCCCTTAGTGCTCTGAACTAGCTCGAATCTGCAAAACTAACCGCGTCTGTGGTTTCCAGCATTGAGCAGACCCCACAGTTGGGATTCCCAAGTGGATCTGATCCTAGGTCTACCAGAAAAATCACAGAAATCTCCAAGGTCCAAGCAGGCACTGGACACACACTCCAACCAGACATCACAATGGGAAGATCTCAGCGTAAGAACCCAAACAACAACCCCCAGGACCATTTGATACACCAGAAACCGAAACCAGATAAAATCTGGATCTCAATAACCACAAAAGCAACAGAATGCCTACAAACACATGGAAACTGAACAACTTCCTACTCAATTATATCTGGGTAAAGAATTAAATAAAAAAGAAATAAAAAGCTTTCTTGAGTTCAGTGAATCTGGAGGTACAACATACCCAAACTTATGGGACACAATGAAAGCAGAGCTAAGAGGAAAATCCCTAGCACCAAGTGCAGGAATACAAGGCACATACCTCAGCATAATAAAGGCAATACATAGGAAGCCTATAGCCTACATCAAACTAAATGTAGAGAAATGTAAATCAATTCCACTGAAATTAGGGACAAGACAAGGCTGTCTACTCTCTCCATATCTCTTCAATATAGTTCTTGAAGTTCTAGCTAGAGCAATAAACAACTAAAGGAGACCAAGGGGATACAAATAGAAAAGGAAGAAGTCAAACTATCACTATTTGTGGATGACATGATAGTATACATAAGTGATCCTAAAAATTTCACCAAGGAACTTTTGCAGCTGATAAACACCTTCATCAAAGTAGGTGGATACAAAATCAACTCAAAAAAAAAATCAGTAGCCCTGCTCTATGCAAATGACAAACAGCTGAGAAAGAATTTAGGGAAACTACACCCTTCACGATAGCCCCAAAGGGTATAAAGTATCTTGGTATAACTCTAACCAAAGAAGCAAAAGACTATGAAAAAAACTTCAAGTCTCTAAAGAAAAAAACAACAACAACAAAAAAGATATCCTAAGATGGAAAGACCTCCCATGTTCTTGGATTGGGAAAATCAACATAGTAAAAATGTCTCTCTTACCAAAGACAATTTATAAATTCAATGCAATTTGCATCAAAATTCCAAGACAATTCTTTAATCAATTCTCAACTTCCTATGGAAAATCAAAAAACCCAGAATAGCTAAAACAATCCTGTACAATGAAAGATCTTCTGAAGGAATCTCCATCCTGGATCTCAAGCTGCACTATAGAGCAACAGTAATAAAAATAGCATTGTACTGGCATGGAAATAAGTTGGTTGACCAGTGGAATAAAATAGAAGACCCAGAAGTAAACCCACACATCTATGGGTATTTGATTTTTGGCAAAGAAGCCAAATCCATACAATGAAAAGAAAAAAAAAAAAGATAGCATCTTCAAAAAATGGTGCTGGTCTAACTGGACGGCTACATGTAGAAAATGCAAATAGACCCATATTTATCACCGTGCACAAAACTAAAGCCCAAATGGATTAAAGACCTCAACTTAAAACCAGAGACACTAAATCTGTTGGAAGAAAAAGTGGGGAAGACCCTTGAATTCATTGGCACAGGAGACAACTTCCTGAACAGAATACCAACAGCCCAGGCTCTAAGATCAACAATTAATAAATGGGAAACTGAAAGCCTCTGTAAGGTAAAGGAAACAGTCAACAGGACAAAACGACATCCTACAGACTGAAAAAAGATCTTCACCAACCCTGTGTCTGGCAAAGGTCTGAAATCTGAAAAATATAAAGAACTCAAGAAATTAAACAACACCAAGCCAAATATTCCAATTAAAAAATAGGGTATAGAGCTAAATAGAGAATTCTCAACAGCGGAATATCAAATGGCTGAGAAACACATAAAGAAATGCTCAACATCCCGGTCATCAGGGAACTGCAAATCAAAATGGCTTTGAGATTCCATCTTATACCTATCCGAATGGCTAAGATCAAAATTTCAAGTGAGAGCACCTGCTGGCAAGGATGCGGAGAAAGAGGAATACTCCTACATTCCTGCTGGGACTGCAAACTTGTACAACCACTTAGGAAATCAATCTGGTGCTATCTCAAGAAATTTGGAATAAGTCTACCTCAAGACCTAGCTATTCCACTCCGGGGCATATTCCCTAAAGAAGGGCCACGATACAACAAGGACATTTGCTCAACTATGTTCATAGCAGTCTTGTTCATAATAGCCAGAATCTGGAAACAACCTAGATGTCCCTCCACTGAAGAATGGCTAAAGAAACTATTGTTCATTTATGCAATGGAATACTATTCAGCTTTCAAAAACAAGGACAATTTGAAAATTGCAGGCAAATGGATGGAACTAAAGACAATCATCCTGAGTGAGTTAACTCAGACCCAGAAAGACACACATAGGCAGATTTGGGCACAGGGGTCCCGCTCAAACTAAGGCACCAGCCAAGGACAATACAGGCGGTAAATCTTAAACCCCTACCCAGATCTAGCCAATGGACAGAACACTCTCCACAGTAGAGTGGAGAGTGGGATATTACTTTCTCACATACTTTGGTGCCTCACCTTTGACCATGTCCCCTGGACAGGGAGACCTGGTGGCACTCAGAGGAAGGACAGCAGGTTACCAAGAAGAGACTTGATACCCTATGAACATATACAGGGGGAGGTAATCCCCCTCAGGAACAGTCATAGGGGAGGGGAATAACGGGAAAATGGGAGGGAGGGAAGAATGGGAGGATACAAGGGATGGGATAACCATTGAGATGTAACAAGAATAAATTAATAAAGTAAAAAAAATAAAAATAAATAAAAATAAAAATTAGAGAAGACAAGCAGTCAGTTACAAAGTGAAAAAGAAATGAAAATATAAAATTTGTTGAAGTAGAAAGGAAATGTCAATAAAAACGTGAAAAATTAGGCTCATTAAAAACTAGAAATAAACAAAACAAAAGCAAAAGATTATGTCATGGCACCCCAACTAAAAATCAGTTTCAATTTTGACAAGGTCAAGTCCAGCAGATGTAAAACAGTAGGTACTCACACAAGCGGGCAGTGCAAACATAAGCTGGAGGAGTGTTTTGAAGAGCAGCTCGGTGACATCTAATAGCAAGGGAAATGTTCCTCTGATCCAAACATTCAACTTGTAGATACACGGTCCCCAAGAAATCAGATGCAAGTATCCAAGGGTATCCTGCAATAATGGCCATCAAATCACTGCTTATAATACAAGAAAATGATGCAAGGATCCATCAGGAGATTAAATGGTGTTCTACATATTCCTAGTTTAAAATAAATCACCAAACACATATTTAAATGTTGATAGTGAGAGTAAAAGAAGATACACAGAATGTTTACAGGGTATTATCAATAGTAGAAGTCAGTTAATATACAGTAACTTAAAAAAGAAATCATGAACTCTAACGCTGAAGCTTTATTGAATGCTGAGCACTTCCTAAACTCTCTTTACATCTTAATGCATCTTACCTTTATAATCTCTACCAGATATTATAATAAATTCATAGCTGGATCACTAAAGCCCAGAGAACTGAAAGAACATGCCCATGTTAGATGGAGGTTACTAAGATGCTAGGAGAGGGCTTGGGCCCAAATGATATCACCCTGGGATCTGAGACCTGGATTACCATAATTTCAAGCCACACTAGTCTAGTAACATAGCGAAAATGCTAATATTTTATAGTATTGGGTTTTTAAAGTTATATTGTGTTGCAATAATTTTTATTATTCTCTTTACATTTTCATTTTTTAATTTTACTCTAAATACTAAAAATAGTATTCTAGGGAATAAGGCTTTCTAATAATTTCATTTTAAATATTTTATCAATATTATTCATAATCATTTAAGTAAGTAATTCTTTAAAATGCTTCTTACTTTATAAGCATTTTTTTTTTTTTTGGTCTTCATAATTCCTAATCCAAATTTACTAAAAACAGGACTCAATACCACTATGATGTGAAAACCTAGTCAGGTTGTTTGCCCATAAAGTGGAGCTATTATGGCTATTTATGTATTTCAATATCTTAATCACAGCTGTGTCCTGTGGATCTTCTCTGCAGGAGTGATCAAGAGTGACATTTTGAGACCTTTGTACTGGGTGAATTATAATATATTTACTAGCAAAGAAAACAAAGGAAGAAATTCCTCCATAATGTGTGACAACACTTACTCTTCCCAATGTACCCAAAGCTATTTCACAGTTCCATGATTCTTCTAAAAACAACTAAGATGTAAGTATTATACCATGAGCCTGAGATCTTTGCAGAGATAAATAATATCACAGGAAATGTAATTGTGTTCTAAGAAGTCTGATTCTCCCTTTTTCATTTTTGATCCACATGCTAACAGTTACATATATGTAAGGGTACAATGTGCCGCTTAGAATTTGCATACAATTGTGTAACGATCAAATTAGGGCAACTGACATACTTTTATCGCACCTGAAACATGTGTTCTGTCTTTGAAATTAAAACATTCAAAATCTTCTCTTCCAGTTATTTTCAAGTAGACAGCACAGTATTGTTGAAGTAGTGCATTTAGAGAGTTAAAAGACGATGGCCAAAAATTTTTTAGAAAACAGCAGATCCCTGATGTTAGAAAGAACAGAACCAGCAGTTTCTCCAGCTGCCCAGACTTCGTGCATAATAGGTAGATTTCTTTCTCTGTCTGCCCATTGTACTATACCCAGAAGTGAGGTAGATCTCTAATTCCTAAGGAATTTGTTTTAAAATGTAGGTCAGTTAGCTACAGACCCATATTTAAGGAATGTGCTGTCATTATTGATCTAAAATTGTAATGTACACCATCATTTTAAATTCTTTTTTAATACATTTTATTAATTTATTCATATTACATCTCAATTGTTATCCCATCCCTTGTATCCTCCCATTTTCCCCTTACTCCCCTCCCCTATGACTGTGACCGAGAGAGACTTCCTCCCCCTGTATATGCTCATAGGGTATCAAGTCTCTTCTTGGTAGCCTGCTATCCTTCCCCTGAGTGCCACCAGGCCTCCCCATCCAGGGGACGTGGTCAAATATGGGGTAACAGAGTTCGTGTGAAAGTCAGATCCCACTCTCCACTCAACTGTGAAAAATGTCCTGCCCATTGGCTAGATCTGGGTAGGGGTTCGAAGTTTACTGTCTGTATTGTCCTTGGCTGGTGCCATAGTTTAAGCAGGACCCCTGGACCCAGATCCGCCTATCATAATGTTCTTCTTGTAGGTTTCTAGGACCCTCTGGATCCTTCTATTTCCCCATTCTCCCATGCTTCTCTCACCTAGAGTCCCAATAGGATGTCCTCCCTTCTGTCCCACTTTCCTGATAAGTGAAGACTTTCATGGGACATGTCCCTTGGACTCATCATTCTAAATTCTAACCCCAACATCCAAGCAGTAAAGTACAGAGACCTATGAGAATTGATAAGCCTGTTGTGAGATAAGGAAGGCATGATTGCAGGTGAATCCCCAGATATACGTTATATATGTGGTCTCTTGACTCACTGTGGTTGGCAATAAGTTTTAAGGTGGTCAGAATGTGAAAACCTTTAACTCACTCTGTAGTGGAGACTTTGAACTTTGAACTTCTGGTCCTCCTGCTTCTACCTCTGGAGTGCATAGATTTCAGATGTGAATCCTCACAGCAGAAATATATAGTGCTGGAGACTAAACCTAGGGTTTGGGGATGCTAAGGATGCTACGCAACTTCCCTGACTACTGGATCCTGATCCCAGCCTTTGCCTTTTGAATATGGAGTTCTTCTCCACATTCTTGTGATTGGATCCTCTGCTGGGACAACAGGCAGCTGCACCAAGTCCTAGTTCCCTCACAACCCACTCACATGAAAGGAGACTGCTGAAACTCCACAGTGCACCGTGTGGCTACGCTGTAATGCATGGCGACTGATGAATATCTTGACAATATGTTAATTCTCACAGCCCTCAGACCACCTTGTTTCCAGCAGGTGGGTGAGCTACACCAACTTTCTTAGGCCTCTTAAGCTCGATTCCATACTATTTAGGAGTTCTGGAACCAGCACTTTCTCCCAGAGGACTCCGCTCTAGAGAGCTGACTCTGTGAGGAAAAGCACCCGTGGAGCCGATTCTGCGTCCTCCTTTCCACATTTCCCTTCCTTGTCTCCCATCTGGCCACCATGAATGTATGCAACTGGAATTGCCTGCTGTGGGAGATTACCACCTTCTTGGGTAAACAAGTCGCATCGAATCAGGTAGAAAGAGGAAGCCAAGATGAGAGTTGAGGATGGTACATGGGAAGCGCTGCTCCAGAAAACTGATGGCCGGAAGAGAAGCCTGCTTAATGAGCATGCCTTTCTTCCTGCTAAAGACGCCTTCATAGGCAACGTAAGGAAACAGACATAGGACCCCACGGAAAGGGGTCAACTTTTCCCCTCCCTTCCTGTGGCTGAGGCATACTACTATGGCATTCATTCGATTATTATAAATGTTACTTCCGTTCTATGCTACCGATGCTTTGAAGGTTAGAACATGGCACTTCCTGACCAAGCAAGAATGGAGAGTAACTGTGGAAGACGGAGGTCAGCCCCAGGTACTGTTCCTGAGGAACTATTCAACTGGGTTTTGTAAGAAAGAATCTCTCACCAAGACTTGCAGTTTGCAAGGCTTGCCTTTGAGTCCCCTCGGGACAGGGGTTCAGCGATACACTCAGTCTTTGTTACATGGGTGTTAGGGATTGAGCTTGGGTCCTCGTGATTACACAGCAGGCACTTTCCCATTTGAGCTACTTCCTAGCACACCTTCCTCTCTTCTTTATGTACATATGAAAACAGCAGACACGCATTGTTCTCTAGCATGTTTCTTAAACTCAATGATATTTTGATTACCATTCTATATTAGAGTGTTGGTATGTGAGCCCATTGATAACCCACAATATGTGGAACCTGGTGCATTTAAGGAACTTATTAAGAATTTCATTTCAGAGAAACCCTGTCTCGGAAAAAAAAAAAAAAAAAGAATTTCATTTTAATCATTCTCGACCATTTATTATTATAAAGATTTTGGGAAGAATGGACGGATTGGAGTCCTGAGGTCTAAGTATATCTATAAAGTAAATTGTGAGACATTGAATTCTTATACTAAAAGCTCATGCATTTTTAATTTTAATAGACATGGACGTGTGCTACAATGAGTCTTCATGAATTAAAACTACTTAAATATTTAAATAAAAATTCTAGTATCCCTCCTCTTTTCAAGTAAATCTTAACTTATTTAAGCTGGTAGGACAGGAGAGTTTACACTCTGGAAAATAGTTAGTATGTAAAATACTCAGTGGCACTGTGCAATTGTCAGCAGTTCTGCTAAAGAACTGTCCAAAGCAATGATTAACGCCACCTAATTGCTACTGTGCATAAATATTTGATGTAGTTGTTGGGTGAAAATGAGTATATTTTAAGTGGGTTGATATGGAAAATGCCAGCCAGGTTTCCTTAAAAACAATAGTAGCCTGTGTCAAAAATCCTGCTATAGTTTTGTGGGAAAAATCATCTCCATGAAACTTCATATTTAAAAAAAACAAAAACAAAAACAAAAACAAAAACGACTACTACAACTGACAACACTAGAGAAACATCTGTTCTTGTGTGTATAATTGTGTGTATAAGTACTTTTTAGTATATGTGTAGGTGCCCACGCACATGAGCAATTGTGTATTTGGAGGCCAGAGGTCAACCCCATGCTATCTTCAGTCACTATCTACCTTGCTGTGTTGGAACAGAATCTCCCATCGAACCATGAGAATAAGGATTTATCCAAGCTGGCTTTCCCACCAGCCCACAGACCCTCCTGTCTCAGTGCTCCCTAGCATAGGGGGTACAAGCGTGAGCATCATTGCCCAGCTGGGGTTCTCTGGGTTTGAACTCAGTTCTGATGCATGTGCAGCAAGTACTTTGCTGATCGAACCATAACCCCAGGTGTTTTCTTCCTTTCTTTCTTTCTTTTTAAATGAATCAGCACATTGTGTTTGAATTTAACAACAGCAACAAAAACGTCAGCAGTTATTTGGTATATGTCAAAGAATTCTCTTCCACAAGCACACATTCAGAGATTTTTCTTTATGACACTATTGACCTCATTCTCAGAGTCTATCAAAAGGCATGTGACACAGAAGAAACTTTAATGGCATCTTCTTTGATTTAGGCAAGTTGTCCTCACTATCATTTTCTGCTGGAAGAGAGAAATTAATTCTTTACACTTTCCTCGGGCTGAAAAGACAATCTATAACATATATACCAAAATTCCTCTTTCTACCTGAAAGATTGATTAATCTATAGCATAAAAAATGTAAATCTTCAGGAATCTTGTCACTTTTATGGTCTGAAGAAGATGAATTCAAGCAGGATTTCAATATTGCTTGGGCCTCTGGCCTCAAAATAATATAGCCATGTCACTGGGGGAAAGTGTCTGGGGACGTGCTGTGCTGTAATAGTTTACAGATTCATAAAAAGTATTGATCACGCTTCGTCTCCTGTAGTTCTAAATAGAGTATTAAAGGATTTTATCTTCTTGGCTACAGCAGTCTGATAGTGCTAAGCATGGCAACGAACAAAGCTTGAAAATCAAATACAACCAACAAACACAAGGCATCTGGCCTTGTGTTTAACCCAATAATCATCAAGCTAACAGTACAGGCATGAAAAGCTGTCTGCTTGGATGTACTAATCAACTGTTTTCTGGTGGACAGATTTATCTTTGGCCACAGTGACATTTTTAGAAACCCAGATGTCAGGTATGTCACAGCAAAAATAGTTTTATGCAACTTCATTATGAATTCAAAACGATCCATGCACTGCCTTCCTATTTTTATGTCTTTGGTCGTATACTGAATTATGGAAATATTAATAATATCAGCATGGCAGTGACCCTGAAAATTCACCCTGCTTTTGGTGCCCGTGTTTAAAGTTTATTTTCTGAAGCAGACTTTAAAAAAAAATCATATTGATTTTTTTCAGGAATTGCAAATACTATTTTCCCCTATAAGTAATGTAATACAATTTTACCATTGACCCAAAAGTTCATGCATGAGTAAGATTTATTTCTTCTTTGTCAATTTCCCTTTTGGTTTTGATGCTCACATAGTTTTGTTTTCCCAGCAAGGAAAGAATTGAGCAGAATGCTAAAACTCCTTAATAACTTGTTATCACTCCGTGATACTAAAACTTGTTATATTGGGATCATTCAAATCAGCTAAGGTTTAGACTGCTGTCAACAGGCACAAATTCTGCAAGTGAGCTTTATAGTGTTTTCTACTGTAAAGGTCTCTTAAGTTTCTGGTTCTGACAGGATAGAAGAAAATTAGGAGGTGTGCCTACAGGCACACACAGCCTCTGTTATGGTTTGGTTCTAGGATGTCTCTGAAAAGCCTGTGTGTTAGTTAGTACAATTTGGAGGTAAGAGAATTGTCAAGAAGTGAATCTATAGATTGTTGGAGGTGTCCTTAAGGCAAATGGTGGAACTACGCCCCCCCTTTTCCTCTTTTGCTTCCCTGCAATTGGCTGAGCAGTTTTTATCTGGTCTACACCCCCACCTGGTATGTGTTACAGACCCAAAGTACTGATGAACTGTGAGCTGAGACCTCCGCGTCTAGGACCCTACACAAACCCTTTTATTCTTTTTGTCACATATTACAGGAACAGGAAGCTAAGAGAACACCTAATCCTCATGTATAAAAACGTGTTTGCTAAGATGAGGAATATCTCCAGAAGAGCAACACACATATGTTTTTCCCTAAATAAGTGAATTATTAGGGAAGGCCTGAGGTTCCGGGAATTCTCTGAAAGACACAACTTCTTCGTTGTTTGTCAAGGATCTAAAACCTAATGCTGAAAAAAAAAAATGCCATTAGCAGCCTTTTTGCAGTATTAAGAATTCAGGGGTGGTTAATGGGTATTTAAAT
This sequence comes from Acomys minous, assembly GCF_964271855.1. Classification (NCBI taxonomy): domain Eukaryota; kingdom Metazoa; phylum Chordata; class Mammalia; order Rodentia; family Muridae; genus Acomys; species Acomys minous. The sequence continues at coordinate 67,737,129 of NC_140486.1, forward strand.
GTTTCTCTAATTAAATTGGGAAAACAACTCATCTTCATTATCAGTGAATTACTTAAAGATGTTGTCCACTGTACATGGAGCCCCAGAGCCCCAGTAACAGTATGCTTGCATCACAGATGAGAAAGGACTATTTCTCAATAATTGTTTTATAGACAACTCAGGTTACAATTTTCATTTTATTGCTGATTAAACCAGGCTGCTCCCTGAGTACACAAGACACAGTAATTTCCAACTATCCTGAGCATAGAGATTATCTTTTTATTCTGAAGAAATAAATTTTTCAGCTAATAATGCAGGTGTTTCAATAGAAAATCAATATCACTTCAAGAATCAATTTTTCTGACTCAAAGGCACACTCTGAATTTCACATGAGCAATGAACTAAAACATGTTCAACACGACTGATAAAAGAAAAATCCCCTTAGAGACGTTCAAACAGGCCCGTGGTGTGCTCTTCAGCTCCTTTAATATAATAGCAAAGTACGGCTCTTTTCGGGAACCTCTCAAATCATTTCTGAGGAACTTGTCCCACAAATGAATTGTCTTTATTGGATGTTTTAAATTACATTTATATTATATATGAACTCATGCATGCAGTGTGGAAGGGAAGGCACTAATCCTACAACAGCATGCGGAAATCAAAGACGTCTACTGTGTAGATGCCAGGAATCCAATTTAGGTCATCAGGCTCGGCCACAAGGGCCTTTCCTCAACACCTCACCAGCCCCACAAATGAATACTGTAATGACAATAGTAAAATAATAATAATAATAACATCTTTTAGGCATGTAAACATAGCTTAGTCAGGATCCCCACTACACCTAGGGCTGCACCTGGCAACCAGAACTCAGTGACATCATTCACTCAAGAAAACCTGATACAGTCCAGGAACCCCATGACCCCACTGGACAGGGTATAAGCAGACCCCAAGAGCAATGGTCTGCTCTGCACATCTGGAGAGACGCTATCTTGACCTGCCCTGCAGCTGGAGTGTCTACCCCAGGATCCTGACCCTCAATCAGAGACTTCTGTTAGAGACTGGACAGGATGGTCAGCTAAGATACAATGCACAAGTGAGCAGTCTTGGTGAGACAAACTTAGGACCATAGTTAGGAATTCGGAGAGGGAACATTGTGTGATGACCCTTAGCATAATAAAGTACAACTTTTGTTATACTAGCTATGTGTACCCATCTTCTCTCAACAAATACTTATTCTTTTGTTGTTGGGTTTTAGTAAAAGGCAGAAAGAAAAAAAGAGGGGAGATTTCTTCAATGTGGTTGGGAGAAAGGACCAATAAGAGCTCTACTTCCTCAAGTCTGTCCTCCTTGTTCCAGAGCAAGATCAAAGTTTAAGTAGAAAGTGAAGGCTATGCTCATATAATCAGTCCCCAGGAGGATGGGGTCCTGTCCACCTTTACTAGGTTTTAGTGTCTTCCTGTTACATACCCTGGCAAGTTGTTAAAAGTGTTTGAAAACTGCCTGGGAAACAAACTCCTTCCCGATAAGTGTCCAAACTTTCCTTCTCCCAAGCATGAGATTCCTGAAGAAATTCCCATTACTTTAGGACCCATTGTTTCAATAGCCTGACTGTTAGATTGAGAAACACAAGTGTCTCTTTAGAATACCTTTTTTTTTTCTGTCAGCCTGATTACAAATTCAACACATGAACATGCAAAAGTCGAAGGTCTAATGGTCCTTTGGGAAACACACCTCAGCTTTCTTTCTGTCTCTCCCTTGGGCAGCAGTAAACAGTTCTGCCAGGGTCCTACAAACCAAGCTGCCTGTTCCTTAGTGAGTGTAGGTAGGTGTTTGGATTCTTTTAAAATGTAAACACTGCACTGAAAATAAGACAATAACAAATCCTAGAGTGAAAACAAAGCATTTTTAATATATAGTTGTGCAGAGAGGGAACCAACACAGAGAAAGAGTTGGCCTAACACAAGGGTTTTCAAACCCTCTCTTTTGTCATCTCTCATAAGCGAGGGCTTGCCTTCTTCCCAAATTCCCCATCCTATTGCCTTACTATGCAAAGCCGTCTCTAATAAATAATTTGGTCCTTTTCTGATCATGGAGCCAGTCAATTAGCAAAGTACCTGTATCCTTCTAACTCTAAGAGGTCTGAGATAAGCCAGCAACAACAATGACACCAGCTAGGAGAAAGAAAAGGGTCCCCCTGTTGTTTGTAACTCTGACAAAGTAAAAGCTGAAATGTACCCCATGTTTCGTCTTATAACCAAAAGCACACAGAAAAAGGCTGCTCATTCAGTTAATCCCAGATTCCCTCAAATGGATCATATGTAAAATTAAAAGACGTGGTGTGAGGTGTGTGGTGAGAGGACACCAGAAACTACACCCATGTCGTATACAATCTGTAGGTTCTTTCAATGGGTCGCTCATTTCACATTTGAATGCATGCTGCCATGCTGAATGAAATCCCTCTGGCTTGAGAATTAGGTGAGTCCATGTTTAGTTACTATGACAGTCTGAACTATGGTGTCCATTCCTAGATTTGCATTGAAATTTGACCTTCTGTGCAACAATGCTAAGATATAAGGCCTTCGGAGGGAGGGTCTTACCGTGGTGGATAGGGTTAGCTCCCTTATGAAAGGACTTAGGGTTGAAAGGAAAACATTTTGCCTTGTCTTTCTCCATGTGGCCGCCTCATGGAAAAAAGATACCATTTTGGGTACAGAGAACGGCCCTCCAAGACACAAGTACTGGTGCCTAAATCTTGAACTTGCTAATGTCCAATACATAAGAAATGAAATTATGCTCTTAATAAGTTGCACAGTCAAAGGCATTTTGCTATTTTGCTATACCAGCATAGTAGACTAAGGGTTTCCACAGGGACTCAGGCTAATGGAGAGTGGAAAACAGTGGCCTGCATCAGTAGCCATGAGTTTTTAAACATCGGCATGTTCTCTGGAATTTACTCAAGGACAGACAGTTCTGTTTCACTCATCTCCTAAGTTCCTGGCCTTAGTGTGCTGAGCCACTCCTGGGAAATATGTGTCTTTGTCACCATCCTCCATGCAAAAGCAGAGGCAGCTGGGGAGCGTGTGATGCGATATTCATGGCTCTTTGAGGTGAATGCTATGATTTAGAAGCCACTGGGTACGGCGAGTAATGCACTCTGCTTTCTAGTGGGTTTTCTTCCTTTGCTTGGCAAGGCTCACTCTCCCACACAGATCACCTCCACCTGACGTACAGCTCTTCCTCGGGTCCTTCTTTCATTGCTTCAGTTGAAAACTGGAGACAACACTAAGCTTTGTCCTTTACTTTTTTTTTTTTTAATCAGAACATGAGTATGTGATGGATCAAAATAAATAAATAAATAAATTAAATAAATACAGTTATAAGAAAAATGCTTTAAAAATTTTAAAGTAAATATAATAGTAAAAGTCAGAATATAAAACACAAAGACATGCTTTAGCAGAATTTTTCAACTCTTCTCTTTGGCATTGTAAAATAGCAATACAAGATAAATCAGTTTATTTAGAAAGTAGAACCTGGTATGGTGAGAATAATTGGGGTCTAGCCACATGTAAAATACCATTTCTAAAGGTGGAAAAATGTTTTAATTAAAAAAAAACATTTACTTAAGTAGCCAGGAAGATACACAGTTAAAAATTATAATTCAGTTTGTTTATTCAAAGAGGAAAAACCCTGCAAAAGGCTGAAGGCTGATCAATAGCACTCAATGGATTATCAAAACCCAGAGGCATTCATTCTGACATTTTCTATACATGCCAGGCTTTGTCAGTCACAGGCTGTGGTCAATAAATTGATCACAGTGACAAAGACACCAGAAATAAAAGCCTGGCTTACTTTGTTTCAGCTCCCCTTTCCCTCATGTTGTGCTTTTATTACTTCATAAACAAATGCTCCTCTTCACTGTTCCTGTCCTCAGCTTCATATTACACAGGCACTTTAATGGCGCATCTTCATGTACTCTAGCCCTACCTTAACACTGAATACAACCGTGTATGTACACATACATATTTTATATGATTATATTTGTGGATTAAAGAAGGCAGCTTGAAATATTTCATATGAGAGTTAACCACTTAAACATACCCATCAAATATGGGCTGGGGAGCCAGTTCGGTCATAAGCTGCTTTTCTTGCAAGCATGAGGACCCCTATGCTCATTTTAATACTAAGTCAAAACCCAGGCATTATGGGCTCAGGTGCCTGTAATCCTGACCCTGGGAGGTGGAGACAAGTAGGTTCCCAGGGTAGCAAGGCAGCCAGCAGAGCTGAAGCAGCAAGTCCCAGTTCAATTAACTACCTTGCCTCAAAAGACAAGGTGGAAGGCACCCTAAGGAATGACACTTGATGTTGGGATCTGGTTGCCATGTACACACACACACACACACACACACACACACACACACACACACACACCACATTTAAAACATATATAAGCTTTCTATTTTCATTTGGTTGTCATATATATGATACATTATATGATTATATATTACCTTTTAAATTGTCTCATAGTTCACTCTTTAAAACAAAAGGCTATAACCTTTTAGGGTTATATTAGGGTTTATATTGCTGCAATGAAACACCATGACCAAAAGCAAATTGGAGAGGAAAGGGGTTCTTTGCCTTACTCTTCCACATCACAGTTCATCACCAAAGGAAATCATGGATGGAACTCAAACAGGGTAGGACCCTGGAGGCAGAAACTGATGGAGAGACCATGGAGGGGTACTGCTTACTGGCTTGCTATTATAGCTTTTAAAATCTATTTTCTTATAAAACCCAGGACCACCTGCCCAGCGATGCAATCACTCACAATGCATTGGGCCCTCCCCACCAATCACTAATTAAGAAAATCCTTTACAGCTAGGTCTTATAAAGGCATTCTCTCAATTGTGGTACCCTCCCTCTTTGATAGCTATAGTTTGTGTCAAGTTGGCATAAGACTAGCCAGCACAACTGACCCCTTGTCAACTTGATACACAAGCACATCCCTATTAAGCTGCAACCTTCCTTATTTGTCCCCAAGATCTTTTATTAAAATCATAAATAACTTTAAAGTCCAATAGTCCATACAAATTCAAACACATTAAAATTTCAGTTCCTTTAAAATAGCTAATCTCTTCTAGAATCCAAAATCTCTTAAAATTCAAAGTCTCTCAACTGTGGGCTCTAGTAACATAAAAAATAAATTAAATACTTTCTTACTTCAAGAGAGAAGAACCAGGGCACAGTCAAAAGGCAAAACGAAAGTCCAAAAATGAAAATATATGGATTCACCCATTCTCTTGGGCTCCTCCAAGGGGCTGGGGTCACTTCTCAGGCTGTGTCCTCTGAAGCACACAGCTTGTCTACTGTGCTTGAGAAGACTCCATCCACAGCCGCTGCCATTCTTGGTGACCATCCCCTGCATAGTACTGACATCTCCAAAGCACTGGGGTCCCTTGCTGCAATTGGGCTGCGCTTTCATCAATAGCCTCTCATAGGCTCTCTTCATGGCATCAAGCCTCAACTTCTCTGCATGGCCCTTTAATTCTGGGCCGTCAACTGCCACTGAAACTAGACCTTCATCCATGGCCTCTCTTGACCTCTCACAGTGCCAAGCCTCAGCTGCTCTCTACAACCTCAAGACTATCAACACATAGGTGACTCTTACACATTACCAACTTTGGCTGCCAGCATGATGTACAACCTCAGCTAGCAGAGCTTCTGTGTGCTGACCTCAAGGAACTACTGTGCAAGATTTCACCCCAGTGATGCCGGTCTCTTCTTAATCCTTGCTAATTTCTTAGCTTCAGCTGACCAGCATCAATTGTCTCAGTAACTCAGAGTACTCACCTCAGTGGTGCTGGCCTCTTGTTAATTGTGGGTATTTCTTCAGCCCCAGCTGACCAGAATAATGGAATATTAATTTAAAATAGAAAATGACCCTGTTAGAGTCTTTGAATTTCCCCTCTGAAACTTTGCAAGCCAGGCCTCCATCTTCTGCACTGCTTTCAACGTCCTTATCTTCCAAGCTCCTAAAGAATATACGTCTTGTTGGTTACAGAATCCATGTGATTTATTTTTAGATGTCACTCTTCATATGGCATGAATGAAGATTTACAGATGTCTTTCTTCTGCTCATACAAAGAGCAGAGAACCTGCTTTAATTGTTCCGTGCATCACACACACCTCATATATTTATAATTTTAGGACTGCATAATGCTTTTGAGAAATTATATGTTTTCAGAACAAAAGAACTGAACACTGATGCTGGATCACACCTGACAGGATTCATTCCTCTCAGCATGCTGGACACTGATGTGCTGCATCCCTCATGTTCTACCACCAAGTGCTTCAGTTGTGGTTCCTCATCGGAACAGGACAGCTTCAAAGAAAGCTTCTGATCCTAATTGGTTCAGCAATTCAGACTTTCCCACACAGGATTTTAATTAAGCCTGGAATTTCTCAACATTTAGAAATTGGACCACAAATGCTATTCCTAGCTGGGTTCACCATTTCCCAATTTTATTTGGGCCCATACAAAGTTATTATTCATCAAAATAAACCAGAGGAAACATCACAAGAATGATGCCCCATTTCCCTTCAGGGGAGTTGGGTAGGTTTTTGCTTCCTTTCTTGGGATATAGATGTTTATGTTCTTTTGGGAGTTAGTTATACGTTATTATTGGTCTTATTCAGAAAGAAAACAAAGTTGGACTCAGGTTTGTCTCTCCTTTCCTTTATCTTTCTTTTTTAGGTCTGGAGATAGGGGTTGAAAAGAAAGAAGGGGAATATAGAAATATATAGGGATGATAGGGCAAAAAAGTAGATTATTGAATCTACTCCCCAACTTAAGGCCTTACTTGTTACTCACAGGGTTATTTTTAATTCACTGGTATAGAATTTTGTATATTGATGCAAAATAAGTTTAATTTTGTTACATTGGTATAGAATTCAATTTTATGATTATTTTCACACACATCATGACCACAGCAACTCTTATAAAGGAAAGCATTTAATTGGGATTGACTTACAAGTTCAGAGGTTTTAGTCCATTATAGTCATGGCAGGAAGCATGGGAACATGCAGACATACATGTTGTAGGAGAAGGAGCCGAGAGTTCTCCATCTTGAACACTGGATCAGCAAGCAGCTCGAAGAGAGAGCGAGCCACTGGGCCTGGCTTGAACTTCTAAAACCTTAAAGCCTACCCAAAGTGACACATTTCCTTTAACAGGGACACACCTACCCCATAAAGGTCTCTTGTCTTAATGTTTCAAATAATGCCATTTCCTATAAACCTATAAGGCCATTTTCATTCAAACTACCACATTCTACTCCCTGGCCCCCATAGTCTGTGGCCTTATATAATGCAAAATGCATTTATCCCAACTTCAAAAGTCTGTATAGTCTGTCACAGGCTCAACACAAATCCATAGTTCAAAGCAGCAGAATTGGCAGTTTTAGTCATGTGGTTCTGGCTTCAGCATCAAGGATACATTCCAATACTCATGGCTATCTCTTAACTGTAATTCCCAATGAAATCAAACTAAAAAAGCGTATGACATACTTCCAACATATAATGGCACACCATATATATTACCATTCCAAAGGGGGGGTCAAAGGAGCATAGTGAGAAATACTGGACCAAAAACAAGACCAAAAACCAATCAGGGCAAAGTCCAAACTCTGCATCCCCATGCCTGATGTCAAAATGCTTGTTAGATTTCCAAATCATTTCAGCTTTGTTGACTGCAACACATTTTTCTCTCTTGTGTTAGTTCCAGTCCCTCTCAGCAGCTTTCCTTGGTAGGTATCCTGTGACTCTGTCATCCCCAACATCTTGGAGTTTCCAAAGGCAATCTATGCTTCACCTTCATAGCTTCACACTATGGCATCTCTAGGTCTTCATGAAAGGATACCCTTGCCACATGCCTGGCCTCAGCAGCTTTCCTTAGTTGTGGAAGGAGATTGCATGACCCCTTTCTTGTATCCTTACCTCTAAAGCCAGAACCACATGTCTAAAGGTGCCAACTTTTGCTGCTTGCTAGGCCTGGGACCCATGCTCCTCATTCAATAACATGTGCATCAACTTTTTGTTTTCCAGTGGTGTTTTGTACTGCTTAAGCAAACTGTCCTGGAACTTAACTCTGTAGACCAGGCTGAACTCAAAAAATCCTAATGCCTCTGCCTCCTTAGTTTGGTGATTAAAAATGTGAACCATTATGCCTGGCCCTAAGTTTTTCTTTAATTTCTTTTCACAACAACAACAACAAAAAGCTTTTGGTGCTCCTTTTCCCCTCAAACTGTACATTTTGAATTTTCCTTGCTCATCTGGCTCCTTTTCATTTCATACCTGCATAACCATGGCCAGTAATAACCCAGCAGAATAGTCAATACTAGCCTGTCTGAAAATCTCCTCTGCCAAAGCTGTTAATTCAAAACTCCTCTATTTAGCCTCAAACAAATTTTTTTTTGAACAAGGGCAAAAAGCAGCCACATTATTTGCCAAAATATCTTAAGAACAATCTCTAAAGCTGGACGGTGGTGGTGCGTGCCTTTAATCCCAGCACTTGGAAGGCAGAGGCAGGCGGATCGCTGTGAGTTCAAGGCCAGCCTGGTCTACAAAGTGAGTCCAGGACAGACAAGGCTACAAAGAGAAACCCTGTCTCGAAAAACTAAAAAAAAAAAAAAAAAAAAAAAAAAAAAAAAAAGAACAATCTCTAGGCTACATACTAATAGTCTTCTCATTTGAGACCTCTTGAGTCAGGCCCCCACACACCTCAGCAGCACCATCCATGCTCCCATTATGACTGCCCATTTAGTGTCACCTAAAAAAAACAACTTCTTTTCTAGTCCTAAGTCCCAAAGTGTTCAAAGTTCCTCCAAACAAAAACATGGTCAAGCCTATCACCTCAGTTGGTTCAAGTTTCTGCGTTTCTATTGCTGTAATGAGACACCAGGACCAAAAAAGCAAGTTAAGGAGGAAAGGGTTTATTTGCCTTACTCTTCCATACCACTGCTTATCATCAAAGGAAGTTGGTACAGGAAATCAAACAGAGCAGGACCACGGAGGCTGGAATTGATGTGGAGGGCTATGGAAGGGTGCTGCTTACTGGCCTGTTTCCCAGGGTTTGCTCAGCCTGCTTTCTTATAGAACCTGGGACCATCATGGCAGGGATGGCACCACCCACAATGGGCGGGGCCCTCCCCCATCGATCACTAATTAAGAAAATGCCTTCCAGCTGGGTCTTGTGGAGACATTTTCTCAGTTTTGGTACCCTTCTTTCAAACAACTCTAGCTTGTGTCAAGTTGACATAACACTATCCAGCACAACTGCGTTGAAGAGAAACAAGAGAACTGAGTTTTTCCCTGGATGTGACCTAATGACACCCATTCAACATTCATAGCATAAGAAAACTTAGCTTCTTAAAAGGAAGAACAAAAGCTGATTGGGACAAGTGTCAGGTTTCCTGCTCACCCCTCAGAGAGACATGCTGAGCTTCCAAGCTGTGAGATTGTTTTGGAAAGTATGCCTGGACTCTAATAATAGCTGGAGAGTTAAGCAGAAAGTTGAGCTGGAAGCTCGCAAATGCATTCCCTAAGACAGATCTCCAATACCTACCTCATGATATGTAACAGACCTTTCTCACAGACTCAGTGAGGTTATAATTTTCAGAGGTCAGAGAGGAAGGTGATCATTACCAATACTCTGTATTATTTTCCTAAATAAAGAAAATATCAGCATAGACAGAAGGGCACTCTCAAATCCAGCTTGAGGCAGATCCAAGCAGAAAACAGAGGCTCATTTGATGTCAGTAGAACTGTCCTCTCTTACCTCATCTCTGGGGAAAGTGATCCCATGGCCCTCTGGGGACATAGAACATTTATTTTGCAAGTGATACTTGCTTTTTAGGTTATGAACACATTAAAAGAAACAATTGTTAGGGATTTATTCTGGAACATGGATCATGCGATTTGTTCCCAGCTAACCTTAACAGAATACCAGAAACAGAGTGGGAGAGACAATAGGCAGCTACACACGGTCTGCTGCACCATGCAGCCAGGAAATGCAGGGAGCAACTTAGCTAGTGTCTAAGAGCATGTCTGTCATTCACAGACATTCAGAATTGTTGTGTAAAAGACACTGTTGGAGTTTAATCAATGACATTAATCTATGAAGAAGAAGGAGTCAGAATAAGGTAGTAGCATGCCTACCATTCATGAGTGAAACAGTGGTGATGGATGAAGAGAAAAGGGGAGAGAAGCAGTATAATGCTCAGGCATCCAATAATGGTGCAGCAAGGACAACACTCTGATGGATCCAAGCTGGAGGCTCACTGACTTATAAAACCAATACCTGTGTTATAGATGAACGCACTGACCATCCAAGCATGAAGCTCCCAGGCCATGGAAAGAATTAGTGTAAATATATATCCTTCTTATTCCTTCCATTGTTACCCATCAACCTTCTGAAAAAAAAAAGTACAGTTATTATTGCTTTCCTCGCTTCATCCCTGACTGTGTGGGAGTAGCTATATTTCTTCTTGAAATAACTGCAGGTACATTCTGGTTTTTACAAGTGTACTCTCTTACCAACTCCAGATGCACAGAAGTAAATATAATTCCAGTGAGAACTCAGGAAGAGATCAGCGACGGTAATGGCCACTTTAAGTATGCCATGATAAAGAGGGACTGCCTAACTGTATATTTGGTTAATAAAGTATGTATGCATCGTTTTCAGAGCACACTTGTTCTTCCCCACAAATGTCTTTTTGGCGCTCAAGTTTGATACCTTTAGCCCCCTCCTCCATCTCTTCAGCCATGCCTCCTTGAGACCCTTGAGACACCTGGGTTTGGCTCATAGTGTTTCTGGGAACCTATGTTCTGCCGCAGTTCTGTCCTGCCAGAATGCCTTTTGGATAAAGGAGAGGGAAAGCTGATGATTCAGGCTAAAGATTCAAAGGAAGATGAATAAAAAGGCAGAGCCAAGAACCCGGTGTGCCTATAAACCCAACACTTGTAAGGCAGAGGCCAGAGCTATGTCGTGGGTTTGAGCCTACCTGTGGCTACCCAGTAGGTTTGAGACCAGCCTGGGGTACAAAAGTGAGACTTTATCGCAATTAAAAAAAAAAAAAGGTTTAGTCAAGTCATATAAAAATTACAATCCAAAGATACACCAAAACCAACCTGGCAACATATTGATAATTTTCTTTTCAGGGATGTGACAGCCTTGAGATTGCTGGGGTTTAGGCCGCTCGGCTAAAAGAAAGAACAGGTGAGCATGCCCTCTGTCCCAGGGAAAGATGTATGTGTACTGAGGTGTCCTAGTGTGCCAAGTGGCTGCAGAAGCTTCAGCCTGCTATCTTGGCTCATCTGTGACAATAGCTATAATCAACTATGAGACATGTGTCTGGGAAGATTTTCTGAGCATGTTTCTGGAAAGAATTAGCTGGGGAACACAAGTGTGGGCAGATGATTCCAAATGGTAGCCTAGATGTGGGGAGGTCTGAGGAGATAGCAGAGCTGCCTGCTGCAACTTGAGGTTGCTAAACATGTCTGTCCCTGCTACTGCCACAGAGTTGAGCTTTCCCTGCCTCAAAATGCACACTGAAGACCAGCACTCTGCAGGACTCTTCAGGCCTCAACCCCTGACTAATGTGGCAGAGACTGGATTCTCAGCCTCTCAGAGGCAAATGAAGGCTGTTGGGGTACTCAGCCTCTGTCATGTATGCTCATCGGGACAATCCTAATACATAGTATGTCCATATATGTACAGATATGCATATCCATATATTTGGATTTCTTTAGAATCTTTACCTAATGCATGATCTGATAGCTGCTTATTTTTAAATTGAATAATAATCAAAAGCAGGCAGTCTGAGAGTCTCTTCTTGCTATGTTTCAAACTCCTGTCTTAGTCAGAGCGCTTCTCTGGCATACCCAGTTGAAGGCTGAAGTGTATCACAGCTCCAGCAGCAACTCTGGTGCTTATGCTCTCACAAAACTAGGATCTCTGGATCCAAATTTCGTATTTTGCTAAACGTAATAAATTCCACAATGACCCATATGTATAAAAAGAAGCCCCAAAAATAAAGCAAGGAAAATATAATGTTACTTATCCAAAGCTAGTATGCCTCATATTATCAGTGCAGATCCACACGCCTAATGTCATTCATGCATACCAAGATTGAAGTTACACAAATATTTTTTATTTTTTCTTTAGTATTCTTCATTCAAATATCACTAAGACTATGCCACATATCCAAAAATCTTAATCTTCGTAATTCTAGCAATCTGAAATTCTACTCTTTGCAAGATGATAATGACCTTTCTGTTGACACGACCCTCATCTCCTTAAGAGTGTTTGATTACCTTAGGTCATTGGAACATTCCCATGAAGTTCTGTATGGGGCAAGATTGGGTTTGATTAAGACATATCATCTAACTGACACAGCACTCATTAGAATGCAGTCGAAACTTCTGAAGTGTCCCGAGCCTGGACTGTTAGGTTCTGGATCTTTGTCATTCACATGCCTCCAAGCTCCTATGATTACTGTTAACTTTTGCTACTTCAGAGTCCTGAACTTCTGGCAAGCATCATTTAAGCTATCTGGTCTAAAAAATACCCTTAGCATTTCTACAGCCTGCCTGGGCCACTACAGGGCTTTCCAAAGCACCCCAGGGTCCCTGTTCTGGGCAGAGAGAGAGACCAGCATCCTCTGCACTTTGAGTTTTCATCCCTGCCTTTCTCTTGCTGTATTTTGATCATGTGACCCTTCTCAAAAATACAAGTTTTGTGGAATATAGAATGGTAGCAAATAATAATCAGTTACATTAGTCACATAAATATTCATCTGGGCATTGTCAGACCCTTGTATTTTGTTTCCAGGGCACACTCCTAAGTGAGCTCACGGAGCTCTCAGCCCTGTGTACCAGGACTGTCTACCTCCAAGTTAGTCATTGAAGTACTAAAGGCAAGGCAGCTGGGAAAGGGATTTTGCAGATGTAGTCAGTTCCACATTCCACTGACCTGCTGATAAGGGGCTAGCTGGTCAGCCTCAAGTAATCATTTACCAAGACCCATTAACAGATGGATCAAGAAGTCAATTGGGTGGGGGTGGGGTAGGGAAGAAGTCAGATGAATATGAAGTATGAGAAGGGGGCAAGATGGGGAATCTTGGGTGTTGCTTATGGAGATGAGGGGTCGGGGAACTGAGGCAGGACTGTACTTGCGCAATGGGAGCTGCATATGTCCCAACTGACAGCCAGAAAAAAAAAAAAGGCCATGTGGGTCTCAGCCCAACAGGAAGCTGACTTCTGCTTCTAGAAATGAATTAGGAGACTCAGATGAGAGGGAAGCAAGATGAAGACCTTGGTTTTAGCTGTTAGAGTCTCTAGGTAAGAACCAACCTTGCCTCAGTTGGCCTTCAAACTGACAGATCTCATCACTAATTAAACAGATTAGTTCATTAAATTCATTAACTAAACTGAAATGAGTGAGCTGCTGAGTTTGTATTGGGGAGCACCAAGACAACTTTTGAATATTTCCTGCCTACTCATTCAACATACATATTCTGTAGAGTTTGTGTTTTGTACTGTATTTTTAAAAATATTGCCAAGAATTTGAACCAGAATTGAATTCCATATGCAAAGGAAAGCATTTACATAAAACTCTACATAGCTATGGTTTTGTTGAAGAGTTTAAACCACCCACAAGAACTCCAACCCAAAAGTTATACTGACTACAGGATGTGTAGGGATAAAGCTCACACAGAGTTTGAGGAAATGTCAAACCAATGCCTGGCCCAATCCAAGACCCACCTTATGGGAGAGAGGCAACCCCTGACACTATTAATGATACTCTGCTGTACTTGCAGACAGGAGCCTCATATAGTTGTCCTCTGAGAGGCTCCACCCAGAAGCTGATGGAAACAGATGCCGAGACTCACAGACAAACAATCAATAGAGTGTGGGAAGCCCTGTGGAAAAGTTGGGGGAAAGTTAGAAGGACCTGGAAGGGACAAGAACTCCACAAGAAGAGCAACAGATTCAACTAACCAGGGCCCAGGGGCCATATGGAGACTGGAGACTGAAGCACCAATCAAAGACCATACATGGACTGGTCCTAAGCCCCCTACACAGATGCAGCTGATGGACAGCTTAGTCATCATGTGGGCCTCCAAGTAAGGGAGCAGGGACTGGCTCTGACATGGACTCTGTTGCTGCCTTTTTATCACTTACCTCTGGCAGGGCTGCCTTACCTGGCCTCACTGGAAGAGGATGCCTTCAGTTGTGATGAGACTTCATGTTCCTGGATGGGTTGGTGATGGGGAGGGATCTTTTTTTTCTGAGGAGTAGGGGAGGATGGATAAAGGGAAGAGAGAGAGAGAGAGAGAGAGAGAGAGAGAGAGAGAGAGAGAGAGAGAGAGAGAGACAGAGAGACAGAGACAGAGACAGAGAGAGACAGAGACAGAGACAGAGAGAGACAGAGAGAGTCACCAGGATATCCAGCAATCCAGCTAACCAGCAAACAGCAAACCTGTTTGATTAAGCAGAAAAACCAGCTGCCTTCTTCCTTCTCCATCTCCTTGAAGCATTCTCTCAACGTTTTTTCTTCTTTCTAGGTGCTGATATTTATATCCTCCTTACGTCCTCAGAATTCAACTAACTGCAGTTTTGGTTTTTAAAGAAACCAAAACTTCCACTACACATTTCCCTGATTAAATGTACAAAAGCTTTCCATGGAAATTCTAGACTAAGCTATTATTTTGCCATATTCCATTCATATATGTGTATATAGAAAACATCTAATATTTTTAAGTAACTTATTTTTCCTAAGCTATACGAAATATTGATTATAATTTTGTTACATATACATGTTAGTGTATTCATATAAGAAAGATGTCGGCAACAATTTAATTTAATGCATGATACAATTTATTTTTTATTTAGGTTTCTTTTTTAAATATATTTTATTAACTTATTCATATTACATCTCAATTGTTATCCCATCCCTTGTATCCTCCCATTCTTCTCTCCCTCCCACTTTCCCCTTACTCCCCTCTTCTATGATTGTGACTGAGGGGGACTTCCTCCACCTGTACATGCTCATAGGGTATCAAGTCTCTTCTTGGTAGCCTGCTATCCTTCACCTGAGTGCCACCAGGCCTCGCCATCCAGGGGACATGTTCAAATATGGGGCACCAGAGTTCATGTGAAAGTCAGTCCCCACTCTCCACTCAACTGTGGAGAATGTCCTGTCCATTGGCTAGATCTGGGTATGGGTTCAAAGTTTACTGCACGTATTGTCCTTGGCTGGTGCCATAGTTTGAGCAGGGCCCCTGGGCCCAGATCCGCCCATCATAATGTTTTTCTTGTAGGTTTCTAGGACCCTCTAGATCCTTCTATTTCCCCATTCTCCCATGCTTCTCTCACCTAGAGTCCCAATAGGATGTCCTCCCCTCTGTCCCACTTTCCTGGTAAGTGAAGACTTTCATGGGACATGCCCCTGGGGCTAGTGTCCAGATATAAGTGAGTATATACCATTTGACGCTTTCTACTTCTGGGTTAACTCACTCATTATAATCATTTATAGTTCAATCCATTTGTCCACAAATTGTGGGAATTCCTTGTTTTTAATGGCTGAGTAGTATTACACAGTGTAAATGTACCACAGTGTCTTTATCCATTCTTCTACTGAGGGACACTTAGGCTGTTTCCATGTTCTGGCTATTATGAATAAGGCTGCTATGAACATGGTTAAGCAAATGTTCTTGTTGTATGCTGGAGCATCTTCTGGGTATATTCCAAGGAGTAGAATAGCTGGGTCTTAAGGAAGCCCTATTCACAATTTTCTGAGATAGTGCCAGACAGATTTCCAAAGTGGCTGTACTAGTTTGCATTCCCACCAGCAATAAAGGTGTGTGTTCCTTTCTCTCCACATCCTCGCCAGCATGTGGTGTCATTTGAATTTTTGATCTTAGCCATTCTGATGGGTGTAAGATGGACTCTCAGAGTTGTTTTGATTTGCATTTCCCTAATGACTAAGGAGGTTGAGCATTTCTTTAAGTGTTTTTCAGCCATTCAATATTTCTCTGTTGAGGATTCTCTGTTTAGTTCTGAGCCCTATTTCTTAATTGGGTTATTTGGTTTGGTGGTGTTTAATTTCTTGAGTTCTTTATATATTTTGGATATGAGACCTTTGTCAGATGTAGGGTTGGTGAAGATCTTTTCCCAGTCTGTAGGCTGTCGCTTTGTTCTCTTGACAGTGTCTCCTGCCTTACAGAAGCTTCTCAGCCTCAAGAGGTCCCATTTATTAATTGTTGACCTTAAGGCCTGGGCTGTTGGTGTTCTGTTCAGGAAGTTGTCTCCTGTGCCAATGTGTTCCAGGCACTTTCCCACTTTTTCTTCTAACTGATTTAGTGTCTCTGGTTTTATGTTGAGGTCTTTGATCCACTTGGATTTGAGTTTTGTGCATGGTGACAAAAATGGGTCCAATTGGAGTTTTTTACACATAGACATCCAATTAGACCAGTACCATTTGTTGAAGATGCTATCCTTTTTCCATTGAATAGATTTGGCTTCTTTGTCAAAAGTCAAGTGACCATATGTGTGTGGATTCATATCTGGGTCTTCGATTCGATTCCACTGATCAACCAGCCTATTGCTGTGCCAGTACCATGCTGTTTTAATTACTATTGCTTTATAGTATAGCTTGAGATCAGGTATGGAGATTCCTCCAGAGGATCTTTTATTGTACAAGATTGTTTTAGCCATTCTGGGTTTTTTTCTTTTTCCATATGAAGTTCAGAATTGAACTTTCAATGTCTTTTAAAAATTGTGTAGGCATTTTGATAGGGATTGCATTGAATCTTTAAATTGCTTTTGGTAAGATGGCCATTTTCACTATGTTAATTCTTCCAATCGATCCACGAGCAAGGAGGATCATTCCATCTTCTGATGTCATCTTCAATGTCTTTCTTCAAAGTTTTGAAAATTTTTTCAAACAAGTCCTTCACTTGCTTGATTAGAGTAACTCCTAAATATTTTATATTGTTTGTGGTTAATGCGAAGGGTGTAGTTTTCCTAATTTCTTCCTCTGCATGCTTGTCATTTTTGTATAGGAAGGCTACTGACTTTTTTGAGTTAAGTTTGTATCCTGCCAATTTGCTGAAGGTGTTTATCAGCTGTAGCAGTTCTCTGGTGGAATTTTGGGGGTCACTTATGTACACTATCATATCATCTGCAAATAGGAACAATTTGACTTCCTCCTTTCCCATTTAGATTCCCTTGATCTCTTTTTGTTGTCTTATTGTTCTGGCTGCATGATGCAATTCATTATTGATACTAATTCAGTGAGAAATATTTTAGTTATCACAGAGGTGACAGAATGTTTAACAGAAAACTGTCACTCAAAATTAAGACAGTAAAGAGTTAGCACTACTAAAATATAACTATTGTAAGTTCAACATTAGAGCTGGGCATGGTGGCTCACACTACTTGGGAGGCAAAGGCAGGTTTGAGGCCAACCTGGTCTACAAAGTGAGTCCAGGACATCCAAGGCTACACAAAGAAACTCTGTCTTGAAAAACCAAAAAAATTAAAAAATTAAAAAAATAAAAATAAAGAAAGTGCAACATTAATGGAAAATTTAATGGTGGGAATCATGAAAGAGAAAATTTCTTTTTCTAGTACATGTCTCTCTCACTGGTTCATTTCATGGTAAAAACATAAGAAGGAGAATGTCACAGGAAATAGTGTGATTCTCTGACTAACCCTCTTTAAGAACACATGAGCACAAGTACACAACTTAGGGCAGGCTTTGGAGAGAAAATAGAATGCAGAGCAAAGTGTGATAACCACATACAAACACTGTAGCATCAAATCCAAATGAAGCCACACACCACAGAACGCAGAGAGCAAGGCCGGTTCCATCTCATCCACGTGTTCCCTTCTATATTTGTGGAAGATTCATAACTTAATGATGCAGCTTCATTTAATCAATATAAACTTGTGGCTCCAATTACATTTAATTAACTGTGGACTTTTATTTGCTGCTGCCAAAGCTCAAATATCTTTAGATTTTCATTATGTATTTTTTCTTTTGTGTGTCCTTGAGTGCATGCATGTGTGCAGCAGCACAGTGTACATGTGACTGTTGGAGGGAAACTTGGAGCAGTCAGTTCTCTCATTTATCTATGTGGGTCCCAGGATCGAACTCATATCCTCGAGCTTGTTATCAGATGCCCCTACCAATGGATCCACATCACTGGCCCACATTTTTCCCCCTAAATACCTACATTCTATTTAAAATTTTCTGACCACCATCGTCTTTATAGTAACCGTGCTTTGAATGTGTCTTGAAAACTGGAGTAATTTATTTCAAGTGAAAATATGATAATCAGTGCAAAGGCTTTGTAAACTAAAAAGGACAATCTATTTCTTTGTGCTGAGGATAGCATTACACAGGGTAGAAAAAAAACCATATCATACTTCTAATACGTAGCGTGCTGGACTGCCTACAGAATAGATAAAGGAAGATATATCTTTGTGCTCAGGATCATAAAAGCAGTATTTGCAATAGTTTTAATTTTTTAAAGAGAAGTTCTGTAGAGGCTTTTGAAATTTATTACTGGAATATCCTTCTTAACCCAAGGGAGTAAATAGCTTTATTTTCATTTTCCAGGCATTAAGTTACTTGATTTTATTCTTGCTCAAGGCGACTCTTGGCCCAGGAAGACAAAGTGAAAATTTCATGGTAAAAATTTATTATCATTAAGGCTTTATTATAAACACAGTGTTTTTTTTAAAAAAGAGAGCTGATTAGCTCATTCACTTAGCAAGTATTTATTGTCAGCACACCCCTCTGGTGAACCCTGTTCAAATTACTATAAAGACAGAAAGGCCAGTCTACCATGAAAGCTCAGAACAATGGCTGTTTCTACACTGGAAATGCCTGACTGAACATCTTGAAAGGTTATGAGGTTGAAGTTCACCTTCATGTTGCTAAGCAGAGCTCCATGTACTTGTCCGACGCACTGGGGCCTATGCTGCCAGCATCTGGTTATCTAAGGTTCCACTTCTTCCTCCTCTCTGCATTCCCCACCCCAGAGCTCAGACGTTAGCTCATGTCACTATCATCCCCTGGCTGTGAGAGCAAAGGTCCCGGTCGTCACACATTTCCCTGTCTCCAGCCTTGCATGCAGCATGGGTTTCCTGGAAGTGCGATTCCACGGTGGTCTATTTCCTAACCTTCTCTCATTGCTTTTGAAACAAAGTTTACATCCTTAAAACAGCATGGAAAACTCCTGCTAATACCTGCAACATCCTATGCCTCACTCCATCACATCCTAAGCTTCAGCCATCCTAAGATGTTTCTTTCTCCAAATACCCCCACATTCTTTCTCACCGCCGGACCTGAGTAGAAACTACCACGCATGCTTCTCACCACTCCTACCCTCACTCCTCACGTCTGGAGTTAATTTTCATTTTATTCTCCCACTGACTGAACTGCGGCTCCAAAGTTAAGTAGCTTCCAAGAGCATGAGTGATCACCTGGCTTCACTCCTCTCCAGCAGACCTGGTGACCCACTGTTATTCTGACTGTAGACCATGCATGGTACCCAGAGAAAGACATGAGCTGACAAGGACTATCTAATAAGGCAAGGGAGGAATGATTAGATGAATGAATGACATGCCTCTACCCCTCTGAAATGTGCCTTCTTCTGGAAAGCTAGTCTTTATGGTTTCTTTCTACTAGGTAAAGGACATTATGCCAGATGGCAAAATAAGACCTGGGGACACTACAACAAGCATAGTGGATTTATTGTCTTACAGAGATGAAAGGGCTTGGAAGGAAATCATTCAGAGACAGTGTAGAACACCAGAGAAAAGGGTGGAGTTGGTACCATTGGAGCTGGGAAAAGAGGAAGTAATCCTGGGTCCCAGAGCTTTGAGCAGATGCTGACATGAACTTTAGAAGCACATCTCAAAAAGCAGGAACTAAAAAGAAATAAGGGTGTACTCTGTTCTCTCACTCCAATGTCCCTCTAACGGTAAGCCAACCAGAGCCCAGAAGACCAGGAAATTTCCATATCTGTAGAGGGTGTGTACACGTACATATATGCATGTATTTGAGGGGAAACCCTGCTGCTAAGGGCACAGTCCACCATAAAATGAAAGCCCTGAGCTTCAGGCAAAGTGGAGGACTTCCTTTGTTGGAAAGGCTTCCTCCTCTCTGCCTGGGAATCCCAGACCCCCACACCCTCTAGCACAAAGAATGTCACATAGACCTTAGGAAAAATGAGTTCTAACCTGTTCTCACAATAAGAAACACATTCAGTAAGCACCTGGGATTCCTGGAATGCCTCTCCATGTAAAGGAGGCATCTCAGTACCTTAATCCTTCAGCCAATGACCTTTTCCTGTCGGCGCCGCACCATCCAGCAGAAATAAGACACCAACAACCAGACTTCTTCCCGAGATCTTTACTCAGGATTAAGCTCAGTGGGAATGGCCCCGAAGAAGGGAAGGGCCAAGCTTAAGTACAACTCAAGGGCCAATCAGCTCATGCCAGGTGCCACCTCCTCATAGGTCTGCGTCAGAGCAGGACTGCTCGTCATCAAATCACCAGTTACCCTTGCACAGCTTTTTGCCATATAAGGACTTGTTTATCTTAGAGAGCGCTCGCCGTCGGGATGGCGGAAGGCGGAAGCCTACGCCATATTAAGGCGTGGCACCTCGCAGCTTGCCCCATTTTCCCACCCTAGATATCCTCCTCCTCAAAGTTATATATAACCCTCATTTACCCTGAATAAAATTGATCTGCCTCCCTGAAGCTGATCCTGAGAGGTCACTTCCATTCATGCTTACAGGCCATTGAATCACCGTTCATGAAGTCCTAGTTCATTGCTTCTGCCCCTTTACCCACAGAGACCAATGGCCAAGGACCACCCAGAATAAGATAGAGCAACATGTATATGTTATGTGGTGTTTGCTGCTTCCCCATTAGGCTACTCAAGTTGCTTTTAACCTTTCCCATTTTTTTTTCCATCTTGAAGACAATGAAAACAGTGTTAGGTTATTTGCCTTTTCTTGAGGATATTACATTAAATACAGTCCTATTGGTAAATTGATTGTTGCTTACCCACAGTGTGTCAGGCACTTTTTGGTGTCAGATGTAAATACATGGCTTTGCTCCACTTATATTTCCGTGTTTATATTTTCTGATATTATGGAAGCCAGGATAAAGAAGCACACATGGTAAGAATTCCCCTAGGATTTTTATACTTCATACTTTAATCTGTAAATTAACAAAAGGAATAATAAGCCTGAATGTTCCTAACTTGGCTGACATAGTTCTATTCTCACTAATGAGCATTCTCAGTATTTTATATTTTGATAGCTGATATGTCTTTTTTAGTCCTTTATTTTCCTGCAGAAAAGAAATATATGCCAGAAAATTGTTTGGGGGAAAATAATTTTGCAGGTAAAATTTAAACGGAAGAGCAATGTTTAGCAGGACTCACATTTATTCTGCCAAGATGAGAGACTACACACAGTAGGCAATGTGATCTATAGATATTTACTCTTTCTCATGCATAGACATGCTGTGGAGATACTCAAGTCAAGTGGAAGGAACAAACTCTGGGCGTCTTCTTTGTCTCCCTACGCTTTATGCTTTTTCCTTGCTGGTGAGACTATTTCATTGCAGCTTTTGAAATATTCTATAAGAGTCACTGATGTTCAATACATCCACAATAGTTTTTAATGGCAAAAAGTAATACGATTTTATCACCCTTAATGAGTTACATAAAATTTTACACATGGCTATGGAAGAGCTCTTGGCATTTTGCTTTTTCTTGTTTTAAATCCTCATATTCACCACATAGGCATAAAACTAACAATAGGCACATTGTAGTTTGGGGAAAGCTTTTGCCTTTCTAGAAGCTTTCTCTCCTATAAAGTCTTCAATCAGCTTACAACAGTCTCTGGTGAACTCCTAAACCTGAGATGATATTTGCACCTTCAAAGTAGTGATACCAGCATTTTGCAAAGAGTAACATATGCCATTGGGGTATTTTATTCCTTTGCTTTTAGCAGTGCCTAAAAAAATCCATTCACACAGCAGCTCTGTAGTTTATGGACACTGAGTCAGGAAGAAGTGACCTGGCACTGGTCAGGTAAGTCTGAAAACAGACATCACAGGCTCCTTATACCATCTCTTTGAGGAAAACAAGAAATCTCATAAGGTCTTTCAGCTGTGGCATTGCAAAAGTTTATAAAATGTGTGACCCCACAACAAAATTTCCACTGTATCAATGTGTAACTATGATATGGGAATGCCTTTACCTGACAACTTTTACAGGGTGAGATGGGCATTGTGTATCAAACATTACAATGTACATAACTGAGCATAGTCTATAAAGCAGACGAATGGGAGAGAAGGAGAAGACGAGAGCTATGGGGGAAACTCTGATATCCTACCACCCCGTCAATATTTAGCTTAAAAATCAACTGAGATACAACTTTTGTGATGGTTGCTTCAAGAGATTTTCCAGCTTGAACCCTCTTGTTAGGATGTGTCTTAAGAGATAGCTCCTTGGGCAAGACAGGCATCAGTGTTGCCCAGGAATGCAAGGCCAGTCGGAGCAATACAGCAAGACCCTCAGGAGAGCAGTACAAGAAGAGAGAATGAAAGGGGAGGGCAAAGTGGGCCCTGGAAAAGGAGGAAAAGGAGAGATCAGAGGAGAAGAGGAAGGGAGGAAGAGGAGGTAGCGAAAGGGGAATGGGGATAAAGAAGGGAAGGGAAGAAGAGAAGAGAGGAGAGGAGAGGAGAGGAGAGGAGAGGAGAGGAAGGGAGGGGAGAGGAGAGAAAAAGAGAAGAGAAAGAGGAGAAGGGAGAAGGAAGGAAGGAAAGAGGGGCTTGAGGAAGAGAATTCATTTACTTTGCCTTCACTTATAAAGTTCAAGTTGAGTTTACAATAATAAGCCAAGAATAGGATTGTTTTTCCTCTGTGAAATTAGGCAGTCTTTCAGTTTAAATTTCTGTCATTGCCTCTCAGAAATACAAAGCAGGAAGGTAAATATCTAAAGATTATTAACTTTCTTTTCTCTGTTCTAAATATTAGGAGAGGATTACTAACATTTTCCTTTATATTACAATAGAAAGAGAAATGAAAAATGGACCAAAAATGCAGAAGCTAGGAAGAATAACAATATGTTGGCATAAATTGGGATATAAACAAATGAACAACATATTCATTATTAATGATATTAAACTGACCTGGTCCTTTTTTCCCACTCACTTTAAAGATGAATATTAGAATTAGCATCTGCTATACATTCATGATTTCATATGTTAATTATGTGAGCCTACCAATATGAGGATTTGTGACTTTTATATTAATTTTGATTTATACATCGGTTTTAAAAACTCATTATTTATCACTCTATCACTTGATAAAGCTCATCTTTCCATTAAAGATAACGCATATTGAAGGAGCAGTCAATAGAATCCGTTCCTCAAAAAGGTTAGGACAGTCACCATGGTCTGTGTCCCTAGCGGCTGAAATGATATTAGTTTTGGTGAGGTGAGCTATATATCATAGGTACTCCCAGTATTGGGCAAGGGGACATTTCACTGCATGGGAAGGGAGGCTATAGAATTATTATCTGTGTTCTACTGCAGTGTTTTATCTTAGGACACACCATTGACAGCTTCTCTTAATTCCATCATTTTTGACCAGCTAGCTTGTTCTTCCTTTTGAACACACACACACACACACACACACACACACACACACCCTAAAACTATGCCCCTTAAACATAATGCAAAGCTGTTTTTGTTTACTCCCAGGATCTCTCGGATATCTCTCTCTCTCTCTCTCTCTCTCTCTCTCTCTCTCTCTCTCTCTCTCTCTCTCTCTCTCTCTCTCCCCCTCTCTGCCTCCTTCCCTCCCTGTCTGGCTGGCTGGCTTTTTCTCTTCCTTTATCTCTTCCTCTGTGGGTGTGCCTTTCTCCTGAAACCTTTCTATTCCTAAATCTATTGATATAGATTTGTTCAGTTACCATCATTTAAAAGCAACCATGGTTTATTAATTTTTGTAACCAGTGTACCAACACATAATAGTGATACTGACTAGATGGGTCATGTTTAATGAATTAATTGATAAAAGTTTTGGCAAAAAATGATCTGTCATTAGTTCTGTGTTGATGTGACAGTATAGAAACTTACAGTATTGAAGGGCTCTCATCAATGTAGACTATTTCCAATTAATTTTATTTTCACTTAAAGTCTTGAAGTCATTTATCAATTTATTTTATTGGCTACATTAATAACTCAAAACTCAACACCCCTTGGAAAAGAAAGTTTTGCATCCAATATTAGTTTACATTAGTTACATTTTTATAAACTGCTCACATGGAATTTTTCCTGTTTCAGACAATTGAAAACAAAATGGCTCAACTTGAATATAATTAAACCAATTAATGTTTAAAATAAAATTTCTGTACACAGCAGCACAGCTGCAGGTAAGATTTTTCTACTTCTACCTTAAGTTTTGTTACATGAAGACATCACCTTTTATAAAATTCTTATTTCATTTTTAGGAGAAAATGCAAATTTGTTTAGTTTAAAGAATTAGACACATAACTTTCCAAGTAACTTTGATTTTTCTAAAATAACTGCAAGCAGTTTTTATTCAATCAACCAATCAATACATATTTATTGAGCTGTTCTATTTACTGAAACTGTTGGGTACAGACTATTCCAACTTACTGTGAATTACTCCCTCCTTGAGGAAACAGATACACAAAAGCCAGGGCAATACATCTTGTTTCACTGTCATTTGCTATTAATTATCTTACATTTTTCCCTTTAACCAGTATCATATTTTATAATTTAAAGTGTTAAGTTGTTTAAAGGGTTCTTCCTCATATGTTATAAATCCTCTTTCTTTGCATAATTGATTTTTCTCATGGCCTGCCCCCTTTCTTCAGTATTCTTCTGATGCTCAATTTATGCTTATATATATATATCTGCAAGCCATATACCATATACCTTTCTTCTATACCTTAATATTTAAGAGATGAATGTGATTCTTAAAAAGTTAATGCAGGTATATTTTTCTTTATTTCTATAGAACACAATAATTTTTATATTCTAAAAATTATCATATGATGTTTGTTGTGGTGAGGATAAATCACTGTTTCTAAATTACCTTTTACTGAAAGTGTGTAATGCTTTGCCTTTTGTATTTTTTATTTTTGAGATTAAAATGCATTCTTAAGTTGCAGACAGCCCATTTGTACGGTACTTTGTATGACACCCCGTTCTGCATACCACAGATAACTCCTGACCACTCAACCTAAGCTCCTGGCAGCAGGCACACTTTTATTTGAATTTCTCCTACTGAAGAAAAGTCCACATCTACATTTTACTTTCAGATTATAGCTCACATTGGATGTCACTTTGGGAATGGATGCATTGAAGGAGGCAAGTGCCAAGGATGTTTGTCAAGGTAAATGACCTTGAGCAGGCATTACAGGAGTTCCAAAGTCAAAAGGTCATTTAGTGCCATGAAGGTCACTGACTATGCCTGCAGATGCCATGCAGAGCTACACAACAGACTTCACCAATTTCATGTGGAAAGATACAGTTTTGAGATTACAGAGATGACTCGGGCTAAGAGTGCTTGCCACACAAACATGAGGACCTGAGTTCAAATCCCCAGTGTCCATGTAAATAGCTGGATATGCACACACTTGCCCGTAGTTCCGGTGTTGTGAGAGGGCAGGGGCAGGAAGATCACCGAAGCCTGTTGTCAACCAGCCTGGCTCTAAGGTCAGTGAGAGACCCTGCTTCAAAGGGACGAGCTGAAGAAAGGCAGCAAGTGTGCACACAGCCACGTGTACCCACATACACATGTGCGTGCACTGCATCCATATACTGTATTAATATGCATACACTAGCACACACTCTCCCCAAAAGAATGAGTAAGTACACTAATGCCTAGGTCTTTGATACTTTCTCCATTTCATATTGTCAAGGAAAAATATTTCCAAGAAACATATTTAAATCTCTCTCTCTCTTTTAGGCCGTGTAGCTTTAATTTTCTCTAGAAACATCTAGAAAAGACCATGGATTCTGTTGCAAGGCTTGTGCTGCACTTTTCTTCTGCCTCAGTAGAGCAGTTATGTTCTCTTGATCCTGAAGGAGCACAAAGCCTTTTATCATCTTTTGTCTTGTTTGCTTTCTGCCCTGAAGAATAAGAGCAAGATAAGATAAAGGAAATGGCTGCAGCTACCCCACTATGCTCTGTTGACTCCTGTAAAAATAACTGCTTCCAGGTCAATACATCTTTGCTTTCCTTTCATAAAAGACTAGGAGCTGTAAATAACATGGTGCGGAGGTATGTGTGATGCCCACATGACCCAGCATAGTGTCTGAAAGGCATTCTGCTGAGTTCTAACTTTGGCTACCCATTAAGCCAAATCATCGTTAACACCTACATGGTCTGAAAACACAAAGCACAAGTAACGAGAGCTATTCAATAGTGGTGCTATACTCACAGCTTAACATGTGTGTGTGTGTGTGTGTGTGTGTGTGTGTGGTGTATGCAAGCTTTCATGTGGGGCTGCGCATCTGTGCCTGTGGGAACCAGACATCCACATCAGGAAGTCTCTCTAAATTCTTCTCCATCTTATTTTCTTAAGATAGGGCCTCTAAAGAAAACAGGCCCACACTGATTGACAGTCGCAGTGACTTTCAGAGACATGTGCCTCCACTCCCTCCCATCAGAGTTCACGTGCTGCCAGGACTAGGATTATAGGTGTAGACCGCCACCCCTCAGTTTATTGCATCTTCATTGTAGGTGTGAACGAGCTGTGTAAGCATCTTTATTGTGTACATTTCCCACCTGCCAGAGACTGATCTTCAGCAGTGCTCTTGTCATTGAGCTGTGGTGGAGAAGCCTCTCTTAGGATCACCATCGTTACCTCCACGTTAAAGGAGGGTAAGCCATATGCTTCAAGGCTGCTCGGAACCAGTCAACACTTGAACACGTAACATGCAAAGAAATGAAAAGTATGTAACTATGCAAAATTAATAGCCTGGAGAGCTTAGAGATGTGAAGCCATGTTCTAGAACTAATTCTTGATGTAAAATTTAAATTAGGTTAGATGTAAAATTAACTGATGTTGTTTTCACTTCTCAGAAACCGTAAATAAATGCAGCAGACAAAGCATTGGACGCGGGTCCTCGGCATTTGCTTGAGAAAACCTTGGATATTGACAACAATTCAAGTTTCAACTCAATCCAGCCATTCGAAAAATTTGTCAAAATTTTGGGCACAGTTTCATGAATGAAAAGTCATAGTTTTCCTAGTATTTACTGTCCTATGTGGCAGGTGAGTGAATGAAATAGCTTATGAAAACTAGAAAATCTCACAACAACCTCAAATACTCAGTCTGTCACAAGCAAGTCTAATCAGAAGTTGCTCCCTGGATGGTGACAACTTAAAAGGGGGGCCCTGGGGGGCAAACAAGGGCCTGTAAATTCATGGAAGAACAACACATGCCAGTGAAGTTTAGCTCAGAGAGCATTAACTGTGCCCTGGAAAATCACTCAGCCTGGGAAGGAATTCCCTATACGATAAGATAAGATGGTCCCATGTGCTGACAAGAAGCCAAGGCACAAAGAACAGCTCTTAAGAAGTCCATTTGACCTAATTGCCCATTTTGTCATCAGGTGATCTGACTTTTTGTTGTGGTAGGAGCTCTTTATATATTGTGGATACTAATCCTATCAGAAGTCTAAACAGCCAAATTTGCAGAAGCAAAAAGTATAGTACAAGGGTACCTCATAGAGGCTGAAGGGAGTGAAAAGGGGCCCAATTGTCTGATGGATGAAGAGTTTCTGTTTCTTAGCATGAGAAATTTTAGAAATCTATTTTACAACGTAAATATATATATATATATATATATATATATATATATATATATATATATATATATATATATATATATATAAAACACCATTGAGCAGCACACCAAAAGCAAGTAAAATGGCGAATTCCGTGGTATGTGCTTTGCTGTAAGTTTTAAGATGAGTAAAAGTAAAAGCATCTTGAGAGAAAAATAAACTAGGTTTTGTTTCAGAGGAACTGGCGTCAGAAGGCCAGTGCACCCACCGAAGTTCGCCATTAGAACAGACTGTCTGGACTGAAAAGCTCAGGACAGTTTCACTATTTAATGCTTTCAAAGAAAGTTTCTTGCGGTTTTGTTGTGAACTTATAGAAACTACTTGAACGCAAACTAAGCAATCACCGGTTCGGTTCACTTGATTTTATTTTGCCCTAGTTTGGTCAAGATAATTGCTAGCATATTTGGAGCTAAAATTTAATCCTTAATATGCGTTAATCAATGAATTTTTTCCCTTGTTAATTGCTGTAGTCTTGTTCTTTACAAAGCTCTTCACAAGCTGCCAGCTCCAGCTTGTCCGAGTTTGATCGGCAGGGCCTGAAAGCTACTGGGTCTCAGTTACTACCAGTGACAACTTCATACAAAGTCGCTGTTCAAGTCCCTCAAAGCACATCCGGCACTTAAAAAGCCCTTGGCTGCGCTGTTCTTAAACAGGAACAAGGAAAAGGAGCAAGCAAACAACCTCTGCTCAAACCAGAAAAATTCTGAAGTCTTCATAGTCCATGAGATACCCTATTATTGACTTGTCCTTCAGGACTGTGGGTCGGAGCCCTAGGGAGAAGACCAAAGGTGAGTTCCCAAAGGACAAGGCAAGGGCTTCTGTTGCTGCGGGAGCCCATAGTCACTTAAGCCACTAGACGCACTTGAGGGCCAGGACTCAGAGTCAGGTTGAGCCGGAACCAGCTGGGATAGAGGGATAGAGGGAAGGGAGATTAAAGGCGAGAGGCGGAGCCGCGGGGCTGCGGGGGCGCGGCTGGCGGTGGCGGGAGGACTCGTGGGCGGTGCCGCAGCCCCTGCCGCCTGCCTCAGAGATCTGCGGGGCCCCGAGCTGCTCAGCTCTCCTAGTACTCTGTTCCGGCACCCAGCGGCCCGCCGCGCGGAGACGTTCGCAGAGTTTGCCCCGGAGCGTGGGCAAGTTTCTTCCCTAGCCCGCTCTGCCGGAGCAGTACCTGCAAAGAGCCGGGGACCGATGCCAAGGTAACCAACCGCACTGGAGCTGGGGGATACTCGGTACCCTGAGTCAGTGCGCCTTCGGGCTTACGGGCGGTGGGCGCAGCTGTGGGCGGGAGAGATGTGCATGGTACCTTCATCACCCCCCCGGGCTGAGTGTCATCTTTTGACTCGTGTAATTCCCTCTTGGGTCACTGGCCGACTTCAGTACACTTTGTTAGCCCTGCAAGGTGCTGGGAAAGAGAGAGGGTCTGAAGACTTGGAGGCTAGTGTATGCACTCAGGGGTAACTTAGTGGGTACCTGGACTGAACTCCTGCCCACATCCCACCCCCATCCCCGAGGTTCACGTGAACTCCAGTATTCTGGAGACACACCGGGTCGGGACAGGTAAAGCTTGGAAACAGGACACCGGAGAGAAGAGTGTTGAGTTTCCCAGCGCCGGTCTGTCCAGTCCTCTGGCTTGTTTGGTAGAAAGATGAGCGTCCCTGCCCTAGTGCCTCCTTTGCACTGGCCCCAAACTCTGCAAGACCTTGCAGAGACTGCCAGCCAGGCGAGAGCTAAATTCCCAATCCCAGGCTGGGTGTTGGTGGAGCAAGAGAGGTCTTGAGAGGGGTAAACTGAGCCTCAGGTGTGAAGAAGGTGAGTGAGGAAGGATGCATGGTTTCCATCACTGTGGGGGTTCCTCTTGTGCCATTTCCCACCCCTCTCTCTTCTGCCGCCTTTGAACATCCTGTCCATCCGCATGTTTCTATAGAAAGGCTAAAAGGTAGTTACTAATGTCTGAAGTCTCTCAGGAGTTCTTGTGAACTAAGTTCCCAAGTGTGAAGTCTACAGCTGTTCTCTCTCTCTCTCTCTCTCTCTCTCTCTCTCTCTCTCTCTCTCTCTCTCTCTCTCTCTCTCTCTCTCTCTTTCTCCCCTCCCCCCATCCCAGTTGACTGTCCCCAATCAGCCCGCAAGCAAACTGTACCTGAATCTGTGGTAGAGTTTTGAAGGGAATGTATGTAAAAAGCAGACTGTTTCCGAGAGCAACCCCACCTTGTTGTACCAAGGAATCCAAACCCAAACACTGTGGACGTTTAAATAGGAAATTCCTCGTTTCGGGTTTCCCCCTTTCTGATTACCAGTATTCACTCCCCAAAATTATTCTAGCTGTATGTCATTTTATTTTTACTGTCCCTGCTCCTGCTGGCTTAAAGAACGGGGACTTCTTGCAGACTCACACAAAGCACAGTGTGACCATACTTTGTATCGGTCTCCCTGATTCAAGGGCTCTGCCACCTGCCACTTCCCCAGCATAATCATAACACCATATGCCTGTCCACCAAATTGAGGATAAGAAGAATGTCATTGTTTTCCATGGGCAAAAGTTCTCAACTTCCACATTTATTACTGCTGTTTAAATGAAGCGCTTCAGCCAAAATGAATCCCTTTGAGGCAGAATGAATTTATAATTCTACCCAAAGCTTTCAGACAGAATACCTGGACACTCACAGTTGCTTAGTAAAAGGGGGAAATTAAACTACCATTAAATGGGAAACATTGTGATTAAATAGTCAGTAAGAAACGGTGCTTATCAAACACCTAGAAACAATGAGGAGTAATTTTTTTTTCTTGTTTCATCGGCTTTTTAACATCTCCATTAGGATAGCACCTCTCTTGAGAAAACTAGTACCTTGTGTATAGAGTTAGTATTTACTAACTGAACATCAGATTGTGAGATATAGGAGCTTGGTGACAGTCCAGAAACAAGTGTTTTAAATCATCCCCAAACCATCTGTTCTCTCCCACTCCCTTGCAGCAGGAGGGCTTATTCTCACAGGTACTTGAGCGTGCTTCCTCACTTCACACCTTCGCTTGAGCATCCCCAAAGCTGACACTAGCACCGAGTTGACCTGAGCTTCACTAACGTTGTCAGGCTGCTAAGTTTCCCCAGCACACCTTTGGTTCCAACCAAGGAAGAAATCGAAAGTCTTGAGCCATTTGGCCAAGGAGAGTCTAACTCTCTGCACTCTCATCTTCTGATACTACAGAGAAGCTGGACATTAATGCAGCCACAGTATCTTCCAGATGATATTATTTTCCTTCGTGGTGGAAATGGGCATCGTTTGGT
The DNA here is from genome assembly GCF_964271855.1 of Acomys minous. Lineage (NCBI taxonomy): Eukaryota > Metazoa > Chordata > Mammalia > Rodentia > Muridae > Acomys > Acomys minous. The sequence continues at coordinate 67,768,366 of NC_140486.1, forward strand.
GCCCTGAGGACATGGGTGTAACATGTCTTGATCTCTAAAGGTGACTATGACAGCCTTCTGGGTCTACCATCTTATGGGGAAAAAACACTACAAAGTAGAAAACTAATTATTTCAGACATTGAAGGAAACAGATATAGGGAAAGAGAGATGGCTCACTGGAGTGAGGTGCCTGCTGCCAAGCTTGATGACCTGATGTCAATTCCCAGGACTTACATAACAGGAGGGGCGAGCAGACCCTACCTAGCTGTCCTCCATCCTTCCTCTTATGCACACGCACCACACACTTACACCTCCTGTTTCACTTCCTTTATCCAATTGTGTTTCTCTGAAAAAGCACCCTGACCAAGGCTACTTATAAAAGATGGCATTTAACTGAGCTCATGGCTTCAGGATTAGAGTCCATGATGGTGGAGCAAAGGGTTGGCAGTAAGAATAGCTAATAGCTCACACCGTGAACCAGGAACAGGAAATAGAATGCATTCTGGGAATGGCACCAGTCTTTTGAAACCTCGAAGTCCCACTCTGAGTAACACACCTTCCCCAACAAATCCACACATCCTAATCCTTCCCATACAGTTTCACCAAGTATGTAAACATATGAGCCTATAGGTAGGGCCATTCTTACTCCAATCACCACATCACACCACACCCCCTGCCCTCTCCCCCCAACACCATATGTAGACCTAAATAATTCATGGCATTTCTTCCACAAATATTGCTATCCATAACACAGGGTAGTTGTTTCCCCCATTTTTTCTCCTTTATTAATTTATTCTTGTTACATCTCAATGGTTATCCCATCCCTTGTATCCTCTCATTCTTCCCTCCCTCCCATTTTCCCCTTATTCCCCTCCCCTATGACTGTTCCTGAGGGGGATTACCTCCCCCTGTATATGTTCATAGGGTATCAAGTCTCTTCTTGGTAACCTGCTGTCCTTCCTCTGAATGCCACCAGGCCTCCCCCTCCAGGGGACATGGTCAAAGGTGAGACACCAGAGTATGTGAGAAAGTCATATCCCACTCTCCACTCTACTGTGGAGAGTGTTAACACAGGGTAGTTTATAGAAGATGAATGATTCATGGATAATAGTATTCTACACATATGTCTTGGATGTGAATGAGTCAGTATGCATGTAATTGACAAATTCACTAACAATCTCTGTTTTATACATGTTATCATTCAAGAGAAACTGAAGGTTTTCAAATCCCTCTCCATCAAATTCCCCATTCTATAACTCAAATATTAGAAAGGATTTTGTGTACATGTATGTACTGTGTGCTTATGTGTATGAAGATGCACCTTGTGTGTGAGTGTGTGTGGATGCATGCATGCACATGCATGTGGAAGCCACAGAAGAAGTTTTGTGGTTGTTTCTCCTCAGGTTTATCGACCGTGGTTTTTGAGACAAGGTCTCTCATTGGCTTGGGGCTTACCGTTAGCCTTGCCTGACCTACCAATAAGCCCCATAGCTATCTCTCTACACCTTCCCAGCTCTGAGATTGCAAAGTTGCACCACTGTGGATGACTTTTTGCATAGGCTCAAATTTCACTTCAAGTCTTTATGTTTATTTATGTCACAAAAAATTCTGTGTGCACACACATGTGTGTATCTGCTTACAGAGTTCAGAAGTTGCCCTATCCCCCAAAGTTTGGGGATTGTTTTCACTCAAAATTAAATCCTAAAGGATGGACAGAATGTTAGAAATATTACTTTTACTCAGGTCTGGCTGTAGCACAACAAATTACTTCCTTCATTTTAGGGGAAAGATTGTGGTGATTTTGCTCAGATTGCAAGTATTTGATACCTAAAGAATAGTGAAACACAGAGCAGGGCTTCCTGTCACCTGTGTCATGGACTACCCTGATCTTAAGGCTTTAACTTAGAGGAAGCAGCACAGTAAAGAGAATAAACCCAAACTATAGATAATTCTGAATGTAAAGTTCCCCTTAAAAATATGGTCTTTGTTTCTTACATAAGAATGTGTTACCTCTTATTTTTTGGTGTACTAAAAATGAATTATTGAGGGGAAGCTGTTCTACCATGTATAGTAAGCGCTCTGAATTATTCATTCTAATGAGAGGAATAGAGGCAAAGATAATCTAAAATCATGGTTATTTAAAAAGTCATTTGTGTTTGTCTTTAGAATACGTTATGTGTTTGGTTTGAAAAGGATTTCATTGTTATTGTGGGCAAGTTGCCTTTCTAATTCTGTTTTTGTTTAGGTTAATTTTTAAATGAGCTTACATGGCTCAAACACCCAAACCGGTTTCTAAGGAGGTGGGGCAGGTGGGCATCTTGCCCAGAAACAAGCTGGGTGACAGAAATAAGCAAATCTGAAACAAAAACTTTTCAGTGAATTATCCACAATCCACAGCAAAATAATCAAGACTATTGTATGCCATTTAATGGGACATGTCAGGCATTGGATATAGTCCTGGGAAAATGAGGTGTGTGTGTGTGTGTGTGTGTGTGTGTGTGTGTGTGTGTGTGTGTGTGTGTCTGGACACATGAGACTGAAGGTAACTGGTGTCCTCCTCTGTAGCTCTCTAACATATTTTCTGAGGTAATCATTGAACCTGAAGCTCACTGATTGACTCTGTTGTCTGGTCAGTGAGTTTCAGGGATCTGCCAGTTCTCAGCTCCCAGTGCTAGGAATACAGGCAGGGACTTCCACTGCAAGCTTTTTACTTGAGTGCTGGGAGAGCTGAGCTCAGGTGCTCAATGGTTGCACAGCAAGGCCTTCAGGCACCGAGCCATCATCTCAGCCTCCATCTAAGGGTGGTTTAGTCCAAATTTGGGGACATTAGTCTCACTTCACATCTAACAGAGGTTAGTCATATGTCTTAAAGAATCATAATGAGTGTTTATGAAAGCTAAAGAGAAACATTAATTTACAGGCTTCACAATAAGCTAAATTTTCAAGTGTTTTCCTAAAGCCCACACCTGTGCACGGTGTTGAGCGGCATCCCCAAACCTTGTGGAGGAATTTGCAGAAGCAGTGGCAGCAAGAAGCCATCTGAATGAGGGATTTGGCTCCTTTGATCTCTGCACCTATGTTCCAAATCAAAACCTCATTTCGTCAACGGGCCTCTTTCAAGTGTCCACTGTTACGTGGACCCGGCTAGATAAAATAGTTGAAGTTCAGCAAGACTGCCAATTTAACAGATTTCTATTGTGTTTTGCAAAAGCTCTAGGGAAAAATTGCTTGTGGATGAAATAGTTGCTCGAACAAGAAGCTGGTTCACCCACAGCAGTTGCAGTTAAACGCTTTGTTTATAGTCAGTGTTTAGTTGCATATAGTCTGTGTGGAGTCACTGACCCTGTGGACTCAAAAGGATCGGAAAACTGCTGGGTCAAAGGTTAGGCGTGCCAAAAATATATGCTTGGAAGAGCAGATAAGATCATTTTTTTTATTGCAAGAATTCACAGCCAAATTGTAGCTTTTATAGATGTGGAGAGAATGGCAATAAGAAAGGAGATGTAGCCTTCAGCGTGGAGACTATGTCCTCAGAATAAATGCACTTCCTGCTAAATGTGGAGGGATACATTTTAGTTTTTATAAGCATGACATTTTTCAGAAACTAGACTAGAATGAGTATTTTAAAGGAAATATTGTGGTTGGAAACATAAAAATTGAGACCTACAGGATATATATATATATATATATATATATATATATATATATATATATATATATATATTACATTTAGCATGGGAATCTATTTCTCTTGGTCAGTGCTGACATGTTAGAATGAAAACCATACATTTTTCACAGAGATGAAAAGACTTTTAAAATAATTTATTACAACTTAATAGTTAAGGAAAATGATGGTGGCCCAGAGGGGTCATGGTGAGTTGATGGCTACACTGGTAGTGAATGGCAAAGCAGAAACCAGACACCCACTCTGACTGACTCCAACCCAGACACTGCGTAGTAAACTGTGAAGTAAGACATGAGTGTTAATGCTCTCTGCCTGTGACAACATCACTGGTCTGTGGTAGTTATAAAGCCAAATGATGCAGAGGTGTTGATGAACGCAGAAGTCTGATTGGATGAACAGTCGCTGCATCAGACTCTGATCCTCGGTCTTTCGTCTCCACCTCCTGATAAAAACAAATATTTTGTGTTAAATCATTAATATTTTGAAATGTAATTTGCACTGATATAGTTAGCTAAAATATCAGTATTGAAAAGGAGCCCCAAGTCAACAATGATTTGTAACCATGTGCATTTCTCTGTGCTGCTTAAAGATAACTTCACAAGAACACAGAAGGGAGCCAGAGCTCCTGTGCTTGCATATGCACTAGTATAGATGCACACCGAATAAATGTGAATTTAGACAATAAATATATAGAAGAAATGGGGTGTAAGAAATCCAGGAAAATGAGACAGCGAGGGTAGACAGAAACAAAGGTAGATTAATCACCAAGCAGGCTGACTTGTGTGGAGAAGGAAGAAGGAAAGAGTTGTTACTGTCAAATTGGGAATACCTGCCAAGTCAAATACAGACGGTTGGAGCAGAAGAAATTTGGACCTGTGTTTCTGCAAATAAGACAGTGAACACTCTTAACTCTTTGCCTCCAAACTTCTGACAGCTCCATGGAGCATGTTTACTCTGTTTGTTACTTAGTGGTAGAAACTCTACTGCAAAGGGCTCTGCCGTTGACTTCCATGGTGTTGGAAACAAATGAAACTCAGGTGAAAACTATGGATTCAGTGCTGCTGCTGCTTTCCGATTCTATTACTGTTACACTGCTTCTGCTCCAAAGTCAGATGGCAGAGCACGCAGAGTGCCTACACCCCCTAGCAACCTCGCTGTACATTGCTAATTATGAAAGGCACCATCCTATGCTTTGATATTCAGAACCTCCATTCAATGACACATGTGTTATTGTATGAAATATTTGGGAGGTTTCATTATGTGGGACCCCCTGACCTCCTACTGAAAGGCACAGTCACTGCTCCAACTGTGACTCCTCTGAGGGTACACACCCCTTCCTAAGATATTGCCAAGGGGTGACACTAACCTCATTGAAAGCCATAGAGCTACAGAAACAGGATCTTTATGTAGGCTGAGCTTCTGTCTCATGCTGCTACTGTCTGGTCACACTTTCGTTAAGTGGGATCCACTAACTCACTAACTCACTTGCCCCCTGTGTCCTGTCCTCAGTATTGGAGGCATGGACTGCATTGCCTTCTAACTCGGGTTTGTGTTCTTTCTGCCTTTACTTCTGTTGTCACATTTGTAAAAACGCTCCTCTCGTACTCTTACTCATTTCTCTTAAGGATCTGTTTATTTGTAGATTACTATGAATGGTGAATTCAAGTATATAAATGGACTGATATTTTCACTCTCCCAAGCTTTAACCTTGTTTCAATACATATCTATAGAGAACATTCAAGGCTTTCATGCATAGATACAAATAAAAATATATATTTACATACATTTGTATTTTGTGTATGTGTTTATATTATATTTGCTTATATATATATATATATATATATATATATATATATGTAAGTTTAGACACTAGAAACAGAAAGAAAAATCCTATTAAAGTTGCATTTTTAATGTTCCTGAAATATGCTTATGCAAACAAGAAATTGAACTAGTCCAATATTAGAAGTAACACATAATATATAATGCTTTGAAGCATGCTTTAGCAGAGGCCAAAATCTATTGCCAACCAAAATAAACTATTGAATTAGAATTTTGTTATACTGCTTGAAGTAAATGTGTCCAAGCTAGAATATAGGAGTTGGGAGATTATAGAGTTTCATTGTTTGCCTTAGAGATATTTAATCCTTGCATGTTTATCCCTTAAAAGCATACTAATTTATCTTCTCTTCACAAAAATATAGTATTGTGAGAGAGTTTTGAGGAGTGTGTGTGTGTGTGTGTGTGTGTGTGTGTGTGTGTGTGTGTTTGTGTGTGTAGATATACAAGTGGTATAAAGTTATATAAAATGCAGGAAAAATGTAAATGTTCTTACTTCCAATATTTTTCTATATGTCCATATATAAATCTTACTTGTGAGAATGAGGAATTAATACAAAATATCATCTCAATATTAGACCTAAGCAAACAACATTGACAAATGACCACATTGTAGTACATTTATTTCCATAGATACGTCCCACTTTGATGTGTCTTTCACAACATCATATAACTTACTCCCTTTAAAGCAGGAGCATTTGGTGAAGATCAAGGTGTATCTGTGTGTACAGGAGTAAAAGTTGCTTTGACAGGGCTCTAGATTCTCCTCACTGAAGGTCATGGGTCACCTATGTGAAAAGGTGCTTTTCCTACAACAGAGATGCAGCCATGGCTCGGAGCCCAATTTGCTTTAGGGCTGTTTCACTGTGGATGGTTCATTGGCACTGGTAGACTCTTGGTCAATTGAGTGACTCAAGTCCAACCTCAAGTTGGCCGCCTGAGCTTCCTCCATCTACCTTTGTTACAGTTTCTAATGTTGGTACAACAGTGCAGTGGGAGTTGAAGAAAGATGAAGTTGTCCTGTGGGATTGTGGGGTGCTAAGGACAGGAAGAGCTGCTGTCATCCCCAAGAAGATCTATAGAAGCAGTGAAATTTTATTAGGATATCTGCCGTTTCTTGTTCTGGTTTTTATTCTTGGGAGGAATAAAGGCAAAGATTATAGTGCAAGCCGTCCTTCATCTCCTCTCCTGTTCACTTTGTGATACAAGAGGAACCGTCATGAGGATGAACAGATGCAATGCACCCATCGTCCCATTCACATAACCCCCTTTTACTACAGAAATGAGGTGTTGCCCATAGCTGAACTCTACAGAACACAATTTGGAAAAGGAAAACACCTATCCTGTGTGGTGGATACTTCAGAATCTCATGCCGTTAATGAAAATAGAAAAGCACCCAAGAGAGAGACATGTCCAAGAGTGTGATATTTACTTTTTCAGTAGTTTCACAACCAGGAAGTCCCTTAATTCCACTTAGCTCAGCCATCATTTCTGTCATTTTTCTTTCTTCATTTTTACACCACACAAACACACACACACACACACACACACACACACACACACACACACACATACACACACAAAACTAAAGCACTGTCAGCTTGTTTTAAGGAAACATCATCTGTGAAGTCTTAGGGAAAATGATCTTTGTTCCTCACTTTAAAAGTTAAGTTCAAAGTGAAATAAAGGTAATGAGTTTTAGAAACATATTTCTAAACACATCTGTTTTGTTTTTCACAGAATTCTTTAAATAGGAAGTAAAAATTTAGGCAGATTTTCTGGAGAGATAAAACAGTATCTGGAGAGATGTCTCAGAAATTAAAAGCACTTGATACTCTTAGATAGGACCTGGCTTCGATTCCCAGCACCAGTGTGACAACATACACACATTTGGTGCAAAGACATACATGTAGGCAAACCCCCCATAAAATAAAATTCAAGAATATTAAAGCTTTCTTGTAAATGATGTCATTGGACTGAAAGTGTACTACCTATATGCTGTTACATTTTAGCCTGTGCCATTTGCACTTTATTTTTAGCTAGGGCCTGTGATGATCAGGGAGAACAGGCCTGTGACTTCTGTATGGCTCGTATCAGCTGCAGGAAGTGCTACAGTTTCTCTGGCTCTTTGTACCTGGAACCCTACCTGTACCTAACATAACACATAACTTGAGCCTATGTATGCATCACTTGAAAACCATGCAGAGTTGTCTTATTTTTCAGATACTGAAGACTGGGACCTTGCAGCAGCATTCAGAGAAGAGGAGAGTTTTAATAGTACTTAGCTCCCAAGTACCAGAGATCGTCCACTTAGACCCTCAGACTTTGGTTTTTTTGAGGTTTTCCCCTCACACAGATATCAAGTACTGTTCAGCAAGAAGTTTATGAGGTATCAATGTACATTTAAATGCAGAATACTATAGGACCCATAAACATAGCTCAGAGAGCCCCTGCAAATTTACCAAACTTGGAACATCTTTGCTTACGCCCTCACACAGACCTCCAAAGTCTCCAAGCCAAATCTTGGCGTTTGTCTCGACAGTCCCCCACCTTCAGCCACCATCAAGTCTTTCATCATGTCTTGAGATTTGCTCCCATGGTACATTACAGACACCCCTTTGTCACCACTGGAGTGTAAGCTGTCACTCTTCTCATAGATCGTAACAGACATGCCACTCCTCCAGTACAGGAAGAGACAAGCCTCTCCCCCAATGCATAGCTGGTCTATCACACCTCTGACTGCACACGTCACTTACATAGACTCCCGTCACTTTGTTCAATGAGAAGACCAAAACTACACACCTGATTCCTCGAAGCCCAGAGAGGTCAGACTCCTGCACTCTCATCTCTTCCCCATGCACCCTCTTCCCTCTGCACCAGCTGGCTGGCTGGCTTCCACGTGGTCTAACTCCCCGCACTCTGTCTCATCTCATCCCCCAAACAGTCTGAACACCGTGCTCAGATACTGCCTGGTTAAATCTTGGTTAATGCTATCACTATAGCAACTCACATATCAGCCCCTCAAGTGAGCCACATCGCTCATGATATACGCTTACATGCAAACACACAAATATGTACTTTGTATGCATAAATATTCAAGTTATGTACCCACATCCCTCAGAATTCCCTTCGTTAGGGTGACTTATAAGATACAAGGTCCATCTAGTTTGATGCTTATTGTATTCCTCCAGAAGTAATCTGCCAGAGTGCTTGCCTCAGGGTTGGGTGAAGTAAACATTTGCGGAATAAATGATGAGTGTTCACATATTTATCCCTGCAAGTGGCTGCTCTTGCACATATACCACATGTCCTAGCCAGCCAGTGTTCTATTGCTGTGAAGAGACCACGACCACAGCAGCTCTTATACAGGAAGTCATTTACCTGGGGCTTCCATACAGTTTTAGAGGTGTAGTCCCTTATACTCATGGCAGGTGGCATGGTGGCACACAGGCAGTCATGGTAGCTGAGACTTCTACATCCAGCTCTGAGGACAGCAGGAAGAGAGAGACACACTGGACCTGGGTTGCTTATTTGAAACCTTAAAGTCCACCCCCAGTGACATGCTTCCTTTAATAGGCCACAATTACTCCCACAAGGACACATTCCTAATCCCTCTTAGGTAGTGATACTCCCTGACAAATTCAAATACGTGAGCCTACGGGGACAGTTCTTAGTCAAACCACCACATACACATCAAAACACACATATACCACCTTCATAATTTAGTTTAAAATGAGACAAATGCTTGTGAACTAAGAGGTCTCACTCATTTCCTTTATAGACCCGCCCCCCTCCGCCACACACACACACAGTATGCTCTTTTCTTCTCTCTCTTCACTCTCAGTGTTTTGGGCGTCACTTGAGAAAGAAATTGCTCAAAACTGAATAGAGTACATCAAAGGGACATAAGATCCAGACACAGTGGGCTCTCACTGAGTAAATTTGGGATCTTCTGAGTATAAAAAGTAATAATGTGTGTTAAAGAATTAGAATACATTGCATAAAGAAAAAAAGCCACAAGCCCATAGCATGTGCACACGTAGATGGGGAGAGGCAGAGGGCGCAATCTCCATGTCCAAGTCACACAATGATCATTAAATGACAGAAGCAACTTTTGTGACCACCGTTGTAACAAGATCCCCAGATGTTCCACTGTTGAGTAGCTGCTTCCCAGGAAACATAGATTCCCACTGTCTTGGTGGCATCACAGCCTGCCTATTAATTACGGTGGCAGAAGTCCCTTCAGACAGGTGTCAGGTTAACCAATAGGACCAGACCTACGATCTCCAGTTTCTTCAGAATCCTATCAAACGCATAGTTAAGCCAGGATCCAATTGTCACAAATACTTAGGCGAACTCAGATCAATAGGTATTTGTCAGTAAAACCCATTGTACATATGTGTATATGTATATGTGCATGTATGTGTATATGTGTATGTATGAGCGCTGTTCTTTAAAAACAAGAAGCTGAGAGGAGGCTACAGAATTAAAGGGGACCTGCTTACTGACCATGGGCCTCCTTCTTGATTAGGCTCCCGATTTAGCAAAAGGCTTTTAATGGAGGAACTGTTGGGATAATTGAGGCTGTAAACTTGAGCTATAGGGCCTATAACAGGATTGCGCCTATGTTCAATTTGTAGGACAACTCTAGCTGGATCGGTAGGAGGAGATGTCTTGGGGCATTCCAAGTACGCGGAACTATTTGGAGGTGAGGTCTCTGGGCCTTGTCCACTTGCTTTAAAGTGACAAGCAGTTGTTTTCTTACATGTGGGAAAAAAGAAATCGGAGAACATAGCAAAGGATTCACTATCATTGAGTGCAGGTACAGCTTGTATATTTTACTCATATTATGGCTAAGGCCATGCTTTAGATAGCTGTCAAAAAAAAAAAACTAGGAGAAATACTCTACAGTCTCAGCCAACTATACAAATAGGATTATTTTTACATAGTGCGGTGAGCTGTTGTGTAGCATTCCTAAACATATCTGATATATGCAGCCAGCATCCTATAATGATTTTATAAGTGATAACATATATAACAGGCCTTTTACTAGTTGGAAGCTAGTGAGACAATATCTTCAAAAGAAAAATTTAAAAGCTTAACAAGAAAAAAAATCCCCTAAAGGAATACATTTTAGGCAATGTTTTAATCAATATAGGGCACACACATGGTAATGGCATCAAAGGGTATCATATAAAGTAATGTTGCTCCTTATTCCAGGTTATCCTTGGGAATATTGTAGCATGAGAAATACTGAATGGAAATGATGCGTTGATGGGACTATTATTGCCGTTGTTCTTTCATATCCTTCCTGAACATGGTGCTTATCTATAGAATTCGATATAGTATTGGATTAGTGATAATTGTTATTAACATATCTGCAAGATAGTAAAATGCAGTGTAAAGACCATTCTAATGTGGCCAGGGCTCAATGGGATTAAGGATTCAGTGTGGTCCTCACCTCACATTGTTAAGAGTGATGGCAAGGATGTTAGTGTTTAGGTGTCAGGAACAAATACTTAAACCTAATAACATCACTTTTTCAAAGCAACCTCAAGCCAGAGAGATGCCTCAATGGTGAAAGCTGTCTGCTGCTTGTCCAGATGACCTGAGTTCAATGCCCAGAACTCAGGAAATGGAAAACTCAAACTGATTCCCAAAAGGTGTCCTCTGACCCAAACGCATGCTGTGGCACACGCTACCTTACACACACACACACACACACACACACACACACACACACACACACACACAAATGTGTGCATGCGTGCGCACAACATGGGCGTACACTACACACAAAATAAATAATAAATGTAATAATTATAAAAACTGCTCTCCATTTACTCATCAAAACCTCACTGAGAACCAATTCAACATCAAAAGGTAAAAATAAATAAATAAAAAAGTGAAATGAATTACTTTCAATTGAATTTTTTAAATGTCAAATTTAAAATAATTATTTTAAATTTTCATTCTACTCTTAAAGTTTATAATATAGTCTCACTCTGGGCTCTATGAATACTGCCTGGTGCTACTGTAGCAGTTAGTTCTCCTTCAGATAAAATCTCCATGTGACCAGAGCAAATGTCATGGTCCTCTAACACATGAAAACATTCATTAACCAACTTATGTCATAGTACACAACTGACATTTTAGTACCCAACCTAACAAACCAACGATAAGACTATTGATAGCTATTTAGTTCATAGCACAGTTCATAAATTATTATAATACTCACAACAAGAAAATGTTCATGAAAGATGTGTGAAAATAGGTTCCCTTGATATGCACAATCCACATTGTTTTAACTTTCACTGTGGTAAGATCTTCCTACTAAAAAGTTCCAGCTGATTCAGGCCATATGAAATCAAATACCAGTGATCAGCCTAAAGTTGTTATCATTCTGGTAAGTGGGAAAGAGCAACAAATTGGTATCAGGTGGGAGCCTGTTTTCATGGAGTCACGGAGGTCACTGTGGCTTTGTTCTCATGTCCCTATTCCCGTTCTTCCACTCATATTTACAACTGTAGTAAAAGAAATGATACCCAGCGTGCTGCTGAGAGAATTCTAAGACTTAAGAGAACTGGGTGGAATTGAATTTAGTGGTCTTATTAAACTGTTAATATTTTATTTCATTTTTCTGAAGTTCCAAGACCATGAATAAGTTAAAAGTTGTTTGAATTATAGCTCTAGGAAGGCGGACTTCCATATGGAATTTGCTATTAAGAAAGAACAGCTCTGCAAACACTTGGTGTAGGTAATTATTAGCTAGAAGCTATTTGTACTCTAAGTTATTGCATATACACATATGATAATAAGACTTTGCACAAATGGAAACTTTTGATAATAAATCCATGTAAATGATCACGCCCGAGGAAATAATCCTAGATGTTATAGGTGTATCTGAATTACCTGCAAACAGAATGCAGACTTCTAGACCAAGTTCATGACTATTTTTCATTCATAATATTTCATAGGTCATTGTACCTAAAGTCTCAGAAAGGATGAATAAAACAAGCAGTAGAAAATGTACTTGTGCTGTTTGTACACATATTAAAATGTTGCAGCCACAGGAGAATTTGAAAAGTAGCACCGTGAGTCTGTCACCAACAGTATGGTAAACTACACCCAATATCAGGGTCATTAGAATAAATGTGAATCACTGATCTTGACCTTGACGTCACTCTCATCATTGCACATGTAAATTACGGAGCCATTGGATTTTGTCTCTGTGGTATCTGTAGACCACTTAGAGAAAGCAACCATGGCGAAATGAGATCTAGGCATCTACACCCTCGAGACACATCATGGGACTGTACTCTGCTCCCACCTCAGGTCAGATGCATGATGTATTAAACACATGGAAAGGCGGTAGAGATGGTCCAATGCCCCCCTTTCTTCATTTTAGATTTCAATTGTATTTGTGCTGTTATGTCAATCTTTTGTTTTTCCTATTTTAATAAAACCAGCACACATGTGTTAATGTTTCACTACTGTTTTATATGCTGAACTACTTTGGTTGGTTCTGCACCTTAGCTAGATTCCATGGTCTGGGAGGTTATTCTGGGATGCCATAGCACACATTATATTTTTTGCAATGTTTTTGTGCTTTATCCCTTTTTTCTCTGTTTCTGCCCTTCACATTACCTTCCCCCTATGTCTCTAATCCACATGCCATTTTCCAATTACTTTCCATTCTGAAACCAGTGACAGTAAACATTAGGAGGTGGGGTCTTGACCTACCTGCAGCTCCAATGAAGGTCTTAAAGCACTCTCATCAAGTCTATGCCACTTGCTCTTGAGTTGGGACATTCAGAACCCTGTGACTGTGTTGTGATGTAGAGATGAGGATGTTTTGGCTTATTTCCCGCCCTCAACAGGAAGGCCATCAAATACCCAATAAAAATGGTTGCTATGGTTATTTCTCTCAACCACACAGTCCCAGCTGTGCTGCATTTCGACAGGAAAACATGTTTCCCTACAGTCTACTATGTCTAAGCCCTCATTGATCCAATCTCATTGGAGAGACCTATGGGTCTACAGTAAATATTTTACCAAACTTCACTTCCCAATGCAGACATTTGCCCTCCCACTGCATTAACGCACTTTTCTCTTTGTTGCATATTGTAAAGGTGAATTCTTTCACTTCCCATCTGTGCCTTGCCCTACCACATTGACAGTTCCCAGAGGAATATCCAGGGAGGGGATATATCATTTCTCCTGTCTTGTTTCTGTTTAAACAATTCTTGTTCCACTCAAGGCTCTGTAATGCATCCTTCATCTATTATCCTTGTCTAGTTTTATCCAGATTTTAAAGAATTTAGCAGGTATGTTTTATGATTGGTGGTTTACGTTGTGACACTTTTCTTGCTTAGTTGAAAACCTAGTTGCTTTCTCACTCTTTCACATCTCACAGTTGTACCATGTGCCACAGAGGAATACAAAATGTTTGCTTCACCATACCTCACATCTCAGATTTCTAGTCACTATGTTTTGGAATAAAATTTTTTATTTGATACACAAATAAAGCGACATATAGACAATACAAAGAATAATAACAAGAAACAAATACATGAGTATGTATTTTCAAACTAAAGTGTCCAGCTTCTGTCAGGGGCTCCTACTATGTATCATCAACTTGGTATTTTGAGTGCTTAATATAAATACAAATAGAGGTTCACTTATACTCTGCTCACTGACAGTCAATAGAGAACTTCATGAAGTAACTCAGGGATATGGCTTTCTCCAGTTTCTCAGTCCTTCCGCCTCTTTGTGTCTCTACTGTTTTTGTTGCAGGTAACGGAGACTGCAGAGAATTGTGTAGGATGCTTTAGGTGTCAGAGGGATGCATCCGCTTTTGTTCAGATCCCACCTTATTGTAATGGGAACCAACACAAACATCCTGGCAGTGAGTCCTGGAGTCAGAGACAAAGAGAGCACAGAGAGCACAGGGCGTGGTCCCTCTGCTCCTTCTGTGTACTCCTCTATTCACTAGGATAGATGACCAACTTCAGGGTCACATCTTAATAGTCCCCTCTGTCCCATGTTTGTATGCCTCAAGTGCAATTGTTCAGTACTTCCCTGACTTTGGTCCTAATAGAAACAGGTATACAATATTAGAAAATGGAAATTATTTTTGTCACTTAAAACAAATATATGTTTATACATATGTGAAGGAATGATCTTTGTTTTCCTTGCATAAAGTTTTTGACACTACTACCCAATATTATATTTTCTTGATAACCGTGATTTTGAGCTCCTGAAAGACATGCATTCAAAAGTATGCCAAGTCCTTGATGGATTCATCCATATCCTCTTGTAACATATTTTTCGCTTATATTTGTAAAACTATGCTATATTTGCAAACATATATAAGATTATAAATATATTTCTAATGAATATTACCCTTTAATAATGTATACATTCTACCTTTATGTTGCATTTAGCCTTAATATTTTATTTTTTTCTGACCTTTGATTGCTATTCTAGCTTTCAATTGATTTATATTTACTTGATTAATATTGATAAATTATTTGTTTACTTTCAATTATGTCTTTATTTTCTAAATTTTAAAAGATAACTCTGCTAGGTTTAAAAATGTAGAGGAATAGTTATTTCATTTTGATGCTTAATCTAAGATTTTACTTTCTCTGAACAAGTAAGATCAGATGTGTGCCTGTTCCTGTTTGTGCAAGTGCTGGTATAATATGTGTACATGTGTGTATAGGTCAGAGTTCAATTTTGGATGTTGTTCCTCAGGGGCAATTCATCTTTTGTTTTTAAAGACAACATCTCTCACTGAATTAGAATTCCCCAAGTAGGCTAAGCTGTCTTGGTCCGTGAATTCCTGAGATCTCTCTGTCCCTATCTTCCCTGATGTGGGATTACAAGGGCACACCATTGCCAGGCATGGTGGCTTAGCCCTTTAATTCCAGCACTTGAGAGGCAGAGGCAGGCAGATCTTGAGGGTTCAAAGCCAAGCTGATCTACATAGTGAGATCCAGAACAATCAGGGTTGTGTAGAGAGACTCTGTCTCAATAACAAAACAAGGGCACAGGATGAGACTGATACATACATATGTACATGCATATATACATACCACATAGATATCTACCTATCTATCCATATATACATTTGTAGATATATGTGGTGTGTGTGTGTGTGTGTGTGTGTGTGTGTGTGTGTGTGTGTTCTCAAACAATGAACTCAGGTCCTCATGTTTGATAGCAGACACTTTATCAGCTGAGTTAGAGCTATGCCCTACTTCCCATAAATTAGACACTTGTGATTTTAATCAGTAAATAATTTTGATTTATCTATATGTTACCTTTTTTTATTCAACTTTTTATTCTAAATCCTAAAATATAGCTCTGCCTGGTTTTAAGATATAGAGACCAGTTATTACGTTTCTGTATTTTGAAATTATGTTTAATATAACTTTTAAACTTTTTATCTTTTTTCCCCTGAAGTAATGTCTTGCTTGACACTTTCTTAAGATTCTATGTTTTTTTTTATCACTAATTCAAGAGAGCTCATCATTACTGACTAAATATTCTATGTAGGTGTTCAGAAAAAAAATAGCACATGGCCAGTTGTATTCTAGCCAGCCTCTTTATTTATTTTTTCTTTTCCAGTTTGAAACAATAGCAGTCACCCTGACCCCTCACTACAGATTTCCCAGTTTCATCCTCTTATGTGATAAAAAACACCCTGTCAAGAAGCAGCTGAGGGGAGAGAGGGTTAAATTTAGCTCATAGCTACTGGTTACGCCCATCAGTGTGGGGAAGCCAAGGAAGCAGGGGCAGCTGGTAATGTCACATCCATAGCCAAGAACAGAGAGAGAGAATGCACGCATGCTTGCTGCTCAGATCACCTTCTGAACTCATGATCCAGGACCAGGGCTCGGGGAATGGTGCTGCCCACAGTGGGCTATGTCTTCACCATACTGTCCACCTCCTCTCTCCTCTCTCCCCAACTCTTCTAGATCAACTCCTTTCTGTATCCTGTTTCTTCTGTTGGTCTTGAGCCCTTTTGCACCGTGAAGCCCTTCTGCAGACTATAGGGAGGTAATTTCTTTTTTTGAAAACTTGTCTGGAAATAGTGATTTTGCATATACGCTTGGTTAAGAGTTTGGTAAAATGTGCTAATGTTGAACATATCTTGATGTACATTCTTCCTTGAGAATTTTGAATGAAGTTTTGTTCCATCGCCTTTGTCTAGACTCGGACACTGTGATTAACAAATCTCATTGGTGCTATTCTGATCCCTGTCCTTCCCAAAGTGACATTTCCACAATCCCAGCATTCCAACTGAGCGAGCTAATGCTTCCCTGATCTTCTCACTGTCCCCAGTGTGCTAAGTGTGAGAGTGGCCAGTGTGCTAAGTGTGAAAGTCGCCAGTGTGCTAAGTGTGAGAGTGGCCAGTGTGCTAAGTGTGAGAGGGACCTGTGTAAATCGGAGGCTCACTGCCAGCCTTTCTCTGCAGTTTCATTGCATGCATGGTGTAACTAGCAACCTCTCCTTTTCCCTTCTCAGTCCTCACTAGCTGGGATGGCTGTCACTTAGATGTTGACTCTGTTAGAGGCATTCCCTTGATCTCTTTTCACTTGATATTTACATCTGTTTGTCCCTTTACTCTATTTGCTGAGAAATCCCTTTATCACCTAACCTTTCTGATGACTTTTGTTTTTCATGTGATTTCATTTTCATTTACAAGGGCTCTTTATTTCCTTTCTGTTAAATGCCGGGTCCTGAGAAGCCAGGTGCAGTGTTTCTGGGTTTTATAGCTGACAGCATCTTGCATCTCCCTGTTATCTCTGGAAGCACGTAGGCTTGCGTTTTACAGCCTTTTACATTAGTTATCACTCCTTTGCCAGCAGCCCACGCTCTGAAATGTGTGATTATCTCTCTTATAAGTGCTCCCCCCCCCCGCCTCATCTATGTCTCTGAAACTCTTACCCCCCCCCACTAATTTCTTGCTTTTGTGTTAGAGACATTTGAGGACTGAGTAGAAACAAAAACAAGTCTTTAGTTGGCCCTCATTTCACTACATATTCTCTTCATTGGCTTCCTTTTTTAAAACATATTTTATTAATTTATTCATATTACATCTCAATAGTTATCCCATCCCTTGTATCCTCCCATTCCTCCCTCCCTCCCATTTTCCCCTTACTCCCCTCCCCTATGACTGTGACTGAGGGGGACCTCCTCCCCCTGTATATGCTCATAGGGTATCAAATCTCTTCTTGGTAACATGCTATCCTTCCTCTGAGTGCCGCCAGGCCTCCCCATCCAGGGGACGTGGTCATATATGAGGAACCAGAGTTCATGTGAAAGTTATACCCCACTCTCCACTCAACTGTGCAGAATGTTCTGCCCATTGGCTAAATCTGGGTAAGGGTTTGAAGTTTACTGCCTGTATTGTCCTTAGCTGGGGCCATAGTTTGAGCAGGACCCCTGGGCCCAGATATGCCCATCGTAATGTTATTCTTCCATTGGCTTCTTAACTAAATTAACCAAAATAATATACTAAGCACATTAAAAACTTTGTGTTTATGAACTTTATAATATTCTTGGTGTATCTCAGTACTTCTCTCCTTTTATATAATTTGGAACATTTCTCTGTTTTTTTCTGGGATATTGATTTTCAGAATTCTGTGTTTCCCATTTTTTCATTTGTCTCCATCATTAAAAGCTTCTCCTAGAAAATGTCTGTGAAAGTTTGACATTATCACTATTTTGTAGTGTGCTATCAGAATATCGTGTTTTCTTTACTGTATGACTTTTGCCAGTGTGTAAGTTATTCTTTTATTTTTACTTATCCTTTTTAAAGTCAAGATTCCTAGAGTGTCAGCTGATATACTTTATGTTGCTTCTGTATACAGTGGATGAAGATAACTACATGTAGTTTAACATACAATGCAAGAGGAAAAACAATTGGTGTACGATAGAACTTAAGAAATATCTGTGTGTGGTTGCTATATTATTGAGTGTTTGGCTCACATCCCTTACCATGTGTAAGAAAAAAACTGTATTGGTGTCAGATAAACACATGCTTCAATTGTTAGAGTTTCATGTTAGTTAGAGAATTTTACCATTATGTAAAAAGGAATATTATCACTTTATAAGAGGCATTGTACAATAGCCAATGTACTATCTAGATAATACATAAAGAGGAATAAAGAATCTTCCAAGTAAATATTGTGTAGCTGAGCATTAGCAAAATCAAGTACCTACAATCTGTGGTATGAGAGGACCAGATTCTCCACGAACATAACACCTCTTCAGGAATTTTGTCTAGTTGACAACCAATAAAAATTACATTATGCTTAATGAGTTATTGTTCAAAAAGTCATTTAAAATGTATGCAGAGAACTTTTTTAATCTTGAGAAATATGACACTTTTAGTCTCAAATATTTATGCCGGGAATTTGTTTCATTGAAATCGTATTAGATACTGGACTTCAAGTAAGTGCAGGTGTAGCTATTTTGCTGTAACCATTGGCATTTCAGCACCAGCTTGGCTCATTCCATCTCAGGCTGTGGGTCATGCTCCTCCTGAATGAGAGGTTGGTTATACAGAAGCCAGCAGACAGTCAAAGAACAGCTTCCTAACACCCATTGCGTCACCTTCTGAATGCTGCTGGGAGCTGTTTGCTTTCACTCTCTAAAGTTTAATCTTATGATCTTTAAACCATTTCCTGTGGGTCTGGGGAACTGACCCAGCAGTTAAGAGCACCTGCTGCTCTTCCAGAAGACCAGCGTTCAATTCCCCTAGGGATGCACTTTCCTTATGAACCAAGTCATATTTTCGGATCTTACATTTTCTTATGTTGATTTTCCTTCTGGCCACAATCCATAGATAATCATTATTTCTGCTTTTCTTTAACCTCAGGTTCACATTTTGAGGTTATATTAAATGTCTACTTATTTAATAGACCCCATAGGATATTGATGTCTTTCCTTAGTCTATATAATATTTTTCATCCTTCACAATCCTTCAGGATTCCCACCAGGTTTTCCCTTTCCCTGCTATGTGAGCTGAAGGAAACCCTTGGGCACTAACCTGTAACCTGTTTTATTCTCCCATTTCCTCTGCAGATGCACTCAAGTACAGCCATCATTTTTCACAGTGCAGATGCGTATAGCACTGTTTGTCCATTCAATCATGCTTGGATTATTGTATCTTCTTCTGAGCCCTGCATTTAAAGGAAGGCATTAGCAAACTGAAATGTGTCTGGAGGGATGATTAAATTGATTGAAGCCTTCTAAACCATGTCCCATAAGGAATGGCTGAAGGAATCGTGTATATTTATTGTTTATCCTGGAGTAAAAAAAGATTGAGGGCAGGCAGGATAATTGTTTTCAGTAATTGGAAAGTCTGTCATGTAAAGGAGGGAACAGATTTGTTATGAGTCGTTCTAGGAAGCTCTATTAGAATCAACTTGGACAAAATATGAGAAGGACATGTTAAAATATTCTCTCGTAATAATCAGAGATCAAGCCTTATTCATTTTAGTTTTCCCCAGCACAGTTTTATTTATATCAGGACCTAATGGATATTTATTGACTAAATTGAATCAATATGATTGAAAGACCAAACCTCTCGCAAAAATCAGAGTGCCTTTCAACTTAGACGTATCCAGTCTGTCAGCAAATCTTTACCAGCTGTCTACGGAACAGCTGCTTCTGCACTTAGCTAGTAAAATATAAAGCGTTCAACATCACGATGTTGTAGAGGGCTTCTGTGGGCAAGAATCCTTCCAAATATTTTTCTTGAATTTGATTGTTTCACATCAGCCTCATGTGATAGGTCCTTTCATGGTTTACAGTGTAGGTGTGAGGATAAAATTGGGGCACGTGGCAGTTTTAGGCTGGCCAGTGTTGAAAAGCTCATCAGTGTTCCGATCAGGATTTGAACTCAGGTGGTCGGGCTCACTGCTAGGCATCAGTGACTGCCACTGTGATGAACTTCTGGCAGTGATGAAGGACAGAGACACACATAGTGAAAGCACATGAGGCTGTGAGGTCCGCAGTAGAATCTAGCCCAGTCTTCTCTCTGGGATTCTATCTCATCAGTGCTCAAGTGTCTGCAGCTGTCTCTCCTTTATTTTGTTTTTCATGTCGTCTCCAAGTAATCCTCTCCAAGGCAAACCTGACTGCCCTGCTTCCCTCATGCCTTTCGGTAATTCGTCAGACTTGCAGGACAAAGCTACACCTACCGTTTGAACAGCGAGGCCTTCTGGAATCTGTCTGTGCTCATCCCTCTGATCTCATTTCATCAGGAATACCATACAAGTCATGTAGTTAAATGAATCTGTCATGTAGCTCTTGTCTGAAAAGAAAACAAGGTTGTCGTGAGAGCGACGTTATCAATATGATATGCTCATAGCAGTGCCTTGCATGTAATAACTGCTCAAGAAATGTTAGCGTATTTATTTCCATCTACTTCTGATTATCCTGCCAAAACTGCTGTATGCTACATATAATTTATCCCTGAGTTTCCTCACTCCAGTGGCAATTGCTTTGTAATAGATTGAGAAATAAAGGGAATGTATTGGACTCTCCTAATTAACAAATTCAGAGGCAGAGCAAGCACAGGCAGAGTGCAGGCAGAGCTGTTCCTCCATTCTTCTACAGGCTTCTCAGCCAGGCCTTCCTCTGTGCTGGCTTCTGTTGAGCCTTCCCATCACTAAAGCATCCAGGGGGCTTTGAACACAGCAAGAACTCCATGCAGCCTTTTTATTCATATTCAGTAAGACAGAAGATACCATTTTCCATCACTGTTTAGCCAAAGCGCCTCACTTTGAGTGGATCCTCTGTAACATGGGCACTGTCATCCAGGAAGCCAGCGTCAGCTGGAGTAAAATGTTGACTGAAGATTCTTAAAGGTATGCCCATCTCCTAGCACCCAGAACCTGTGCTCTTATCTGGAGAAAGTGTCTCTGTTATTGTAATTAGCTTTAAAATCTCTAGGTGAGTTTATACTGCACTATCTGGGTGGCCGTTGGATCCAATGGTACATGTATTGCTGCATTTATTTGTAAAAGAGAGAGGAAGAAGCACACACAGGAAAGGGTGTGTGATGTCACAGAGGAAAGGGCATGTGATGTCACAGAAGAAAGGGCATGTGATGTCACAGAGGAAAGGGTGTGTGATGTCACAGAAGAAAGGGCATGTGATGTCACAGAGGAAAGGGTGTGTGATATCAAAGAGGAAAGGGCATGTGATGTCAAAGTGGAGACTGGATCTAAGAAGCCATATGATGTCCAAAAGGCAAATAAGCACCTAGGGGGCTGTAGCACCAAGTCTACCTTGATTTCCAGCTTCCAAGATCAGGAGGGAGTATATTGCTATTGTGTTGTTGTTGTTGTTGTTGTTGTTGTTGTTGTTGTTGTTGTTGTTGTTTTGGTTTTGGTTTTGGTTTTCAGTTTCTTGGGACAGGTTCACATGTAGTTCAGGCTGGCCTCAAATTTCCAAGAAATTAAAATACAGGTTATTTTTATTAATTTTTTAATTAATTCATTCATATTACATCTCAATAGTTATCCCATCCTTTGTATCCTCCCATTCCTCCCTCCCTCCTGCTTTCCCCCTACTCCCCTCCCCTATGACTGTGACTGAGGGGAACCCCCTCCCCTGTATATGCTCATAGGTATCAAGTCTCCTCTTGGTAGCCTGCTATCCTTCCTCTGAGTGCCACTAGGCCTCCCCATCAAGGGGATATGGTCAAACATGGGGCATCAGAATTCTTGTAAAATCAGTCCCCCACTCTCCACTCAGCTGTGGAGAATGTCCTGTCCCTTGACTAGATCTGGGTCAGTGTCCGATGTTTACTACACATATTGTCCTTGGCTGGTGCCATAGTTTGAGCAGGACCCCTGGGCCCAGATCTGCCCATCATAATGTTCTTCTTGTAGATTTCTAGGACCCTCTGGATCCTTCTATTTCCCTATTGTCCTATGCTTCTCAAACCTAAAGTCCCAACAGGATGTCCTCCCCTCTGTCCCACTTTCCTGATAAGTGAAGACTTTCATGGGACATGCCCCTTGGGCTAGTGTGCAGATATAAGTGAGTATATTCCATTTGACTCTTTCCTCTTCTGGGTTAACTCACTCATTATCATTTCTAGTTCAATCCATTTATCCACAAATTTCAGGAATTCCTTGTTTTTGATAGCTGAGTAGTATTCCATAGTGTAAATGTACCACAGTGTCTTTATCCATTCTTCTACTGAGGGATACTTAGGCTGTTTCCATGTTCTGGCTATTATGAATAAGGCTGCTATGAACATGGTAGAGCATATGTCCCTGTTGTGTGCTGGAGCTTCTTCCATACAGGTTATTTTTGAGCCAGCTCTTTTTACAAGGAACATAGGAACACACTGCCAAGATTGCACTCTTCCATTCTAAACTTTGTAACTTCTACGAGAGTAGCAACACAGAAGTCCCTTCCATACTCTCCAACTCCGCTCTCTGCTTGTGACGTCTGATTCTTTCAGTTACACCACTTTGGATACCAAGCTTGCAGTAAAAGCCATTTTTTAAAATTCATCTTTTCTGAGGTTACTGTACTAATTTCAGCAACAAAACAAGATATTTCATTTGACTTTCTAACTCCCTTAGTAATTCATAGTTTTCTCTTGCTGTGCTGACATATCCCTTGTTGGTAATACCATCAGGTGATTTTACTGATGGCCACCCAGATGGCTATTTCCCATTCTTCTGTGGGCAAAGTCTGAAACTCCAAGAACCTGTATCTTCATGTGTATTTTTAAAAAAACTAGAACGAGTCTGTATTTGCCTTGCATATTGGTTAGTGTGATCTCAGTGATTGTATACAAATGAACTCAGTTGTGGTCTTGAGGAGTCTTCACTGATGCTGACTATGCACTACACATTCTTATAGTCCCATGGAAAGAAATATAAAACCACACAGTGTTTTTACTTCATGCATGCTTAACATTTTAACATATTTGAAGCTCTAAAATCTTTAGAGTAGGTGGGCAATGCCAAGCAAAATTGAACTACAGAATGAATGGTTCATTTAGCAATAATCCCTTTGAGGGTTTTGCCTCATCTAATACAAACAAATGCTTCCAAGGGCATTTGAATTTAGCCTTACATGGTCTTAAAAGAAAAAATATATAGCTTAAAAAGTAAAACCTATATATTAAATAATAGAATGTAAGAATTCAAAACTTTGAAACAAAGAATATAAAGGCAAAGCCTTGTCTTGTTAAAGACTTTAATTATAATTAAATCTTAATTACAACAGCTAAAAGTAGAAGGTACCTGTAAAAATAAATTATATGGGAAATCTCAGGAACAATATGAATAAAGAAACACCTACAAATTACTGTCTAGTAAAGGATTGGGTGACAAAACACACTGAATGGTTGAACAATCACAGAATAAGCCCTAAAACCCAAAACTTGAGAAACCATCTAAAAAATATTTGAAAACTATCAGTGTCATTTCACAATCCATATCAATCTTACAAACTGTCGTCTTTCAAAACAGTACTGTAATGTTATTATCCTTAGCTAGATTTCTTGTTGTTTCTACTACAAAATTTATAATAATTTTAATACCTTAAAATAACACAAATATGTTATCATATAGTTGTGTAGATTGGAAGTCAGAAAACAGGTTAAAATCGAGGTGTCAGCTGGACTGACTCCTGCCTGTGCATCTGAGTGAGATCTGTTTTTTTGTGGTTTGGGTACCTAGCAATCAACACAGTTTGCCTCTCCCACCTCCTGAGCTAATACAAGACAAGCCAGTCCTTCTCTCTGCTCTACCGAGGCTGCCTCTTCCGTCTCCATCTTCCACTGTTCAGAGCATTTGTGATTAGATGGAGCCCAGCCAGCTTACCAAGAAGAATCTGTTTTATTTAAAGTTCTGCTGATTAGTGACTTTCATTCATTTTGTGATCAAAAGTCTTTATTGCCATGGTGATAGCATGTTTACCAGCTACTGTGAATAGGAGATGAACCTCTTTGGGTAACATTTGTAGCCTGCCAACAGTAACTCTCTTAACTTTCCCATTTTGGTAATGATGCCATGCATCTACAAGATGCTATCATTGGAGGAAACTGGGAATGGAACATAGGAGACTCTACCTTCTTTATAACTTTTAATTATTTTAAAGTAACAGTAGTTAAGGAAGAAATGGTTTGGTGAAAGTGTAGAAATGCTTACAGAATTTCAGTTTAGAAAAAATGGATAAAATAGTATTATTCAGCCTTTAAGATCATCAATAAAGAGTGTCAGGATGGCCGAGTGGTCTAAGGCGCCAGACTCAAGCCAGCTATATATACCCAGAAGATGCTCCAGTACACAACAAGAAAATTTGCTCAATCATGTTCATAACTGCCTTATTCATAATAGCCAGAACATGGAAACAGCCTACGTGTCCCTCAGTAGAAGAATGGATAAAGAAACTGTGGTACATATACACTATGGAATACTACTCAGCTATTAAAAACAAGGAATTCCAGAAATTTGTGGACAAATGGATTGAGCTAGAAATGATCATAATGAGTGAGTTAACCCAGAAGCAGAAAGACTCAAATGGTATATACTCACTTATATCTGCATATTAGCCCAAGGGGCATGTCCCATGAAAGTCTTTACTAACCAGGAAACTGGGACAGAGGGGAGGACATCCTATTGGGACTCTAGATGAAAGAAACATGGGAGAATAGCAAAGTAGAAGGATCCAGAGGGTCCTAGAAACCTACAAGTAGAACATTATGATAGGCAGATTTGGGCCCAGGGGTCCCACTCAAACTAAGGCACCAGACAAGGACAATACAGGCGGTAAACTTTAAACCACTACCCAGATCTAGCCAATGGTCAGAACATTCTCCACAGTTGAGTGGAGAGTGGGATATGACTTTCTCACATACTCTGGTGCCTCATATTTGACCATGTCCCCTGGAGGGGGAGACCTGGTGGCACTCAGAGGAAGGACAGCAGGTTACCAAGAAGAGACTTGATACCCTATGAGCATATACAGGGGGAGGTAATCCCCCTCAGGAACAGTCATAGGGGAAGGGAATAAGGGGAAAATGGGAGGGAGGGAAGAATGGGAGGATATAAGGGATGGGATAACCATTGAGATGTAACAAGAATAAATTAATAAAAAAGGAAAAATATTTTACCAAACAAACAAAAAAGATCATCAATAAAATGATAAATAATAAATTGGTAAGTGGAAAGGAATGTCACCAAGTGGCAATTGTGCTTAGCATGTTGGAAGGAGTGTGTGGGTTCCATCCCTACCATATATACAAAAGACTGTTTTTAAATACTGAATTAAGCCTACTGTGGTATTATACAAACTACACCTAATCTCATCTAAAATGTACATTAAGGGCTCATTCTTCAGTTAATTAAGTTATTCATTCAAGATTTACTGGCTTTGGTTGTAAACACATTCTGCAAGGATCATCTAACTTCAACGAACATGTCTTCAGTTTCCATCCCTTTAATTATAACGCTATCCACAATGAACTGGCTATTACTAGAAGCATACCGCAACTTAACCTCAATATGGCCGACAGGAGCAATAGACTTGTACAATGTTTTTAGCACACTTACCTTACTTACCAAATGAAAATCCTTAAGCCAGATTACCAAAATGGTAAGCTTCGTGCTAGTCGAATGCTTTTCAGAAACACCCTCACTTTCTGTCTGGCTTCATATTTTCTAACGCTATGTGACATGTACAGTAGAAGCTGCCACCCTGATTTCATTAGGGAAAATAAATCAGAGCTGAGCAGCGGCGGGATGGGGAAGAGAGGGGTGTGAGCTTGCGCTTACTCTCCTAGTCAGTTCTAGACCCGAATAACGATAGATGGAATTTGGAAGGGAGAAAGCATGAGAGCAAAACCAAACTCAAAAACAGCAACAGAAACAAAGAAACGGCCATGCCGTGGATGGAGACGGTGGGCCTGTTAGGGCTGTAAATGTGGATGGTCCTGGGGGAGCTGGGACTTCACTGCTGGCGTGGGGTTAGCTGGAGATAAGGAAGGAAGCACCCAGCTACCTCACAACGAAGGGCAAAAAGACATGACTGAAGAAGCAAATGGTGAAAGTTTCCCCTGGAGCTGTGGAGGTCTCAACATGCAAAGAAAGAGGGAAACAGAAGCCGACCAGACACAGCTGTCTTAGTCATTATGCCAATAGCACCCTGCTCAAGAATATCAAGTTAACAATAGTTAAACTCGGCTCCAGATTAGAGGCAGAAAAAGTCACACACCAGAAAGTTTTTGCTAGGTCAGTATAAGCAAGCAATTTATGAGCCAAAATCTTTCTCCTCCTCCCAACACATACACAATCAATATGAAAACAGAAGCTGCTGAAAGTGGGAGTCACTGATAGACTACTTGCCTCCAGTGTGCCAAGCCCTGAGTTCTATCCCTAACACCATAAAAAAAAACAAACAAACCCCCCCAAAAAAAACCCAAAGAGGAGATATGAACAAGAAATTCAAGTGGCAGGCAGAAAAGGAAAAATCAAAACATAACAACAAAGCAGAAAATTGCAAATTCTAAATCCTTTCTTGAGTTCTGCCCTGTATAACATCATCTCAACCTCTAGGGAAACTGAGACTGACATTTAGACCCGAGATGTGTGACTGGAAGCCTGTCCAGGGATACCAAGCGATTGTGGAGCGGCGCAGGGCAAGGAATTGCTGAACACCAAGGTGAAGGATGGGTTGATGGAGTCACCCTTCACAGGGACCTGGAGAGGATGGAGGGAGAGTGAGGATACTGGTTCTGTAGAGACAGAACCAAGATGCGTGGACAGGCTTAGAGGATGTCTAAGCATGGAGAGTTAATGGATGTAGTTGGTCATTGATGGTGTCTGTTCACTCAGAAGATGTGAACAAGAAATGGTCCAGCCACCATGGACACAGCTAGGAAACATGGCTGCTGAGTTCCAACTTAAGGTTAGATCAGGACACAAGCACCCCTGTTCTGGTTCTTTCTACACTAAACCGCCTGTATAATTTAGTCCTAAAATTAATTTTGCCACAAATCCCAGTGCTCTCTTGCTAAAATCATGAACTTCTGCGAACCTTAGCAACTTAAGAATTCCTTATATACATATTGCCTCTAATTAATAATTGTTCACTATTCATAAATTGCAAAACATTTTTGTTGATGCCCTTCATGTTTTAAAAGTTCCCAAGTACTGAGAACCATACTGGCATGAAGTGATTGCTCTCATACTTGTTTTTAAAATTGCGGAAACACCCCAACTGTCTGAGAAAACAAGTGACAAAGACATGAAAACGATACTTCTATACTTTATTCCACCACTCAGCAGTTAGAACTGTGGATATACAAATAAACTGTAAGATATAACCATTGATTTCATTCTGTTATCTCTCCTCCAAGTGGAGTTGAAGGTAACAAGTTATTAGTTACTTTTAAGTTGAAGGTATTGTGTCCCTAAATGAGAAGAGAAGGGCTATGCAAAGCTTAGGAACCCTTCCACTGTAGAAATGTCACTGAGTGCTTGTACATGAGCCAGTATTATCCTATGTGATTTCAGTCTCCAGCACTCTCCAGTCTTTGCCGCAGGCTTGGCAGCAGATATATGCTCTCTAAATACATCCGTGTTCCCATCACGACTGACCTTCAGGTTTGCTTAAAGCAAAGCAGTTGCTCTTACCACCTCACCTGTGTTTAATGAGAGCCGTTTCCTCATGCCAATGTTGGGTTAATGGGCTGAGATGGAGGAAAAACAAACGGATCTCTCTGTTTCACGCCAGATTGCCTTTCTGCCTTGTGGCTTTAACCACTTAGTCCTCCCCAGATTTGCCATAATAACAATTATGGCTCTTCTGCTGCTTCCTCACCCAGGAGGATTGTGACAGGTGAGCAACACCTCCAGAAAAAAAAATCAGGGAAAATTCTTAATCTATTTCTACCATTGTAGGTAATAATTTTCCTCTGCAAAACCCCAAGGGATGCTTCTGTGGGCTCGCACACCACCACCCCTCAGGTGTGTGGCACCTCTGTGATTTGTGAGTTTTCTTCTATCTTTCCTCTTCTGAGATAAGGTTTAATTATGTAGACAAGTTGTAAAAGTCTATTTGTTCTTGTAAACAACTATTTCTTTGTTAGTACCAGATTTTGTTTAAGTGTTCTCCTCCTATGTGAATCTTCTTATATATCCGGGAAATACGTCAGTTCCTTGTTTAACTGCAGTTATCAGAGGAAGAAAAAGCTGGCTTCTTCTCACAGCTTCCCTGGGGAGTTGTTCTTTGCTGCAGATGACTAGAACACCCATATGTATTTATTTTTCGTTCAGTATAGGTGCAAAGTATCACCCATCAAGTCAGCAAATTTCAACATCTTTAAAACCTACTTTCTTGCCATAATCAGAACACTTGCAGTCCTCCAAAGCACTGGTGAAATCTCTAAGAGTTGCTGCTTCCTTAGAGGACTGAGAAAAACAGATTTGAAAAAAAGTGACCTAAGATGATGACAATCACAAGCCCCTTCACATTACAATTAAAATGTACAAAATGTGAGTGCTTCTGGTTAATTTTTTTCTTCGTGTGGATAAATGCATTGGAGTGTTGGGTTGTATTTTATTTCCTAGTCAAATGATCGTTCTAAATACTTTATACTTTCTCCCACAAAAATCTGACCTTTTATATTTGCTTTGAAGCAACATGATGTGTAAAAACTGGCTTCACAGCAATGGCTAAATGAGATGCATGTGGTGGTCCAAAGCTCTAATCACAGCACTTGGAAGGCAGACCCAGGAGAAACCAGAGTTCGAGGCTAGCCTAGCCTGCATAAGGAAATACTATTGCAAACAAAGGAAGAGAGAAAGTGCATAAAAAAAGAATATCTAGACGATAAGTTTACCTGGCCCTGCAAATTACTCACAGCAGCGTTTACCTTTTTACTTGATATAAGCTAGAGTTACCTACGAAGAAGGAACCTCGGCTGAGGCCTTTTGCCTCCATCAGATTGGCCTGTGGGTGTGCCTGTGAGGCATTTTCTTGATGAATGATTGATGGGGGAGGACCCAGACCACCGTTAGTGGTTCCATCCCAGGGCGGGTGGTCCTGGGGTTTGTGAGAATGCAAGCAGTTCCTGAGGAGGAGGAGGAATCATTGAAACACAGAAAAAAATTTTAATAGATATTTCTTCATACAAATGGTCAAGAACCAAGTTAAACTTCTTAAAATCACTACTCATTAAGAAACTGAAAGCTAAACCTATACTACCTTATATTTATTAGGTAGGCAACTACTGAAAACAAGTAGAAAATAAAGACAAATTAATAAGCACGTGAAGTATATGAGCAGGATATGGTGGTACATGAGGCAGGAGGATTGTGAGTTTGAAGCCAGCCTGTCATACCCACTGAGACACCAACTAAAACACAGAAAAACCAAGCCAAATGCTGAATGGAAACAAAAACTTAGAGAAACTGAAGCTCGGCACAGCGCTGGTAGGAATAGAAAGAATAGAGCAACCACCATGGCTTCCTGAAAAACTTGAAAACAGAATTGCCTTGGGCCCAGAAGTGAAATTTCTGGAAACATGCCAAGAAGTCGTGCTGGAAGGAGACTCTTAACGGCATGATGTACATCAGCAAACAGAAGTATTGTTTACAATGGCCACACCGTGGACACCACCCAAGTGTCCACTGACAGATGAGTGGACGAACAAGTTGTGGTAACACAAATTTTAAAAATGATATGTCCTTAAACTAGGAGAGAACTTTGACACAAACTATAATCTGAACGAATCTTGGAGGCACTGTGCTGTGTGACACAAGCCAACCCCCGAAGAATCAATACTGAGGCTGCAGAGAGGGCTCAGTGGTCATCACCACTTGCTATTCTTGCAAAGGACCCTAGTTTTGGTTCCCAGTATCAACGTTGAGGTTAATTGTCTTTAACTCCAATTTCAGATGATCTAATGCCCTCTTCTGGCCTCTGTGTGCACCAGACTTGCACATGATACATAGATATACATACAGCCAAACACTTGTACACATAATAAAAATAAATAAATTTTTAACAACAGCAAAACACTGTGATTCCACTTAGTTGAGGCACTAGAAAATAGAAAGATCACTTCTGGGGCTGACAACAGGGTACTGGGAAGGGGCCAGTCAGGGAGAAGAGCCTCAGCATTGCCAAGGAACTCAACCAAAACACAGTTAAAAGGCACACTTCCAAATGGTTAAAAGGACAAATGGCCTCCACAGACTACATTTACATTTTTACATATATAAATATGTAAAAACTACAAAGAAAAAGAAGCCAGAAATTTTGATAGGGGGTGGGGTGGGGCAAGGGAGGATTTGGAGTAAGGAAAGGAAATAGGGAAATTATGTGATTTTTTAAAAATATTAAAGGGAAAAAGAACACAACAGACTCCACCCAGTGGGGGATCTGGACAAATAAGGAGACTCAAAGCCAAACCCTTGGTTAGGACATGGGAGATGGAAGGATGGGATCGGGGGACAAAAAGAAAAAGAGAGAGAGAGAGAGACACACACACACAGAGAGAGAGAGAGACAGAGAGAGAGAGAGACAGAGAGAGAGAGACAGAGAGAGACAGAGACAGAGACAGACAGAGACAGAGACAGAGACAGAGACAGAGAGACAGAGAGACGAGAGAGAGAATGCAAGATGAGTAAAGTACCAAGGAAAGCGAACCAACTCATAGCATTCCTCAGTGTCCCCTTCAGGCCCCACCTCCAGACTCTTGCTTGGGGTCCTGCTCTGGCTTCTTATGGGGTCTTTTATCACAGCACAAAAAGCTGACTAGTACAGCCTTTCACTAAGGAGCACAGTATTCCCCCTCCCAAGGACTTGGCTCAAAACTTTTGATATTTGAGATAAGAGACCAGCTATAGATACAGCAGTGTGTTTAATGTCTTCACACTGAAGACGCATTCTTGCAATTCTTCCTTACAGAGATGAAATGTGTGTGGCCAAAAAGTAGCTGGCTGTCTTTTTTTTCATTGTTCATATCTTTTTTTTAATTAATTTATTCTTGTTACATCTCAATGATTATCCCATCCCTTGTATCCTCCCATTCTTCCCTCCCTCCCATTTCCCCTTATTCCCCTCCCCTATGACTGTTCCTGAGGGGGATTACCTCCCCCTGTGTATGCTCATAGGGTATCAAGTCTCTTCTTGGTAACCTGCTGCCCTTTCTCTGAGTGCCACCAGGTCCCCCTGGAGGGGACATAGTCAAATGTGAGGCACCAGTGTACGTGAGAAAGCCATATCCAACTCTCCACTCAACTGCGGAGAATGTTCTGACCATTGGCTAGATCTGGGTGGTGGTTTAAAGTTTACCGCCTGTATTGTCCTTGGCTGGTGCTTTAGTTTGAGCGGGACCCCTGGGCCCAAATCTGCCTATCATAATGTTCTACTTGTAGGTTTCTAGGACCCTTTGGATCCTTCTACTTTGCTATTCTCCCATGCTTCTCTCATCTAGAGTCCCATTAGGATGTCCTCCCCTCTGTGTAGCTGGGTGTCTTAAATACCATCTTGACAGTGTCCCCATTGGCCAGGCTTTTAACCAGGTGAGGACCCGGGTTGTTTCATACAGTATGGTTCAGGAGGAGCTGCGATCCTCACTTGAGTTTCAAGGGAGAGTCATACAAATACCAGCATCTGATGCAGTCTATTGTGTTTATGTTTTTCTAAGGAGAATGTTTATATTTCCATTAGATTCTCAGAGGTGGGTGTCATAGATAAGTGTGACATAGATTGGGATTATATTAAATAAATGTGTTCAAAGAAAAAGCTGACTTCAATAGCTGACTTTCTTTTGTTTCGTAGTTTAAGCAATCTTTTATTGCTGATGTAGCTTTTTATGCTCTGTTAATTAATTGTGTTTCATTAATTAATTCTTGGGGGGTTATATTTACACCCAGGCCCTTTGCTATTCATTCTTTATGCTCCCAAAGATTGTAAGTTCACCATTTACATTGGATACCCTGTTATTTTACCTAAATGAGAAACGCTAAATTAAGCTTTCTCGCTTTGTATTGTATATACAGTCAGTTATCCTAATCTGTGGATTCACTAAACGTGGGATTGAAAATATTTGGCAATAACTAATGTCTGTATCGAATGTGTGCAGATTTCAACCAACGGCACATCAAAATATTCAAAAACAAACAACTACATTAAAAGTGAACCTGGGCCCTTCTTTGTGTAATTCCCTGGAACGCAGACTGTCACTGCCATTAATATAACATTTACACTGTTATGTTAGCAGGGGAAAGGGTACATAGTGGAGAGAGACTTGGCCGTGGACCAGAGGTGGAGCCTGGGTACATGTGGGTACTCAGTCAATCCTCCCCCCACCCCAGCCCCGAGGGGTTTGAGCATCCTGCCACCCTTGGATACTGATGATATGAAGAATTTCCCCAAATCCTACAAATCCTAAAGCTCATTCTTCCTTCTTTGGCAATCCATTCTATTCCTTTCCTTTCCTTACAATCACGGCTAAGTAACTCTTTTCAACATGAAACTGCTAAAATCTGGCCAACATTTTCACCTGATTAAATGTTACCCTGTGCTTGTTGTGGGCTGGATAAGAGTGTACAGTGTCTCACAGATAAGGTACCAACTTTGTTTCATGAAGGATTTTTCTCTTTTTCCATATAGTTGAGACTTCGGTGCTGTGGATATGATTTTTTTGTTTGTTTGTTTTTGCTTTTTTTTTCATATTTGAACACAAATCTCATCAGACATGTACAATGTGAATTTTCCGGAATTCTAGGTTTCTCTGTGGAATCGTCTGAAGATTGGAAGTCCATGGAAACATAAACCTTGCGGTCTCCGAATTCAGACATGAAGAGAAACGCAGCTGTCTGAAATGGTCATGAACGCCAAACAAGTCTTCCTTTCAGTCCTGCTGTTTGGGACAGCAGGCCTTCTGCTCTTCATGTATTTGCAAGTCTGTATTGAAGAACAACATACAGGTAACACGCAGGCTGTGCTCTCCCATTAAATGATAATCACTATGCCTTCTTGTTATCAAATAAATAGTGCTGTTGATAGAACTTTGGTAAGCTGGAAAGTTCCCAATGTCCATAATTCAAATACCAGGCATTTTGTTTGTATGTTTGTTTTCTTTTCTATGTATTTATTTATTTAATCACTTTACAACCTGATCCCAGCCCCCTCTCTTCTCTCCTCCAGTCCCACCATCCTCCTCCTCCCATTCCTCCCTTTTCTTCTCAAAGACGAGGGCCCCTAAGGGGTACTAACCCACCCTGACACTTCAAGTCACAGCAGGACTAAGTGCATCCTCTCACTGAGGCCAGACAAGGCAGCCTGGCTAGGAGAAAGGGATCCAGAGACAGGCAACAGAGTCAGAGACAGACCCTGCTCCCATTGTTAGGGGACCCACATGTTGACCACGCTGCATATCTGCTACAAATGTGTAGGGAGTCTAAGTCCAGCCCAGGCATGCTCATGTTCCTTGGTTGGTGGTTCATTCTCTGTGAGGCCCCATGGACGCAGCTTAGTCGAATCTGTAGGTCTTCTTGATGTGTCCTCGACCCCTCCGTCTCCCTCTATCCTTCCTCCCACTCTTCCATAAAACTCCGTGAGTTTGAAACTCTGCCTATTGTTTAGCTGTGGGTCTCTGCATCTGTTCCATCTGGTCCTGGATGGAGCCTCTCAGAAGGCAGGTATGCTAGGCTTCTGTCTACAAGCACAGCAAAGTATCATTACTAGTGTCAGGGGTTGACTCCCTCCCATGGGGTGGGTCTCAAGTTCTATTAGTCATTGGTTTGCCATTCCCTCAATCTCTATTCCATCTTTTACCTCTACACTTCTTGTAGGCAAGACACATTTTGGGTTGAAAGTTTTATGGGTTGGTTGGTGTCCCCTTCATTCATCTGGGAGGCCCACCTGGCTAAGGGGATGTCAACTTCTTGCTCTTTAACACCAGCTGCTTGGAGTCACAGCTAGAGTTGACTCCCCGCTGCCGCCCTAGACTCCCAGGATCCTCCACTGTCCCAGAGGTGCACCCTCACCGATTTCCATTCTCTGTATCTGTCCTCTCCTTCCTCTCTCCCACATGATACCTACCCCTGTTACCCTCTCCACCCTCTCCTAACCAGTACCCTCCCTCCATCTACCTCAGGATTTACTATGTTAATCCTACAGATCCATGAGCATGGGAGATCTTTCCATCTTCTGATAAATTCTTTCATTTCTTTCTTCAAAGGCCATACAGGTCTTTCACTTGCTTGGTTGGAGTTACATCAAAATATTTCCTATTATCTGTATCTTTTGTGAAGGGTGTTGCTTCCCTAATTTTTTTCTTAGCCCATTTATCACTAACATAAAGGGGGCTACTGTTTTTTTTTAAGTTAATTTTGTATCCAGCTACTTGGCTGAAGGTGTTTATCAACTGTAAGAGTTCCCAGGTAGTATTTTGAGGGTCACTTATGTATATTATCTTATCATCTGTGACTAGTGATACTTTGACTTTACCTTTGCAATTGTATTCCCTTGATCTCCTTTAGTTGTACTACATTGAATAAATACAGAGAGAGTGGTCAGCCTTGTTTTCTCCCTGATTTTAGTGGAATTGCTTTAAGTTTCTCTCCATTTAGTTAGATGTTAGCTATTGGCTTGGTATACATTGCCGTTACTATGTATAGGTATGTACCTTGTATCCCATATATCTCCAATACTTTTAACATGAATGGGTGTTGGATTTTACAAAAGACATTTTCACTGTCTAATGGGATGATCATCTGTTTTTTCTTTCATTTTGTTTATATGGTGGATTATGTTGATGGATTTTCATACACTGAACCATCCCTGCATCCCTGGCATGAAGCCCATGTGATCATGCTGGATAATATCTTTGATGTGTTCTTGGATTTAGGTTACAAGTATTTTATTGAGTATTTTTGCATCAATGTTCATAAGGGAGATTGGCATTACATTTTCTCTCTTTGTTGCCTCTTTGTGTGCTTTAGATATCAAGATGACTGTGGCTACATTAGAAGGAGTTTGGCAATGTTCCTTCCATTTCTATTTTGTGGAATAGTTTGAGGAGTATTGGTAGGAGCTCTTCTTTGAAGTTTTCACTAAATTCATCTGACCCTGGGCTTTTTCTTGTTGTTATTGGAAGACTTTTAATGACTGCTTCTATTTCCTTACAGCTTACAGGACTATTTAAATAGTTTACCTGATCTTGATTTAACTTTATACCTGGATCTTAAGAGAGGTAAATATTTTACAAACCAGTGGCCTTTACTCCATGCTCACACTACAGCTTTTGTTTTATCAAAGGGGAGCATCCTGGCCTCATTAACAGAACATCAGTGGTTTTTTGTTTTTTGGGTTTTTTGTTGTTGTTGTTGGGTTTTTTGTTTGTTTGTTTGTTTTTTGTTTTTTGTTTTTTGTTTTTGGGTTTTTTTGCAAAAAAAATGGGTACAGCATTTATTCCCTCTCTGATCTGCCTATCAATATATACCAAGCCTAAATAGGAGCAAAATACACAGGAGTTTTTAATTCCTCATTTTTATGTTGATATCAACATCAAAATGAAAATTCTTCATAGATTTGTCATTAAGTGGAGGTAGAAACACCTTATAAAGTACTAATAGCAAGAAATTTTGACTTGGCAGGCCATAATATTTCTATCATACCTATTCAATACTAAGAATATATTACAAAAGTGACCACTGATACAAAGTTAGTAAGCAGCCTGTATTTCTTTTTTTTTTTGTTATGTATAGATTTATTTTTAAATGTAAATTGGTGCTGCCACTTTGACCATAGCTTGTCATTACCTAATAAAGTTGAACATCAGCCTGTGTTTCAATAAAACTTTATTTACAAGAGATGATAGGCCAGATTTGGTCAATCCATTTAAAATGCCTGTGTGTAGAAGGTGTTCAGTGACTGTTAAAATGGGTTATCTTTACAATTCAAATGATATTATTAAGAGAAATGTCAGAGAATATTTCAGAAATGTATATGCTTATCTGTTAATTAAGTTCACTCTTTTTCCTTTGGGAGAAATGGATGTTCGTTTATGATTATTATGAAAAATAAGATAGAAGCAGAGTGATTTTTTAATTGTTCCAGTTGTGATCTACTTTAAAGATATTCTCTATAAAGCAACCATAAAAGTTCTAAACAACATTAAACAGCAGAGTGGAGCTGCCAGTGTGACAGGTTTAGAAGTTGTTTCCATCCTTCAATACCTTCTTCGGTTTATCTCTGCATATCATTTGGATTTGTTGAATTTGTGCAGTGGCCTTTGTTGACAGGGGGTATTTGTACTTGTTTTCTAGAGTTTGTGATGTTCTCCCAACACACATTCTTAATTCTTTCAATCCATACAAACCGTGACTGTCAGACACTGATTTATTGGATAATCTTGCATAAGTACTTATACTATTTAATGCGATAAAGTACGTAATCTAATCTTCTTGAAAACTCACTCCTGATGTTGGTTTTATGTCATGGTGAGGCCTCTAGAGGTGAGGATTGAATGAAGGAATAGGTTGAGACTCTGTAGACAGGAATCCAGCAAAGAAGGAAAATGTGAGAAGATCTCGTTCTTAGCTATTTGAAAACGTAATGATTGCCTAAAACTTTCAGAGAGGTCTCCCAGCCTCCAGTACAGCACATAAAGGAAAACAGATTCATCTAGATAGACTACTCTATGCGAGAAATGTAGCTTAATCTGACAGTGGAAGCAATATGGACTAAGAAACAGTCAGGTCATGTGACAACAGCCCACAAATAAACCACATCTCAGAGCCGACAAGATGGCTCGGTGTTAAAGGTGCTTGCTGAATAAGGCAGGTGACCTGAGTTCAATGTTCAAAACCCAGATAAAAATGGAAGGAGAAAACCACCTCTACAGTGTTGTTTTCTAATGGCTACACACATACTGTGGTACATGTGTTTTTGTATACACACACAATTATTTTTAAAAAATAAAATGCATCTCACGACAGGTGCCCATGGCCTTTGCTAATTGAGAGCACAATAAGTATCATGTGTTAATATAAACGTTCTCCTAACCTCATAATATCTGAGTAGATAGGAGATTGATTGTCAAAGAAACTGAGACTCCAGAGGATGAACCATTTATCTAATGGCTTCATATTTCAAGACATTTGTGCAGAGGGCAATTGCAGACTTGAACCAAGGTTGTATCTCCATGAGGACCACATCTGTATTCCTTTTGGACAGGGTAAAGATAAAAACAACTCCTATTCCCCCTGGGACCAGACGAAGTGAAAGGAACTTGTCTATCATTACATCATTACAAAGTAGTGAGTTTCCAAAGTGTGACCCATACACTGGGCCTGCCATCTCTTCAGGGGTGTATAACAAAAACAAAAGCATCAGTAAAATGTTTTCAAACCCATAATATTAGTAAATGAAACAACCCATGAAGGCATATATGCGCGAACTCTGCTACAAGTTAGAACCTTCATTAAGACCTGTGAAGGAAGATGTCATCATGCTGCATCGGTCCCCATATGTTCTGTGTTTTCCACACAGGTACATACCTAAGTCCTTGGTATCCATTTAAATAACATCAAGAATGTGTTGGGTATTTTAAAAGGCAATCACTTTTTTAAATCTAAGAAAAATCTGAATATATGCTTTGATGGTAAGAAAAGCCTTGAAAAAAGTCTGTCTTTTGGACACTTTAAAACACACACACACACACACACACACACACAGAGAGAGAGAGAGAGAGAGAGAGAGAGAGAGAGAGAGAGAGAGAGAGAGAGAGAGAGAGAGAGAGCTTGATAGAAGATAGAAGAGCTGGCCTCAGTTCCTGAAGCTCCCGCAGGTGAGGCAGCTGCTTGGGACTGCGGCAGTAGTTTGGACGGCGTGTGCACTTCAACTGTATCACAGAACTCCTAACTTTTCATCAGGCCCTTGCTTGAGGCCCTTGAAACAGGGGCTGCAGCATCATTTCTATGCTTCCTGCATTTTCTTGGACTTTTTAAAAAATAAAATATTCTAAAATCCCAAAGCAGATGTTTTTAAAATGCCCTGGCATGCTGGTGGAAGATTATGAAGACAGTCTTTTGGAAAGGAAGGGAAAATTGGATGGCAGACAAGTGAAAACTTATCCAGGCATCGTATGACAGACAGTTGCTTTATAGTACCCGTGTTTTCCTCTCTTTAAACATTTATTTATTTGCATGTGTGCATGTGGTGTGCATGTACCTGTGTACATGTACGTAGGTGCAAGTGTGTGTAAGACTTCATGTGGTGCTGTGAGCATGCATGTGAAGCCAGACATTGAACTCAGATGTCTTCCTCTACGTCTGGCAGAGTTCCTGCTGAGCCTGGAGCTCGTGATTTGGCCAGTCTAGCTAGCCATCTTGCCTGAAGCATCCTGACTCGAGCTTCTAAATGCAGGGTCACCTTTCCACTTGGCTGTTTATGTGGGTTCTGGGTGCCTCCAGTCTAGTCTGCATGCTTATGTAGCATGTGTTTTATCCACTCAGCCGTTCCCACAGCCCCATGCTAGTACCTAATTTAAAGCATCCATTTGTGTGCTTTGTTGACGTTATTCTAAGTTTTATTTTAAACTTTTTTTTTTTCAGTTAAGAGCCCAACTTTCCTATTCAGAAATGTAGGGGGAGTCCAGCTGTCTGGCTCAGTCCCTCCTCTTTAGCTCTGCGACCGGAGCACATTTCCTTAGCTTTTCTGACACTTAGTTTCATGACCTATAAAATGGGAATAACACCTTCCATGTGGTTAGTGATGAAGTGACTTAAGGACAATTAAAGGTCTCAGGTAAGATGCCAATGCAAGGGGAGTCTGCCCTTAGAGGAAGATTAAAGACCTGAGCTTCAGTGATCCTTAAAGAGCCCTACGTTTGCAAGGCACTCAGCATGGTACCTGGCAAGCAGAGGTTCATGGCTGCCACCTGCTATGCTTAGCAGAGAATGAGGCTGGGCATCCAAAGACTTGCATGCTCTGAGCTGTATAATTAAGACTTGGATACAGCTCACAGGGACTGGATTCTTCCCAATCTTGCACCTTGACTGATTAAGAAACAAAATTTAAAGATAAAAATAAAATCCTCATTTAAAAAGGCGCTTAGTGCTGTGAACTTCCCTCTTAGCACTGCTTTCATTGTGTCCCATAAATTTGGGTATGTTGTGCCTTCAGTTTCATTCTAGGAACCTTTTAATTTATTTTTTTATTTCATTCCTTACCCAGATATCATTGAGTAGGGAGTTGTTTAGTTTCCATGAGTTTTCAGGCTTCCTCTTGTTTCTGTTGTTGTTGAATTTCAGCTTTAATCCATGGTGGTCTGATAAGATTCATGGGGTTATTTCAACTTTATGTATCTGTTCAGGTTTGCTTTGTAACCAATTATTTGGTCGATTTTGTAGGAAGTTCCATGAGGTACTGAGAAGAATGTGAATTCTTTCATGTTAAGGTGGAAAGTTCTGTATATATCAATTAGGTCCATTTGATTCATGAGGTCTATTAGTTTCATTATTTCTCCATTTAATTTCTGTCTCAACCTATCTATTGGTGAGAGTGGGGTATTGAAGTCTCCTGCCATTAATGTTTGGAGTTTGATGTGTGATTTAAGTTTTAGAAATGTTTCTTTTATGAATGTGCATTTGGGACATAAATGCTCAGAACTGAGATGTCCTCTTGGTGTACTTTTCCTTTGATGAGTATTAAATGTCCAACTCAATTATAATACAAGGTTTACTTCCAACATATTGAAAGTGCTATTGCAGGCTGTTTAGGACAATTAAGTAACACAAGTTAATTGTTAGTTGATCAAATCATGGTCATGCCAATTACTAGTCTATTCTTATCACAAGAATGTAAATCCTAGGTTTTACAGATACACATGACTCTATAGATAGATAAGATAAAATAGATAAGGTCCTAAAAAACCTGAGAGACATACAGATTATGACATTCAAAGATGCTGTTATTATTTTTAAGATTCTTTGACAACAAGGCAGGTTAACTCTTGACAACACCGCGCCTACCTCAAAGAAGATAATGAGCATGAAAGAACCTCCTATAGAGAGGGCTTCAAATGTGGAAACCAGCTACTGGACAAAAGGTCCTTGTTTCATCCAAAGACAAAATTCTGCCTAAAAATGGGCAAGCTTAGATGCAGGCAGAGTTGATGGCCAAACTCTAGCAAGACAGGGTAAGCAAGTCTTTAATAGCTCCTGCTTCACAAATGTGTCTATCAGATATACTGGTGGAGAAGGCTGAAGAGTGTTTATGTCATCATCTCATTTGGAAGCTGCTAACTTGCACTTCCTGTCTACTCAGATAAATAATTTTATTCCTTCTCAATTCTCTGATGGGATTGAAGACCAGAGAGTTTGGTTTTACAATTAAGCTTAGTTGTTTAGAGATTAAGATGTTTTTAGAACTAGATAGATATTTTAAGTTGATAGAGATGAGATATGATAGATACTGGTTTATATTCAGAATTTTAGACTTACCAAGATAGGAAAGATGTTTTCTTTAAGGCTGTGAAGTACAAATAGCCAAAACACTATGAATGCAACATTTTTATAATTCCTGATTGTTTTGTGGTTCTTCTTGCTGTATGTAGTTTATTGTTTTTTATAATAAGATGAATGTATATGTAAAAAATATTAAAAATTTCAAATGGAAAAAATAAGTAAATAAGTAAGTAAATAAAATAAAATCCTAAATTCTAACTCTAGGTAGAATGGTTGGAAGAAGCTATTTAATGTCAAGCTAGTCTGGTGGCTTCTGTGGAAGTTGGAAGCGGGCGACAAGACTAAGTGTCAGGTTTGTGTTACGTGGCTATTGGCAGGCAGGGCTCACACCAGGATGTACCCAGATGGACCATGCTAAGTCATTCCTATGCGGAAGTATTTACCAGAGACTGTTGCTGAAACTCGAGCCAGGCTCGGTTCTGTCCTCAAGGCCTCAGAGGCCTGACAGATTTGGCCATAGAGCCCAACAACTGAGTACAGGGAGGATTACTGTCTGGCCATATCTTCTGCCTTCACAAGCCACCACCCACATCAGGCATTCAGTCAGCAGTTTGTCCCAAGGACTCCACAGCTACAGGTACTAAACAGTGTAGTGAATGCAAAGGTATTACCACTGTCATATTGCCACTGTAAGTGACCTAGAAAAAGTTCTTGTTCTCAAGAACACTAGTCCCAGAGATAGCAGAGGACAAAAATGGCCCTGTAACCAACGAACACATTGGTACACAAGAACAATCTATTGTGACAAGAAACAAAAGCTCTGTCTATGATGGGACAAATTAATGAGTTGGGGCAAAGAGAAAGAGCCCATCCAATTGTCAGTGATACAACTGCAAACCAGATGGCAGCTCTAGAAAGGGTTCTTGTAGCGAAGGGTGCACCAGAAAAGCATGGCGGCGAGGATCCTGATCAGGCACAGAGCACAGGCCAGTAGAGGCCTTTCAGATGCACCACTTCTCTGTTAATACCAAAAGGGCAGTGACATTGTGTGGTGTGGAACTGTTTTGTATTTTTGTCATAGGACTGAAGAGACAGAATCTCAGACTTAGATAGACCACATCACAAAGCTCAACACAGTTGTTGTCTAAATGTAATTCCCATTGTGGAGACAATGAAGGTGATTCTGAAGCTAATGGTATCTGGCCGTTGGCTGTCCAGGGAGCAGTAGTTACAGATAAATGAAGGCATAAGCATGGTGCCCTAAGCCAGCAGTGCCATGCCTTCATGAGAAGAGGGAGCCTGCTGGGACACACAGGCTCTCTTGTTGTGTGCTACACTTGGCTGCCTCAGAACTCCAAAGCTTTTCCACCAGGGAAAAAACATCCCACACTACTGCTAGCTGCCTAAACGTGAAGGTCCTAGCCTGTGAATCCATGAGTTAGGCAAACCTTTTAACATTGCCCCATCTGTCAGATCTCGTTATGAGCTCAGTCATTGCTTGTTTATTTTTGGAAAAATGTGTAAACCTAATTGCATTGCTCTATTTAGAACATTCATGATCCGGCGCTGTCTTTCACAGAACCTGACCATGAGGCACATGATCAAGACTAGCCTAGAGCTACATCCTCCTGCTGACTCCATGCTCACAGCTGCAGGACCTTTGTCCTACCTCCAAACCTCACCCTTTGAACTTAGCTCTAGTTACTTTTTCTTTGATCACTCTACAGATCACTCATCCTGACGAAAAGTACCCTTCCAACAACACAGAGCCTAATGTGGGACAGGTGCTCCACCGTTTTGCAGTGTAGGTGAATACATAATATTTGTGTTGGTTTTCCAAGATCCTAGCCAAAACTTCCCCTAGACTTGTTTCAATGTTCCTAGGGACTAAGTTCTGCACTCGCAAGGCATCCATTGTCCTTACAACGCTATCCTTTGAGAGTTCTCGGTATTAATTAGTCCATCTTGCATCCTGACCTCTGCCGCCTCACTCTTCCTATATCTTTGACCCTTCTATTATTCAGACTGATCGTTTTCATAGAGAATGGAGCCTTAGATTTTTAAACCATCTCATGAAAGAGCTGGTTCCAGTCACTCTCAGAAGTCATAGTGTTTGTCTAGGTCCCTTTACAATTCAGGGGTTGCTTGCTGGATATATATAAAATATTCACTATCAAGTAGTGAGGTGGTAACACATAT
Source organism: Acomys minous (assembly GCF_964271855.1). Taxonomy (NCBI): domain Eukaryota; kingdom Metazoa; phylum Chordata; class Mammalia; order Rodentia; family Muridae; genus Acomys; species Acomys minous. The sequence continues at coordinate 67,811,548 of NC_140486.1, forward strand.
ATTTTAAGTTCAAAGAAGGAAAACCTAAGGTGAGCCTCATCTGAAAGCTTTCATTATTTCTTCCTTTGTCTCTGAAATGTCCCACTATAAAGTTTATTCTCAACCTTTCAAAATAAAGAAACTTCTTAAGGTATCAATTATGGAAACATTTATAAACAACATCTAAGCATTTTTATTCAAGACCAATCACTTTAGCTACTTAATGATGATGATTCTTATGTCTATTGTAAACACACCAACTCTGATTTTATCCTTTATATCTTTAAATATACATATTTTCTCAGACTTCTCCCAATTTTTTTCTGACTTGCACCGTAAGTATTGATATCTGTATCTGATTTAGGAGTTGACACTATTGGAACCCTAAATCAACTGTTTTGCTGTATGTTATCATTAATATCTATGAAAAATCACATAACTAAATCTCACCTGGGCTGGATTGAGGCTGAGTGATGACAATGTATGTTAGCTATATGTGAGCACTTCAGCCCAGCTCCCAGCACCATGACATAAGCCAGTAAGTAAACTAGTAAACTAGCTAACTATTGTAGTTTGTGTTCTGTTGTGTCAGACCAGTGACGAAAAGTACCCTGAGAAGGACAGGGTCTAACAGGCTACAGGTCATGATCCATCATGGAGAGTCCTCTCATGGCAGTTAGCAATTAGGACAATGCTCCACAGACACACCTGCTAGGCAGTCTGATGGAGGCAGCTCCTCCAATGAGACTCCCTCTCCCCAAGTGCATCTAGGTGTATCAGGTTGGCAAAAACTAACTATGGCACAAAGGGGAGTAATATCACATTCAAAAATGGTGGTACAGGACTCCTAAGCCCAGAGGTGCAGACGCTCAGGCAGATGGATCACAAGCATGAGGTTGGTCTCACCTACATAATGAGCCCAAGACTAGTCTGAACTATATAGTGAAAGCCTACTTCAAGAGAAAACATTGTTCACTATCCGGTTCTGTAGATCTCTGGCCCCAAATCCATGTTGGCCATGCTCCTGATGAGCAATGATATGATTTTCTGTGTGTCAAGACCGTATTTAAGTGCTGCATCCAACATCAAGATGACCAAAGCAAGATAGTGACATTTTATTTCCTAGCTCAATGGACATCAGTTTCACATAAATTCTCCTGTATTTTTAAGTACAGAAGAAAAAATAACCTCTGAGAGCTGATTCAGGCTTTCAGTCTCTGTGCTTCTTGTAAACTCTGAAAAGACGCCACTTAGCATTCTCTTTCAAACTCTTTGAGTTTTAGCCTCCAAGGTTTTCTTCTGTACTAGATTCATACAATTCTTTTCTCCCAAGACTCTCTGATGAGAGAACATACTCTTTGCCTCCAAAAATCAAGCTACTTCTCCTGGTTGTGAGACTGTGAAATTGTATGTCTCTTCACACACCTTGACTCCACCAGAGGGACTGTTAATGTAGAAGGACATCAGGTCTATTGTCAATCATCATTTCAGGGGACTAAGACTGCTTTTTATTAAAAAGCCACTCATTTGAATTGCTTCCCCTGATTTTGCTCACTGTGCCCAACTTTTTAAAAATGAAATGAGTGGTTACTGCTGCTGCCTTCATCTGGACACGCTTGCCCATGGCTGGGCCTTTCTGTCAGTTGCTTTTTTTCCCAGGACACATCTGCTCAGCTGTTTGTATGGCTGGGTCATCCCTTATCCTGTAGAGTGCAGCTTGAGTGGTCCTGCACATCCTAAAGCAAGTGTCCCTGACCTACATCTCCTATGCCTGTTTTTTTTTTATGGTGACTAGATCAGTGTGTATTAATTATTTTACTTACATATGACCTTGTTCTCATGATAATAAACAGGCTTTCCAAAGGAGGAGGCCTTGCACTTACTTGGTGGCCAATGCACCTGTTGCCCTCTCATGCCTCCTGATGTAAACATGGTCAGCCCTCCCTCTACTATGCACCCATCTCATCCTTCAAGCTCAATTTACTCCTCAATCACACAGTCTCCTGTAATCTGATGGCCTTATGTGCTGTGTCCTATCTCTCCGCCCAAGCACCCAGGGCTCCTAAATGGCTGAGCGATGTTCCTTCCTTTGCTCTATTTGCCAGCAGTGAAATAGTGATCGTTTTCACGTCCTTTGACAGTGACTAGCTTTCAGCAGCCATACTTCATAACAGAGGAAAACCAAATGCATAGAGGCTTTCCAGTGAGGAATGGAGCATCTTCAGAAACAAGGCAGGACTGAGGGATTCAGAGTGTGGGGTCATGGCGAAGTGTCCATATTCAAGGAGGTAGAGCAAAGGGAAGCTTTTACCAGTGAAAGGGAAAATACATGTGAACTGCTTAAATACAAAGTCTGTTGGCATTAGAGATTAGGAGGTAGAGTTAGCTGCTCCTTAGTGGACCTGCTGTTTTTGGCAAGTGTTTCATCCAGAGCCCCTTCTTGGAATTACTTAACAATATCATAATTAAATTTTGTTAGAGAAGTGTGTGTGTGTGTGTGTGTGTGTGTGTGTGTGTGTGTGGTGTGTGTGTGTGTGTGTGTGTGTGTGTGTGTGTGTGTGTGTGTGTGTATGTGTGTGTGTGTGTTGGCCTTGCAAACCTAGGGGTTCATGTAGGTCTTGGAGGGAGGGATGGATTTCTTATAAGGTATTTGGCAAAATCCCTCAGACAATACTTTTCTGGGGCAAGCAGGTATGTGTTCTCTTCCTTAATTATTTTCTGGTTCTAATTTTGTCTGAATCTGGAAAAAACTAACTATTATATCTTAGTAATAGCACTGTTCATACCTTTAAAAAGATCCTTAAGGATTTGGTGGTGCAGTGAGTGCATTTGTTACCACATGTGAATTCAAGCATGCAGTGGTGGCGTTGCTTCAGCTCAGTTTTCACCTTCTGTGGCATCCATTCAGACTTCTCTTCTCTGATAATACCTACTAGATGTACCAGGAACTGCCATGTTGCTAAGTAACCCATTGTGTGCTCCTCTGTCAGGCATCTACACTGTTCCAGGGTACCGTGGACCAGTGGATGGACACGGTCCAGAAAATGAGAGGATGGCCCAAGCATAACGAATACTTTTGGTGGGTGGATTTTGAATTTAAGAACTGGATTGTGGGTCTGTCTGGGTGTCTAGATTATCTGTTGTAAACTTCAAAAATTGTGTGGCTTTCTCATTATAGAGACTTGAGCACTGGACTTGGGGCTTGGGTGGACGGGAAGTGAGGAGCAGTTAAAAGTTGTGTCTTGGGTCCATGTCTTCCAAAGTCCTAAAGTGTCCCTGTTCTTTAAAAAAAAAAACACTTTTGTCATGTTCAAGAAGCAGCCATCATTCCTGGGGGGGAGTCATTGATTTCCAGGGGCCATCATCATGGATTAAATAACTATTTATCCTGCAAGATAGAATAAACAGGACATGGCACTGAAGATTCCCTTATCAGTGCTTTGAGTTCACTGTATACCATAGACTTCAAAGCTCTGCCTGCTCAACACTATGCAGAAGCTTGCAGGTTGGTACTTGGCACTTAACTAGGTACACAGTGAATATTGGCTGCATGAGTGAATTCATGCCCAACAAAGGATACACCAGCTAAGGGGGAAAGGTGAGGCAGACGCTCACCACCGCCTTTTTCAGAAATGAAAGTGCTTGGTGTGTGGTCGGCCATGAGATTTCTCCAAGGGTATCCTGAAATGCTTCCACTGGGATCACAAATGTGTCATGTGAAACAAAGTGTGAAATGCATACGCACGGAATATTTCTCTGCCCAATGTATAACCTGAAAAGGTTTGTTTTTCCCTTTTAAAACTTTGTTTTTAACAAAAACTGAGTTGTTGATATTGGGAAGAAAAGCAAAAACTCAAATTGGAGCTTGAGTGGCCAGCATGTTATCCAAGCACTGGAAAGAGTAACATAGGATGACCACCCTGAGTTCAAGGCTAACCTGGCTACATAGTGAGTTTCAGGACATCCTGGGCTACAGAGTATGACTCTGTCTCAAACAAAACAATGAGACAACTTAAATGAATCACCCAGTTGCTCTTTTAGAGTCTTTGATGCTGGTGAATTTCTGAAAACTTCATTGTATACTTAAAAGAGACATTAATAAAGAAAGTCTCAGAAGCTTCAGCCCCTGGCTTCTAACCACTTCTAACCGCTTCTAACCTGTTTTGTGTCCTCATTTAGTTGACTCCTCTAGATCCCATGTAGTCTTCATATTTCCAACCTCTACCCCTTCTCTTTGGCAGTCTTCAGATAGCATCATGCTAAATTGGATGGTTATTCCTGTACACTTGGGTATGATTCTGTAGTTTTTAACTCAAGTGTGTATCATTTTTCACATCCATAGCAGGGCATATATTTGCATAAACACTTTTATAACTTCTTTTTTCTTTTTCATTTAACAGTAGGTCTGGGGGATTTGTTTATATTTTGTATAATTCCAGTTCATTCACTTAGCTGCTATACTCTGTCTGTTCATGACTCTGGGAGTTTCTTTAATGAATGAGCCACGTAGTATATAGAATTTTGTCAGCTTCACAATTCCTCATGTCACATAATTATCTTTCCTTGTGCTCACAGCAGTCCAAATTGAGATTCTGTAAGACACTACATATGTTCAGTGGTAATTCTTGTAAAACATACACAGAGATGTTTATTTCGATGCATTTATTTCCACTCAGAAGCACAGTGGTAAGATGTAAGTATGAGACACTGAGACTGCACAGTCTGTCTTTGTTTATTGGTATGCCAACAAAGTAGTCAACAGTTGATGGAAAATCAATTGAAATAATTACCAAGTCATTAGTGCGGACTTTGAGTGTGAGTGCAAAGACCTCACTCAGTAAATTATTCACAGACAAGCGACAAGTTAAGTTCTGTTTAGTGAATATTGATCTGGTCTATAATACCACCTAGTCCAAACTCTAATTTTCCTAATAAAAATTAAATCCTCTCTTTCAAATACCAGAAAAATCATCTGGTCCCATGAGCTTCCTTTTACAGAGCAGCAACTGAAAGGCTTAGCTTCACAGAGCCAGTGACTGCGCCACATTGTGATCATTCCTCCCTCCCCCACCCCTCCCTCCTCCTCCCTCCCCCACCCCTCCCTCCTCCTCCCTCCCCCTCCCTCCCTCCCAGTCTCCCTCCCACCTCCCACCCTCTCCCTCCAAACCACCCACCCTAGTCCCCCTCCCATGCTCTCCCTCTTCTTCTGCCATTCTCCTTTTTCCCCCTCTTTTCTTCTCTCTCTCTCTCTCTCTCTCTCTCTCTCTCTCTCTCTCTCTTTCTCTCTCTGTCTCTCTCTCTCTCACCCTCTACTCTTTTCTCTTTCTCATTCCCACCTTTCCTCCACTTCTGGCTTCCTTTTCTGCTTTATTTCCCTTTACTTTCCAAGAGGACTCCAATTATTTATTTCCCATAGTGTCTGGAATATATTCAGTCGCAACTCTGGGTAGGAAGACTACCAGAAAGATACATCAGTGGGAACCATAACAGTTTCCATTCTCTATCTGACAATGTATCTATTCAGAGAAGAACTTACTGTGCTGTCAGCCCAGACTTTAAAAGAAAATTCAATTGGATGTAACCAGATCTTAGTACTAGAAGGTTAGTTTGGTGACAAGAGGTAGAAAGCTGAGACTCTGTATCCCCCATTGCTTGCTGATTTCATTTAGATCTCCTTGATATATGTATATGCTTTAGGAAGTTTTTGTTGTATTAGGTTTCCATACTGTCCCTCAAATGACCCTTAATTTTAGCTCTCTTTCTCTTTATTCTTCTTTCCCACCACTCAATCCCCCAAATCCACCCCCATGCATTGATCAGTATCTATTCTATTTCCCTTTCCTAATAAGATCTCACTGTCCCCTTTAGTCCCTTCCTCTTTACCTTCCTCTATGGTGCTACAGACTGTAGCGTGGTTATCATTAACTTAACAGCTACTGTCCACATTTAAGCAAATAATACCACATTGTCTGTCTGTGTCTGGGATGCCTCACTCTGGATGATTTTTTTTATCTTTCATCCATTTGTCTTCATAGTTCATGATGTCATTTTCTTAACAACTGAGTAATATACCATTATGTAAATGTACCACCCACTCTTTATCCATTCTTCTTTTGAGATATATTGTGCTGGTTAGTCTTATGTTAACTTTACACACAAACTAGAGTTATCTGAGAGAAGGGAACCTCAATTCAAAAGATGTCTTCATAAGATCTGGATGTAAGATATTTTCTTAATTAACGATTGTTGGTAGGGGCCCAGTCCATTGTAGGTTGTTCCATCTCTGCGCTGGTGGTCCTGGAGTCTGTAAGAAAGCAGGCCAGCAAGCCAGCAGGGAACAAGCCAGTAAACAGTACCCCTTCATTGGCTCTGCCTCAGCTCCTGCCTCCAGATTCCTGCCCTGTTTGAGTTTCTGTCATTCCTGACTTCCTTCAATGATGAATAACAATATGGAAATAAACCCTTCCATCCCAAACTTGCCGTTTGGCCAGGGAGTTTTGTTTCAACAATATTCCCTAACTAAAGCAGGCAGTAAAGTTGTTTCTCGTTTCTGGCTATTATGAGTAGAACAGCAATGAGCACAGTTGAGCGAGTGTTCTGTGGTAGATCTAGCATACTTTAGGTATATGCCCAAGAGTCCTATAGCTGGATCTTGAGGTAGATAGATTCTCATCTTCCTGATGAACTGCCATATTGATCTCCATAGTAGTTGTATGAGTGTCCAGTCCCACCAGCAATGGATAAGTGTTCCTCTTACTCCACATTCTGGACAGCATGAGTTGTCACTTGTGTTATTGATCTTAGCCATCCTGACAGGTGTGAGATGGAATCTCAAAGTAGTTCTGATTTGTATTTTCCTGATGGCTGAGGATGTTGAACAATTCTTTAACTGTTTCTCAGCCAAGTTTCCTCTATTGAGAATTCTCTGTTTAGATCTGTACCTCATTTTTTTTTTCATTAGAGTATTTTTACTTGATATCTGGCTTCCTGAGTTCTTAATAGGCTTTAGATATTTGCCCTCTGTTGGATGTGTAGTTGGTAAAAAAGTATTTTCTCATTCTGTAGGCTACTGCTTTGTCTGAATTACAGACGCTTTTGGGTTTCACAAGGTCCCATTAATTAATTGTTGATCTTAATGCCTGTGATAATGGTGTTCTACTCAGAAAGTATTTTCCTTTGTCAGTGAGTTCAAGGCTATATTGTTGTCAAGACTATAGGTTGCCCTTCAGAAATGACAGCAATGCCCCATTCTGAAGGCCATACTTACACAACTGATTGAGTATGATGAAGTCAAGCTGCTGACTACACAGAAGTTCATGCCTATGATCCAATGTCACTGGTATAGTAAGGGACTCTTTATTCTACCCAAAGAGTGAAGTAAACATCAAACTAGACTGTGGTCTACAACAGTGTACTACCTGCAAGCTATGCTAGGGTAATTGTGGCAGAAAAAACAATAACTGATTTGACTTAAGGCCCACTCCACAAGTTGGAAACCATACCCAACACTACACGGATGACCAAGAACCAGAAACTAGATAACCCAAGGACCTAATGTAAACCAAATAATACTGATCTAAACAAAGAGAAAATTTAGTAAAATAGTGTTAAAAATGACTCCTAGTGATATTCTGCTGTACTCATAGATCACTGGCTTGATCAGCCATCATCAGAGAAGCTTCCTCTTGCAGCTGATGGAAACAAATACAGAAACTCATAGGCAGACAGGGAGTTAGAGACCTTGAAACACTCATCCCTAAATAGTATAGCTCCAGCCAATCCCTCTCTGCAGAGCTCAAAGAACCCTGTGAAAGAGGAGGTAAAAGAGTGTAAAACCCAGAGGGAGTGGAGGCCCCCAAGAAAACACAGCCCTCTAAATCAACGTGAGCTACGAATGCACAGGGCCTTCCTGGGTCTGCACCAGGTCCTGTGTGTATATGAACTTCCCATTTAGTGGAGTTTGTGGTATTTCTGAGCATGAGAACAAGTGGGTGTCAGATTCTCATGCCTTCTCTTGCACTCTCTTCCTTCCAGTGGTTTGTCTTGTCTATCTTTGATATGATAGGTTTTTGTTTTGTCATATGTATTTCATTTTAAAAAGTGGGTAAATGAATGAATGAGTGAATGGACATCTAGCCACCAGCGTAGAGGTTAACAACTGAACTATCATTCATACCTGCAGGGAGAAGGGAAAATCAATTTTCTCCAATGTAGACACATTAGGTATATCAACCACTCCAGGGTGGGTGTCATGTTCAAGAGAAGTTGACCAACATATAGAGGACTCCACAGATGTTGGAGTGTTTGTTTGTTTGTTTGTTTGTTTGTTTTTCATTTGTGCTTTAATTTTGGTCTAAAATTTGTAGTGCTTTCTTCCTTTGGGAAGTTGTTTTATTTTGTCTTCAGGGTTTGGGGAGAGCTTGTTGTTATATTAGGTTTTTGTTTGTCCTTTGAGAAAGAACTTAAAGTTGGGTGGATAGGGAGGGGGAAAGGATCTGGAAGGACTTTGAGATGATAAACAATATGACCAAAATATATTTGAATTAAAAATATGGAAATAAAGAAAAAGTAGCTTCAGTGATGTGCAGCCACAGTCTTGGGAAACAGCTCCAGAGCTCCTTCCTGCAAGCCGGTGGCTGAGACGCTTGCTGTGGAATCAGCTGGCATCCCGTGCCTCATAGACGAAAGACTAAGAAAGCTTGCAAAGAACACATGAATCATGTTTAGACAAAGGAAGCATCTTAGTTTTCATTTTGTTCTCTGTCTGCTATTTCTCCCCAGTTACAGAGCACTGAAAGTTTTATTGCACTTTATATAGAGAAGTAAATTTCCTTTCCTAGCCCAAGGGATTAGCACTCTCCTGTCCAGTCCTTTACCTTTTAGCTGCATGCCGTACTGAGTGAGCTGGGCCGGGTTGTAAACATTTGCTTTCCTACATGTCTGCTTCTCTACAGCAGCCCCTCAAAGAGAGCGCAGCCAGTGCCTTTGTTAAAATTCAGCTCAGTAGCTGGGAGGTGGCTCCGTGCATAAAAGCACTGCCCATGAAAGTGTTGCTCCTGGAAATCTGGGTTGCCACGTGTCAGCAGGTGAATCATTCCCATTAATAACGTAATTTCAGATAGGAATCAGAAAGAAACTCAAGAACAATTTTATTAGTGTTTAGGAGAAAAGCTCCAGGGTGGGCAAGCTGTAAATCTAGGCAGTTGTGAGGAGGAGGAGGAAGAAGAGGAGGACCAGGAACCATGTGACTTACATGCACCTACATAGCTTTAGAAAAAAAAATGGATGTGAAAGCTCGAACTATCTGGGAAAACACAAAAGTTCTTGTCATGGTGGGAGAGAAAGAAAAAAGAGATTTCTCCAAAAGGAAGAAGCAGAAATCTATGCTTTTCTGAGTCACTGTAGGAAGGTTCAGACACATGGCAGAGAATTTGCAAATGACTGCACCAAGGTCAGAGTATCTGCGAATGAAAAAATACATCATCTCACCTTTGACCATGTCCCCTGGAGGGGGAGACCTGGTGGCACTCAGAGGAAGGACAGCAGGTTACCAAGAAGAGACTTGATACCCTATGAGCATATACAGGGGGAGGTAATCCCCCTCAGGAGCAGTCATAGGGGAGGGGAATAAGGGGAAAAGAGGAGGGAGGGAAGAATGGGAGGATACAAGGGATGGGATAACCATTGAGATGTAATAAGAATAAATTAAAAAAGGAGAAAAATGCAAAAAAAAAAAGAAAAATACATCATCTCTTTAAAAGGGTAATTGGTTCTTCTTGTCTCTTTGGCATGGCTTAAATTGGATCAGCCTTCCTGGGGTGTGGTCTCTTGACCAGGTGACTGACAGGCCCAGCTGGGCTCACTTTTAAGAAAGGAAGCCCGAAGGATGCCAGATCTTCACCAGGGCCAGAGGCAGATTCCGTTCTTCTGACGAGGAAGAAATAGCTTTCCTCTAATGGGCCATGAGAGGACCCTGATTATCCTTGTATCCTCAACAATCACTTAAAAATCAGGATGATTGGCATCTCCCATAATCCCAGGCTATTTTAGCAGCCTCCCCTTCCTGCATAATCCTGCCACAAAAAGGCAGAGGTAGTGCATCCCTGGGCAGGCCGCCTGTGTGACTAGACCAGCTATGTCAGCCAGCTTCTGATGCAGCGGGAGACCCTCCCACAGAAACCAGAAATGAAGAGAAATCAAGAAGTCATCCCGCATCAGCTTCTGTCTCCCCCACGTCCCCGCCCCACCACACAGAAGGGGTGGGAGGAAGGAAGGGAAGAAACAAAGACAGAGACTACAGAGGCAGATAGACACACATACGGAGAGGAGGGAGAAAGGAGAGGAGGGAGGGGAGATGCAAAGACAGACAGACAGACAGACAGATACACACACACACACACACACACACACACACACACACACACACACACACACACACGCTACAGGCGCACATGCAGAAGAAAAAAAAATAAGTTCAATGAAGGGGAAAAACTGAGGACAGACTCCAGAAGGATAAGACAGTGACTTACTCATGACGGACCATCTATCTCATTATTGCGGTCTCCATGCGAGATGTCTGCCGACTCCCACCCCAGGATCAAATGTTTGAATACTTGGTCCCTAGATGATAATGCACTAAGGAAGATGCCCAACCCTTAGGAGATCTGACCTAGGTCACTGGAAGTAGGCTTCGGTGGTTATGTTCCTGCCCTGGTTCCCTGGAGGCCTGCTACTTTCTGACTGCCAACACAAAGTAAGCAACCTCCAACCACCCCGACCGTCATGCCTTCCCACCATGATGGACTTATCCCTCCAAAACCCTGAGCTAGAATTAATCATTTTCCCCTCCTCCCCCAGCTGTTGAAGTTCCTTGTGTCAGCAACAGCAGAAAAAGAAATAAAGATCCATTGTGAGCTTTATAATATCTGTTATTTCAGTTTCCCTATTACTAAGAACTAAAAGAACTAAACAATTCTTGACAATTAATGATGCTAAGCTTTCATATAGACTTAACATATAAACCAAAGTTATTTAATTAATGATTATGACTATCATGCTACTGGAGGATTATAGTTAAAATAATTACTGGGACTGTCTAATCTCTCACCACCTATTATAATTTATAGCATCATTCATCAAGGTCAATTAGACTATGACTTCTGTGGTTGGTGACTGTAAACTATGATGGGCTAATTATAGATTAGTAACAATGGTACAGTTTCCCAGTGGACTTTAGTCTCTTCTTTCCTAGAGCAATTTCTGTAGTCACTTCTCCTTAGTACTCTAAATGCATCTCTCGTTGTATCTCTGTGACGGCGGATTTTCTGACTACTTTACAAAAAAAGATGCCTATCATCAAAGAGACCTCCCAGAGCTTTGTGCTTCTGAGATACTGGAAGACTTGAACTTCCACAAGCATTCCATACTCTTCTCTTTCCTACTTCTTGCTCCCCTTTCACTTACTTTGGCTTCTTCTCTTTCTCCTTCTCTTCTTCTTCTTCCTCTCCATCCTGTCTGGCTCCTAAAGGTGTCCATATTTCCGTAATCTTGTTTGTTCTCTGTCTATTCTCCTCTCCTGTATTCCATCCACTTCTGTGCTGCTTCTTTGACCTAAGTTTATGCACAATTCAATCTCTCCTGTCTAAAACCTACAACACAATTCAAACACCCAGATCTTTCTACCACATTTTTCCTGTTGCCCCAATATCCTCATAAACATCTTAAAAATTGATAAAATTCTAATTCCTACTTTATGAATTTCTACTCGCCCTTGCCCTATCGCCAGCCAGGCCCCATCTAACCCTGGTCCTGTTCTCCGCACTAACTTTCCTAACACGGAGTCCCCCTATGTCTTCCCAGCCCATCTACTGAGCACCCTGCGGTACCTCACGGACTCTGCTTGCCTCTGTCACCCACGCAAGCAGATTTGTCTTGCTTCCTACTCCTCTCCACTGATGCAGTCTGTGTCTTCTTCACACACCCTAGTGTCCCTTTTTAATCTTGCATGATATTTTCCCCAAGAGTTCTACACTGAGCTTTTCTTTCACCTGACCTCAAATGAATGCCCCACATAATCCCATCCTCAGAAACCCAAATCCCTCACAGGCTTCTGCAGCTGTGCTTCCTGAGCATCTACTCTTGAATGGCCTGCAGACCAGTCCTGCTCAGGGAGAAAGAAGCTGCCGCCATTTCTCTCCACAGTCTGTCCCTCCTCGGGCCAACTTTCTGGTTGACACAGTCGCACCTAAGGATTTCATCACTATTCTGCTCCCTCCACTTTCGTCCTCCTTCTTCTCTACCCCAGGGTAATGTTTTCCACTCTCAAATGTGTTTCGTCCTCCCCACCTCTTCCCTAATTCCTTAGTCTGCAGCCCCTAAAGTAGCCTTATCACAGTGACCTTGCCCTATCCCCATGCCATTGCCCTCAATAAGCTTTGAGCACAGAAGCCTAATCATTCTGTTTAAAACAGCTCCTAGGCCTGCAGGAGCTCTCAGACCACACTGGCAAGGTCTTCACAATAACATATATATACATACATACACAGACACACAGACACAGACATACACACACACACACACACACACACACACACACACACATACACACACATATCACTAATGTTTCAGGTTCATGTTGATTGCCTTATACCGAAGTCCCAGCTGGACTAACCTTTGATTTTCTTGGCATAACATAAGGCCTCAAGATTTCTTAAATGTCTGATTGCTTTTTCTACGTGAACCCTATATTTTCCTGCTACTCATGAAGAATTCAGAACGTTTCTTAATATAATACCCACAACCCTTAACCAAATAGTGTAGCATCTGCAAACAGAGACACTAGACACTAGGTGTTATCTCCTGGGCCTGCTTGTGCTTTCCTTAGCTACAGTAATTAGGATTTCAGTAACTGACGTAGGAAACACCAAATTATGAATCCTGGATAGAAATGTGAACGTGGACTGAGGAGAAGGCTCAGCAGGTCAAGATGCTTGCTGTTCAGCCATACACATGTGCTTCCTCACTGGAGTCCACATGTGCATGCTAGATGTACTAATGCACACACACACACACACACACACACACACACACACGTGTAAAATACATTTTAAAAGAAGATATGGTAGGCTTCATCTTTTCACTCAGATGTCAGCCAGCCAACTTCCATAGCCCTGTAAGCAATGTCTTGAGTTACACTGTCTATAGTAACCCACCATCTCAGCCTCTGGAAAACTGGTGTTGGTGTGGTTAGTGTGTTTGCGTGTGCATGTTCATGTGTGTGTGTGTGTGTGTGTGTGTGTGTGTGTGTGTGAGTACACGTCTCAGCAAGTGCACATGCAGCCAGAAGTCAACCCCATAGGGTCATTCTTCAGGCACCAGCCTCCTTGTTTTTTTGTGTGTGGTTTTTTTTGTTTTGTTTTGGTTTGGTTTGGTTTGGTTTTTCGAGACAGGGTTTCTCTGTGTAGCCTTGGCTATCCTGAACTCACTTTGTAGACCAGGCTGGCCTCGAACTCACAGCGATCCGCCTGCCTCTGCCTCCCGAGTGCTGGGATTAAAGGCGTGTGCCACCACGCTCGGCCAGCCTCCTTGTTTTATGAGTCATGATATCTTACTGGCTTGGGACTTGCCAAATAGAGTGGACTGGTTGACCAGAAAGTCTAGGAATCTACTTGTCTCCACCTCTGAGGCTTCAGCATCCTCATGATCCATGCTCATTGGCACCATGCACTGCTCTTTGCATGAGTGCTGAGGGTAAAACTCTGGTCCTCAAGTTTGCATGGCAAGCCCGTACCCACTGAGTCATCTGCCTAGTGTTCTACCATTGCCTTTCATGGCGGGGAGTGCACAACTGACCTACATCAGGACAGCTTATTTTATAAAGCTTCTACTTTATACAGCATGGTAACAATGGTGTAACTCAATGAAAGTCTGATGTAGCAGCCTGGGCTTCTTCTAGTTCGTTTCTTTTACTTTATTTCTTAGTTAATTTATACTTACTTTGTTCCTTAGAGCCCTCACCTCTCTTATTTCTTATTTGCTGAGTGTTATGCTTCATAAAAGTATTTGTTTTCCAAAATATGTAAAAACTTGGATGGCCCTTCTGTATGGCATACAGTACAAAATTGTTGCCTACTGTGTAGGTGACTTTTAGAATCTGGTATAGAAAACTGTAGGAGTAGAGGTGACATTGGTGACATTGCCAGCTATCTTCTCAGGGAGCGCCCATTTTTTTTTTTGGCCCCATCTCAAGAAAATAACAAAATATATTCTATGCAAATGCCAGGGTTTTTTTTTCTGATGACATTTAATTGTTATGTGGGTGGCTACTGGCTTCATATTTAGCAAAGGATCTTGATGCAGGGAGAATTTTACTCATTAATTTTCCAAAAAGTTAAGAAGACCAGAAACTGACATCAAGACTGTTTTCATATTTATTCAGAGAGGGGGCAGTACAGAGAGAACCTTTCCAGTGTTTGATGACGTGGCTGTGCCTTGGGTCCAGGACCTGTGGGAAAAATAGCAACGTTGCCCTTACTAAACACAGTGTAATGATTACAGCTCATCAAGCAAAGCTGCAGCATATAATTTCATGGCCGAAGGAAAAGCAACCGATGTAAATACTTACGTATCTCACGTCAGATGTAAACACTTGTGTATTTCATGGTCTAGTGAACAGTTTTCAGGCTACTTCTATAATCCTTTAATTGTGAGTTTTTAATTAGTATAATCAGATTTTTCACACGACCTTACATTTCTTATTCTATGAGGTATAATTTTAAAAAGGAATGATTTTTGTAGAGTAAAGTGTCCTCGTTAGTTTCTATATAACTTACTGCATGTTAAATAAGAAAGACACACTCAATATCACCAATTAAAACTCCCAATTTGGAAACTCTTTTCAAATATCTAAACTTGAAGAATACCTAGTAGAAAAAGAAAAGAAGAGCAGAAGGCAGCTTTCACACACTCGGTAAACCAAGATAGGCTCTTCTAGGCCTTTCTTTCAGTTTGCTCAGGAGAAGGCAAATCCATAAAAACAGTCAGGCTGCTTATTATCACACTGCCAGAAATACACAGTGAACAGTGAAATCACCTCTGAATTTTGGACTCAGATTTTATGACTGACATTAAGGGTCAGTTGCTTACACTTTTGATCCATCCTGAAGGCAGTTTAATAATCAACAGAAATCAGAAGTCTATTATTCTGTGAACCATTAGGCAGAAATTCCTGGTTTACTCTGAATATAAAATGGTATGTCTGATAACCTTTAAAAAGCTAAGAGATAAGATAAAGCTATAATCTGGAGTCCCATATACAAAAAGAAGAAATCTGAGAAGTTATAAGCACTCTAAAATTGATGAGGGATAGTGCAATATCCAAATAAAGAGCACACTGCAGTGGGAAATGTTCTGTTAGGTTTTAATCCCACTTGGCCTGAAGTGTTTTGCGTCAGCTAGACTGGCCATGTAATGTTAGGTATACTTTTGGAAAAATGCAATTCTAGTATGGCACTCCCCATACAGACCTTAATCGCGTACAATGTTATTAATTCATGACAACAGGTAGGCAGCTTCCCCCTGTGTCACCTACATTTGCATTTTACATTCTTTGTTTACAATTGGCGGGCGTCAGGGTAGTATTGATTGCTGCCAAGGTGCCAGGTCCAGTTGGCTGGTGTAGGATTCCAGAAGGCAAAATGACTTCTTCCTAGAAGCAATGTCTGATTAAGACGAGACTTCAGGTGATTGTCATCATCTGTAATTCTTATTCATTTAGACTTTAGGGACTTTTGGGTGGCTGCATTTCCTGGGTTCAGAATGGAGAAAATTATTGAGGAATCAATTCTATTTCCTTGAGATACTTGTGTTCCCTTTCCTCCCGTCAGCACAAGAGCACTCACACCATGGCTTTCAGCCTTCCTAACACCGTGCATAGAGTTTCTCATACTGTAGTGACCCCCGAGCATAAAATTATTTTGTTGCTACTTTACAAATAATTTTGCCACTATTATGAATCGTAATGTAAATATCTGATGTGTAGGATATCTGATAAGTGACCCATGATGGGGTTGAGACCCGCATGTTGAGAGAAAGGCTGGCCTATACCATTATAAGGTCTTACATCCAAATGTTGATGAGAATCACTGATGGCCAAGCACTACAAAGTGGAGGAAGAACTTCTGGGGGGAAGGGAAGTCAGTGGAAACATGGCAGGACATTTCATCTGCCTGGTTTACAGAGATGATGGTTGTTTGTAAAGACCATTCCTGTCATCAGGCTTAGTCTTCCCGGATCCTAGCAAACCAGTTTCTTAATGTCAGTGGATAAAAGTGGTCCCTTCTGATGCCACAGGTTATGGGTCAGATGACCAACGGGCTTTTATTGTGGGTTCATATAAAACTGATTCCTGTGGTCCTCATGATAAGTAGATAGACAGAATCTTCAATAGAGTCTTTGACTAAATTTTATGTTATAGATGAAATTTAGCACCAAATGAACTCCCTTTTGGCAACTATTACCTTGGTTTATTGCCTTGGCCTTCCCTCCAATGAGCTAGATGTTCCCTGATCAGCTATAAGGAAGTTATAACGACAGCTTGTCAAGTTCCCTCGCTGGAATACTCTCTTCAACTCTTTTCTCTGGCAAATTCTTTTCTTTGAATGGTAACAGGGAAGATGTATTGGATTCATAATTATTGCTTTGTCTTATTACTAAATAAAGATAGCCTTGGCATGCTTACACACTCTTGGTGATAGATGACAGGATGAATGCTAACATTTTCCTAGATTTTACTTTGTGTACATCATTCACTACTTCCACATAAAACGACCAGTAGTAACTCTGATGCATACAGCCTAAACCTTAAACCTTGCTGTCAGACAAAGGCTATTGTCCGCATTGTAGTAGTTTTGTACAGCTTTTCACTTAATGGGAGGGTGAAGCTCCCACAGGATTGTGTTTGGATAGCAATAAAATTGCTGAGCAGTTCAAATAAAGAGCAGTTTAAAATAGTTCATTATAAAGTTTTTGATTCATTAATTTTTAAAATGTTCGTTCATTTGTTCTTTCTAAGCACAGAGACTGCTAAGCCAGGGATCATCCTGCCTCCATCTCTCATCTCTACTCTGATCCTTTTTCTGTAGAATGGTGGGAAGTGCCTTGGACTTAACATTGCCCTGGCTGTATTGGCCAATAATCAACATTGTGTAACAAAGGAATCTGAAAACAGTATGCAGAATGTTAGACTTAAAATGACAGAAATCTATGTACATGACAGATAAATAGATAGATAGATAGATAGATAGATAGATAGATAGATAGATGATAGATAGTAAGATACAGCATAGATCACATACATACATATATACATAGATCTGATATGTGTTATTGTCTAGAATAGTCCCCTTGACTACTGATTTCAGGAATACGTAGTTCTTAAGTTGACACAATCTCATAATCAGAGCTGCCTCTGGCTTCTTCTCTTGGCTTTGCTTTCCTCTGTATCCTGTCATGCTGAGTTGGCGTTTGACAGAGAAGCTATCTATGGAAAAATTCTAGGTTTAAAATCATCTTTATTAACATTACCCTCTGGCCTTATACATGCAATTATTCATATATGCAATTGCCCACATTAGCATGTATATAAACACTACACACACACACACACACACACACACACACACACACACAAGTGATTGAGCAACATATATAGAGAGAATCTATGAAATTAGTACAGCATGGCACCAACCATGGGTCTATAAAACATGGTAAACATCTCCATTTATCATAAACAGGAATAATTAACAGTTCCATTACACTGAAATCATATGACTGCTTAGCCAGAAGATTTTGATTTCATTAGAGTAGGTACTGGTGAAAACAATAGGTCAAAAGAATGGTGACAATTCCAAAAAGGAATGAGGGCCACTCAGGAAGAGTAGTGACTGTAAATACTGATGTCTTGAGTTCTGTTCCCCATAACACACATTTCATTTTTAAAGGGGGAGGGGAAGGTGACACACACTTGGAGTAGTCCATGCTGAACAGAGATGGGTGGGTCTATGAGTCTTGGTAGCCAGACACCTTAACCTACTCCCCTGACCTTAAAAACAAGCATGGTGGTGCACACCTTTAATCCCAGCACTCGGGAGGCAAAGGCAGGCAGATTGCTGTTGAGTTTGAGGCCAGCCTGGTCTACAAAGTGACAGCCAAGGCTACATAGAGAAACCCTGTCTCGAAAAACCAAAAACTAGGTAAATAGCATTTGTGGAATAACAGCCAAGGTCATTCTCTGGCCTCCACATGTATGTATGCACACACACATACACACACCCTGTGCACTCCAACATGTATATGCCTGCTTGCATGTGTGCACACGCACATGCACGTGCATGCACACACAACAGGTAAATAAGCATCTCCCATTAATAATGGACAAAAAACTTGAACATACACCTCACTAAATAAGATACTCAAGCTCTGAGGCTGGAAAGAACTCTCATCAGTTATGAAGTGCTAATACAAAGTATCTGTGTTCAAATCCCAGTGCTCATGTTCAGTGGCTCACAATTGCATGAAATGACAGCTCCAGGGGACCCAGTGTCCCCCTCTGGCCCCCATAATCACCTGCACACACATGGCCTGCATGCATAAACTCCTGCACACACATATACATAAAATTAAAAGTTTTTAAAAAGACATATAAACTCAAGTAAGAATATAAAAGATTTTCAACATCATGCTATCAAAAAAATCTAAATTAAAGCGAGATACCTACATAGTTGCATAATAGACAAAATCCAAAGCAATGGCAAGAGAAGATCTTTCTGAGGATGAGGAACACTGATGGGAATCCGAAATGTAGTGGCCACTTGAGAAGACAATTCGGCAGCTTCATACCAAGCTAAACAACCTCTTGTAGAATCTCTAATAGACTTTTCCTTTTGATTTCAGAATTGAAAACCACATCTACAGAGAAACACACACTCAGATGTTTCTCAACTTTATTCATAGTGCCCCCAAACTTACACACATCCAAGATGTCCTTGAGTATGTAAGTATTTACTTACATGGTAGTACATCAATTAAATATCATTTAACAATGTAAATAAAGATAAAACATGGAAAGAAGGGAAGAAAATATACACCCATAGTACAAAGGAAAAAAAACTAATCTGACAAGGTTAAACAGAGTCTGATTCTGGAGAAGGCAAAGCCATAGCATCAGAACAAGTATAGTCCCTGTCACTAAGTGGGGAGATGAGGAGAATAAACAGAGGTACAGAGGACTCCCTTGAGGACACTTCTGCACAGTACTGTAAGAGCGAGTACAGATCATTACACATTTCTCCAAAGCCATGGAATGTGACTGATAGATTATGAGTTTGCAGTCTATGTGATAATCTTCCAATATAAGATCATCAATTGTAGTAAACAGTCTAATGTGAGTGAAGGTGTATGTGCTGGAAGTGGCAGTCGTGTGGGGCCAGAAAGCATATTGGATCTCTCTGCTTCCTACACTGTTTGCTATGACTGAAGACTACTCTGAAATTTTAATTGAAGTAATTAACAACAATACGGAAAGGACCTACATTGGGACATGATACAGAATGGACACATTTATTTTATTCTAATATCTAAGCAACTTTCATGCAGCATGATATTTGATGTGTAGTTTCAATATTGCCCTCACAGAAAAGATAGAAGAGCTAGGAAAAACCAGAGGCCAGGAAAAGCAACGAGTTGGGAAAACAGAGTATATTGATTCAAGTGTACAAAAGTTCAGTTACAAAGATGAATATGTTTTAGCAATTTATTGCACAACCAAGCAACTCTAGCTAATAATAGTGTTCAAGAGTAGAATACACAATATGTGGTTTTTAAAAATTGAAGTCTTCTGTCTAGATCTTACTTTATTTCATGTTTATTGAGTGTGTGTTTACATGTGTGTGTGTGTGTTTGTGTGGGTTTGTGTGCATGTACATATCTATGCATGAATGTGGAGGACAGGAGTTAGCTTCAGGCAATGTTTCTCAAGAAACATCAGATTGTTTTCTTGAAACAGGCTTTCTCACTGACCTGGAATTTGCCAGCTGTGCTAGGTTGCACACACATATACACTAGCCAGAGATCCACCAGCTTCTGCTTCCTAGTGCTAGGACCATATGTGTGCATCACCATCACCAAGCTTGGCTTTTATGTGGGTGCTGAGGACCAAACTCAGGCCCTCACATGTGCACTGCAAACACGTTACACACACCGACATTATTCAGCTTATGCTATCCAGATTTTAAAGAAATCCATTCTAGAGAGTGATGCAATCTTATATAAGGAATTTACTGAAAAAAAAATCAGAATTCATGAGTGACTTCAACAAGTTATCAGAATACAAACAATTACCTGTATACAATTACAAAAATTATCTGTACTCTATAAACTATCAGTAGAAAATGAAATAATTGAAATAATTAAGCAAGCCCTATTTCCTGGGAAACCCATTTTTAAAACACTTTGGTTACTGAGAATATAAAGGCTTAAGTTGTAGCCAAAATTTGTATTACGAACAGATTTTAACAGAGTGGTAAAATACCTGGAGGGATTAATTTAAGGAATGTAGTCTCACAGTCTGAAAGAGCACTGTCTGTCCATCATGGTTGGGAAGCCATGGGACAGGTGCAGCTCATAGCTGGAGCCACAGGCATATGAGTTAAGCAGGCCACTTCCACTTCCTCAGTAAGGAAGCAGAAATGTCAATGCGGTGTTCTGAATAAAAATGGCCACCATAGGGCCCCTACGGAGTGGGACTATTAGGAGGAATGGCCTTGTTGAAGTTGGTGTGGCCAGGCTGGAGGAATTGTGCCAGTGGGGGAGGGCTTTGAGGTTTCAGATGCTAAAGCCAGGCCCAGTGTCTTTCCTTCTGTCTCCCTTCTGCTGGCTGATTAGGATGTAGAACTCTCAGCTTCATCTCCAGAACCATGTCTTCCCACCGTGCTGATGGACTAAACCTCTGAACTGTAAGCAAGCCCCAAGTTAGTGTTTTTCCTTTATAAGAGTTGCCCCGGTCATGGGGTCTCTTCACAGCTATAGAAAACCTGAGAACCTCAGCTAAAAAACTTGAGTCTAGCTTCAAACCATAAAGCCCTCTTGAACCTCACTTCCTTCAGTTTGGCTCCACCTTTCAAAGGTTCCACAATTTTCCCTAGTACCACCATCACCTGGGGACCAGGTGTCCAGGCACCAGCAGCTTGGACGTACTTTTCACATGCAAATGAGAACACTCACAAATTGTCAGGTAGGGGATAGAAGAAAAGGCATAACCACAGTTATGCAAAGGCAGAGGATGCACGGTCATTGTTAAATTAATCCTCGTCGCCTACGCCTTAACTTTTCATTTAGTGATAAAATGGCTTACAAAATTTGAGTTTTTTTTTTTTTCAGGACTCAGTTGGGCTTTCATGTCAGAGAGTGCCTTGTGGTTTTCTATTGGAAGGCCACCGACGTGGGGTTTAAATAGGGACATGTCCACAAAAATATTTTATATGGACCCATCTGTACACACACAGTTATGAAGACTGGGAAATGTTATGATCCGTCAGCTGAGAAAGCCCAGGGACACCCACGATGGTTTTTAAATGTCTGAAATCTGGAGAAGTGGAGGTGTAGATTGATTCCATCCTGAAAATGAAGACACAGACCAGGAGAGAAGCACATCGGGGCAGTGGTGCTTGGGAGAGGGCTTCCCCTCCAGGAGCTGCTGAGCCTCAGTGGTTTGCTTACTCACACTGGGACGAGTATCTGCTTTAAGTCCTGAACTCTCCTCTCCTCCAGAAATACCCTGACAGACATACCCACTAACAGTCATGATTAACCCACTAGACCATGCCATATTTATTTATTTACTCAATGTTAAAAACACTTTTTATTACAAAGTGCTGAGTAACAGCTTAAAAATAGTTTCTTTATAGTACAAATAAAAACATTGTTTCTGATATACTATCTGAAAATATATTTTATTAATTTATTCATATTACATCTCAATTGTTATCCCATCCCTTGTATCCTCCCGTTCCTCCCTTCCTCCCATTTTCCCCTCACTCCCTTCCCCTATGACTGTGACTGAAGGGGACCTCTTCCCCCTGTATATGCTCATAGGGTATCAAGTCTCTTCTTGGTAGCCTGCTAGCCTTCCTCTGAGTGCCACCAGGTCGCCCCATCCAGGGGACATGGTCAAATACGGGGCACCAGAGTTCGTGTGAACCCATGCCATATTTATTTGGAAATGTCCAGTGCTCAACACCAGCCTTCTTCCTAATCTCTCATACAATGTGTGGGTTAGAAAGAACTGTGGTCTTCTTGCAACAGTCCTGTGACCACAGCAGCCTGACCATGACCCTGAATCAGTAAGAAACTGCCAAAAAAAAAAAAAAAAAGAGTATGGATCCATGATGACAAGTGCCCTGGAAGTAACTGACCTGAGGCTTCAGCTTCTTCTTACGTGATTTTAAAAAAAAATTATTTTTTTATCCGACTTGAGTTGGGTGTTAATGTTACTTATAGTCAAAATATCCTAGTTGATGCAGAAATACTAAGAAACTTGAAGGCAATAGAGCAAATAGAAAGGCATAAATGAAAAGAATCAGTCCTTGAAAGCAAGAGGAAAGGCCAGACATATGCTTCCCAACAAGATGGAACAATAAAACACTGATGCAACTGATGAGAATACGGTCAGGCGAAGGTTAGTGGCAAATTGGCAAGCCAGGCCCTTCTCTAATGATAGTGACAATCCCTACAAAGCAAGAGGTTGAAACACTAGCAAGGAACTCCATACTGAATACTCACACTTTCACCATCAGATTTATTTTAATGTGCTTCAACCCAGAGGCAAAGGTTCTGTCTTTCTCCATCTGCCTTTCCCCGACCCCAGGGTAATGAATGACTCAACTCTCTATACCTAAAGAACAAGAACGGGACTTCCCCTTTCAGCTCAGCTGGGATCTTCCTCCCACCCCCTCTAATGGTAAGGAATGGAGATCTAACTCCTCTCCAAGGGGCAGTGGCTCAGAGGCCAACTGTCCTAACCTATCCCTGATTATGAAGAGAAATATAAAAATGTCAAACTCACCTAAGGTAACTGGGACATAGCCTTGAGGTTGAAAAACAAGTTGTCAGAAGCGATTTGAGGATTCACCAGGCACTGCTGTCAGGCAGATGAGCAGGCTGTGATGAAGATGAACTGGCTCACACATGGTGTGATGGGAGTGGGGCAGCTGGCTTCGGCCCCAATTAGATCTGGCACTGGAAGAGCCAGTGTGCACAGTGGTCATGTGCTCCCTCGGAGCAAGCAAGCTGTTCCGCAGATCCTTGAGCTAGACGGTCGCAGAAAACACAGATCTCCATTGGATTAAGTCAGAAGCTCTGCACAGTCCTTAGCAGTAGCCGCATGCCTGCTTCCGTCTTGGTTCATGATACCTGTTTCACTTGGTATTTCACTTCTCAAATCAAGGCAAAAAATGAACATCAGTAATATAAGCTCCTTAAGACTAGGAAGATGACACTTTCCATGGATAAGGAGGGGCAGATTGTTCTAAGAACCAGCATGTGTGGTTCATGCTTTTTCAGGAAGAAACATGCACGTGGTACCTTGATGAAGAACCTGCTGGAAGGAGCCCTCTTGCTAGCAGCTGGAGATTACGGATGCCTGGGCAGGAGCACAAATTCTTGATACTGCAGTATTATTTGTTTCACATGCTATGTTACTTCATGAGCTTTGCTGTGCAATAGGGGCTCTCTAAAAACACTGCCAATATCTAATCTTAGATACAACTGAAGACCTTTCTGTGGCCCCTGTAGTGTGCAGTTATTGTGACCACCAGGAAAATGTGATATTTGAGTGAGTCTATAAATGCATGCTGGTGGGAGCATAGATAGGGAAGCAGGATGGTATTTATAAGAAAACCAATTTTGTACGGTCTTCTAGCTTAAGTTTTAGATGAAAATAAGATATCTATATACCTTTTTCACTACCTTAAATTAATACCACAATTTAAAATAAAACAGTAAATTACATATCCCAATGTAATGGCGTGGATAGGCATATATTTAGAAATGAAATCAACTTATCCAAGAGATATCTGCTCTACCATGTTCACTGCAATGCTATTCATAACAGCCATGAAATGGAAACGACCTACATGCCTACCAGCTGATGGTTGCACAAGGAATTGGTGCTATGCGCACAATGGAATACTGTTTGGCAAAGAAAAAGAGTAAAAGATGGTCATTTACAGCAACATGGATGGAGCTGGAGTTTATGATATGAACTGAAATAGCCAGGAACAGAATGGCAAGCAGCTCCCAATCTCACATGTGAACATTAAGAAGCTGATTGCTGGGCCTGGAGAGATGCTTCAACAGTTAAGAGCACTGGCTATGCTTCCAGAGATCCTGGAGTCTATTCTCAGCACTCAGAACCATCTGTCACTCCGGTCCCAGGGGATCTGATGCCATCTTCTGGCCTCTACAGGCACTGCACACATGCGGTACACATACATTCAAACACTGAAGAACATAAAATAAAAACAAGATTCTCCAGCCAAAAGATTTTAAAGTTGATTTCCTGGAAACGAGTGACATGGTAATTATGTAGGCCAATGACAGTAGGAGGAAGGAGAGAGTTGGGGAGTGTTGATCAGCATATGCTTAATCACAGTTGGATAGGGATGATGATCTGGGTATGATGTTGGGAAATAGGGTAAATAGCTGATAAAAGTTAATGAGGTACAAATGTGGTTTTGAGCCAGGACTGTCCTCCATAAGTGCAGGTATTTAGACACTTGGTCTCTGGTTGGTGGCATGGCTTAGGAGAGTTATGGAGGCTATTGGGGTGCACAAGCATGTCACTGGGAATGGACTTTGGGAGGTTTCAGCTTCATCGTACTTCCTGCTCTGAATTCTCTCTGCTTTCTCTCTGTGTGAGAGAATGTGATGAGCTATCTTCACGCTCCCAATATCATGCCTTTCTTGATTGATGCCATGGTGGACTTTATTCCTCTAGAACTATAAACCTAAATAAACTCTTGTCTTCCCTGAACTGATCTTCTCACAGCCAAAGAAAAGAAACTGATAACTTTCAAAGAAAGTATTTGAAAGGGTTTTTTTTTTGTAAAGAAATAAGTTCAGTGAAAGATATGTTTCTGTTGATTTGAACATCATATAACATGGGCACCTATAGAAACATCACCTGTCATCCTATCAGAGTCTCTTGTTTCTGTGCTCTTAAGTGCCAGTTAAAACAAATTCAACTAATAAAAAGGAAATCTAACTAGTACATCTTAAACCATATTGGTAGCTAACAATTTCTGTTCCCGGTGGGTAAGAAAAACATTAGCGATTCTTTCCCTTCCTCAACACCACATTATATCTTCACCAAATATGCAAATGTTTACAGTTAAAAGATAAAATTACATTATCTTTTGTATGTAAAAAGAAAAACATTATTCAGAGCAAAAACTAACATTTATATTTAGATACATCTTGTTTTCTTTCTTCTCTTTCCTAATCTAGCTTCCAATATTTATAAATGTGTGATATAAGCTGTGTGTCTTTTTAAAAACTGCTTTAAAAGATTGTATTTATCATAGGAAATACTGTCAGTATTTGTCATATAAATCTGTTAATGTGAAACATTTAGTATACTACTCACATATGGTTTAAATACTTATTCTCACTAGACAAAGCTAATTTGCTTATTTCTATGAAATAGTACACCTGTCTGTATCATTTTTATACTCAACAGTCTTAAACAACTTTGACTTAACTGATGATTTTAATAAAGAAAGAATTCAGAGACTGTGCTCAATAGAACACCTAATAGAGAGATGCATATGGTTATTAAGCACAAAGTCTTGAATGCACCAGCAAGCACTCCACCACTGATCTACACCCAGCTGAGATTCCTGTTTAGAAGTAGCTACAAGGAAAACTGAACAGGCAGAAGTATATAACCACTATAAGAGCCCTTGAGGTCTAGTAAAAAGAATTCAGTAGATTTCCCAGGATTCATTTGAGTAGATCCACAGGAGATCTAGGACCAGACAAGCTCTGCATGTCTAAGAGCATAAGTGCTTACCTCAAGTTTAACAGAGAATTAATAAGAGGAAGGAGACTCACGACTCTGGAAAGCTAGAAAGAAATGTATGGGAAACCAAACTAGAAACAAATTCTGAGTCATAACATAGATGCAAGATTTGAGAGTAATTGGACCGTATGGCGGAAATACAAGTGGCAGAGAATCTGCAAGTGATGGTTGCTATAATTGCTCCCTCAGACACAACATATAGGAGAGTAAAGCCATTAAGATAGACCTCTAAATGCAGCTCTGAAGTTTACATTGAAATGACAAGAAAGAAGTCAAGGTTGTCTCAAGAATGCACTGTGTGGTGACACGAACATGATCCATCCTTTTTGCAAGCTTTATGAGAACCATGGCTCAAGACCACTTATACACCATAGCTATTAGAAGAATGACAGAAGCTATATATATTTGAAGTCATTTAGCCTTTCCACCAAACTTTCAGTGTATTGCCTAGACTAGTGTGTGCCAGTTAACCTCTTTCAGTGCCCGAGAAATTCAAGAGCTCACAGTTAATCTGTTGGCTCATGTACAGTGGGACTTCAGAAAATTTTCTACGTGAGCCTTCATTCTCATGTACATGTAACCATGAGAAGACAAAATTACACCCAAGGAGCACCACAACCCAATGTCAGAGGCAGAGAAGCCTTTAGCAGGCCGATTGTCTCCTGGCCCACCTTGGCACTGCTAAGATGTTTTTTGTGTTTGAATGAGAAGTGTTCCCCCACGGGCTCCCATGCTTGAACACTTGGAGCCCAGTAGATGGTGCTGTTGGAGAGATTCCAGAGCCCTGGGGGAGGGGAATGCCATTGGCAGTGGGCCTGAAGGACGTTAGCCTTGCTGCACTTCCAGCTTGCTATATCCCTGCTTCCCATGTGTGCTAGAGATCCAATTCCCCAGCTTCCTGCTATCGTGCCTCATCTACAGGTTGGAATTTTTATCTTGAACTGAGAGCCAGAAAAAAAAAAACTTTCTTCTATAAGCTGTTTTTACTCATGTTAGTTTCACACAGCAACAGAAAAGTAACTAAAATAGAAGCCTTCCAAAACTAAGGCCTTATCATAGCATGAGTTATAACTCTGTAACATGCTATCGGTGGCAGAGAGGAACTCATATTCCACAATCAACTATGTGATGCCATTCATGGTGCCGACATTATCAATGTGATAATACCACTGCCCTAGTCTACATGGCTGAATGCCTTAACGGCAACAGCTCACCTTCTCTGCCTTCCATATGCATCCATGCCTCTGTGCCCTTCCCACCTTTTCACTCCTTAGTGCTGCCTCTAAGCTACACCAGACACCAATCAGCCAGTCATACAATTTTGCAAGCTAAGTTGATATAACCAAAGCCCTAAGTTATTTTCTCTTCTGAATTCTGAGCAAGAGCTGGGTAAGTAAAAATCATATGTTTATGGAAATAGGAGTAGAGTGGCCAAATTGATTTGTCAACTGTTATGTATAGTTGACAATGATTGACCATAGAATTTGTCAAAATTAAAAATGTCATATTATGTACTTTCTGGTTTTTAACATAAGCTTTACACATTAAAATGCTATACAAATATGCAATTTTAATTTATGTCTTAGCTTTACATTTTTTGCCGTTAGTCAAAAAGCAAATTATAAATATTTAATAAATTCTAATTCATAATAGTTGAGACAAAGTCTAGATGAGGAGGAACTCCAGTAGGCTATAAGCATGTTTCATTTGGTTCACAAATGAGGTTTTGAGGCCTAAAACACATAGCAGAATTGAAACAAACTGGTTCACTTAATGACTAGTAGATCCAAGTCCAATAAAGCTGTCAGTGGAGCTGGAGGGCTAGTTACAAATGGGGTTAATCCTGAGACAGGAGAAGAAGAACAGCCTTTAGCTATTGATTGAGAAAAGTTTGGGCATGGATAACCACACTGATGTGGGGCTTTTTCTCCCTTAGGGATGAAAGAGGGGGGAAGAAAGAGGGAGAGGGAGACAGAGAGGGAGAGAGAGAGAGAGACAGACAGACAGACAGACAGACAGACACAGAGACAGAGACAGAGACAGAGACAGAGACAAAGACAGAGAAAACACACTCAGTCTTCAGTGCTCTGCACCATGATGCCAGCAAGTTACTAAGAATAACATCTCCAGTGTTTCCTATGTTGTTGTTTTGTTTTGCTTTGCTTTCAATCTTTTTTATTTTTATTTTATTTATTTATTTCACATCCCAATTGTAGCCCCCTCCCTCACCTTCTCCCAGTCCCACTCTCCCTCCCTCTTCTCCTCACTCCCCTCCTCTAGTCCTCAGAAAGGGGGGGGGGGCCCTCCTCCCCTACCATCTGACCCCAGACTATCAAGTCTCATCAGGACTGCCTGAAAGGCAGCCCCACCAGAGGGAAGTGATAAAAGTTTGGGCAACAGCGCTCAAGTCAGAGACTACCCCTGCTCCCCATTTTAGGGGGCCCACATGGAGACTGAGCTGCCTATGGACTGCATCTGAGCATGGGTTTAGATCCTCTCCATGCATGGTCCTCCTTGGTTAGAGCATCACTCTCTTCAGCCCCCATGCCCCCACCCTACCCCAGGGCCCAGATTAGTTGGCTCTGTTGATCTCCTGTGGAGCTCCTGTCCAGGCAAGGTGCCCCATTCATCCCTAGGACTCCCTGGCTCCGCCCAAAGCTTGCCTGTGAGTCTCAGCATCTGCTTCCATCCCCTGATGGATGGAGTCTTTCAGAGGACCATTATGGGAAGCTCCTGCCCTGCTCGCTCTCTTTCAGTGCTTCCAGGGTCTGTTCTGTTTGCCCTTCTGAATGAGAATTAAGGATCCTCCCTAGGGTATTCCTTGTTATTAACAGTCATGATTTTTTAAGGAATTCATTTGGCTCTCTAGCTAGAGAAGTTAAATTCTTCCTCTAAACATAAAATGTTTTAATTAATTTAATTAATTTATATTTAAAATGTATTAATTTCAGGGGTTTTTTTTTTATGAGTAAAACAACTTACTTCTCCAGAAAGGGAAAGAAAAGTTTCCAGAGTCACATGTGACATTGAAACTGGAGCTGTGTCTGTCCTCCTTCCTCCTTTTTCCTATCTCCCCCCCCCCCCCACTGCTCCTCTCTTTTCCTCCCAGTCTCTTTTGGTCTTTCTCTGTCTCTCTCTGTCTCTCAGTCTCTATGTCTCTCTCTCTCTCTCTCTCTCTCTCTCTCTCTCTCTCTCTCTCTCTCTCCCCCTTTCTTTGTTTTTTTGTTTGGTTGTTTGGTTGGTTGTTTGGTTGTTTGGTTGTTTGGTTGGTTGGTTGGTTGGTTTTGGTTTTTGGTTTTTATACATCCCAGGCTGGCCTCAAGCTCTCTGAGTCGCCTAGTCCTCCTTTCTCCACTCCTCCAATGCTAAAATTGCAGTTATGTACTAGCATGTCCTGTTTGTTTGGTACTGAGATTTTATCTAGGGACTTTTTTATGCTAAACGAACATGTTGTTTCCCTTTCCCAATCACAGAGATACATTTTTAATAACTGGAATCCATTCATGTCACACAAAATTGATAGATTTGTAAAATATTTGCAGCTATTGACAAGGGACTTTATCAAAGTTGAATATGAAAAGTGTTCATGCTCAATAATATCTGTCTTTCTGCATAACTTTTGAATCTTGCATATGTCTGAGAACCCCAGTATCTCATTCTAAGGTATTCAGCTAGCACTTTGAGTTTATATAAACAGGTGTGCTGAAGTAATCAGACCGTTAAAAGTATCAATACAGTTTCTGATGTGAGCCAAATTAACAGAGCAATGTACTGCATAGGTTAGTGGCAGAACACACAACAACCTTCAGTACTGAACCAGATCTCCTGAAGAAAAAGAGATGTGACTCACTGCAGTACCAGGACATCTCAGTAGTGTCTCTTTTTTTCAGTCTCTTCTCAGGCACCTGTGCCTGGTGAGTTTCTCAGATGCCTGTAATCTCAGCATTTGAGAGACGGTGGCAGGATGGTGAACAGTTCAAGGTCATCCTAAGTCCCCTATCAAGTTGAGGCCAACTTGGTTATACATATAACAACCTGTCTGAAAAAAAGAAAAATGAAGGATGCCATGCTTGTTTCCAATTATCTGTGAAATGTACCTCTGTGTCCTGGATAGGTTATTTGGCATGCCATCTGACTTAACTTATAAAGTTTGATTTGGAAGTTTATGGAAAGTGTGTGTCTCTATAGTACCATCAATCCTACTTTTTCAAAACAAATAAACAATAAAAACCCTGTAACTTAGCCAAAGATGCTGCTTAAAGTGTGAAGGTGTGCCACCTGAGTCAGGAGTCATTGGAGTGGGGGGGGGGTGTTACCTTAATGATGTGTTCCCAGAGTCACCCCTTAGACACTGAGGTAATGTGCCCCAGTCACTTCTCCTGCGTGAACAAAACTGAATTTGTCTAGTTCTCTGAGGCGCAGGTCTTCATTAAGGCTGATTTATTTCTCACTCAGAAAACAAAAGCAACAACTTCTGATATCATCGTCTACTCGTGACAAGCAGGGAAAGAATCTTTACCAAGGAGCTCAAAGAACAAGGGAGATTTTGCCCACAAATCAATTAGCCTCACATGCCTGTGAGAGGCTGCGAAGAATCACAGTGATTCTCAGACTACTCTCTTGAAGTGGTTCAGCTAAATTTCAGCAATTTAAAGGACTTGTGGAAGGACGTGGAATGTCCCTTCTAAGTAATGATGCACTCTGTTGAGTACCAGGACCTAGTTGCCAGTGCATTGTTTTCACTGGTGCGTGTGTATGCATGAGATTGCACTCGTTGGCTCTTGGAAATAATAACAGTGGCTAGGCCAAGTACAACATACCTGTAATCTCATCTACTCTGGCAGCTGAGAAAGAGAGTTATAAATTAATTCATCAGCTGTCTGGGCAATCTAGTGAGATCCTGTTACAAAATAAAAAGTGAAAAGACAACTGTGCATCTTTCTCAGTAGGGAGCACTTGCCTAGTGTGGGGATGGCCCTGCATTCTATCCCTAGAGCAACAAAAAAGATAAATAGTAAAAGCATAGTAATACTTGTTCAGTCTGATAGAACCTTTGAGCCATCCCGTTATACTGGTTAATGGGCACTCCACATAGTGAACAATTCTCAGTTAAATTCCTATCCCTTCTGTCACATAATATTGAGCCTCCAAGTATGAGCAAATGTTTGAATCACGTTTTGCTCAGGGAGCTGAGTGGAGTGCATCTCTGCCTTCATGGTATGCTCATATCAGCTGTGTGAGATAAACAAAGCATGCGTTCCCTGCTTTGGCCAGTCGTCACAATGAACTAATTGCCTTGGAGTTTGCTAATGAGCAGCAGTTGATGATTTAAGGGAATCCCTAACAAAAAAGGCCACCTAGATTAACTGACCAAAGTCATCTATCTGCTCCCAGGGAGCCCAGGATGGCTCATCAATATGTATTGACTGTAAAAGATCCTATCAGGGATGACTTTGATTCTGGTACACTCCCCTTAAAGGCCCCATTCTTTGATCTCATAACTTTGTAGCCAGTGATCTCAGCTCCATGTGAACTATTGGCAGTTTTTTTTTCCACCTCCTTTGGGTTTTAGAAGTTTCAGGAGAAGGAATGTACCTGGGCCTTAAACCTATACACCCAGCTCAAAGGGAGACTGGTGCTGCTTGCAAAGGTAGACAGTCACGGAGCATGGCAAGGCAGCGTGTCAGGGGACACAGGGCTGAGGGGCCTGGTGGACCACTGAGACCACAGTGTAGGCACGTGTGCTGTTTCTACCACACTGTTCCAGCAACATAAACAAACCATACTTTTTCCATGTTTGGCTTTCTTTATATGTGTGGTAAGTGGAGAAGGTACAGCTAAGGTCCAATCATGCAGGCGTTCTGAGATGCCACACGTTATCCATGGTTTTCCCCCACAGACAAACACATTCAATCACTACATGAGCATCACAAAGGAGTCTCCTTTTAAAATCAAATTCTAACCCTTTATAGAAGCCAACAGTTGCTATACTCTATATATGATGGTCAACATAAGCACTGAGTACTTTAGAATCCAGTGCCCAGGTGCTGAAGAGATAGCTCAGCAGTGAAAAAAAAAGCTTGCTGCTCTTACGGAGGACTCAAGTTTAGTTCTCAGCACCCCATGCCAAGCAGGGGATCACTCACCCTATTCTAGCCTCTACACACACATACATGTACATACAAGTAAATAAAAGTAAACTAAATCTTTTTTAAAAATTCCTGTGCCTATGTATATGCCATTATTATGTGCTGTTATATTATTAGGTAATATGATGTGATTAACTGATTTATGTTAATGCGTAGACAGCAGATTCTGGAGATAAGTAAATTTGTGTTTCAATATTGGCTTAAAAGTAGTACAAATCACTTAAACTTATTAGACTGCAATTTTCTCATTTGTCAAAAAATAACATGTATACATGTGTATTTATACACATGTGGTACAGATTTTAAGATACTGAATGTGTTTTTGTGGTTTTATATGTGCATGTATACATAGTGTATGTATACATATATATATATATATATATATATATATATGTGTGTGTGTGTGTGTGTGTGTGTGTGTGTGTGTATGTGTGTGCATGTGTATACATATATACCGGATCTCAAGCAACAGTTTAAAGTGCAGATTCTAGCTATGTGTTGGGCACTGTGAATGCTGGGGCTTTATTCAATGCGTCTTTGAATTTTGTACATAGAATCAAATACTAAACAGATAATTACACAAATAGTGCAGTTGCTGCCACTTCTAACAGGGAAAACCTCAGCGTCCCTGCTGAGTGTGTCTTAATTTCATACAAAGGATTATCAATAGCTGTGTGTGGAAAAAGGTATCCACAGCTCACGGCAGACACTGAGGTGATGGCAAGGTTGCTCAAGAACCTGTGAAAAATATTAATGGAACAACACTGTGTGTCTTAAGCAGAATGATGGGATGTAACTGAGGTTATCCATGTTAACTGAACTTTTCGACTGAAAATTCACTGTCTAACAGGGACTAGAAATGAAAATATAATCTAATAAATATAAACCTTCATAGTTAAGGCTGTCAATTTCCAATCATCTGTGTTACTGGGCCAGAGTAAATCGAATTACCAAACAGGGAAAAATCATAGCGGTTGTTTTAGTTTCAGTCTTGAAAAGAACATCATAAATTTTCCAGAGCCTTTGTACAATCTGCTCCATAATGTACTATTACGCCTTCTTCAACTGCTTTAAAAACTCGATTAGTATTCAGGACCCTTCTTGGGCCACACAGAGGCAACTGTCATCCATAAACAGAGAAAACTTCTTACAATGAATGAAGATGATGCACTTGATGCTGGGAGTGAAGGACAGATGAGGAACAGCCCAAGACAAAACCCTTCACTCCCCTCTTAAGGCTCAGGGAATACTGGGGAAGAGAAAATGGAAAAATACAAGTGTCAGAGTATGGGGAGGTGGGGCAGTGAGCAGCTGGCCACAGAGTCCAGTCTTCCTTCGGGTTATCTCTTGGAGAGGGAAGGGACTCACTGCCTCAACCAGAGCACTGCTGACCTGCTGGAAGATTCTGGTAGAGGCAAAAGCATGGTATCCAGTCATACTGCCAGTATAGAAGCTACCAGACTCCACAGTTAGTTCTAAATTCCACATCATTCAGAAAGGCCCCAGTTAAACTCTGTGGAAAAATAACTAACACCAAAACTACAAATAAAGGAAAGAGAATTCGGGAGAGTGGGATTGTCAGCTAGAGACAGGAGGTAAATGAGGGAAGGTAGGAGGGCAGGGACCAAATTACATAGTGTACGTGAAAAAAACATTTAATAATAAAACAACTTAACAGTGTTAAAGATGTAAGAATGTCTCACTTAGATTAATCCTAAACAAAGACATCGGTGAATCCACACAGGCTCTAACACGCCTATTACTTTGCTTTAAAGTGTATGTGCTCTACTCTAGTAGAATGTGGCAATATATATATATATATATATATATACACAACAGCATCGTTTCACTGAGTTTGGAGAAACCAGGTCCTTGCTCTATGGCCCCAAGCATATACACAGACATATATAGCAGGGAAGAAGTGTCTCCATTAATTCTGCTGATATATAAGCCCACTCCCAGCTCACTGTGTTTCCTTAGATCATCCCCATGGAGTTGCTGGTGATTTCTTGTTTAATCACTAGATGATTATGATTATAAAGGGCCAACTGTGTAGGGAGAGTTTTAAATACAATATGTATTCACAGAAGATCTAGGAACTGGGGCCCATTTTGATTTGACAGAAAGACCAAGAACATTTTGTAACTCATCCAAAAATATTCACACCTAAGGTGACTTTGCATCAGACCACACAAGTTCTCAGGATGGTGACACCTCTGTGGTGGTAGTGAGATTCCCTCAGTGGCCCTTATAGTAGAGATGTCATTGGTGCCCATTGTCACCTGCGTGTAGGAAGCATTAGTTTTGAAAGCCAAAGGCACATTTTCTTTCTTACCTCTGTATAAATGTTAGCTTTACTCCATGGTAATAAAAAATAATTATACATTTTAATTATGATTATTTCTTTAATTTTCTACATAAATTCCTCTCTACTCTTAACATCTTAATTTTGCATCAGCACTCCCCCAAATTCTATGCTTTTAGTACAAGCTTGGGGATGGCTTATATCTTGTATTATGATGTACTTGGGATTTAATAATAATTTGAAGTTTACTATTTTCTAATTACTTGAGAGCAAAGAAAATCAATTATGTGTTGGCTTTTCAGGGATTTGGGTTTCTGCATTAATAAATCAATGAGATTAGAGCATATGAAATGAGTTTATCTGTGGCTGGGGACCCAAGTTTTCCTGACAAGTCTGCAAACTACTTATTCTTAAAAAAGAAAAGTGCACAGTGTAGTTCATATACAGGAAGTCACAACAGAGGTGACTTACAGTGGTTGGCTGTAACAGTCTCCTCTAGCCAACCAAGGGGTGACGCTGAACTCTATTAGTATGAAGCACTGGGCCACAGTGGAAATAATGAATATTGGTTTCTGCTAATGCCCCAGGATGTGGTCCTGTGTTGAATCCTATAATTTTTCCTGCTTATTTTCTCTGAAATTATTTAAAATATAGAATTGTGGTAAAGATATTTGAGACCATTGTATTGATTTCATTACTGTGTTATTATTTTGCATTTACTGCCCAAAGGATAGGCATGCTTGGAATTTCACTGCTACTGACCTCTGGTCTTCTTAGGTTATTGATTTTATTATTGAATCAGCCTGGACACTGGCCTTGAGAATGATAATGTTCACAACACCCATTGGTTTTCCTTCCTCCCTACTAACTGTAAATATGTGACGCACAGTCTATATGCACCAGTCTTACTAATTAGCTAAGGTTGACCCAAGACTGAAAACACATCCTCCTCATCAATTCTAGAGCTTGTACATTCACCTGAATCCCTACCCTTGTTTTGTTTTCTCTTTTGAGACAGTGTGTCACTAAATTGCCCAGGGGAGTCCTGAACTCAGTCTTTAGCTTAGATTGGCCTTGAACTTGAGATCCCATTACCTCAGCCACTAGAGTAACTGGGATTTCAGACATGCACTACCAGGCCTAATTCATATACTTCTTAATGTTGTGAGTTGATATGAATTCTGTTAAATGCATTTTAACAGGAATTCTCATCAAAATAATATTTTGCGATATAAATGAATCCCTTTAAGTTAATATAGTGGAGAAGCTGCAGATCCTAGACATTGCAAAAAATTAATTTTGGACTTGTTGTGTAAATATTGTACACTCACCTAACACGGGGACTATGTCACTTGGAGAACGAGAACAGCATTGCGTGTGAGAGTCACAAGCCTTGAAGTTGCAAAGATTGGCATACAGTTCCTTAGACGCTCAGTAGTTGTGTAAACTTTGGTCAGTCATTTTGGCTTTCTGAGTTCCATTGTTTCATTTTACTCATCCACCCGTTTGTGTCTTTAATTTGCATTTGACTAGGCTAGCGTGAGGGTCAAGTGAAGAAAGTCTCAAGCTCTGCCTGTAGCCCACGGTTTGAACATAAGACTTGAGGAGTCCCTTGTATCCACACCTTTGTCTACAAGTTTCTGCAGCCCATATATGATGCATTGTAAGGGAAACAGTGCCTGTCCTATCCATGGTTAAACTGTGTGAGTACATATCAAGAGGAGCATAAAAGAGTTACAAGAAAGAAGAGATCGTTTGCCCTGTTAACAATCCTAAAACTGAAACTGAGAATTCAGCCACAGATATTTCCATGTCACTATTCTAAGATGCCTAAATTTTCTAATTTTATTTACTTAACCTTGAAATCAAACAGCTTTTTGGTTGAAATAACTTGACATCAATCAAAACGAAATGAAAGAAAAGATTTCTCTTCTTCTTCCTCCTCCTCCTCTTTCTCTTCCTCTTCTTCTTCATCTTCTTCATTTTGTTCTTCCTCTCCTCCTCCTCCGCCACCACCACCGCTGCCGCCACCACCGCCACTGCTGCTTCATTTATTATTTGAAACAGGCTTTCTCTGTGTAGCTTTAGCTGTCCTAGAACTAGCTCTGTGGACCAAGCTAGACTTGAACTCAAGAGAACTGCAGGGCTCGGCCTCCCAGGTGCTGAGATTAAAGGGGCACAGCACCACTGCCTGGCTGACTAAAGATTTTTTAAAAATAAATTTCCTATTTTATCCAGTATGCATTAATTTTATCCCTAATGACAACTCTTATGAGGGTTCCATTTTTAGCATAAAGGACATTTCCAGATCATCTTCTCTTTCATGGAAAATAAGTACTTCATGATCTAGTTTTCTTTCTGTTGCTGTAATAAAATGTTCCGATAATAAGCAACTTGAGGAAGGAAATGATTTATGTGACTTGTACTTTCAGATCACATCATTGAGGCAGATCAGGGCAGGAACTGACGAAAGAATTTGAAGTAGAAACCATGCAGAAACTCTGATTACTTGCTCACTGGCAGATGAGTGCTTCGCTGGACCTTATTTTATGTAGCCTAGGACCTCCTGCCTAGGGAATGGGACCACCCATAGTGGTCTGGGCCCACCTACACTAATTAACAATCAAGACAACACCCACAGACACACTGATCTGGGCAATCCCTCAATTCAGACTCCCTTCTCAGGCAATTCTCAGCTGTGCCAAGCTGACAGATAAAGCTAACTACAACATTCCCACTAAGTCCAGTGAGAAACATAAAAAAAGGGGTAGGAAATTGGCTTCATAAGATGCTATAATTCTCTCAGTGTAAAAATTGCCCTTTCAAATACATTTTGAATCTAAATTATATATATATCCTAAGTATGTGCTTCTATATATAGTTTCTTACTTAGCATAAAAATGTTGTCAATAACTCCAGTATACTTGAAACACAAAACCTCTGGACCTTCTTGGGCAAAACAAAAAATAAGAAAAGAAAAACTGAACAAAAAAAAAATAAGGAATTATATGAGCTACTGATATAAATGTTGCAAATGGTGAGAATACAAAAATTAAATAGATTGCTACTTTATACTTTTTTTTTCTCAGATAATATAGCTGTACTTTAATGGAAACAGTGAGCAGGGTGGCTGTCCTCTGCAGGAGTGAAGAGAGCTACATAGGGCAGCCTGTCATGCCTGGGGATTCAGTATCCCAAGCATTCTGCCGACCCCAGCTGCACAAGGCATCAGGTGGTAAACTCTGCCTCTCAACTCCTCTCTGTAAGCGTGCCCCCCGAAACCCTTGGATCTCAAAGACAGTACCAAATTTTTTGACAGCTTGCACAGGTAGCCCTTGCCCATTCACAAGGGAACTGCTCTAGCATCTAGGTATTTTTAAGAGGATTGTAGCTAAAAGAGGAAAAAGGCATGTGCTTATAACTCAATTTGTTAGCAAAAAAGGGAAACTGAGATGGTGGAAAGAAACATTATAAATCTAGGAAATGTAAAATAAATATAGAAAAGAATTTCCTAGTCTTTCCAGGTAGAATTCCGTTTCCAATTTGTAATGGCAAACACTGTTCTTCTACAACAACCTGTAGATTTCCCCCACCCTCATATACTCCGGAGCCCAAAAATCACACTCACAGTATCTTGCCAAGATTTCTTCCAATGTCTGTGCTAAGATAATGGAGACTTGTCACTACTGCACAGTCGGAATTTATAGTGTATCATTATATTAAACAACACAAGGGAGTTTTTTAAACCTTCCAAAATTCTGAAAATGAGAATTTGTCCTTTGAAGAATGATCAAGTGTGGGGAAGTGACAGGATAAAGAGTCTCTGACATACCATCCTGCCTTGCCTGGAACGTCATGAGCTTACTCAATGCGGTGACTTTGGGCTGGGGCTAACAAGATATAATAGGCTGTTATGTCCCCTACATATCCCCCATGCCCAGGTACTCTCTGTGGATTAGTGTAGGAAATAGCTACCTTGCAGAACCCGACTGCTAGCTCATCTGATTATATAGTGAGCTAGCCTGGCATCTAGCTATACGCTGTTAGATAATGACTCATGGATTAATCCCCTAAACCAACATGGGTGAGACCTGGTTATTTAGTCTCGTCCTGAGAGTGTTTAAATTATAAAGAGAGGTCTTCATGAAGTATCGTTCTGCACCCTTTAAATTCTTGTAAGTTTGCAAAGCAGAATCTAGAATCTGAGAATATTGAAGTGAAATATGCCCTGTACACTTTCCTAAGGAAGTGCTCTGTAAATATTAGGAGAAAAATAAATGACTGAATGACTTGCTCCGTCTGCCACTGGAGAGCAACCAGAGAGGCAGAGACACAGCAAAAGGGCAAAGGAGCTCCATTAGGAAGGTGACTGTGCACGTGCTGGGTCCAGATGAGCACTGACAGTGACAGCCCCATCAGTGAGGATGACAGGACAGAACAAGCTTCCTCGTAGCTTTTCCCCTCTCTTTTGACACAGCCACATGCCGACATGTCTGGTGTCAATAAACATAAATGTTTAGAACAGGCTCTGGGGAAAAGAAAAGACGCTACGCTGGGAAAGCTGCTGTGTGATTATAGGGACACAATAAAAGGCATGGAGGCTCCCGCCCTTTTTATAGATTGACCTTCGAGACATTGTAAAGCATACTTTGATTCCTACTTCAGATAGCTATACGTAAAATCATTCTGATAAGGATGGTTCCTGTTTTGTGAGATTCCTCGTCTGTATGTAAACTCCCTTACAAAGTTGACAAAATTGGGTCATTTAAGAGACCTCACATTCTTGTAGGAAAAATGACCTAGATCTCATATGTTGATCCCTTCCCCTACTCTGTAGAGGCCTTTGTAGCGTAGTTACCTGAATATTCATTGGGGCTTCAAGATTCTGAAATTTTGGGAAGTACGCATACTCTATTCCAACGATAAGCTTTTACCATCAGTAAATCGGTTAGAAGATGCTGCCTGTCTATTTTCTTTTTGCAGCTATCACATTTAGTAAAGTAATGTGTGGAGGCTTTGGTTTTGTTTTATATTAAGGACAGCAATCTTAGATTCTATTACCTAGGTTCAGACTTTGTTTCTGCTACTTAATAACCAAATGACTGGGTAGGTTGTTTGATCATTTGAACCCTCACTCTCATTACAAGCTAGAAAATTTTCTATCATACCTAATTCAATCAGTGATAAGTAAGTACCTTAATTAAGTGATAATTCAGACATACAAGAGACTCATTCAATGAGAAGTTTTTATTATTCTTAGACTTTTCTGCAAATTCTTTTCAGAAATGTGAAATCAATTTGTTGGAAACTACTTATTTCTAAACAGATTTATGAGGGATTTCTCACCAATGTTTTAGCTGTTGAAATGACCCTAAAAATAAAAAATAAAACAAACAAAAACAAATGAACAAACAAGAATTACTCCACATGCTGCACAGGTACTTCAAGGCTGTGACAGGTTACTATATTGCAGTATAGGGACTATGACATAAGCCAGAGAAGATAAGGATTATGGGAGAGAAAGGGCACAGAGGAAATGCAGAAGGAGATAACCTAGATATTCCAGCAGCCATGCAATGTGAAGACTCATAATTCAAAAGCTAAGTCCGTGCAAGGAGAGAAAGAAAAGATACATGCAAACTAAGGCTGGGTACAACCTTGAACAAAGTGAGCCATGGGTCACTGGGCATGTTGATGTTTGGTGAACTTGCTTCACTTAAATTAATCACTTGGAAATTTGTCCTGTTTCTCTCTCAGGACCATTTCAATATCAAGTAGAAAAGAACTAAAATTTAATTTATTGTATAAAATGCATGCTCAGAGGCAATTAAATCCTGTATTAATGGACATCACTATGATGATACAAAAGTAAAATTTTCACCTCATATCTAACAGAATATACTTTGAATAATGCATGAATTATGCTTGATATTAAACTTTGATGCCACATAACAAGCTCTTCATAATGTTCATTATGAGAATAAGTAGTGAATAAGAAGTGCACTGTATTCATTGGGAATGACTAATGACTGGGCAAGGGGTGCTAGGTTGGTACAACTAAGACCACTCTCACTAGGTCTTCTTTTAGAGATGTCTTCATACTGGATTTACATGGTTCCATGGGTTAAAATGAATGATGTGACTTAAAAATTGCTCCAATAGAAGATCCAGCATACCTAGCAAAGAAACATGATGTTATCCATCACACGCCAAAAAAAAATTAACAATAAAAAACATGTGAAAAATTATCCATCACACTCTGAAAAAATATATGAACCTTAAAAATGTGTGAAAATCTCTTGATTGCTACAAAGATATAAACCTAACAAATTGCAAACAGTATGTCAAGTAAGCATTTAGAAAAAGTTTCCAAACATTCAAATAGTCTTTGAACTGTCATGGCCTACTTAAACTCTTTGCATAACTATAACCCCTCTGCTGAGACCTAGTTTAGTTTTTAGCATAACTGTTGGTACATGCTTTCATCTTTAGCATAACTGAAGCCATTTTGAACTCTAGACTCCACTTTGATCATAAGGGGAAACTGAGTTTAAGTTCTCAGGCTCTGACTGTCTAACCACAAGAATAACTTTTACTTACAATTCAGTCATTCAAAACTTGTTGCTTAGAAAAAATAATAATGATAAATCCATCTTCTGCTTGAGTTAAAGTATGTTCTGTTGTAGTTAAACCACAACATCCTGCTATGTTCCTTTCTTGCAGAAAGCTGGAAAGCCCCCCAAAAGTTCTTATACCTTAAATCCTAGCCTATTGGCTTAAAATGCTTTGTTTAGCTACCTAGACACAATGAATGTGGAAAAAGAGTTTATTCTTCTTGCTTGGCTAAACACAATATACCTAGAATAGAATTGATCCTTCCTGCTTGGTTATAGAAATGAGTAAGAGTCACAGTTTTGCTTCCATGTCTACTCTGTATCCTTAACTGGTAAGTCTTTGTTGAGCATTCATTAAACTTTTATCATTCTGAGTCTAGGGTTCAAGTGATCCCTGGCGTCTGAACCCCAACAGAATGTGACCTATCAAAGTCTAAGTATGCTCTTCTTACACTTTCACGATGTTCTCTCAGACAGAATGATGACTGAGGGTATCTTTGCTCTACACATTGATGAGACTTCAAGTAAAATATCACTATGATCCAACTGTGAAAAGCTTTTGGAATTTAGGCCCAAGAGTTTCATTTAGACACTCACTGGGTTTTAGAGACCAGTTTCTGAGATTCCATCTTACACCCATCAGAATGGCTAAGATCAAAAACTCAAGCAACACCACATGCTGGCAAGGATGTGGAGAAATAGGAACACTCCTTCATTGTTGGTGGGAATGCAAACTAGTAAAACCACTTTGGAAATCTATCTGGTGCTATCTCAGAAAACTTGGAATAGGGCTTCCTTAAGACCCAGCCATTCCACTCCTTGGAATATACCCAGAAGATGCTCCAGCACACAAGAACATTTCCTCAAATGTGTTTATAGCAGCCTTATTCATAATAGCCAGAACATGGAAACAACTTAAGTGTCCCTCAGTAGAAGAATAGATAAAGAAACTGTGGTACATTTACACTATGGAATACTACTCAGCTATTAAAAACAAGGAATTTCCAAAATTTGTGGACAAATGGATTGAACTAGAAATGATCATAATGAGTGAGTTAACCCAGAGGCAGAAAGATTCAAATGATATATACTCACATATATCTGGACACTAGCCCAAGGGGCATGTCCCATGAAAGTCTTCACTTACCAGGAAAGTGGTATAGATGTGAGGACATCCTGTTGGGACTTTAGGTGAGAGAACTATGGGAGAATGAGTAAATAGAAGGATCCAGATGGTCCTAGAAACCTACAAGAAGAACATTATGATGGGCAAATCTAGGCCCAGGGGTTCTGCTCAAACTATGGCACCAACCAAGAACAATACGTGCAGTAAACATTGAACCCCTACCCAGATCTATCCAATGTACAGGACATTCTCCACAGTTGAGTGGAGAGTGGGGACTGACTTTCACATGAACTCTGGTGCCCCATATTTGACCACATCCCCTCGATGGGGAGGCCCGGTGGCACTCAGTGGAAGAATAGCAGGCTATCAAGAAGAGACTTGGTACTCTATGATCATATACAGGGGGAGGAGGTCCCCCTCAGTCATAGTCATAGGGGAGGGGAGTAGGTTGAAAGCGGGAGGGAAAGAGGAATGGGAGGATACAAGGGATGGGGGAACAATTGAGATATCATATAAATGAATTAATAAAAATAAAAATTAAAAATAACAGACCAGTTTGTTTCTGAACAGCTATTGACCAACATTTTTCACTTTTTTTTTCATCTACAGTGTTGATTTCATATTGGAATAGTTGGGGAACCAAAGTTAATGGCTTTTTAGATGGTCATTGCCACAGAACTTAGATGCATGACAATGAAGGGATATGACCTTACCATAGTATAATAAGGGAAGTCCATGAACTATACATCTCTGCACACAATATTGTCCTTTATGCAAGCCAATGCTAAATCTGAAAATTATTTAATAATAGGAACACACACATATGTTTAAATCCATTATTTTTGTGCTTAAATGTGACATATGGACATTAAATGAATTTGTCAATTTCTTATTCATTTTAATAGGCTAAAAATCAAATTTTCATTAGCTACATAACAGTATATGTAAATTTCCTTTGTGCTTTTTTTTTTTTTAAAAAATCAGCTATGAGAAGCACTAGTACTTCCTGTGTAATTTGAGTGACTGTAACATTAGGACTCCCATTTCTGATTACTGTCAAGAGGAGCATTTGGTCAGGCAAACTGATCAACATTCTTTGAGTCATCTTAGGATTAAATCTCATCTTTGGGACAATGAGCTCTTATTTATATTTTTAAGAAAGTGCACACTCTGTCCTTTATATGACCCTTAAAGGTATCATG
The DNA here is from genome assembly GCF_964271855.1 of Acomys minous. Classification (NCBI taxonomy): domain Eukaryota; kingdom Metazoa; phylum Chordata; class Mammalia; order Rodentia; family Muridae; genus Acomys; species Acomys minous. The sequence goes on from NC_140486.1 coordinate 67,855,057, forward strand.
TAGCAGGAAGTTTCAGCTGAACAGTACACCAGGTATTTTCACACACTTCTATTTTGCAAAGGAGAATTGAACGAGGGCACTCTTTTCACTCTGGCCTGCACCTTTAACTCTTCAGTAGAGAGTTTTAAGAAAAGTTTGGTAGGAAGCTGGTACATTCTATTAGACATGAGGTGAAAAGTTTACTTTTGTATTACCAGAGTGATCTCTGTTAATACAATTGTACAGCATCGTATGATAAAAAGCCACCTGAATTTTATTAATGCATTAATCTGCTGATTGATTTACTAAATGTGAAGAATTCAATATCCAGAAGATATAAACATGCAAAAATGAAGTTTCTGCCCCTGGAAAGTACATCACTTTGGGGCAGAAACTAAAGTGACAAATACCAAACTCAAAGGCAAGATGGGCAAGTGCATGCACAGCTTTGTATCCCTACAATCTGAGGTGATCCTGGAGTTGGAAAACCTAGGCAAGAGGACAGGAACGGCACATACAAGCAACACCAACTGAATACGAGAGATGGATGAGAGAATCTCAAGTGCAGAAGATGTGGTTGAGGTAATCAATACATCAGTCAAAGAAAACATTAAAACTAAAAATTTCCTGACAGAAACCATGCAAGAAATCTGGGACAGTTATAAAAAGACCCACACTATGAATAATAGTAATAGAAGAAGGAAAAGACTCCAAGCTCCACAGCCCAGAAAACATTTTCAACAGAATCACAGAAAACTTTCCCAACCTAAAGAAATAAATGCCCATAAAGATACAAGAAGCCTACAGAACTCCAAATAGATTGTACTAGAAAAGAAAATACTCCCTCTGCCTAATAATCAAAACACTAAATGTACAAAACAAATAATGAATTCTAAAAGCTGCAAGAGAAAAAGGCCAAGTCACATATAAAGTGAAACTTATCAGAATTATACCTGACTTCTCAACAGAGACTTTGAAAGCCAGAAGGACCACAGATGCCAACCCAGACTACCATACTCAAAACTTTCAAACACCATAGATGGAGATTTCTAAGATATTCCACAACAAAACCAAGTTTAAACAATACCTTGCCACAAATCCAGCCCTACAGCAGATACTAGAAGGAAAACTTCAACCCAATGAGGCTAACTACACCCAGGAAACACAGGAAATAAATAATCCCACATCTACAAAACCAAAAGAACATACACACTCTACGCTAAGTGCCATCATAAAAAAATTGGAGAGATTCCCATACTAGCAACTTAACAGCACATCTGAAAGCTTTAGAACAAAAAGAAGCAGACACATCCAAGGGGAGTAAATGGCTGCAAGTAATCAAACTCGGGGCTGAAATCAATAAATTAGAAGCAAAGATGATAATTCAAAGAATCAATGAAACCAAGAGCTTAAATATAACATATGAACATATGATTGGAGAAAATCAACAAGATAGACAAACCCTTAGCCAAACTAACTAAAAGGCAGAGGGAGAATATTCAAATCAACAAAAGCAGGCAGCATTCTTAACTGGGTTGTCTTTTCCTCCCTCTGGTTGATTTCATATGTTGGATTTTGTATCATCAAAGGACATATCAAAGCTAAGAATTGTTCTAGTAAGTTCTACATAGTCTTTTAAGTATTGAATCATGTTGTGAACATACAGGGCTACTTTGACTTCTCCTTTCTTATTTGTTGCCTATCTCCTTCTCTTGTGCTTTCTCCCCCTTTTTCTTGACTTATTGCTATGGATGAAATTTTAAGAACTGCACTATAGTAATCAGAGTGAGCACACTTGTCTTCTTGTCCTGGAGGCCATAATCCCAGTTTTTTCTGTTTACTATAATGTTGGCTGCAGGTTTGTTACAGGTTTCTTTTACTATGTTTTGATAAGTTTTCTGTGTTCCAAGTCTATTATGAAGAAAGCACATTGATCTTTTCCAAGTCCCCTTTCTTACATTTCTGAGACCGTCAAGTAGTATATGTCCTTAAGTGCATTTATTGAAACAACTTTGTATGCCTTGGATGCAACCAATGTGACATCCTTTTTTTTTTTACTGTGACATTCTTATAGGTTCTTGAGTTTGGTTTCCAAATATTTTGTTGAGAATATTTGCAGTTCTGTTCATTAGATATGCTCCATGGTTTTGTTGTTGAATACTCATGCAGTTTGGCACCACTGATACTAAAAACAAAGAATGGATTTGGCAGAGTTCTTGCCTTTGCTGTTTTGAGAAGCATTATTGTTAGGTTTCTCTTTAGAATTTGGTAGAATCTAATGACTTCCTCTGGTCCTGTGCTTTTCTTTGTGAGGAGACTCACTTGCTTCTATCACATTGCTGAGTGGCTATAGACGTGTTTAAGTTGTCTATAGCTTCTCTTTTTTTAAGCAGTTTTTTTAGATTTAGTTAGTTAGTTAGTTAGTTAGTTAGTTAGTGTAAATGAGTGCTCTATCTGCACGTACATCTGTATGCCAAAAGAGAGCATCAGATCCCAGTACATATGGTTGTAAGCTGCCATGTGGCTGCTGGAAATTGATCTCAGAGCCTTTGGAAGAGGAGAAAGTACTCTTAGCTGCTGAGCCATCTCTCCAGCCCTTGTCTATAGCTTCTTGATGCAATTTGGTAGATTAGAATTTATTTGTTTCTTGAAGGCTTCCACATTTTTGGAATATAAATATGGTTTTAATAATCTTGATTTCACTGGAATCTACTGTAACAATTTCCCCTTTCTGTCTAATATTGTTAGTTTTCATCTTCTCTCTTTAGTTTTCCCAGGTCAGTATTCATTCATTCAACTGTGTTGAAATTTTATGAAACAAACATACTACAAAAAAAAGAAAACACAGCTGTTTGTGCCAGTATGACACATTTTATACAGTAACTAGGCATGGCAATTATGATACCTACAGAATACCCAAAGTGATCCTCAGTTGAAGAGAAGTAAACTGAAATCCTGTGTTAGAGACACTTTGTGGCTGGGTATTACATTCTATACATTGTTCCTCTTGTACAGTAACAATAATGGGTGATATATGTACAAGATGCAATATCTGTGTGTGTGTGTATATATATATGTGTGTGTGTGTGTGTGTGTGTGTGTGTGTGTGTGTGTGTGTGAGCAAGTTACAAATTTCATCACAGTGTTATATTTCACATACATATATATGTATATATGTATATGTATATATATAATACAGAATATTTATAAAATTTTCATATACTAATTTTAACCAAAGAAGTTTATCTCTTAGTTAAAAAAAAGCCCATGTCAAAACTTTCTAGCTCTAAAACATTTATTTTTGTTTAGAAGAATTATTTTTCAACACCATCTAATCATCAAGATGTCATTAATCATTGCATTTGGTGTGATATATTTTAATGTGTAAATATTAACTATATATCCCCCATATTAATAAGTCCAAGAACATTGGGGATTATTTATTTAGCTGCCCATGTACATTCTGAGAGGATTTGTGAAGCCTTCAAATCATAATTTTAGCCCCTTTAGATTTTTTCTGATTTTCGTTCACATCCCAATTAAGTTATAATTACTTCAATATTATCTACAAATTGATTGATTCTAAATACTGAAAAATGAAAAACATGACTAGTATCCCAATGACTGTAACAAAATTTGTTTTAAACTTTCTATACAGAGTCAATAAACTAGCTGGGTGGGTTAAATGAACCATACAAAGCTATAAATTCACAGTTTTATGCACCTTAAAAGAACATGCTATAAAGCATAGACAGACTTCCTGTTCTGCTCGAGTGAGACTCCCTAATCAATTTTTGCAGTTATGCTGTGTATTAGAGGCACTCAGGTCCATTTGACAGGTCACCTCTCTGAGGAGCAAATGTGTGATGAAATGATTGGTTATCCTTCCATTCAACTTCCTTCCCCCTCACGGAGCATGCAGCCTTCATACACCTTTCCCATCATGCAGAACAAATATGGAACAACCCCTGATCTGTCTTCTGAAAAATCACATTATTGCCCATAAACAAAGATGCATAGGATTCAACATTTTTACAAAGGATTTTGTGCCCTGATTAAAATTACATTTGTAAGACTCCAAAGCAAAGCCATAGAAAGCAAGGCATCCCTTGTGTTGACAGTGGATGGGATGCCCATTCTGAACTTGTGTTAAGCACAAGAAACCCCTGACTATAAAGAAAAGGCTGAGAGATAAGGGAGGGGCTGTGGCCATTCATTCTCAGCTCCTTGGTAATTAGCTTGCAGTTGTCATGGGATCTCACATGTATCCCATGGTTCATCCTGTGTCATCCTCTAAAGTATTCCAAACATCCTTTGGAGTTCCCTTTTGGAAAATGACTTCTTAAGATTTTATTTGGGATGCAGGGTGTGGTGGTACATGCCTTTAATACCAGCTCTTGGGAGGCAGAGGCTAACAGACTGATATGAGTTCCAGGCCAGCCTGGTCTACAAAGTGAGTCCAGGCTAGCCAAGGCTTAGATAAAACCTATTTCAAAAAAACAACAAGAAATTGTGTGTGTGTGTGTGTGTGTGTGTGTGTGTGTGTGTGTGTTGGATTTTATAGATGGCTGTGAGCTACTGAACACAGGAGCTGACAACAGAACTCAGGTCTTTTGGAAGAGTAGCAAGTACTTTTGACCATTTTCCTATCTCTCCTGTCCTGGAAAACAATTTTCAAATGGAAAAATTAGAGCCTAAAAAGAAGCTAAGCTTACCAAACAGGATCAATATCACACACACACACACACACACACACACACACACACACACACACACATACACACACACATTCATAAACAGCATTTTAATTAAACAATTGACTTATTACTATTGCTTTTGGAATTGCCCCACATCAGAGACTAAGCTGTCATATACAGCACATTGTAATTGCACATCTATATAAGAAAGCTGAGTTCTTTTACCATAGTACTTTTTGAGTGTTGTGAAATGTCACATTCAATAATTGGTTACATGGATATAGCATGCTTGGAAGCCATGGACATGTTGATAATGGTAACCACATGGTAAGTTATGTTACCACAGCAGGACAGCTTACTGTGGTGCTTAAGGTTTCAGCCCTGTACACTTTCCATCTTTATCAGAACCTGAGTCAAAAGGGCACGGCCTTCATATATTTGTTGAATTGTTGGATCATCTAGAATTTCACATTTTGCTCCTTGGATCATAGCGTCCACAAAAATCTTTTAGATACCAAATCCCAAAATGTCTAAACCTGGCAGATATTTTAATGTTGCATTTTAAAATCTGTTTTTGTCATCCTCACACTCTCTATGGAAGACGTGTTTTACACGTTTACTGAAAGAACTCATCATGGTTACTTTCCTGTTGCAATGATAAGACACAATGACCTAGGCATCTTATAAAACAAAGTGTTTACGTGTAGCTTGCAGTTTCAGAAAAGAATCCATGACCTTTCTGATGGGGAACAAGGCAGTGAGGAGGCAGGCATGACACCAGAGCAGCAGCTGAGAGCTCACATCTTGATACACCACAAGGTAGAGAAAAAGAGAGAGGGAGAGAGAGAAGGAAAGGGAGAGGGGAGAAGGGGAGGGAGGGGAGGGATGAAGGAGAGGGAAAGGAAAACTGGGAATGGCAAGAATAATTTGAACGCTCAAAAATCACTGCCAGTGACACACCTTGCCAGTCAAGGCCTCACCTGCTAAACCTTCCCAAACAGCTCCACCAACTGGAGACCAATATTCAAGGATGTGAGCCTGTGGGGGCCATTCTCATTCAAACCATCATGAAAATGAAGGTAGCTTTGTACTTGTGAGCATGAGCCTATCAAACAGGTACTTCCTGATCAGTAACCAATGGCTAGTATAGGAGGTTTAAAGTTTTGTGAAAAAGCATTTCTGGTATAACCTAATTTATTTTAACAAGTTATCATGATGCACTGAATTGTACATGTGTATTTTATCTACAGTTGGATAAGCGATCATTTTAGCTTCTTTGGAATCACAATGTACTTTTCCAATACTTTGCCAAACCCTAGGTAGGAGTGAACACTCTTGGATAAGGCCAGCTGGCAGCCAGGTTATTTTGTCCTTCTTTCTGTGGTACATGCTGGAAATAGGCTTTCTTATTCTGCTGGGAGGGTGGCATGTGACTTTCATAGGCAGTGAAAATTTAGTATGTTTGCTATCCAGTTGGACAGGTTTGTAAAGTGAAGGTGACCGACATCAGTGAAGCTTGTTGCTACTAATAAAACACATCAGAAAAATATCTACCTCCTGAGAGTCATAATATATACCAATTAAAGAGGCTGCTGCCGCCTGTAGCTTAGGAGCACTTCATTCTCTTTATACTTTGTGTGGGTGTAAACATGTCTGTGCCCCTGTATGTACAAGTGAACAGGCTCGTGCAACAATGCACAGATGCCACAAGAGGCCACTGGGTTTCTTTCTTTTTCTCGTCTTATTACCTTGAGGCAGAATTTCTCACTGAACCTCAAAAGCAGCAATAGTGATGGAGAACATCAATTACACAGAAGGATTGCCTTGCCTCTCCTTCCTACCAAATCCTTGCAGCATCAGCCTGAGTCCCCAGCATCCCCACGTACTATGGGACTTTCCCCGTCTGTGCTCCTGTCTCCTGACTCCATCCTTTCCTGTGTTGCCTCCATGGTATGCCATACTATATTTATAGGATGGAATCCCCAGCCTTAGGGTTAGGCTTGGTCACTTTGACCCAGGGCTACCCCTGCTTATCACCTAGGCATTATCTACATACTGGCCTAAATTGTCATGATGGTGGTGACAGTGTCCTCACCTGGTGGAACAGATCAATGCAAATTCTCTTTTTCATCCTGCTAGAAGCTCATCTATGAGAAAAAGAGTCTCCAGTGTCAATTAGAGAAAACACAGTCATGTACCAGAGTTAGCAATCTGGTGGCTTAGGCCAATGCTTCTCAGTCTTCAGCGGGCAAGCATACTAGTTCAATGTTACTGAAAGGCAGATTCCCTTTCTCTAGATTCCAGAGTACTGCATGGCGGTCACACCCACCTGGTTCTTGGGTAAAGCTGCTGTTGCTGGTATATATTGTGAGTTGCAAACGTGCATGAATAACTTTCAAGTAGGAGAGCCTCTGGCAGAGCTGTAAGTGGAACTCTGCTGAAAATGTCGACTACTAACTCTACAGTTTACTAAGGCCACGGTGGACCAGTGCATTCTGCCAAGGCTTGAGTCAGGTAATGAAGACTTTGTATCCATCAGGAAGGATACTGGTCTCTCTGCTAAGGTGAGCTGACCTGACTTCCTGGATCTCATCATTTTTCATTTTGGTCCAACAGAGGCTGAGTTTTTGGCAAAGCTAGAATGCTCTCCCCCCCCTTCTCTCTCTCTCTCTCTCTCTCTCTCTCTCTCTCTCTCTCTCTCTGTGTGTGTGTGTGTGTGTGTGTGTGTGTGTGTGTGTGTGTGTGTGTTATTGCTATAAGTCACTCTCATGGTCTCTCAAGCCTTACTATTTTAACTCTTGGCACACTATATGCTCACTGGCCAGCTTCAGCCATCTTAGCAGTACTGTGAATGTTACCAAGACGTTTGTAAACCTTGAGGTTTCTCATCTGTGCCTATCATAAGACCGTTTGAATAAGCAGATCAGGAACTTGTTAGTATCTGTGGCTGCTCAGCATCCTAATGTGAGGGAATCACTCACAAGGATGGCAAACAGAAGGCTTCATTGACATAAGACACCCTGGCTTTGTACAGCATTCACTGGGGCCTGCTGGGAAGTGGCAGTCATAGGGAGAGAAGCTTGGCACACAGAAATTCACAATAGAAAGTATTTTTTGCTGAACAAAATCTTCACAGGCTTGCTATTAGCTTAAGCACTATAGTTACAAACAATCAGCACCTCTCAAAAGCCCAGCTGTAGGCCAATCAACGAACAATCATCACACAAGGCTGTATTGAAATAGCTACTGAGTCTACAGTCATCCTGACAGCCACAGATATACTTAATGCTAGGCAGGAGTAGTGGAATCACACATATATAGAAGGTCAACCAATAATGAAATATGTCACATATTGATGTGAGTGTAGTGTAGCAAGGACAAATGGAGAGACTATTTATACTAATTCATTGTGAAAATGTCTATAACTAATAGAATCTCAGAGTTATGAAAACATGAGCCTCCAGGGCTTTAGTTGTTATATTAGTGTTTGCTCAATATTTAGATCTCTTCTGACAATCCTCCCCATGCACACACGTGTACATGCTCACACACGCACATACATTGTAGTCCATGTGTCTCAGAAATTCATATCTTAGTGTTGTGGTTATAATGTAATAATGTATAATGTAATTGATATTGTATCAATTGATATTGTATAATGTAAATTGAATGTGGAAGGAAGACACAAGCACCCACACTTAGCTGAAGAGTTATCCACTGATGGCCGGTAAAGAAGAGGCCATTTTCTTTATGGGTGTGAGTTGACCACATTTCAGGGGAAGCCACACACCTGGGTATGTATTGGCAGCATGAACTGGGCTTAGTGGGATTGTTTTTAAAGACATGAGGTTTGAGGAGTACAGAGGGGGCAGATCTGGGAAGAACAGGACGAGTAAAGGGTGAATGGTATCAAAATACAACGTGTGCAAGCTTGAACTTCTAAAGGACTAAATAAAATGCCATACTCAGAAAGAATAAGTCAGACATTTCAATAGTTTCTGTAAAAGGAATGCTGGATTAAGAATTAGAATCATGACGGTATCTGCTCTTTGCCTCTATATTTTATGCAGTGCCAGAATATAGCCACTGAGTGTGTGTTCTGCATGAAGCATTTTCCAGGGGCAAGCCTCTCATTGCAAATACCATGACTCACTCTGCAGTACGTTGCTGTGTGAGAGACGTTAAGTATTTGCCAAGTGAGTCAGAATGTTTCAAGTGTCACAAGAAAATTAATTATAAGCAAAGTATTGGGGAATTCCAAAGGTTAAATGAAAATCATTTTCAGTTTGACAGTTCTGGGTGTGAAGTCAGAGAAGAAGCCTGGGAAATCAGTCATCAGCTGGACTGGACTTGTCCCCTGCAGAAAGTAGGAAATACCAATGCATTTCAGTGATGGAGGACAAGGAGAAGAAGCATATTGCAGAACAGGATCCAGTCTGAAAAGGAGAGCTACTCTCAGGTGCATTTGTCTCAGAGAGCTGAGGAGCCTAACAGTGCAAAAAGCTTTCACAAGATAAGTGAGAATAACAACATGGCCACCGCCAGAGTGGAAGGACAAGAAAAAGATATAGTCAATGCGGCTCAGAAGCCAGGGCAGTCAGCAGACGCCCCACAGCAGGAAGTGGGGCCTTGCCGAAAGCTGGCTGACATTCCCACAGGACCCTGGGGTGGGAAATGCTCACTAGTCTGCACATCTTTTCTCTTCCACATTTTCACTGGTACCTATGAGGTCCAGCTATCAAGGAGTAATGGCAATCCTGGGAATTCTGATAATTTCTGATAACACAAAACAAGGCAAGGGTGTGAAGAAAGGAAGGGACATGTAGTTGCCTCACCAATGATATTAAGCAAAGCAGGGATGGCGGGATGTTTGGAAATCAGCAAATGAATGCCTCAGGTCACCTTTCACACAGGGTGAGTTAGCCTCTTTTCCAAGACAGCAACTGGCACATAATGAATGTCACTTAAAAGACAAAAGGAAATGAACATCTCATTAAGTAAGTACTAGAATGAATGAACGAACTCATGTGAGGTCTGGAATCATGAACTGGAGCTGTGTGTGGCCATAGGTCTTGAAATGCAGGTTAAAGAGTGTGATGCTGATATAGGAGGTGATGGGAAGATATCTGCAGACTTTTTGCCTGGAGAAAGGGAATTAAGTATTTGTCATGTATTGAACAGCTATAACTAAAAGGAGAAAGAGGGCCCCTATCAGACGGATTTCAACATCCACTTAGTCTTCATTTTTTAGCAGCACAAGATGTGTTCATTAAAAAACATCACAATGAATTAATATAGTAGCAACTTGGAAATGAGAGTCAGGTGGTACAAAATGTGATTTCTACAGATGTCCCGGTATGTGGTCAATATCTTGTAGCCGACTTATTATGCTGTCTGGATAGTGTTTGACATCTGCAGTCTAGCAGGCATCCATGCTTGAGTAAAAAGAGAGAGAGAGAGAGAGAGAGAGAGAGAGAGAGAGAGAGAGAGAGAGAGAGAGAGAGAATATAGATTTGTATTTAATAGGAATGTGTGATGAATATTGGCTTTCAGAATTTTTTTCTATTACTCTGATTTTATTAACGTCACATATTTCCTTATTTTTTTACACTGAGAACTTATAAAAGAAATTCTTAGAAATGCTAACATTTCCCTCATGGACATATTGATCCAGAGAAAGAAAGAAACAGAACTGCATCCCACATGAGATCATGACTACAGCATACATCCCAAGGACAGCAATGGCCTCCAGTAAGAATGACATACTCACTTAGTTTGCCTCTACATCGCTGCACATGTAAAGTGTACTTCATACCAAGAGCTTAGCATCTGGGAGAGCAGAAATACAAAGCAAGCATGGATTCCTAATCACGTGGAGAACTGGAGTTACAAGAAAGCATGGTGTCCTCAACTCTCAACACACACCTGCCATACAAAGTACAAAAAACAGGCTTCAACTCATGATTAAGCAGCAACAGGAAACCCTCATGTGTCAGAAAAGCACAGGCATTAAAAGTAAGAAATGTGGGGGCGGGAGAGATGGCTCAGTGGTTAAGAGCACTGACCGTTCTTCCAGAGGCCCTGAGTTCAATTCCCAGCAACCACATGGTGGCTCACAACCATCTATAATGTGATCTGATCATACTGTATACATAATAAATAAAATCTTTTTTTTTTAAAGTAAGAAATGTGCTGGGAAGATAGCTCAGCGACGGCTCTTGGATGAGAAGACCTGAATCTGTTTCCTTAACACACATAGTGGCCCACAACCATCTGTAATGTTGGTAGTAGATACCCCATGCCCTCTTCTGGCCTTTGCCCCACAGGGTGGCCCACACCCGCTCCTGTACACACATGGCGCATGGAAAATAACACAGGAATACATACACAAATATATAAATAATTTTTTCAAAAAAACAAAGACAACCAACTGACATGGATAACCGTCCTATGTTTTACATGAAGAAAACTCAGGCCACAGGCCCCTTCCTTGCAGCAGTAAGAAATCAGAAGCAAAGTAGTGAAGGAGCCTAGAAAAAAAATCTTGCTACTGCCCTCTGACCCCAAAACCTAGAGAGAAAGACACACACCAGGAGCCAGCAAACCACAGACCACCAAGAAAAAGTCACCTAAAAGAAACTTGAATCTTGGGCCCAGTTGGCAAAGTGCTTGCTGTGAGGTATGAGGACTTGAGCTCAGACACTCAACAGCCACTATTTAAATCATGCACATCTGTCATCCAGCAACGGAGAGGTAGCGGTAGGTGCAATCCTAGAGTTTTGCTGGCTGACCTTTCTATCTAAACTGGTGAGCTTCCTGTTCAGTGAGATTGCCGGTGTGAGAAGGACTGAAGAATAAATACACCCATGACACACACAATTGACATTTAGCCTGTAAAAGCATGGCCATGCCTCTGCAGTGCACACTCAGGTGCGCAGACACACTTGTACATGTGCAAACAGAATCACACCTACACACTACACACGCATGCATACACAGGGAAACTTCATGAAAACTGAGTGCCATGCGAGTACAGTCTGTTATATGCAACCCACATCGGGCCCAAAGTGATGGAAGACCTGTGTGAGAGGCAGCCTCAAACCTAGCCTGTGGTGAGGGCTGATAGACTGTCTACAGAGAGCCGCCCTGCAGTAGGGGAGCTGTGTCCAGTGATTTTAAAATCCCATGTGAACTGTCTGAGTAAAAATCACCTCACAGTGGACTGGCGGTGGGATTTCCCAAGGCCTGGACACAATAGCAAGCTTGAAATTGAAAGACCTCATGCATCTCTTAGGGGTTTGTAGAAATTATCCAAGACTCAGAAGTTATAAGGGAAAACAGAGAGTGGGTATGAGAAAAAATGGCATGGATTTGTAAAAGCCAAATGCATCACTATGTTAAAGACCTATTAAAGTTAGTTTAATAAGTGAACTGGACCAAAGACTAGTAAATGGCCTTTGATTATTGGTTTAGAAAGCATATTTCAGCAAGTCACAGAAAGCAAAGCAGGGCAAAGTCTAAAAGAAATTAGGGTCAATTCGATTAAAGAAAAGAGGCAAAAAAGTCTAGCCTGTGTATGATAGAAACTAACGAAAGGATGAAGAAAGTATTCAAAGCAATAATTACTATGCATTTTTCAGAGTTAACAATTCTAACTTATAAATAACATATAAAATCCCAAGCAGGAGAAGGGTGGCCTCGTTCTAAGAAATGTTCACAGAATGCCATGAACAAAGATTTAAACACTCCTAGAGGTAAAGAAGCATATTTAAACAGACAATACTTGTCTTCAGCTGCAATAGATGTAGAAGAGAATGAATTAATGTCGCTAAAGCACTTGGGAAAAATAGCTATATCTGACTAAAATATTATTTTAAAGGTAAGGAAAAATAAATTTATTTTCAAGCATGTAAACAGTTTTCTCCCCCAAAGAATCTCACTGAGACACTGGGGCCAGCCACAATTCACACCTTTCCCCCTTAGGAAATTGTCATCATTAGTATTGTCATGTGCTGAGAGGGGACACTATAGAGTGTGTTGAATTTTAGATGTTGTAGAGTGGGTAAATGAAATGTGCAGTTGATAACTGGAGCTGATTGTTTTTATGGAGATTTAAAAAGTCAATGACATTTAAAGATAGGAGAATTTATGTGCCTATTCATACAGGAAATTTAAAGTTAAAATTTAAGAGGCCTTGAATGATTAAATCAGGAGACCTGACTTGATAAGCAAAGTGGAAGATGGCTCAGACAATAAGGTGCTTGTCATGAGACCAGGAGGATGTGAGTTCACATTTCCAGAACCCACATTAAATCAGTTTTGTTTTGGTGTGTGTGTGTGTGTGTGTGAGAGAGAGAGAGAGAGAGAGAGAGAGAGAGAGAGAGAGGGGATGGATGGTGGATATGGGGGTGAGGTGCGGATCTGGAAAGAGCTGATGGAGGAGAAAGAGTATATCCAAACTATATTGCTTCAAAGAAATTTTAGTTACAAAAACCTTTATGTCTGAAAAAATACCAAATTCAAAGACACATTTCTGCAACCCCTGCCCTGGAAGGAGAGAGACAGGTAAATTATCTGAGCTTTTGACTGGCCCAACCAGTGAAGGTCCAGCTTCACTTTTAGTTTTGCTGGGCGAGAGGAAGAAGAAAGGAAATCCATAAAGGAAATCTCTCTCTCTCTCTCTCTCTCTCTCTCTCTCTCTCTCTCTCTCTCTCTCTCTCTCTCTCTCTCACACACACACACACACACACACACACACACTAGCTCATGTGCATACATTTACACATATGTATATGTATATGTGCATAAAATGCACACACAGGCACACCCATTCATAGGAGGAGCAAGAGAACATAAGAGAAGTTGGAGAATAATTTATTGAGAGAAAAGACCAAAAAAACTTGATATCATGTATCATGAACAAAAGAAAACAGTGTATATGTGGGAAAGAAGTCACACATAAACTTGCTAGAGTACGGTTGACCAGGATAGAGTAACATTGGAAGCCATTGCTCTGCATCTGCCCAAACAGAGACTATGGTTGGTCTAGAAAAACAGAGGGCCCTTGGTGCAATAGATCAGGAATACAGTAACTGAAGGCTGAATGTAAGTGAGCAAGTCGAGAATTGGAGCATAGATGGGAGTTTCTCCCCAAACATGGCTGTGAGGGAGACAAAAAAGGGGAGACAGCTGCTGTGATGAAATGGAGAGGGGAGGCTCGCTTGGCTCCGCTATTGTATAGCGGAGACATGATCAGGGCAAATACTAACTAAAGGAATCTAGTCAGGAGTAAGAAATAAGTGAAGAAAACACGTGAGAGTCTACAGGCTCAGGATCCAGAGCAGCTTTTAAGCTAGAGGCAACCTGTCTCCCGCTGTGACAGAGGACAAGGTAGGAGTCAGGTGGCATTAGACAAGTTGGTAGGATGTTGAAAGGAAAGCCCCTTCACCATTGTCCCCTTTCAACCGTGAAGTAAGAAACAGGGATACCCAGGTGAATAGGAAGATCAAAGGTGAGTTGTGGAACCGAAAGGAGAGAGAAGGCTGAGAAATAAGTGGGGGGAAATACTGTGCTTCAGACATCCTGAAGGTGTGTTTGGATTTGGAAGCCCCAAGTTGGAGCTGGATGTCTAACTTGTGAAGTGTGTGACGGAGCGTCTGGCTGTGTCCTCACTCATCACCAACTGAGAGGGCAGAGGGCAGAACCCACAGCAGAATCTGATCTCCTTTGAACCTTGACAAGCAAAGCAAGGGGAAAGGGCTTTCACAACTATGATAAGGAGGTTTGGGAGAGAGGACACTAATTTACATGCACAGCGTTACTGATTTAAATACTGGAATGCCTTCCCACCTGGTTTTAAAGCAGCATGTGTTCCCCATTGCTAAGTGAAGGTAATGTGTTATGTGGAGCCACTGCATGACTTCATTAATGCCCAAAGCAGTTTTAGAAACAATTAAGTCAAAATAAATTTAATCAAAAAACTCATGCCTTTTTATTCTCCTTATTTTCTTCAGATTAATCTCTCTATAAAATATAAAATATAAAAAAATAAAGAAAAGTGAATGTCACATTCACTTTTGCAGTCTCAATTAGGGTTGGGAGAGACAGGAGCCAGCAGTGAATTTGAGCGAAGATCATCTTTGCACAGGAGAGAAGAAAATGGATTATTCTTTTTTTAACTCATAAAGTAATAAAATATGCAACCACAGCCTAGTAGCCTTTTTTTCCCTCTTTGTTTAGAAAAGACATCTGTGGAGCCGGGCAGTGGTGGCACATGCCTTTAATCCCAGCACTTGGGAGGCAGAGGCAGGCAGATTGCTGTGAGTTGGAGGCCGGCTTGGTCTACAAAGTGAGTCCAGGACAGCCAAGGCTACACAGAGAAACCCTGTCCCGAAAAAAGAAAGAAAGAAAGAAAGACAGACAGACAGACAGACAGACATCTGTGTTGAGTTTCAGTACCCTTTACCTCGTCTGTACTCAATGAGACAAGTAGAGGGATCTTATGAACTCCCTGAAGCAGCAACTGGTCTGTCAATCTACTATCTTGGGTTTAACAATTTTAAACTCTCCTGCCTAAATCCTCCATTACAAAAGGGTAACATAACCTCTGGGAACACGGAGATATGCAATGGTCAAAACAGCTCCCATCTTCATAGAAACAGGCTGGTGGAAAGGAAGTACCTAGGCTGCTAGCCCTCCCTCCATCAGGACTCACAGCACTGGGTGAGGGAATCGTTCAACTCTGCTAAAAGAATACCAGTTGCAGGGCCCGCGCTGCTAGTCTAGGCTACAACAAGGGTCTGCAGATTGAAAAGTCGAAACAGCAATGGGTCATTCCTGCTAAGAGAATGCCGTTTATTGGAAGTAACAGAGCTGCTTATATAGGGGAGGAACCAGCAATGGAAAAACACCAAACAGCACTGTGGAAAGTCCCCAAGAAGAGGCAAACCAAGGGCCAAATCGAGAGACTCAAAAAACAAGGAAAATGAAGGCAAACCAATGTTTCAACTGCAGACAAAAACAAGGAAAGGTCAGTACCAGCACAGCTGCAGTTCCCCACAACCACTTACTTTCTTTTGCTTCTATTTCCTTCCGTCTTTTCATTGTTTTTTTTTAAAGAGAAGGAAACTGTCAGACAGTGCCATGTTGTTTCTGCCACAAAATATTAGTAAGGCATAAGTACAGAGCCAGAAAGCGTCGGCCTGAATGTTTAATGCACTGTCAGGTTTGATCTAGGCATTTTGCTCTAAGAGATGCCTAATCTTCTAAACAAAATTGAATTGAATGGACTTCAAAACTGTCTATAGTGGTGTACTGTCAGCCCAGTTTACCATGAAAATAGCCAACTAGAGACATGCATGCAAGTTTGTAGACACACATGTAATCCCAGGACTCAGGAGGCTGAGAAAAGATGGTCTTAAGTTCCAGGCCAGCCAGGGCTACATAGCATGATTTTATCTCACAAAACCACAACCAAAGGACATATGTGGGTGGCAAAGCATTTGCCTAGCATGTGCAAGGTGCTGGGTTCAATTGTAAGCACAGGATGAATAGATGATAGGTAGATAGATAGATAGATAGATAGATAGACAGATGATACATAAATAGATGTAAATGGTAGAAAATGGATAGATGATAGGTAGATTATTATAATGGGCAGATACATGGATGGATAGATAGATGAATGAGTGGAAAGACATACAGATGATAGATAGATGACAGATAAATGATAGATAGATAGAAAGACAGACAGATAAATAAATAGATGTCAAGTGGTCATTCACATGATATTGAAGGCATTATTAGGAATAATTATTACTGATACTCAGAGATGTGCAATGAACACAGCAATTTCTTGAAAATCATGATATTTACAAATGTTTAATGAAACTTACTTAATCTTTTTGAAAGTAATTTCAATTACATTTCAAATATTAGGATAAATATATATATAAGAAATTAAAATAATTTAGAATATACTAAAGTATAATTGATGCAGAAAGACAAATACATTTACAAAAATATCAGCAACTAGAGAAAGCATTTCTTCAAGTCATGAGTGTAGGGGATGCATGACTGATGTAGGTATTTAGGGGTTTGTGTCATCTCTGTGGGCTTAAGAATCATACTGAGAGTGTGGAGAGACTGGTGAGGTAGCAGAGTGTCTGCTGCGCAAGTGTAAGGACCTGAATTCAAAACATCTAAGGAAAGAGCCAGGCATTTGTGTGGTTGTAGTTATAGCACTGGGGAGGCAGAGACATGTGCAGGGTCCATGGGACTTGCTAGACAACCAGTTAGCCTATTTGGTGAGCTCTAGGCTCAGTGAGTGGCCTGCTTCAAACAATAAGGTGAAGAGCAATTGATGATGACATCAAACCTCCACATACACACACATACATACATACACATACTTACATGCATACACATGAACACACACACAGTCATATTGACTTATATGTTACTGTGTCTTCAAAGGCTCAAAGTCAGCATTTCTTTTGCTGTTCATACTGATCCCAAGAATGTGATGCAGTTGCTTCCATCTTGGCCAGACACAGGTGCATGAAGGAGCTGGTCCAGGTCCCAGAGGAAGGAGTTTTCATGGCAGACCTTCTCTGCCTGTCTCCCTTGTTAGACCCACCAGTTAACACTCAAGATGTGGAAACACACAATATCTGGTAGCATCTTCCTGTCTGCCCAGACTGTCTTCGCCTCTTCTTGAGTCAAAAACTATTGCAACATTACAATAAACTTTACCGTTAAGTGTTATGTATGCACCCCAGGGGACTTGTAATTTCTCCTAGACATGTATCCCACAGTCTGTTGGAGACACATTCACTTTTGGTTTGATGTTTGAGATAGAATCTTCATATCTAGCTCAGGCTTGTCTAGAAGTGACTGTGTAGGCCAGCCTAGCCTTGGACTTGCAATGTTCCTGTCTCTTCTTCCTAAATACTGGGGTTATGGTTGTACGCCATCATAGTGGACCACTTATGTCAAATTCATGACCCCCTCTCACTCATGTTTTCCCTCTTTAAATGAAATGCTCAGAGACATTTCTTAGAATCTTTCACCACCAGCACTTGACATGATTGGACCTAACTGACTGGTATTGATTTTTGGAGCTTAACACAGAAGAATTCAGCGTAACACATATGGAGACACCTTAATGAAAGTAGTTGCGGTGTTTCTGTTTTATGTCCATTTCCTGAAAAGGGCATTTCTGATTGGCTGAATCCTTCCTAAGGCTCATTATGATGACTATAGGTATATTTTTCAAGAGCATTTGTGACTCTGCCATTTTCAGAACCACTAGCTAAACTGTGTTTCTCAAATACCAAGCCAACGAGCGAACTAAAGCTGACTTTGCTTTATTATGTCTAAAATCCATCTTTCCTTTATTCCCACCGACTCTTAACCAGACTCTCCCAGGAGCCTTACATTGATAACCAAGATGGGTTTTAGGCATTAAAAATAATGAGCCATTTTCCACAAAGAGGTCATTCTGCGAGTCATCTAAGAGCAAGCAGGTATTGACAAGATGTTTTTATTTTGGTATCAAACTTTTCTCTTCATAACATTGATGTTTAGAATATATACTTTTCCCCACACAGTGGTTATAAATGATTTCCAAATTGTGGCGGGGGGGGGGGGGGGGAGGCTTGCAAAGACTTGATTTTTTTAACTCAAAGAGGGGAAAATAAGCCAAGACTACTGCATCCTGCTGCCAATAGCTGGAAATGAGACAAAAGGAGGTTGGCTGTGAGATATTAACAGAAAACTACCTTCTACCCAACAAACTTACTTACTATGCATGCATTTAACTCCATTATATGATATTATTTAGTCTTAAGGATGAAATATTAAGATATTTATGGGAGAATTTTCTGCCTCTTATCCGTAGGGAGGAAAGCTCCAGGCAGCTAATGTTCTTTCTGTCCCTTCAAGTTTACACATCACAGCCCTTATTTGTATGCATCCAAACTAAGCATCTTGCCAGGGGACACATATCCCTGTGTACCCTGCTAAAGAGGTGACACGCAAAGCCTGAAATGCTCAAGATGACAAATTGCCCAGCAGGTCTGGCCTCTTCCCCTCCTGCCCTAAGCTGCTGGCAATCTATTTCAAATGTGTGTGTGTGTCATAGGGCGAAGCATGTATCATGGGGTGCCAGCCTAACCCCAGGCGATGGAGCCAGGCTCAAGTCTCTGCAGACAAGCCAGGGAGGGAACGTGCCAGGCATCTCTAGGGATTTTAGTGGCCAAATCTCTGCACTCCGAACTTATTTCAATGGTCCTATGATGTCATGTGCATTTCAGTCAAATAATTATAAGAGTGAGGAGAAGAGAGGAGAGAGAAAAGAAGAGGAGAAGGGAGGTGTGGGGAAAAGGAAGGGAGAAGGAGAACGCTTTTCTTTAGGTGAACCTGTCGTTCATGGAGGTATCATTCGGATATATAAATTTATTTTTAAAATCTTGCTTTGGAACTTTCTTAAGTTGAAGCTACCATGACAGTTTTGTTGAATGCCCAAGCAGAATTTCCAACACACACACACACACACACACACACACACACACACACACACATGCACGCACACACACACGCACGTGCAGGAGTCACTGCTCAGAATCACATGAACGTTGTATCTACGTAAGGTAGAGATGTCAGAAGCCACACATGACAACATGAGTACCATCATACTAACTCCATGAAAACCCTGCCTGATCTCCCTGCCTCCCTTGCCCCTTTCCTATAGTGTGTGCTACAGGAACATTTGTAAATGTGCGACAGGATGTTACAACACCTCTTCAGCCTGTGAGGTTACTGCCTTCTCTGCCTCCTATCACTTGCCTAAGCTTCCACCAGCTTTTCCAGCAGGGTGCTGAGCCTGCCTGTTAATATTTACACCTGATTTTCTTTACAGAGAAGATTTAGTCATGTCACAGTGCAATTCAAAACATTGGTCCAAGTACTTCGAATAGACCTGCTGGGCTCCAGGAGAGATGTCACAACCCACCTTGGCACTGCCGTTGTCCTGTACATGGCTGAGGTTGGCCTCTCCTCTCTCCACAGCCGCTCTAGTGAAGACAGACAGCGGCACCGCAGTCTGCAGTATTGCCACCCACCCTTCCCATCTCTCCAACCAAGACTTCAGGAGCACTGACTGATTCACCTAGATGGAAAGAATGTCAGTTACAGAAAGGACGGCAAGCGTAAAATGTAAATAACCTTTTCCCAAAAAACCTATAACAAATAGTGACTTGGGAGGTTTAAAATCAAACTGGCAGATTGAGGCTATGTATGCAGCCAATCTAGATAATGCTTAAGAAAAAAATACATATTTTGCATAACAAAGGAAAAAGAACAGACCTGACCCATTTCCGTAAAACTTTAGAGAACGTTTTATTCAACAACTTATAGGATTGTTTATATCCTATAATATCTTACTCAGAGAGGAAATGCCCCTCCCCTGCTTACACCAGCAGAGGACTTTAAAAGAATAATTCCAAATTTAAAATGCAGCAATGACTAATTTATTTATATTTTGATTTTTTTTAATTTTATGCACCCAAAGGTAACTATTGCTTAGTATCTCCCTCCCTTTGACTGTTTTGTTTGTTTTGTTTTGTTTTGTTTTGTTTTGTTTTGAGACAATGTATCACAATATAGCTCAAGCTGCATTCAAGCTTGCTGGGTATCTCTGTCTCTGCTTCCTGAATTTCGAGTTGCCAGCACTGTGGCATGTGGGCTGTATATCCAAATTTGGAGAGTAGGAAGGCCATTTACTGCCTACAGTTTCCTATCCATTTTAAGTAGCAAGCAGATAAGTCAATTTTGTACAGAAATTAAACCAATGTCACAAAAATGTCACACATAGGAAGCCTGTGTGTTAAATATTGTGACTTTTAAAATTTCCTGGATCCAAAACTAAGATAATCTTTGGCAAGTTCACTTCTCTAAGTTTCCATTTCTTCCTTTATAAACAGTCAGCAAAGTGCTTCCCCCTCCTTTCCCTGAGGCCAATGCTAGAATTCAGTGGTTTTCTGTGAGCGTCCTGGCGATCTCTGAGCATTTTCCCAGGGGCTGTCTGCCCAAGGGTGTGTGTTGGAACAAATAAAGCAGGAGGATAGCCTTCCTTCTTTTGTGTTGTCTGTCACCACCCGTCCAAGTGTCAACGGCTCCTTGCGGGGTGCCGACTGGGTCTGTACACCTGCCTGGTGTACACCTGCCTGCCAAAGAGCAGACTCGGACCAAGTTTGACTAGAGAATTGTGGCATCCTGGTTTCATGGCATGACTGTAGATAAGGCAAGGTGCATCCGGATGAGAGTAGAAGTAGACTCTCCAAACCAAAGAACCTCAGTTACCTCACCTCCACAATTCCCGTTACTCTTAAAGGCAATAACGTTCCTGGCAACATTAATACTAGTTTACTCAGTGTGGTTGGCCTTTGGAGGGTGCTATTAGCTATACGAATCTGAAAGCTTTAACTTAAAAAGAAACGCATGAAGAAACATTGGGAAGAAATTTTAAGGTAGAATGGATGGACAGATGACCTCTTAATTCAGAGTATGGTGACGTTACTACTCAGTGGAGTCACCACCCAGTAGAGTCTGCCTGAGAGGAAGATGGGTTTGTTTAATGGCTGAGGCTACATACTCAGATGCCAGAAGTTTTGGTGACCAAAAGGGCACATAATTTCTCCCACCTATATCATTTTCTTGGCAAAGACCATTTCTGAATAAAGTTCTTCAGTAAAATTCACCTACCATGACGCTGTCCAGAAATATCAAATACCACCTACTTTAAGGAGAGGCAACCCACATGAACACTTTCTATGTGTTATGTTTATTTGCAAGAATCAGGTTAGGGAGCAGCACAAAAATGGGTGAAATGACTATGTATGAGGCCCCAGCTGTGTCTGTCAAAACAGGTAAAACTAGAAAGTCCCTGCCCTTTCTATTTTCCACTGGTCTTCTGGTGCCCAGCTGCACCTGCGTGTTGTGTGCATGGTCCCTCCTGCATCTCCTGTGTGGTGCGACCTGTGCTGCATCTTTGCAAAACTAGCACCTCGCACTGGACACCAGAGAACAATTTTCTCCGGGACATAGAACTCATTGCCGTGGGCATTCTAATCAGATACTCTCTCCTCCCTCCTGGTGTCACTCTCTGTGTCTCTTTTCTTAGATAAGGTCCTATTTAATCCACATTGGGAGTGCGGTCAGTCATGAGGCTGGTGCTTTCTCTGCAGCCTTCCTAGCATCCACTGTGAGGTCCTATCTGATGCCTCTCTATGGCATTACAGACACAGATATAGCCCTGTCTCCCGTGTAGTCAACACTAAATGGCATTTGTCTTTCTGCTGTTTTCTGTGTGTCAAAGTGTGTCAGACTCAGCTATACCCCAAATATACTAGACAATTAACAGTTTTTGTATTAAACTTCAGTAGTCATCTCAGTTTGTAGAGGAGAGTTTTTCCTTTCCTTTTCTTTCCTTTTCTTTCCTTTTTTTTTTTAATTACAATGTTCATTGCAGCACCCGAAAGCAATTACTCAAACCACCCAACTAATCTGTCTTTCCCTATTTTTTTTGTCCAGTCCATGAAACCTGAGCTTACCTACAAGGCTGAGGCCCAAACCTTTGATGTGGTTCAATGTAAAGGAAAAAATAAGTGTAATGACGATTATTTTAAGACAAAAAACAAAATTCCCAGCCTGCTGGCCATAAAAACTGTGTTGACATCTCAAGGGGGTAAAACAAAGCCCA
This sequence comes from Acomys minous, assembly GCF_964271855.1. Classification (NCBI taxonomy): domain Eukaryota; kingdom Metazoa; phylum Chordata; class Mammalia; order Rodentia; family Muridae; genus Acomys; species Acomys minous. Next base: position 67,877,494 of record NC_140486.1, read on the forward strand.
CCTCTGACCTCCATCAGTTTTTTTCACAAGCTAATACAATGACAATTAAGAGGAAGAAATAAAAGGCAACCAAGTGCCCTTGCTTTCTCACAAATGAAAAGCTGAGCAGGAATAGAAATGACTACCGTGAATGAGCACACTTTCACTTCAGAAGCTTTCATTCCTGGCTTTACATCATTAGATTAACTCATAACGTGCCCCACTCCCTGTTGTGTTATAAAGCTAACCCTACCTAATAGTAAAACTTAATTAGGTATTGATTCCAATAATTCATCTCTCAAAAGTAAACCAGCCCAGGTAAAAATAACTTTAATTAGTTGCTAATGTGTGCTAATTAGTTGCTACTAGATTTTTGGGGTACAGTTAACACTAACATTAAATAGTAATGTTTTTGACACCTTAGATGAGTATTTGAATACTCTTGACTCAAATGTGACCTCAGTTCACGGTTTGTAAGTTCTAAAGGGTTGACGCCCTGAAAAAAGCTAGCTCTGAGTGGCAACCTAGCCATGGGCTTCTGTGTGTGCGTGTGTATGCCCAGTGTGTAGGACAGAGGTCAGCGTTAGGTGTCTTATTCAGTGACTCGTCACCTTACTGTTTTAGACAATGTGTCTCACTGATCCCAGAGCATTCATTCATCCAGATTGACTGGCCAGCCAATCTCCCTGCTTCTGTCTTTCCAACCCTGGAATTACAGAAGTAAGCTGCTGCCTGTTGACTTTTTATGTGGGTAGTGCTGACCCAAACTCAGCATCTCATGATGTGGAGAACGCACTTTATGATTGATCTATCTCCCCAGACCTTAAAAAAAAAAAATGAAAAAAACCTGTTAACCTACGTAGACAGCCCTTTCATTTCACTCCTGCTAAAAACACGCTTTAGTCTTTCATGATCAAAAGACATGTTTAGAAGCATGCTGAGCAAATTACAGACATAATTGAGCAAAAGTTCATGGTGGGATGGGGACTTAAGTGCACCCTCTTCTGGAAATTCAGTGCCACACCTTCTCCTAGAGGGTATGTGCACAATGACCTACAACCTCCCAGTAGGCCTCCCCTTGTGAAAGTTTCGACCTCCTTTCAACAGTGGCAAGCCTTTCACACATATATCAAAACCCACCAAATCCTTTCTTGGTTTGCGTGTTAGGGAACTGGCTTGGATGGACAGAATATGACGGCATTAGTCATGTAAGCCAGGCATGCATACCTATCTGGAGCCTCCACTAAATATGGTGGCCTCAGAACAGCCCAGTTTCTTATATTATGTTCTCCTTCTCCCAGAGAAATCTTTCAAAGATTAAGGGAGAAGAACTTACTTAGTCCTTGAGGTTTCAGCCTAGATATCATCACAGAGTAATTTCTGCTGAAGTCTATTGTTTACCATGGCACGATCCTGGATAGACTAAAGAGAGAGTTCAACTCCACTCCTTTACGTGTAGCCATTTTTATTGTGGCAAAAGAAGGTATAAATGTATTGCTGCAGGCTGTCTTTATTTTATAAAAATAATTCATTATTGTTTCTTTTATATAATGAACATGCCAAAGACATTTACACTACTGTGTTCCCTAAGGATGATTATACATGAGTCGTTTAGTAGAAACATGTTTACTTCAGAGAGAAAGGTACAAGCGCCATCTCTGCTTTAGTCGGCAGCTGAAGCTCGGTTTTATTAAAACCCGTGTTCCCATTTTGCAGTGTTATTTAAGACCTGGCAGTTGCGGGCTATTTGCTTTTGCCAATCTGACTTCAACATCTAAAGGTCTTCCAAAAATCTCCTGTGCCAAGAAATGACTAGCTCAGAATGAGATTCTGAATAACAAAGGGTTAGTCGAGGATTTACCTCACCCCAGCCAGAGCTGGGGGAATCTGAAAGGGACTGTATCTTGTCACATTAATTATGTGCCTGTCAAATGGATCTAAGTGGGAAGAGACTCTACACATGAGGATCTCCAAGACAACCCGAAACAAATGTTCCTCATGCAAAATTTTGCCATTTCCTGGCAGAAGAGTCAGCCCAGGCAAAAATCTTCATGTATCTCATTCTTTCTCCACACTATGACGGATGGCAGCCCCCGCGGCTGGAGAGTGCAGATGGAGCGTCAACTCTGCCAAGGCAGATGGTCAGCCTCAGAGGCCCAGATCTATCTGTATCGATATGTTCCTGAAGAGCCAGTTTTTGTATCTCAGTACACACTGTCTGGAACTCCCAGCATTCACGGTGCCCATAATGGCTCTCTTTTCCGAAGCATCCTAGCAACGTATCAACTAACCAAATAAGCAGGCAGCGGAACAAGTGGCACTTATCCAAAGCTGCAGGAGGGCAGCGAGGATCTGCTACCAGGCAGAGCCTCATACTCAGTGTCTGCTGAAGCCAGGGCCATCCCAACAGCAACATGAATCCAGCCATAAATTCTAAAACAAAGCCTTTGGCCTTTTTGTACTATTCACCAAACAGAAGCTATGCGACTGCTGAATTTACCTAAATGCTTTTGGACCAACTGTATTTAAATTGGCCCAGTTAAGTTTCTCCGTTCCTACAATGGAGGATAAAAGATTCTTATAGCCTTGTGATAACAGTTTCTGTTGACATTATATGAAGAGACATTTGACTCTTGGAAAAGGTAACGGCAGGTCTAAGGTCCAATCATTTCCTTGTGACATAGGTTGGAGACCCACTTCCTCTGAGCAGACCTCCCTTTTCTTCTGCACCATAGCCCATTACACCTGTCACTTGCTCCAAATGAGACTTATGGTGGTGGCTTGCATCGATGAGCACGCTTATCTGGAGTACCTACTTCACAGTGTCAAGACCCCTGAGAGGCTCAAGCAGGAGGACGGCTCAGTTTGTGGCTAGCCTAGCCTACATTGTGAGTCGGAGGCTATCTTGGGCTACAGAGTGAGACCCTGACTGAAAAGTAAACAAAGGTAGACTCAGAAGGAAACTATCTGGAGAATGCAAATACACACAGTGTAAAATATATGCTTGTATGTGCAACATACTACCATGTACAAAGAATGCATAAAGTGAAAAATGCTTTAAACTGAAAAATTAAAAGACAAAAAAATTTTGCTGAAAAAATTTAAAAATAAAGCCTGGATCTTAAAGTAGCTCCTAACTCGTATCTGATTATTTTTATTTGTATTTCTTGTTATTAAGTGAAGGTGAATGTGGGCTACAGCACACACGTGGAAGTCGGAGGATGACTTTATGGAGTTGGTTCTCTCTGTCCATCTTTACATAGATGTGGGAGATGAAAATTAAGTCAGCACACTTGTAGAGTGAGGACTCTTTGTCACTGAGCTATCTTGCTGGCCCTTTGTAGCTGGCCTCAGACTCTCTATCCTCCCTGCTCTGCCTCTCAAGCGCTGGGCTGATTGGCATGCACTACCATACCCAGCAGAGTTTGGGACGTTAGGCAGTTAAAAAGATTTCAACAAACCAACTTGTATTTAGAAGGTAGGACATGAAAGGAGCAAGTGAATTAACTAAACTAGGAAGTTTCTTTCTCTGAGGAGCATGAAGAAAGCAAGGAAGACATAATGCAGAAACTATCAGAGACCAAACTTAATAATATTTGTAATCAATGAAGCCATCAGCTTTGATTGTGTTTAACAGTCGTCTGTTACTAGGCAGCGCACGCCATGAATTCCTATGCTGACACGCTGTCCTCCACAGCCCAAGCACAGCAGTGAGAGCATCATAAACTTTGCTATGAGATGCACCCAGGACTTACCCCTTACAATGATCCAAGGGAGCAGGTATACAAGTTATGCCCATTCCTGGAGGGACAAATTTTAACCTAGAGAAATCAGCTGATATGCCCAACACCTATAGATGAGTACGGAGTAGGGCTACAGGGACAAGCTCTTCACTGCTCTAAAGGATGCTTTTCATCACCACAAGCAATAGACTCAAGCAAGGGGGAGATCGCTGGCTCATATCTCAACCCCTCCATCCAGTAACGTGAACGTTGTGCATGCTACAAGAAGATTGAGAGCTCATTTTCAACACTGGAGAAATATGGCAGTCTACCCAATGTGTTACTGGGAAAAGTTAATTAACTTTTATATGTAAGTGTCAATAGAGCACCTGCCCAATTCATTGTAGGGACTCAATAGACACTAAAGCTCTTCCCGCACTCCGGAACCTAAAGATCTTTTATGAAATTGTAGCCCTGAAGCCTTGTGCTTAGCTGTGTGTGTGACAGTAAAAGAAGCAGCTGGTTCCTCCGAAGAACAGCACGTTGCTAATGAATGCACAGAGATTTTAAAGAAAGAAATCAGGATTCACACAGCCAACTCCCAGAGCTGATTTTATATGGGTTGAGAGTATTCTAGCCCTTACCTCTTCAGACCATCTCACCCCAACTTTGTTTCTCTCTCTCTCTCTCTCTTATTGACGAGTGGCGTTAGCATTATGGTGGTTTGGCTAAGTGAACACTATCTGTGACTCGGGTTTGTTTTTATCCTGAGAACAGTTACGGTATCGGTCAGCCTCGTGATACTGTAAGGATAAAATGCATGGATCTCTATAATAAACTGACAGCAATGACAGGCACACTGTCACTGATTCAAACCATTAACTGCTACTCTTACCATGACTGGAACAAAAGCCCTTTGCTGAGGAATGAAGCAAAGACATTGTGGTTTTGTTTTATTGTCTGTGACACAAGGTCTCATGTATCCTAGATTATTCTTTCAAACTTCTTATGTAGCCAACAATGAAGTTGAACTTCTAATTTTTCCTGCCTCGGTTCCCAAGTTCTAGAGTTACAACCCCACTGGCCAGGTTGTACATGGCTGAGGAGGAACCCCAGGGCTTTGTGTAAGCGAGGCAAGAGTCTCCAGCTGTGGCTCTTTTCTTTTTATTCTTCTTTTCAGTTGAAAAATCAGAGTGAGGAAAAAAGTGATGGTTAGACAGTAAATGAATGGTTTCCTGGATGCACACACTATGTCTGTGTATAAGTATCTCACACACGAGAGTGAGAGAGAGAGAGAGAGAGAGAGAGAGAGAGAGAGAGAGAGAGAGAGAACATGTAAGAACACACATTGTGTCTTCTTCCATAGTGCTGCAGCCTTGAGAGGAGGGCGTGGTGAGGATGGAAGTCAGTTATTCAATCCCAGCTTCTGTGTTCCCTCTGGGAAGAGACTGATGAAACCCTGAGCTTAGCAAGCATTCACACACTGACACTCAACAATAATTTCGAAATTACTTTAAAATATTGGCAAAAGTGTTTTTACCTCTGATTGTCCAAATACATATCCTGAGGACGAGTTTTCTCATGAATACAGAAGTGCAATGGTTAAGACAATAGTGGTGGCCCGGGTTTTGCACTTGGTTCTTATAAATCAGCTAGCTCTTTAACCTAATCAAAGTGGCCACGAGGCAAGGCATTTGACGTAAGTAAATATCAGACCCTCTTGCTCCCTCAAATCCTTGTTAGATAAATGGAATTAAAACCCCACTTTCTTTGACTTTTTCTAATCTCAGAAGTACATATGGACAACAGGTTTTACAAAAATATTGCGAGTTTTCCATTATAGTCTTGATGAAAAATAATTACCACTCTAAGCTCACAGGAATTAGCATTTTATTATCTGGGGATTATTAACTCCTACACACACACACACACACACACACACACACACACACACACACACCTTTTCTTAAATAAGTAGTGTGCACACAGTAATTTTCCTTGTCAGGAGTCTATGCCTTCCTCATAGTGCATTTTGCCAAAGGAGCATCTGACATAAACGCACATTCCCAGGTATCCTAGCAACAGGATGTGATTAATAATACCTCTCAGAACAGGGCAGATAAAATGCCTTAGAGTAAATGCAAACTTGGACCTGGCTACATTGGTAGTGCAGTGAGGGACAGTTGATAAGATTTCATGACAGGCTTTATTATATGCAGATGGAAGCAGGTGGGAGAGAGCACATTTGAGAGGGAGAGTACATCTGAGCATGAAATTACAGTATATACAACAACACTGTCCCATATATGCATATATATGTAGTGAACATGTGTGTTCTTGTGTGTGCTTATGTGTAGACCACAACACTCACACAATTTCCTCTTCCTTCAGAGTGATGACAATCACTGAGTTAGAACACTTGTTGCCCCTATTCATTATTGATGACACACTCTAAAAGTGCCAGGTCTGTGCCTATAGCTCTAACAGATCAGAAACAATCAACTGTGATTAAGAGACTTCTGTACCATAGCCCTGAAATATCTACTGTAAATTGAAGTGTATTTAATGTTTCTCTGCGGAACAAGACAAACACAAAAGCTTTGGATGACATCAAGGATCGGTGTACATAAATAGTCATAAGATTTGGAATTTTTGTGTTCAATTAAGTACATTTTCTCATATAAGAGAAAAGCTTTATCCTGCAAATTCAATTTTTATGAGCTGGTGATCCATTTTTATTCCTCACAGGTGGAAAACTGCACTTCGGTTTACACAGAAATAAGATGCAAAGCATAGTTTGCTGCATTTAAACCAGAGCATGGTAAAATAAAGCTTAACTAGGACAGAATGCCTGCTCATTATCCTGAAAGCCTCTCTGTTATTTTATCACCCACTTTTCTAATATAGTAGTTTTCTGGGTTGTCAGTTGTAATATAAATACCTGCTAAGAGCTATATTCTGATCGTACATTCACTAAATCTGAGCAGTGCTAAAACTGGTTCCGTGTTTTCCAGTGCTTTGGGATGGGTGGGAGTGTGATGAGGTTTTACAGATGCCAGGGCCATCTCAAGCACTGGGCTTCAAGGCATAGAAGGAAGGAGGCCTCAGGAGGTGAAGATAAAACTCGCTGCATCTGAGCCTCAGGCAAGCACCAGAGTTAAAGCTTGTGGTGTAAATAAAGAGCCAGGGGAGCGTGAAAAAGGACCCCAAGGGGAGGGGCTCTCATGACTCTTACATGCAAGGGGAGGGACTCATATGACTCTTACATGCAACGAGAGGGGCTCACATGACTCTTACATGCAAGGGGAGGGGCTCACATGACTCTTACATGCAAGGGGAGGGACTCACATGACTCTTACATGCAAGGGGAGGGGCTCACATGACTCTTACATGCAAGGAGAGAGACTCACATGACTCTTACATGCACTAAGGGACAGAAGGGACCGTGAAAGGCAGGAGTCATGAGGTAGGGCATTCCAGGAAACAGATGGACACAGTATGGAAACACTCAAGGGAGGCTTAACCTCACACCAGATGGGTATGATGAATGGCACTGGATGGATAGGGGAAGGAAGCAACTGTTGGAAAAACCATCCGGCCACAAATTCCATATTAGAGGACAGGGATTTTAATCCTTGGCAGAAAGGAAGAAGACCAGAAAGGCAAAGAAGTCAGTTAGGAAACTTTTTATATACACGAGGTTATCTCAGGAAACAGGTCAAGTTCATGACCACAGTGATGGCAATGAAAAAGGAGAGTAGTGAAAGGCCTTAAAGAGAAAGAGTGTTGAGGCTGGGGCAAGGTTTGTGCTGCAGAGACTTGGGTTTGTGTTCAGATGTCTGACTAGGCAACCTCACCAACGCAGTGGCTTTGGAGGATAGGATAATCCAGTGGGTTGTCTCTGTGCTAATAGGCAAGCCTAGTGTCCCTTGGCCAATAGAACTTGTCTTATATACTTTATCTTTGTAATCTGAAGTTTAGTGTGTATACAACTAGAAGTGGAAATCTAACTTGTTTTCTGTGGTATGTCTCCTAGCAGCCAGGGGACTGCCTGAATCTGGTATCCCTGATGGTATATTACATCACATGATGAACTGGCATGGGATTTCAACACATCCATAACAATTTTCCCGCTCAAAACAATAGTACATTTTTACTATTGTACATAGTATCTGTGGGGAGGTTCTTCTGAATGGCTGGTCCTGTGTATGAATTCCTTTTCTTTTGCTGTGATATAAAGCAATTTGAGGGAGAAATGCTTATTTTGGCTGACTGTTCCAGAGAAGACGTAGTGCGTTATGGTGCAGAAGGCGTGGCAGGGAGACTAGCCAATCACATTTCAGAGGGAGAGAACAGGAAGTGGAGCTAAACAATAAAGCTGCAACACCCAACTTCACCCCCATCCCTCCCACTGATGGTCTTTCCTCCAGCAAAGTCTGGCTGGAGGCTAAAAGTTCAATAGCCTCCCCAGACAGCACCATCCACTGGGGAAGTATTCAAATATAGAAGCTCTTAAGGGACGTTACCCATTCAAAAATCTAACACCATAGGCCCAGGACTTGCATGAACTTGTATCTAAGATAACTGCCAGAGCCCTAGACATCTAAGTTCCTGCCTAGGTCTAGTGATCGGGTTGTTCGTGCCCCTGAGTTGCTGATGGCTGCTGATGTGAGCTTTTGATCCTCATTGGATATTGACAGGAACCTCAGTTCAATTCCACAGGCACCTTTCTGTGACCTGTGTCGTTATCCTCATATGTATTATCTGGCTTCCCCAGACAAAGAGTTTCAAGAGAAAAAAAGATGAGAACTGTGTCTTCTATGACCGTGGAGGCCACACTCCACCATTTCTGCAAAGTCCTGTTTTCACCTTCAGTGGTGAGAGAAACATAGGAGAGACCGGAGTGTTGAGAGGATGGAAGATATAGGCCACTGAGACTACCATGATTGCCTTAAACACATTCTCTTTCATCTTGGGATTTATTAAAATTCATTTTAATAGAAGTTGAAGGCTCTCCAAAACCTTGCTATTGTACAAACACTTTGCCAAGTCAAGCTCTGCATGCATTGTTTTTAAAGTGTGTGAAAATGTCTGATGCACTTAGCAATTCTAAGTGCATAACAAAATGCTAAGGGCGGGGCATCCTGTAGAAAGTTTGCAAAAGGAAGCACATGCCTCACTTGGTAACAAATGATGCCTTTAAACGGACTGTTCGTGCTATTTATCTGTTTGAATCACTGAAATAAATGGCAACCAAGAAGTCTTCTGGAAATAACCCAAATGAAAATGATTAATCAAGGTGCCAATTAAAGGAATTCTCCAGTTCAGGCAGCTATTGGAGGGGAGACTTGCATTTTAGCATTTTTAAAGACAGTAGGCCCTCGAAGAAGTAGGTGGATAAAGTTTACACATAGCATTGATGTGCTGCACAACTTCTCGATAATGTTCCAGCCATGAAATGTTGCTGTGTGACAAGAAAGTGACAGCAGGAGGGATGGCTTTCATTTACCCATGCCAAGGCAGGGCTTTCACCTCCACACTGGTGTCCTTTCATGCCGTTATCCCGGGGCAAAGCTCCTTGCCTGAGCCAGGATGCTTGTAGGAGTGTCCCATAGATTAGCGTTAGCATTGACTTGTGTCAGCTAGAGCTATTGCCCCATCAAACTCATTTATGTGCGGCAGAGTTTCGTGAGTGACAAAGGTCACCCTTAGCCTCATCTTCCTCACTGCCTCCCTTACTCTTCTGGCCCCTTTCCATTAGAATTATTGTCGTCCACAAAGATACTACGTGAATGTGGGTGAGCTTGACAGCTTCGGATGCTGTTGGAACCCCATCCCAAATCTCCCAGAACTTTATTGTTTGTTCTCAGCTCAGCTCGCCCTTGATTTACCAAGGGTCTCTGCTGCTTCTGCTTTCTCATGCCCACACACACACACAATAGATCTGTGGTGCTGTGAATCCTTAGTTATTGACTTTATAGCCTATTTCTCTCTGTATCATCTGCCTTTGCATTCTGTTTAACCCTTTGCTTCTGCCATCTGCCATCTGAGAATGTCCTGCACCTGGAATCTGAACTTTGATCTCTGCTAAGCCTTCTATTCCCCTAACACTTTAAACTCTCATAACACACAGAATTCCCCCATTTCGGTACCCTATCACCCCTCCTAAGAGCATCACCACATGCCCCAAGTCATCTGAGTGATCTTGACCTTGCCACCTGCCTTGCAACTCACCTTCTGTGAATCCTTGGGCTCTGCTTTGACAACCTATCACCTCTGGCAGCCACTGCTTTCCATCCTTGCTTATCATAACCTAGTTAACTCTCTCATTACCTACTAGACAGCCTCTTCCTATACACTGGTATTGGAGGTTATGTCCCTAAAGCAATCTCTAAACTGGATGAATTATATGTGTATACTTAGCCTACTCCATCCCTGTTTGGTCTATCCTTGTATCAGCAGTCCTAAATCCTATGTATATCTAAGTACCAAACCAAGCACCACTGTCTCCATGGCTTCACAGGCACTCTCTCCCTTCTTAGTACAATTATTTGATTCTCTTGCATCTTCAAAATCCTGTACCTCTCAATGTATATTTCATCTCATGTTAACTGGCTTATCCTTTCTGTCTTTCAAGCATGTTGTTAGGGTGTATGGTTGTTCTTACTTTCTTCAGCTTTCCTCCCTAGTGCTTTATATAGAAATTAATATTTTTATGCTTATTGTTGGAAAAAAATATTTCATCAGTAGTCTTCCTCAATGATAGACCCTATGTGCTACAATATCTACCTACCAGGCAGGATGTAACCACTGGTGCTATGGTGGCATTACTGTTATAGCCTAGCTGACCATATTCTGATTAGATTTCAGGCCTGATATATAAGTGAGAACTTACGCTTGGTCCTCTAAACCTAGCACTCTAAATCTCATAAATGTCACAGGCCCTAAGTAGAACCTACTATTGCAGTTTCTAAATGGTCATATTATCAAAAATGGCCTTCTTGCTAAGAGAACATTTAAAGCCCAATGCAATAGTTCTTACATACTTACCATTTTATTTTTATAAAGTAATTTGAAAGCAAGTTTTATCCTTGTCAACTCTGAGCACTCATACCTAAATCATGCAGGGCATGACTGAGAGATAGCTGCTCTGCTCTGATGTTACCATAAACTGAATTTTCATCTCAGGTATATTATTTTATTCTCATGACCTTACACTGTAACTTCTTTTCTTATTTCAGGGAGAATAGAGAAAAAAAGAGAACAAAAAGGAGTATCAGGTAAGACATCACTTAATTTGCTTCATTTTCTGCTTTTATTACCAACTTTTAAAATGTAGCTATAACTTAGCATTCAAATTTTCACATAAAATTTATCATTTATAATCCTTGACTTTATCAATATTAAATTAATTTAAAATAATACATTTAGATTTTATTTTAGCTTTCACATCAATCAATTATATCCCTGTCTTTTCATTTCAATAAAAATGATATGGCATGTTTAATTTTTCATGATTACCTATCAAAAAGGCAAGTCTTGTAATCAGCAACACAAAAATAAAGATATATTCATAATTGTCAACCAACTTATTTTTCCCAACTGTCTATGAATTTCAGTTGCTTTTCTCAAAACCATTTGCCTAAGTGATGTTTTTCAGATTGTATTAACTATTTAAGTAAGAAGACTGTATCTGAGGGATAAATTGTTTTCAATGGTTACAGAATATAATCTCTTCATGTTCCTAGAGGTAGCTATTACTTAGGTCAATGCAATTGCATAAATTATGGAGTAGATATTCGCTAAGAATACAAAATAAGCGTTTACATTTCCATATTTTCTCTACTTGGCTTTTGATTGAAAAATCATTGGGGAAGATAAATTTCACTCACTGAGAAAGCATTAATGTTAAGACATTGGAGCCCATTAGGACAAGACCCGCCAACAATCATGGGGGATGTTGACTTCACTCTACCCCTTCACAAATTTCAACAGCCATATTCCTTATCCTTGTAGTACTTGTGAGTTGCCAATGTAAAGACTTAGTACTTTCAGCACACTTCCTCTCGCTGTGTGCATGGAGTCAGGGCGTGTTTGCAGGTGTGACGTGCCTAGTATAGTCAACAGAAGGTAGAGTCTGTATCGTCATCTGAAAGTAAATAGTTAAACAATTCCCTGTCACTTCTCCTACCCGGAATTACACTTTCAACTTTCATTTTAAAATGTACTCACATTTTCTTTGTTCTGCCTCTTGAAGCCCAATAATGAATACAAAACTTATATAAATATATAGATATACACATGCATATATGTATACACACCTAAACATACATATATATATACATACATACATACATACATACATATATACATACATACATATATACATACATACATACATACATACAAAAGTATACAACAACTAAGGGTGTGCCTGACTTTTCAGAGCTATGGCTGCCTTTGTTCTTGCCCTAGAGGGAAGTTTGTGTGTACCTGCTTCTAATATTATATGGAAGTGGTGCTGTAGAAACTGGCTTCTTTATGAAGGAAACTGCACAGGGGAAGGAAGCTAATCAGTCAAAGTAATGCCTCAGATGCCTTGCTCAGTTCCTTCTGTAACCACAGATTTAAGAGTTCCATGTGATCGAGGTCACACACAAACTTAAAGCCAGAGGCCGGGTAAAACTCAGATTTCAGTCCTGTCCTTTCTGGTACCATCATCCTGACCTTTTCTCACAAAGTGTTCACCTTTTTAAAAAAATAATTAACTTTATATCCTGACCACAGTTTCCCCTCCTTCCTTTCCTCCCTGCCTTCTTCCCCAACCTGTTCCCCAATCCACTCCTCCTCCCTTTCTCTTCAGAAAAGAGAAGCCTCCCATGGGTATCAACCAGCCTTGGCATACCAAGTTGCCATAGGACTGGGCACATCTTCTCCTATCAAGGTTGGACAAGGCAGCCTAAATTAGGAAAAAGAATGCAAAGGCAGGCAACATAGTCAGGGACAGCCCCTGCTCCCACTGTTAGAATTCTCACATGAAGACCAAGCTGCACAACCGTTACAAGTGTGCAGAGGGAATAGCTCAGTCCCATGCAAGCTCCCTGGTTGGCGATTTAGTCTCTTTTAGCCCCTGTGAGCCCAGGTGATTCCGTAGGTTTTCTTGTGGTGTCATTGACCTCCCTGGCTCCGACAATTCTTTCTCCTCCTCGTCTGCCAGATTCCCCAAGCTCCACCAAATGTTTGCTGTGGGTCTCAGCATCAGTTTCCATCAGTTGCTGGTTGAAGCCTCTCTGATGGCAGTTACGCTAGGCTCCTGTCTGCAGGTTTAGCAGGATATCATTAACAGTGTCAGCAGTGGACTCATTCTTTTTTTTTTTAAGATTTATTTATTATTTATACAGTAGTCATAGCAGAAGAGGGCCCAGATTGCATTATAGATGGTTATGAACCACCATGTGGTTGCTGGGAATTGAACTCAGGACCTTTGGAAGAACAGACAGTGTTTTTAACCTCTGAGCCATCTCTTCAGCCCCATGTAGACTCATTCTTAACAGAACTTTCTCAATAAGTAGAAGTCATTGTAAAAGTGAACGCAACTTTGTCAGGGGACAGGAATCAGTAAGAAACCCCTCCTACTAACGAAGTGAACTGACCTCATGTGATAATAGCATGTCAATAGGATGAAATGAAATCAAGACTAACTAATGGACAGAGCCAAGCTTGCTGGTGGGAAAAATTGGGAACAATGTCATTGAAACATATATCATGCTCCTTGAAAGTTCTCTGTCTTTAGAGCGAGTTTAAGTTTATTGGAGATAGCTTTGGACATAGATTGTAGGCACAGAGTTTAACACAAAGACTGAAGCTCAGGACACACTCAAGTGTGAGTACCATGGACTATGTATTTGTGAAGATAGTGCAAACTTTTCAAGACCAACACAGACATTTTGTCAGTTTTATCATTAGATAAATATAAGTGTGTGACACCAGCACTGATGTGCGTATCTTTATATTCTAAGGGAACCCTGAATGTCGGTGACTGCTGCTTCTGGCCTTCCCAGATGACCATGTACGGCCCACTGTTTTAAGAATCTGTGCTCTGATTTTCATATCAGGCTGTAAGCTCCTTGTTTACTGTTGGGTCTGTCTCTCCACTGAAGAAGAACAGACTTTGGCCCTGATCACATTCAATCTACTCCCACCCTATTTCACCAATGGGAAGGAAAACCAAAGAATGTTTAAAAAAAAAAAAAAAAGAAGCCACATGTGGCTATGCAAAAATAGTACCCATTAGACAGGAATATACCAAGAACCTCATTTGTTGTTATTGTTTGCTTAAATCTTTGTTTAGTTTTGGCCTGGGTAAATGGTTCAGTGGTGAAGAACACTTAAAAGACATGATGCTTAGTGCTCAGCATCCTCAGGAAACCCAATATCCTCTTCTGACCCCACAGGCATATACAATTACATGTACATACACACACATACACACACAGAGAGAGAGAGAGAGAGAGAGAGAGAGAGAGAGAGAGAGAGAGAGAGAGAGAGAGAAACATACACATAAGTAAAAATGGAATAAATTTAATTTTTTCATTAAATTTTTCAAAGAAGAAATTTTTGATCAGAACTAAAGAATAACTTTCTAATAAGGAAGTTATTTTCTAGGACCAGATATGATGACTTGCTGGTCCTATGAAGCTTATGAAGCCATGCAAAGCCTGGGCATCCAGGTAAAAGCTACAGGTGAGTAATCCAGGCAGTTGGTTAGTTCATTCTGAAGGTGGTCTCCATTTTTTTGGCTATGGCTGTGCAGTATTACTTAATTGAAATGACCTGTTTTGTACATGTCGTCAATGAACAAAACTCTTACATGGCTTATGTCCCATTATTTAACAGAGTGAACTGTGTCTTAAAGCTTTTGGCTAACTTAACCTGAAAAAAATTTCTCCTAGCCCATATGAGACAAAAGTTCAACTTCACAGCCTATGAAGGTGGCTAAGTGGGTAAGAATGTTTTGTCTTCCGTCATGAGGACCTGGTATAGAAGCTCCGAGTCAGGCATGGCCACATGTGCCTATAACCCTGGTGTGTCAGGAAGTGGCAGTTGAACAGGTAGCTCACTGGAACTTGCTGGCCAGCAACCCTAGATAAAATAGACAGCTTCCAGTTCAGTGAGAGACCTTGTCTTAAGAGAATAAGATGAATGGTTGAGGAAGATACCTGATAGCTTTCTCTGGCCTCTACATGTATGTGCACAGGTGGAGGAATCCATAAGCTTACATCCATGCACCATGCATGCACACACATACACACACACACACACACACACACACACACATACACGCATATACACACATACACACACATACACACACACATACACACACACATACATACATGCATACACACACATACACACACACATACACACATACACACACACACACACACACACACACACACACACACACACACTGCAAGGTTTGGTACACTGAGCTGATAGTTCAATGGGTAAAGGCATTTGCCACTGAGCTCAATGGCCTGAGTTCAATCCCTAAGAACCAAAGATAGAAAGACATCATTAGCTCCTGAAAATTGTCCACTTATCTCCTCCATGTACTGTAGCATGGGTGCGCATGCATACATGAACAAATAAACAAATATAAATTAAGATTTAATGTGAGATCATGAGATCTACTTAGCTTGTCTGCGTTCTGATTGTAACTCGGGCTGTGGTTTCGTTCGGGATACTATTTTGCTAGTAATAATTCCACAAGAATAGGATAAATTGCTATCATTCTGGCAGTTTTTGAAAAACAACTCAAAGCATACATGTCCTCCCTTGACAGGAGCCTTGAAAGCACAGGATCTATTCATACTACATGTACACAAAAGGTACAGCTTAATTTGGATATGTGGTATTGTAAGAATACATGGACAAAGTGCAGAGGCAAATACTTGATGTGATTATTACCTAGATGTCCCTAACTTTTTCACTAATCCAGCTTTCATCAGGAATATAGAAAAAAAAGATCATACTTATTTTATATAAAAATATCTACTGAGTGTATAATCCTTTTGTCAAAAAAAAAAAACTCTGCTTCTTTCAATGTTGTGGAGTCCCTGATATTAAAAGAACAGAGCATAAACCACTAAGAAGAATTTAGGTACACAAGGCTTTCTCATGAATTATGGTTTGGAAAAAGTAATCTCAGAGGTTTGCTAAAGATGCAGAGATGTCATTCTGTTAAATATACATCATTTCCAGCTTTCTAGCCTTTCAAATCCAGACAGCCATTAAGTAAAGAGTAGTGGTGGAGGACCAGAGAGTGGAGCCATTGGCAGAAGTGATGAATATTGTAATGAAGTTGCAGGCTCTTCATTGATGATATTAAATCATCTCCAACATTAGGCATGGCTTATTCATTCATATCATTTTTTTAAAAGTCCCCTGTAGAAAGCAGTGTTGGGTTTTTTTTCCCCTCTCCCCAAAAGGTGAAATTTATTGTTGCATTATGTAGCAAATTCTGGAACTTGCGTTTTGCCAGCTCATGCCCTCGCTGCCGACTTTAGACTGGGCTTTATGCTCCTTGGAGATGTTCCAACGTGACAATAACAATTCTAAATTGAAACACTGGCGTACATTGAATGCAGGCGTTTTTGGATTTAAAATTAGGTAGAGGCAGCAGAAGAGCTAGGAGCCGCGCAAGCCAGCCAGGCCTGTGACCCCCCACCATGCCCCTCCCAGACACGCCCTGCTGGGATACGGGATGTTGTCTGTGGCACAGGCTACCACCAAGGGCCGTGCAGATGCCAATGGTCTGTGCTGCATCCTGAAGCCATGTGATGTGCATAGTCGGTTCCGTCGCTGGGAGCCATATTGAGGTGAGTGGCCTGTGCTACCACCTGAGGCCACTGCAGTCTCTGAGGACCTTGTCTGGGACCGTGATCTTACCGCAGCATGGGGCAGTGTTCATGGTCTGTGCTGTCACCAGAAACCCTGTGGAGGCCTGAGCTCTGGGCTCCTGCTGACTGTGAAGACCAAGGAGGCTACTTTTTCTGTCATACCGATGACTGCAGAAGCTCAGTTGAGAGGGAGAAACGTGGAAAGTTTCTGTGATAATCCCTACCCACATCCCATCCCACGCCCCCACACCCAAAGTAACAGCCTAGCCAAAAAGCCACCGAAGTGAACTCTTTTAAAAAAGTGTGCTGGAGTGCGGGGCGTGGTGGTGCACGCCTTTAATCCCAGCATTTGGGGGGCAGAGGCAGGCAGATCGCTGTGAGTTTGAAGCCAGCCTGGTCTACAAAGTGAGTTCAGGTCAGCCAAGACTACACAGAGAAACCCTGTCTCGAAAAACAGAAAAACAAAAACAAAACAAAAAAGTGTGCTGGAGATTTTTTTTTTTAATGCGCCGGAGATGCTGAAGTTTGTTCTCCAGAATCCATGGCTGCTGGCAGAAGTGGGGGAGGGGAAGGGCTCAGTTCTATTTAAGGGGCAGCCACTGAGAGTTTGAGGATGCTCTGGTGATTTATTTCCTTTTCTTTTTTAAAAATCTTTTTCTGGGGGCGGGTGGCGGTGGCAGACATGGCAGGACTGGGAAGGGATTTACGGTCAGATCCATGATATGAAACTCCCAGAGAACCAATAAAAATGTTATGTAGAGAAACAAACAAACAAACAAAAATAGGTAGATAAATAGTGCATAAAATCTTCTATATACATGTGAACAACGTGTATTGTTTTTTACTCGGAGTTTAATGAACGCAGATTTTCCAGCAGCTCCTCCTTTGGTGGAGTCTCCTGTAGCTATCCCTGGTTTGTAGTGATTGCTAGGATTCCGACACAGTATCAAATATTAAATCCTCAAGAGCAAATACAAGGAATAAGTAACTAGTCCCAGGTTTGGTTCTCAGTGACCGACACTGCTGAGTCCTTATAGTCAGATGTACACATACTTTTGAATAGACTATCATTTTTTTAAAGCCCACTTATGTTTGGTTTCAATATTTTGGAACCTAGTGTTTCATTCTCACTTTCAAAACCATTATTTTAGTCAGGGTTCTTCAGCATCAATTTTGAAAACCCTCATTACCCTAACTCTTTTATTTGTCTTTAATCTTGAGAATCTCATACAAATGAAACCTGAACATAGACAACCTCGCCTTAACTCTCTCAAGTTGCCCTCAACATGGCCTCTTCCAACTTCACGTCCTCTCTCTTTATTATAACTCACCAAGTTCACACTCTGCTGCCCATGTGTGCAATGTGTGCATGCATGCGAGGCCACCCACCAATGCAGGAGACATCTGCTGCTGGCCACAGTGTCCAAAACAAGCTTGATTCTCTCCGCCCCACCCCCCAGCAGTTACCAATGACATTCCTCAGCCAACGTCGAGCCTGGTTCCCTGTTACCTCATCCCAAGAGAACTGCCTATGAGCAGCCCTCTGCAGCTTCACTCACCAAGGCCATGAAAGTGGGAGTGTTTCCACCAGGAAAGCTGACTGGCTCACTACTGGTTCTAGGGTAGAGTGAGTGTACCAAAGCCTAGCGCTTAGCAAATCTGATGAAGTCAAAGCCACTTACTCAGAACTTGAGGCCAGACTTGTGAACCACAGCTAGCCTAAGCCAAGCTCTGAGCTCTGATGAAATACATACATGAGTTTTTCTTTCCTCATTTCCCACCCAAGTAGCCAAGATTGGTGTATACAAAGTCTCACTTTTATCCATCTTCTAGCACTAAGACAGCAGTGCTCAGCTTTGATCACCCAGGCGATCAACTCCCAGAGTATTTGCTTTGTTCAAGCAGCTTTTGCTCATGAACCAGTCCTCTGAGTTGCATTAACACGTCCTATTTTTAAAAACAGCTGTCTGTGGGGTTACAGCTTGAGGAAAGTATTTATTGTTGAATGGAGTAGAGCCTCTTAGATGCATATTCCCGCCCACAATATAGAAGACTTGAATTGTTTGTTCAAAAAGTCATGAAGAGAGTCTAAATTTTAAACAAATTTCATTTTCCAACGCAGTCAAATTTATGATAGAGAATGAATAAAGACCCAGCTGTGCCGAGTTATTTTGTAAATACCTTAAATTTTATTGCACAGCATTGCATTTAAAGAGTGTATTTATGCAAATTGAACAAATATGAAATGATAAGTAGCTAATGTGGGAGAAATTGCCATGTCATGACACACTGTTGTCTTCGAAAGCACCAAACACACACACACACACACACACACACACACACACACACACACACACCTGACATGTGATTTGGACTGCTCCTGTGGTGAGCAGGGCAAAGCTTATTTGCATTCCCTTGAGATTCACATCATGACTTGTTCAGATGACAGAGGAGAAATGTCTTCAGCTACGACATAAGAGATTTCACCGTGAAGCCACATGCCTCATTGCCTAAGTGACATAGTTTCGTCTGTACCGGTGCTTGAGCACCATGTGTGTGGTCCTTGTTCTCAGAAAACGAAATGAAGTTTTCTTAATTCATGATAACCAAAATTACTTCAAGCTTCAAATTTAGATTAAATAGTCTGCTAAAAAAATTTAAACCCTCCAAGGAATTTCCAATTAGAGTAAAACATAACTCTAACAAAAATAGATTTTCATGCCAACTCGGGTTCATACCTGTCATCCCAGCACATGAACAATTGGAAGAAGGTAAATGAAAATTGGAGGCAAACCTGGGCGACATAGCAAGATCTTGTCTACAGACGAGCTAAGAAATAAATATAGAGCGCAGAAATACAGAATGTACTTTAAATGGTTAGACAAACTTAGCAAAAAAGCAGGGAACCAAACAATTCTCAAGGAAACTGTTCTGGACTCAGTAACATTAATAAGGAAGATGTACCAAAGAGCATCTTATGTGCATTTGCGCCTCAATGTTGTAAGTATATAAAGTGAAGTAATAATGTATAACGGTTTATAATACACTTTCTTCTGACAAGACCTGGGCATGGTGCATTCAAGGTAAACATGCATTTTGGTTAGTTAGAAGTGCAATCTACACAAGCAAAGGCTGAAAACTGCCCACAGAAATAGAATGCCTGCGATCCGCAGACTTCTTCTACAAAGGTCTCTTGAGTTATAACTGATTTTCCCAAAGGGATAAAAATGAGGTTGTGTTTCTAACCAAGAAACAGACGCCTAACTTTTTTAAAAAGACAAATGGACACAAGCATTTTAATCAATAGTAAATGATATATTTGGGTAATGCATAGCTTAAAAACTTTTAAGTGCATGTCTGTCATTGGAGCTGAGCGAAATAGAAATCAATCACATAAATAGTCCTGTTATTTTACAGAGAGTCCCCAGATAAGAGGATTTCGGGACAGCAGAGAAGCCAAAAGGCTCTCTGGAGACATAAAACACCTGAAGCCTGCTCACCCTGAAGTGGGGTTATGACGTCAGGGGCAGCTAGAAAAATGCTAAAGAGGTTTAGCCTTAGAGAGAGAGAGAGAGAGAGAGAGAGAGAGAGAGAGAGAGAGAGAGAGAGAACAAGAGACTCCAGAGTAGAGGTGTCCACAGTACAGACAGATCTGTGTTTACAAAGTCCTTATAAGACCCTAGAGGGGTGGTACCCATCATGGGGACACAGATCCATGTTCATATAATCCTTGGAGGACCCTAGAGGTGTTCTCTATATAGCATCTTAAATATATATACCTTTCTGTACCACTGATGAACAAATAATACGGCACATATAAGTTTGACCTTGTGTAATGCAATTTTTCTTGCTTTCATTGGTTATTTTCTACCTAATGGTCTAGCCATTTTATAATGTCCATCCAAGAAAAGCAGATAAGAAATTACAAATTACATTAAATCTAATATGTTTCAGTGACTCTCGTGGTACCTAGAAATACACTAAACTTTACTGCAGCAATATAGATATTTTCTCTGTAAGATTTTTAATCTTTATTTATATTTAAACTTATCATAAAGTACAAAGGCATAAAGTTTATTGTTGAAACTGTAACATTTAAATGAGCGGGTTATGAAATACATTTTTAAATTGTACTGCCATCACCACCACCTAGCTATAGAACTGTCCACATCTGAAACTTTGCCTATTCAACAGTAACTCTGACATTTCTTTCTCCCTTTGTTCCAAGGAAACATTCTCTCTCTCTCTCTCTCTCTCTCTCTCTCTCTCTCTCTCTCTCTCTGTGTGTGTGTGTGTGTGTGTGTGTGTGTGTGTGTGTGTGTGTGTGTGTGTGAGCGCGTGCACACGCACGCGACACAGAGTGGCCAGATTAAGGTATCAGTATCTCTATGGGCCTCCACCTTGCCTTTCAGAGATGGGTTCCCTAATTGCACTTGAAGCTTTCTGTGCTTGCTAGGCTCACTGACCAATAAGATCACAGGATCTATTTATTTCCACCCCGAACCCCAGGGTTACAGGCACTCTCAATGTGTCTGTGTGTTTGGTATTCATACTCATGTCCTCTGGCTTTCACAACAGGTGCTTTCACCCACTAACTGTCTTCTCATTCTTTTTCCTTTTTCTGTAAATTTGACTACTTTGAGTACTTCTTATTGATTGAACTAAATAATATTTAGAGAAGGGATGCATATATTTATTTTATTCTATCAAATAAAAAACTGTGTTAGTTTAGTTGGGGAGAAGCTCTCCCAGAGGTAGTCCTGAGTTCGTTCCCAGCACCCAGATGGTGCCTCACCACCATCTATATTGATCCAATGCCCTCTTGTGGTGTACAGACATACATACAAACAGATAACTCATATACACAAAATATTTAAGTAAATCATTTTTTAAAAGAATGTAGAAATATATTAGTGTATATGACACGTACATAATGATCTACTTCATTGTGAAACCATCTTGCATGTATGTAATGACTGACTTGTGTTTTTGTGGTTATCTTATTTTATAATGCCTTGAAGTTTTATCCATGTGAAAGTATGCATTAGGATGCCCTTCCTTCTGAAGGTGAATAATACTCACTGTACCTACACTGGAGGAACATTTGAGCTTTGGGTCATGGTAAATAAGCTACTGTAAACATGGATGTACAAATGTCTT
This sequence comes from Acomys minous, assembly GCF_964271855.1. Lineage (NCBI taxonomy): Eukaryota > Metazoa > Chordata > Mammalia > Rodentia > Muridae > Acomys > Acomys minous. Next base: position 67,899,260 of record NC_140486.1, read on the forward strand.
TCCATGATCATGCTTTCAGTTATTTAGTATATACTTAAAGCAGATTCTCTAAGTTTATCACATTGTGTAAGAGTCGAACTAGAGATATCAGAATTGATATCTCACAATTTTCATTGTCAACTTGGTTACTTTTGGACTCACCTAAGGTGCATATTTTTGGTATGACTTTGAGGAAATGTCCTGTGAAGTTTGACTGAGGAGAAAAAACCCACACTGATTTTGACTATCAGTCACTCAGGGATTATGTTCCTGGACTCAGTAAAAAGAGGGAAAGAAAGAAATCAGCTGGTGACCTGTATGCTTCCTAACTATGGATGCAATGCTATCAGCTACCTCATACTCCAAACAATATTCTTTCTCCAAAATGAAGAACTACACGACCTCAGCCAGGAGCCAAAATAAACTGTTCCTTTTTTTAAATTGCCCCTTTTGTGTATTTTGTCACAGTAATGAGAAACATAAGTAACACAGAAAGTTGGTACCAGGAGTGGGGCCCTTTTGATGAATCTGGCCCTGTGGTTTATAAGTTTCACAGGTGACTGAAAGGATAAATGCAAAAAAATTTAAAACTGCGATATGAAAAGACCATAGAATTCTGCAAACAAACCTTAGTAGATCTTTTTTGTGGGGATTTAAAGGACCAAAATTGCAAGAAACTTGTAAGCAGTGGATATCACGGCTCATGAGATTTCAGAGAGGAAATATGGACTTTGTTGGGAACTGGGCTAGAAGCCACTCATGTTATATTCATGCAAAAAAAATTTCCAAAGCATTCTCCCTGTATCCTAAAAATGTTAATGAAGCTAAATTCAAAAGCAATGGACTAAATCATTTGGCAGAGGAAATTTCAATAGAAAATGACATGCAGTCTATGGAATGGTTCCTGTTCATTACTTTTAAGAAATTAGAATGAAAAGAGATTTAAAAAATACATTTAGATTTGATGGAAGTGTGGAAAAGTTTGAAGATGAAGAGAAGGTGTGTTTTGAGAGACAGCTGTAATTGTTAAAGATGTCATGTGTTGGAAATAAAATCTCACCCTCTGAAGACTCCAACGTTTGAAAATGTAAATTCACATGAATAGAGAGAGCCTGAGATAGGAATGACACTGAAGGGCCCTCAACTGAGAACATCATCTTTGGAAATGTTTTACCAGATTCAGACACTAAGGCTCCAGTAGAAATAAAACAGACTGCGTATTGAACAGGCAATATAAAGTATCAACATAGTCTACATGATGCTTGTTTTACAACAATGTGAAAAACAGAAGTGATGGGTCCTGGAGACTTGCACCAATGTCCTAGAAAGCTTTTGAAATCAGGCTCTGGGATTCCTCTGTATAAAGTGGTGGTGGTGGACTGTAAGTTACACTAGAAACTCTGCCATATTGGAGAGGCTAGGGCTGTGGGACATCTGAAGAAATCTGTAGCTGATCCTAGAACTGACACAATATAGAGGCTGTGTGAGATATGGTAAGGAGCTCTGGAGAGGTAGGAATATCCGAGGCTGTTGCAGCCCAGACGATGACATTAAAAGCTCCAGGTACTGGACATGGAACATCGGGATTTGGAGTTTGACCTGATGAGTTTTAGTCTTGCTTTAGCTTTTCTTGCTATTCCACATTCTTACTTTTTGTGACAGAAATGTGTCCTCCATGCCTCAATTTCTATTGTAAACATGTGGCTTTCTGTTTTGCTTATTTTGCTATAACTAACAAGTTTGTTTTGAACCTTGGATGAGATGTTGTACACTGGCCTTCTAGCCAGTTATGGAAATTGAATAAAAAGCATGGGGACTTTTGAAATTGTATTATAATATGACCATGAGGCTATAAGCCCCTGGGGTATGGGGCAGAATATTATTGATTTAAAGTGGTATGTTTGGGTATCAAGTTAACAAGGAGTGGATGTGTGGTGATAATCGTTCTTGTCAACTTGATTAGCTTCAGAATTATCTATGAGACACAGCTCTGGATATGTCTTTGAGACAGTTTCCAGAAAGTATCCTTGAGCAGGAAAATCTATCTTGAAAAAGAACAGTACCATGCAATAGACTGAAAGTCCAGAATGAATGAGAAGGGAAAAAGAAGAAGCCAGATGAGAACCAGCAGTTATGTTTCTCACTCCACAGTGGCCTGGCCCATCTGTGTCACAGACACTGAACCACCAGGCGTGAGTTTGGCACTGACCACAACCCACATTGTACACCATACCAACGAGGCTTGAGGGGCACATGAGCAGCTTTCGGCTTGGAGCTCTCTCAGACTGATTCTCTCATGCTTGCTCCAACTGGGACACAGACAGCAAACCCAGAAGATCTGATCTGGGGAGAGCCTGCAACACCCATTGTCTACCATCCTGAGTAGTTCTCTGGGGAGCCCTAGCAAGAAGCCTTCGGCTTGGAGCTCTCTTTGCCTGCTCTCAATGTGCCAGGCCCACCTAGGACACAGACAGAAACCTCATCAATGGAACCTCCAGGCCTGCTAACACCAGAGACAACCAGATGGCTGGAAGCCAGTGCAAGAACACAAACAAAACTCAGAACCATATGACACCAGCAGAAACCAGTGGTCCTACCACAGCAAACCCTGGAGATACCAATATCCACAAAAATAAAAGAGAATATTTTAAATCTGAGGTGATAAAAATGATGGAGTTAAATGAAGGAGTTAAAAAAAAAACTCCCAAAGAAATACTGGAAGATACATTCAAACAGATGAAGAAATTGAATAAATCATATAAAGAATTACAGGAAAATATAGGCAGATGGAAGAAAGAAATGAAACAAATAAATAAAACTATTCAAGACCTAAAAGGGGATTAAAAGCAACAAAGAAACCACAGCCTGAGGCAATCTTGTGGTTGTAAAACCTAGGAAAGAGAACAGGAACTGCAGACATAAGCAACACCAACAGAATACAAGAGATGGAAAAGAGAATCTCAAGCTTGGAAGATATGGTTGAAGATATTCCTACATCAGTCAAAAAAAATGTTAAAACTAAAGAATTCCTGACACAAAACACCTAAGGGATCTGGGACACTATAAAACGATCAACTCTAAGAATAATAGGAATAGAAAAAGGAGAAGACCCCAAGCTCTACATCCGAGAAAACATTTTCAACAAAATCATAGAGGAAAACTTCCTCAACTTGAAGAAAGAAATGCCCATAAACATAAAAAAGCCTACAAACTCTGAGTAGATTGGACCAGAAAAACATCCTCACAATACATAATAATCAAAACACTAAATGTATTGTACAAAGAAAGAATATTAAAAGCTGCAAGAGAAAAAGGCCAAGTCACATATAAAGGCAAACCTATTAGAATTACACTTGACTTCTCAACAGAGACTATGAAAGCCAGAAGGGCCTAGTCAGATGTCATACAGACACTGAGACCACAGGTGCCAACCTTGACTTGTAGGCTCAATTTTCTTAACAATTATATTTCATTGTGAAACTTATCAAATGAGTGTACCTCCCTTATAACCCAACTAACATAAACCTAAGGAAAAGAAGGTTAAATAACACAAAAATGAAACCTTCTGGGTATTAGTTGCCAGGAACAACCCTCCTGGCACAGTCAGCAGGATTTTTCTGCTAGAACCTGGAGCAGCTGGAACCCGAACCTCAGCCAGAGCCCAGAGCAGCAGCCAAATCCTGGAGCCCCAAAGTCTTCACTGGAACAGTTCTCTTGGGGAGCGTCTTGAAGTACAGTGATGAACAGCCACTCAATCCCAAGTTTGCAAAGACCACACCTTTTTGGCTCACATTTATATCTCCTCTCAGAATTTGTTCAAGGATGTTTTTCAGCTGGTATCAGCCAAGCTTCCCCACAAAGTGGTTCAATTTCTAAGGGGATAAATATGACCTGCTCTCTCACAAGCCTATTCCTCATGCCATACTAGGGATCTAAACAAAAACATGTTTATCTCTCCTTCAAAGACTACTTTACCTATCAAAATTTTTGATCACCATAGATGGAGAAACCAAGATATTCCATGATAAAACCGAGTTTAAACAGTATCTAGGCACAAATCCAGCACCACAGAAAATACTAGAAGAAAAATTCCAAAGAGATAAACTACACCTAGGAAAACACAGGGAAAAAAACCCAGATCTACAAAACCAAAAGAGAGAGAACACACACACACACACACACACACACACACACACACACACACATATACACATACACACACACTTACTTTACCACCACCACCACTACCACCACACACAAACAGGAACAACCTCTAGTCATTAATATTTCTCAACATCAACATCCTTAACTCCCCGATAAACAGACAGAGGCTAACACAATGGATGCAAAAACAGGACCCATCATTGTTCTGCATACAAAAGCACACTTCAGCAAAAAAGATAGCCATTCCTTCAGAGTAAAGGGCTAGAAAACGGTATTCCACGTAAACAGACCCAAGAACCAAGTTAGAGTAGCCATTCTAGTATCTAATAAAATAGACTTTCAACTAAAACTAATCAAAAGAGATGGGGAATGACACAGCATACTCATCAAAGGAAATATGCACCAAGATGTCTCAATCCTAAATATTTCACCCAAACACAGAAGAATGTATATTCTTCTTAGCACCTCATTGAACCTCCTCCAACATTGACCATATACTTGATCAAAAAAGCAAACCTCAACATATACAAACTCATGGAAACTGAAAAACTCCCTACTCACTAACCACTTGGTTAGGGACAAAAAGAAAAAGAAGTTAAAGACTTCCTAGAATCAAATGAAAATGAAGATACAACATACCCAAACTTATGGGACACAATGAAAGCAGTGCTAAGAGAAAATTCATAGCACATATCCCTTCATAAAGAAATTGGAGCGATCCCATACTGTCAACTTAACATCACACCTGAAAGCTCTAGAACAAAAAGAATAAGACACATCTAATAGGAGTAGATGGCTGGAAATAGTCAAATTTAGGGCTGAAACCAATAAGTTAGAAACAAAAAGAACAATTCAAAGAATCAGTGTAACAAAAATCTGATTCTTTGAGAAAATCAACCAGATAGACAAACCCCTAGTCAAACTAAAAGGCAGGGGAAGTGTATTCAAATCAACAAAATCAGAAACGAAAGGGGAGACATAATGACAGACACTGAGGAAATCCAAAGAATAATTAGGTCTTACTTCAAAAGCATATATGTCACAATATTAGAAAATTTAAATGAAATGGACAATTTTCTTGATAGCTACCAATTACCAAAATTTAATAAAGGTAAACAAATTAAACAGTCCTCTCTCTCTCTCTCTCTCTCTCTCTCTCTCTCTCTCTCTCTCTCTCTCTGTCCTATATCTCTTAAGGAAATAGAAACAGACACGAAAAGCCTCCCAACCAAAAAAGTCCCAGGGCTATATGGATTCAGCACAGAATTCTACTAGACCTTCCAAGAAGAGCTGATACCAATTCCCTTTTTTATTAATTTATTCAGATTATATCTAAATTGTTATCCCATCACTTGTATCATCTCATTCCTCCCTCCCTCCTGATTTCACCCTATTCCCCTCCCCTAGGTCTATGACTGAGGGGGAACTCCTCCTCCACTATATGGTCATAGGCTATCAAGTCTCTTGGGCCCAGGGGGCTCTACTCAAACTACTGCACTAACCAAGGACAATACAAGTAGTGCACATCAAATCCCTACTCTGATCTAGCCAATGGACAGGACATTCTCCACAGTTATGTGGAGAGTGGGGACTGACTCTGACATGAACTCTGGTGCCCCATATTTGACCACCTCTCCTTGGTGAGGAGGCCTGGCGGCACTCAAAGAAAGAATAAGTAGGCTCCCAATTCTCTTTAAAGTATTCTACAAAACAGAAACAGAAGGAATGTTACAAAACTCATTCTATGAGGCCACCATCACCTTAATAACTAAACCATACAAAGACTCAATAAAGAAAGGGAATTTCAGATCAGTTTCCCCTATGAATATTGATGATGCAAAAATATTCAATAATACTCACAAAATGAACCCAAGAATACATTAAAAATATCATTCACCATGACCAAGTAGACTTCATCCCAGGCATGCCAGGGTGGTTCAATATACAGAAATCCATCAATGTAATCATCATATAAACAAACTGAAAGGAAAAAACACATGATCATCTCCTTGGATACTGAAAAAGCATTTGACAAAATCCAATACCTATTCATGTTAAAAGTTCTTGGAAAGATCAGGGATATAAGGCACATACCTAAACACAGTGAAGGCAATATACAGCAAATCAATACCCAATATCAAACTAAATGGAAAGAAACTTAAAAAAATTCTACTGAAATCAGGGACCTGACAAGGCTGTTCACTCTCGCTATGTCTCTTAAATATAGTACTTGAGGTCCTATCTAGAGCAGTAAGACAGGAAATCAAAGGGATACAAATTGGAAAGGAGAAAGTCAAATTATCCCTATTCCCAGATGATATGATAGTATACATAAATGACCCAAAAATTATACCAAGGAACTCCTACAGCTGATAAACACCTTCAGCAAAGTGGCTAGATACAAAATCAACTAAAAAAATCAGTAGCCCTCCTGTATACAAATGACAAACAGGCTGAGAAAGAAATCAGGGAAACAACATCCTTCACAATAGCCATAAATAATAAAGTATCTTTGTGTAACTCTAACCAAGCAAGTGAAAGACTTGTATGAAAAATACTTCAAGTCTGTGAAGAAAGAAATTGAAGAAGATGTCAAAAGATGGAAAGATCTGATATGCTCAGGGATAGGTAGGATTAAAATAGTAAAAACGGCCATCTTACCAAAAGCAATCTACAGATTCAGTGCAATTCCCATCAAATTTCCAACACAATTCTTTACAGACCTTGAAAAAACTCTAAACTTTATATTTTAAAAACTCTGATTGGCTAAGACAATCCTATACAATAGAAGATCTTCTGGAGTTATCTGCTTCCCTGATCTCAAGCTGTACTATAAAACAAAAGTAATAAAAACTACATGGCACTGGCATAGAAACAGACATGTATGTATTTATGTATGTGTGTGTGTGTGTGTGTGTGTGTGTAGATATATGAAATCAAAAACCCAGAATTAAACCCACACACCTATGGATACTTGATATTTGACAAGGAATCCAAAACCATAGAGTGGGAAAAGATAGCATCTTCAACAAATGGTGCTGGTCTAACTGAATGTCTACATGTAGGAAAATGCAAACAGACTCAAGTCCAAGTGGATTAAAAGCCTCAATATAACACCAGACACATTAAATCTGTTAGAAGAAAAAGTGGAGACGAGCCTCGAGTTCTTTTGCACAGGAGACAACATCTTGAACAGAACACCAACAGCTTAGGCCCTAAGATCAACCATTAATAATGAGACCTCATGAAACTGAAAACCTTCTGTAAGGTAAAGAACACTGTCAACAGACCAAAGTGAGAGCCTACAGATTGGGAAACGATCTTCACCCACCCTACATCTGGTAGAGAGCTAATATCCAAAATATATAAAGAACTCAAGAAATTAAGCACCACCAAACTAAATAATCCAATTTAAAAACAGGGTACAGAATTAAACAGAAAATTCTCAACAGAGGAATATTGAATGGCTAAGAAACACTTAAAGAAATGTTCAGTATCCTTAGTCGCCAGGGACCAGTCAGAATGGTTAAGATCAAAAGTTCAAGTTACAGCACATACTGGCGAGGATGTGAAAATTCCCTCCATTGCTGGTGGGAATACAAACTTGTACACTTTGGAAATCAATCTGGTGCTTTCTCAGAAAATTGGGAATAGTGCTACCTCAATACCCAGCTAAACTACTCCTGTGCATATGCCTAAAAGATGCTCCACCATACCACAAGTATATTTGCTCAACTATGTTCATAGCAGCTTTATTCATAATAGACAGAATCTGGAAACAACCTAGATGTCCCTCAAGTGAAAAATGGATAAAAAAAAAAACTATAGTACATTTAAACAATGGAGTACTACTCAGCTATTAAAAACAAAGAAATCTTTCAATTTTTCAGGCAAATGGATGGAACTATAAATGATCATCTTGAGTGAGGTAACCCAGAGTCAGAAAGACATGCATGTTATATCACTTATAAGCAGATATTAGCCACATAATATCCACACTGCAATACACAGACATAAAGAAGCTGAATAACATGGAGCAACCTAGGGAGGATGCTTAATTCTCATTCAGAAGGGTGGAAGCAGTTGAAGAGAAGGAACAGGATGGGAACCTACCATAGAGGTCCTCTGAAGGACGCCACCCAGTGAGGGATGAAAGCAGATGCTGAGACTCACAGCCAAACTTAAGGGTGGAGCACAGAGAATCTATGGAAGAGTTGGGGCATAGAAGATCCTGGAGGGAACAGGAGTTCCACAAGGAGACCATTGGAGGCAACAGCCAAGGCTGAGGATGGGGTGCTGCAGAGACTGATGTACCAAGGACCATGCATGGTGAAGACCCAAACCCTCTGTTCAGATGGAACTGAAAGGCAGCACAGTCTCCTTATGGGGTCCCTAGTATAGGGAGCAGGGGCTGCCTCTGACATGGACTCTGGTGCCCACTCCTTGATCACTTTCTCCTCTCACAGTGGCCTTGCCAGGCCACAGGGGAAGAGGGTAAAGGCAGCCCAGATTAGACTTGAAAGACTCCTTTCTGAGGACTAGAGGAAGGATGAGGGGTGCTGAGGAAGGCAGGGTGGGACCTGGAGATGATGAGGGAGGGGGGTCAACACAATTGTTGACCACCTCCCAAAAATAAAGGTTTATATGCCATTTCCAGTGTCTCAGTCATCCAGGCTTTCTGCATAGGAGAACAGTGGCAGCTGTTGTGCTTAAGAGAAACAGATGTGCAGTGACTTCTCAGGAATTGCACAGGCATTTGCAAACTATCAAATGATGCCAACCTGACCTTAATAGACATGTTTGCACACTCTCTGCAGCATAATGCTCCATATCCAAAACTTTTACTTGTCTTGATCCCATATGTAACTGTGGTTGTTGTTTTGTAAAATACTAACTAGATGACACTATGATTTAACTAAAACAGTTTTGGACAAAAGGGTATGAATTAAAACTGACAAAAATATTTTTAGCCATTGAGTACATTAGAAAGTCATCCTCTTCTTTGCTTAACCCAGGGCAAAAGTACATAATAATTTTTAAGGTAAACAATAAATTAATTCCTAGAATTCAATTTACTTTTCCAGTGTTCATCTAAAACACAAGAAAACAAACTTCTTCATCTGTGTGAGGAAACAGATCAAAAAAGAACAAACTGATTGACTGATTTTTCAAATTCTTAGCAGAATCTTAAATCACACCTCCCTAATTTATGTGAACAAAGTCCTGGTTTCATGGCATAATGCAACTAACATCCTGTTCTTGGTTTTTAAACTATAGTTGTGATATTTGAATCTCAACAAATGACTCAGGAAGCCTTGCATACACTTGCTTTGCAGCAGTTTTATAGGTCAGAGACAAAATCTTTGAGCTATTATAAAAATCAAACAAAAGCTAAATGACCCTGAAACATACACTTTATTATCCTCTATTTTAAAATAATGTATAAGATTTGGTTGCAGAAATGTATGCAGCAAAGTGATGCCTCAGCCAATTTGCACATTGTTTTCAATCTTTTTTCTTCAAAGGACACTGTGTTGTGTTAGTTTAAACACTGAAAGATCTGTATAGGATAAGCCAGAAATCAAATGAAATTCACCATTGTCACTCCTGTGAAAATGTCAAAGGAAGAGCTTTGCCCTGGCTATAAAGATTTGCATATAAGATGACAAGTAGGAAGGAGCATGGTTCATGTTTACTGATGGAAATGGAAATGCCAAGGCCAAGTTGCAATCCATTTGGAATTCTTTTTAAAAAAATCACTTAACTGCAGAATTTATATAAGAAGACCTAATAATGCTGTAAGTGACACTACATCACTTGTCTCTGATGATGAGTGTCTGTAGAAGAGAGAGAGCAAATATGCCCCTAAACACCTAAGTGACCTTGAGCCAAGGGACAGAAGGACACAAAACTAATACTCAGCTCAGATCTTTCAAAAAAGTAAAGACACAGCAGCTGTTGAGAAGCTCATTTTTTCTCTTCTGGCATCAAGCATTCAGGAGATTGGCCACACACAGCATTGTACAGACAGTTAACAATAGCGTATTGTACACTCAAGTCCTGTTTAAGGGCAGATTCCATATTCTGTGCTCTTACTACAGTAAAAATCCAACAAAAACTGAACATCCAAGTTTTACCCAGCAGGTTACCTGTTTTCAGGTACATTCTAAAGAAGTGCACAGTGTCAAGCCTTGCCTTGGAGTTTATTAGAGATTTAGGACATGCTGGGTCCACCTAGCAGGTGAGGAGTGTTGACACCATTTGCTCTGTCTGAAGTAGAAAGAGAGAGAATGACATTAAGAAATGAGGCTTTCTAAGTGTCCCTCAGTAGAAGAATGGATACAGAAGCTGTGGTACATTTACACCATGGAATACTACTCAGCTATTAAAAACAAGGAATTCCCAAAATTTGTGGACAAATGGATTGAACTAGAAATGATCATAATGAGTGAGCTAACACAGAAGCAGAGAGACTCAAATAGTATATACTCACTTATAACTGGACACTAGCCCAAGGGGCAGGTCCCATGAAAGTCATCACTTACCAGGAAAGTGGGATAGAGGTAAAGACATCCTAAGGTAAGGCAAGTATAGGAGATAGAGAAATAGACAGATCCAGAGGGTCCTAGAAACATATAAGAAGAACACTATGATGGGCACAGGGGTCCTGCTCAATCTATGGCACCAACCAAGGACAATACATGCAGTCATCATCAAACCCCTATCCAGATCTAGCCAAGGGACAGGACATTCTCCACAGTTAAGTGGAGACTGGAGACTGACTTTCACATGAACTCTGGTGCCCCATATTTGGCTATGTCCCCTTGATGGGGAGGCCCAATAGCACTCGGAGGAAGGATAGCAGACTGCCAAGAAGAAACTTGATACCCTAGCATCATATTCAAGGGGAGGAGGTCCCCCTCAGTCACAGCCATAGGGAAGAGGAATGGGGTGAAAGTGGGAGGGAGAGAGGAATGGGAGGATGCACGGGATGGGATAACAATTGAGATGTAATATGAATGATTTTATTTTTCAATTTAAAAAATATAAAAAAAGAATTGAGGCTTTCTTTTTTCTCACATTTTCACATATTTAAAAATATTCTTAATAAAATACAGAAATTTTTAAATAAAGCAAGCTAGACATGCTTCTGCTTCCCCTTCTGTGAAAATGCTGTCATGTTACATTATATGTTATATATGTATATATATATATATATATATATATATATATATATATATATGATACATTACATATGATATATCATATACTACAAATGGCATATCATATCATATTGGGCTGGGCAAGAAGATTGCTCTCAGATCTGTCAGACAAGCAAGAGGCAAGCAAGATTTCTTTTTAATGTTCCATCTTTATTTTCTCCTTATAATTGTAGATAAGGGGGAGATGAAAATCTATTCATTCTCAGCTTGGGGCACACATACAAGTGAGTGTGTGAGCATCATTCTTACCAGAATAATTAAAATCAAACCACCTCCCCCTTTTAGAAAACATATTATCAAAAACACAGATGATGCCAAGCTGCAGGAATACATAGTGAGGGGACAGCTGCACTGTGCTTCTGGGTGACCAGGATGGTACAACGCTGTGGAAAACAGAAGATCACACAAGGAAACCACAGTGTGTTCCAGAAACATCATTCCTGGTGTACCTGCAAGAAGCTCAAACCAGTATTCATAGGGATGCAGTAAACTGTGAACTTTGTCTAATTTGAGGTAACTTTCTTCAGCAGGCACTGTTTCCCATTTGTCATTATCTAGCTAGGAATAATATATCTGAATTTGGTGGTTATACGTAGGACACCATGTTAGGTAAACCTCTTTGAGGAGATGGCATCTGAAAAGATCCTTGACAAGTTTGAAGGAGCTAACTATGAGAATATTTTGGAAAAGAGGAAACGGCAAGTGCAAAGGCCCTCAGGAAGGACAGATTTGGTTGACCAAAGTAAAAGTGTGGTGAGAGTGTGACGAACATGGCAAACGCAAGGCCAGCACCCCACTTACGTAACTGTGTATGGGGTTCAGGCATTATGTCATCCACAACAGCAAATCACTGGCTAATTTTAAACAAGGGGATGGGGTAATTTTTCCTGTTAAACTCTCAGATGTAGAAGAGAGTTTTAGAAAACAAAGTGGGAAGAAGATACCATTTAGAAAGCTGTTGAAGTAAGCCATTAGAAAGTGAAATGGTCTGGACCAAAAGGAGTTCAGGAGAAATAATGAGATGCTATCAAAGTTAGAATAGATTTCTGAAGTAGCAATGGATCAGACAAGGGACAGGTTAGGGAGGAGTGACAAAGGTTGGGCAAGTCAGGCTGAGCAGCACTGGGACGTAAGAGGACAGTGTTGCAGGGGAAGGGACTGAAGTGAGAAGGAGTTTCTATTTGCATATTTTAAATGTCAAATGACTATTACCTATCAAGCAAAGATGCATCTTCAATATTCCTGACTTCATCTAGAGCAGTGGTTCTCAGCCTTCCTCGTGCTGCAGCCCTTTAATACAGTCCCCCCATGTATGGTGACCCCCCAATCATCAAACTATTTTCATTGCCACCTCATAATCATAATTTTGCCACTGTTATGAATCATAATCCAAATATCTAATATGCGAGATACCTGATACTGCAGCTCCTGTTGGGGTCTCAAGCCCCAGACTGAGAACCACTGATCTAGGCCAAGGATAATGGTGATAAAAAACCAAAGAAGGACCCATGGGAATAGAAGAAGTTGCTGAGTTAGAAAACTCTGTGAAGACTAACGAGCAGACGCTTGCCATGTGAGGGACAGACAGAGCCTGAATGGCAGAGGCACACTGAGATGTGTGCCGCTTCGGAAGTGACAAGGGGACTTTGCACTAGAGACATTTAGGAGATTTCAAAGTAACCAGTGCTAGCCTCGCACTCATCAAAGCCTACAAAATGATTACTCTAAGCAGTATAGTGCACAGATAAGGCTATCTTGGATCGAAAGAAAATGCTGACAGGGATTATGTTGTTTGCAAAGCAATGATGAAAATGAACACATATGCACACTCACACACATACACAACAAGCAAAAAAAAAATCTTCATAGGTCAAACACCCCCGTGAACCAAGTACATTTTTAAATGGGGTACAGTACCCAGCCAGAGTCTAAACAGAGACAGCATTATATGTGAATGCAAGTTTCACACCCAACTCACAGCTGCCCACGAGGATGATAAAGGACTCAGAACCGAGACTTTGCTCTGGAGCATGCAGTGCACAGGTTGGCAAATAGGTCAAATCCCTATATTTCCCAGTAGAATTTGGGTTGCGTTATTAGACACTCATAAGCAGTAGAGGCCGACATAACAAGCCAGGAGCTTTAGAAGCAAGGCACTGTGGTGGACTGACAACTGTGTGCTGGGCTAATTTGCGAAGCCTAGTGCTTCAAACTCTGAAGACCCTGTCACACAGCCTCCTTGTGACTATACAGGCTCCCATGTCTGGGAGGAATTCCCAGGATTATTTGGTGCTAGTTTTTCATTTAACAAATGAGCTAGATACAGCCCTGAGAGGTTCACTTTGTAAAGGTCAGGCCACTGCTTTCAGGCAGAGCCTGTGATAATGCTGGAAGTGCTCCTGCTGCCCCCGTTACTATGTACTGAGCTCTTTTCAAAAGGAACGAAGCTAATTTCACATCTGCCCTTTGGATGCCATGAAGTTCTGTCTATTCCTGGAGGGAGTCAAGAGCAAAGGTTAGGAGGGCAGGCTGTACTCAAACTATCAGGACAGAGTCCTTGTTTGGCCCCTTAAGGTCGTATGACCTTAACCTCACTCAGCTTGGTCATCTTAGACATGATATAGAAACCATAATAGTTTTCTCACAGAGCTGTTATGAAGGAAAAGTGACCTGACACTCACCAAGAGAAGCTAATATCTAGGCCATGGTAGGGTCAGAGTAAAGTTTAGCAATAGGTATAATTTTATATAATCTATGTTTTATTATTTAGCATGGAAATTTTAATAACAAACCCAAATGCACACTATTCATAAGCACAAAACAAGTGTGGGGTTTGTGAGTGACAGACGAAGAAAGAAATGAAGGAAGAAGGGGCAAGAAGCAGGATGGAAGAAAGGAGGAGGAAGTGGAGGACATGATGACAGAGGGAGGGAGAGAGGGAGGAAGGGAAGGAGGGAGGGAGGGAGGGAGGGAGGGAGGGAGGGAGGAAAGGAAGGGAGAAGAAAGGGATGGATAGTCTGGTGTCTAAAGTTCAGTCATCACCTCTTTCATATTCTGAATGTGGAAACAGAACAGATATTTTTAGGGTTTAGGATACATGGTCTGTACATGTGTCAGAATGTGGAGAAAGTGGCATGTCACTATGCACTAAGCAGGCCAGTCCCTGTCAGGACTTCCTGTGGTTTCTGTGGTGACTGTTGCCACTGTTGTGGGAGTTCTTGTGAGGCTGTCACTGGTTCAGAGAGAGGGGGCACGGAGGAAGGAGGGAGGGAGCAAGTGAGAGGGAGCCTTTCCTCCAGGAGGCTGGAGGTGGCAGACAGTTGATACAAGTGGATGTTCTCAACAGAAGCTGCATTAAGCCACGTCATTTACAGCCAGGACCTGCACTGGGTACCTCTGTGACCTAGACAGGTCACTGTCATCCCTGAGCCACCATAAGGACAGAGGTAATATTTACCAGGCAAAGTTAAGGGATAAGTAAGTTGATAAAGCTAAAGGGCTTGGCCTGCCATGCAGTTCACCTCTGAGCTGTGACCAGCCTGCCCAACATACAACAATTCTTGTGCCACCACTGTGCACACAGAGATGAAGCCATCATCCATGCCTATTTAAGAAAGACTAGAACTTTCAGAGGCAGAAGAAAGAGATCCAGGTGTTTTAGGCTTGAGATAGAGATAACATAGCCTGGAGACTTCTAGACGTGGTGTGAGAGAGCCCCGAGCCACACAAGTGAGCAGAAAGCCTGTTTTAGGCAAATGTAGAGATAAACCGACTCCTTTCACCATGGAAACTAAATTGAGGCATTCAAGAGGAGACTAATGCCAGTAAAACTGTTTTTTAAACAGCTAACTAATTTGGTACATCAAGGTGAAAATGGATCAGCAGTAGGTGTTTGGAGGCAGATGTGTTAGGTCTTGCTTAGCTAGCCTTAATAGTCTTGGCTAGAACACTGCTGGTGAGCATAACGTTTTCAAAGAAGGAAAGAGTAAGTCAGTATGAGATGTGGAGCAAAAGGATCAAGGGGAGAGGCTAGAAGAGAGTGTGGTAACAAGGTGCTGCGCTGTGCCAGAGCTGCACTCGTGAATGGCAGGAAGCGCTGTCTGTGTAAGTATACACACGTGTGCAAGCTCAGGCGGGGCCACTGCAGAAAGGATTGCACATTTCATTTAAGGTTAGCTGCATTGATCCATCAATAACCCACCCTCCTGGATGCTAGAATTTGGAGAAGTGAAGGAAGGTTAAAGATTTTCCAGAGAGGTTAATGTTAGCAACACACGCACACGCGCACACACACACACACACACACACACACACACACACACATTCAAACACATACATATACCCACACTCTCACACATTCATACTCACACACATACATGTGCACACTCACACAACCACACACATGCACACTCATGCATATATACAAACATACACAGATACATAACATACATATTTAGAGCTGGATCAAACATAGATAAGATAAGATAAGAGTGAAAGAGATGGTTTGTTCCTTTTATGATGGAGGGGGTGGCATGAAACTCTTGAGTCGGAGGTCAGAGGACAGTGTTCAGGAGTCAGTTGTCACCTTCCATGTGAGTACTAAGGGTCAAAATCAAGTCTTCAGGCTTCGTGGCAAGCAACTTTACCCACTAAGCCACCTGGCAGAACCAACAGTCAGAGCTCTGTCTGATCATGTGTCAGCGGTGAGGCTAGCTAGCTCACCAGCCTGTACCTAGTGAGCAGCCACCAAGCCCATAGGGGGCCAGGCTTAGGAAAGCACTATGAAAAACAGTATTAAATAATATAGCATTATGTGGAAAATCGTGAATGACTGATTCCTAAGAACTGTTTACCTTTTGTCCTGTCTCCTGGAATTACAAACCAAAGATAAACATGAAAACATTTTATAGATGGAAGAGTTTGGAGACCCCTGGGGTAGCTGACAGTCTGGCCCAGCCAGGGGCTCAAGTGTCCTGGCCTTCACAGTGCTCTTCTTTTTGAGGCTGCCTCTTGGGCTTGCCCCATGCACAGCCCTCATGGTGGCATTCTCTTCTCACTGCTTGATACAGAGCATGTGCTGGGTCCTCCCGTGGGGGACCTGTCTTGACCACGCCCTTTGCTGGCAGAGTGACAGGCCAGAACGCTGCCTCTTCTGCAGCAGAGCCTGGCTTTACAAAGGATGCCCTTCAAGCATGTTCCTCAAACACAGCTTCTGAGGCTCACCCTGCTTCCTTCTTTCTGATCGGTGCTTCCTTTTAACTGACTAACCAACTCTGCAATCTTCACTAAACTGACAAAGCCCCTTACTCATACAGCCCCACATGGTCCTGCCATGCTGTAGAGCATCCTTCTTTCATAATCACCTTCCTAAAACTAGTGAAGCAAGATGCATTTTCTGTAAATCCCACCGATGGCAATAATTATGTCTGCAGCTGACATAAACCTGGACACCTCACTTTGAAAGTGTAGACAAGTAATGGCCCAGGGTATAAATATTTGGAAGCACTGATAACAAACCCTCAAAAGAGGGATGGATAGCCATTTGAGATCTTAAACTTTTAATGAAATCCTCACAAAGACAGAGAAGTCTTGGTTTGGCTCTACATTTCTTCTGAAAAAAAAAATCCTTGGAAAATGCCAAGGGAAAAAAATGGAGAAAGGGCTCAACTCAAACTGAAATCACCTGTGCTTGCCAAGAAAGCTGTCGCTACTCAGGCAGAACAGCTGCTGCAATGCTCCCTCGTCAGGCAGGCAGAAACTTCCTCAAAATTGGGGCTTCCACAGGCTTAGCCAGAGCAGAACTTGAGAGACATAGAAGCTGCGGGATCCAGAAGAGCAGAAGGAAGGGTGCGGTGAGGTCAGCATCACCTACCTCACTGCCTTTGCTGTTCACCCTTATATGCATTTTTAAGCTCCACCCCATCCTTGGTTCCCCCACAGGACCATTGGGTTATTCTGCATTGTTTATTGTTTGCTAGTAAGAGGTCATGCCCTTTCGGGGTTTCTCAATTTCAGAACTACAAAAGCCAGTTCTTTGTGCCCTATTAGCAAACAAAATGGGTTTGCTAAAACCCAGCCCCAACCCCCGCTTTCAGTTGAATCAGTCAAGTATGAAGTCTAGAAATATCTGGGTTAAGTCAAAGAAACCACAGGCTCTTTTGAAAATTCCTAAGACAAACTGCTCTCTGCTGCTCTGGTCTCCCGCCGACCACTCTTCTCTATTTTTCTGCCTCCTCTTTGAGGTGGGCAAGTGCACTGGATCCTGAGGAACAATGAAATAGAGTAAAAAAGTCACACTGCACCAAACTCTAGATTCACCTTAGTTTTGCAGTCTTAAGAAAAATAATAGGCATACTCAATGTCTTCCTTCTTCTCACATTTTAACGTTTAACTTCAATATTTTTAAAAATACATACATATCCAACTCTACGTACTCTGTGCCTCATATTTGACCATTTTCCCTGAAGGGGAAGACCTGGTGGCACTCAGAGGAAGGACAGCAGGTTACCAAGAAGAGACTTGATACCCTATGAGCATATACAGGGGGAGGTAATCCCCCTCAGGAACAGTCATAGGGGAGGGGAATAAGGGGAAAATGGGAGGGAGGGAAGAATGGGAGAGTACAAGGGATGAGATAACCATTGAGATGTAACAAGAACAAATTAATAAAATAATATATATCTTGGAAAAAAAGTAAAAAAAATTTTTAAATAAAAATACATACATAAAATATCACACAAAATAGTTCTTTTCCCACCTCCTCTTCAGTGATTTACCTGATGAAGCTCCTGGTTGCCCTGCACAAGACTGTGCCTATCAACAGCTGAGGAGCCCTAACCACCTCCTGATGATCGGTTCACCACCTTACAGTCTCTGTGAAAGGACAATTGTCCTCATCAGTTGTAGTCCAAATAGTGATTTCCCCACCCCTATCCCCACCCCCACCCCTACCCAAGCTCTGCTAGGCAGCTCTGGAGTTGTGGCTGCACCACATATAGTCCTGGTGAAAATAAATGGGTCACAAAACAAAACAAAAAGGCATGGATAAAGAAAGAGCCTGTAGAGAGAAGGCGCCAGAGACAGGAGTAGGTGAGAGGGGGGAGCGCATGGCGGGAGAGCAAACTGAATGTACCATGTATTTGTAAAGAGTTGTCAAAGAACCAGTCTAATCAACAAAAGGCATGCAGAAACACCTGGATCCTTTCCTGCCACACACATGCAGGCTGGTGCTCTCAACAACAAGAGCTCTCCAGGCCACAAGCGGCTACAGGTGAATCAAGAGTCCGTTGAGTTCCTTCCCACACCATCCTTAATAATTTCCTTTGTCCATAAAATAAAGCAGTTACAAATTATAAAAACCAATGACATGCTGACACGCAAGTATGTAAAAAAAAAATAGTTACTGCTTCCACGAATATGTTTTGAAAAGATTTATCAAGTCGAGTGACCATAAGTTATAGACTAAGGAGTCAAGAAGAGAATGGTAAATTATTAGGAAAAAGAAAATGCAAATCTAAAACAATTCTGCTTTGTGCTTTTCAGTTCTTGGTTCATTTCAGAGGAACTGAACTGGGGACCATGAGAGATGACCTCAGATTTGAACTATTTAAGAAAGCGCAAGTCTGGGAACTCGTAGCTTTACTCTCTGCAGTGTTCTTGAGCAATTTCTCTGATGTGAAACATAGGTCCACAGAAAGCACTTGGCAGCATGCCTGCTGCTTAATAACACCCGGTCTCTGTTAGCAGTTAGCACAGTTCTTACTGATCAAATAATTGTATACTCAGCAATTTAAAAGACAAGAGGAGAAGTTACATCAAGATGACGTCATTATTTCAAGAGAAGGAATCAAGACACAATTTTAGCTCTAGCATCTAAACACGACATCGAAGGACCCACACATCTCCACCATGACACTTGTGTTTGTTTTGCATCAAGTAACCATTCTCAAAATAAAGACAGTGTTAATTGCCATATATCTGAATGACTTAGCTGGGAGAGCAAAAGCTGTCTCATTAGTAAGAACTAGGCTTTGGGAAGTGGCAACTGGGGAAACAGCTCGGTGGCTCAAAGCACATGCCACAAAGGCTCTGTCCCCAGCACTTAGGGCTGGTGGTTCCCAACTACCTGTGGTGCGCACCAGAAGTTCTGATGTGTCTGGCCGCCATGATCACTAACAGACAGACACACAGAGACACATAATTAAGCTTTTAGTTTAATCTTAAGGTGAAGACTTTGGAAGTCGCAAATGATCTGCTTCAGCTTTGACAACTGGCTGTGTGGCTTCAGGAAGCTGTGTCACCTTTTCTTGTCTTGGTCTCTTCTATTGGGGGTGGTGACTACTATAACTGCATTAATATTTCATGTGGCCAGGAGATGACTTTGAGATCTTCCAGTGGAAAACACCTACAGTCACACCTGCTTCTCTCACCTGAGTATGAGTTCCTCATGGCTCATTATAATACTCACGCTTTGTTAAACTCTCAGTCCTCCAGATAGAGGCTGGTGAAGTGCTGGGGTTTTAAAAATGGTTTTCCATCGTAACAATGGCTTTCACTTCCAGTTTCAACAGGTGCAGCTAGCTGTACACAAAAGTAAAGCATAATGACTCCTCAGAGTAAAAGATGGGGACAACATAGAAAATTCTAGTTTTGATGCACTGTGCATGTCACCAGTTACATTTTAATACCATATTCAGTTGTAAGCACAATACACAACATGCATTGGACGGGTTGTCAAATGGAAAGATACCCATAGTATTTAGTAAATGTTCAGTTAGCTAGTAAGCCAGTGTGGCCTGAGCACAGCGCCCTAGACTCTTAATACATGGATCTGCTAGAAAAGGGCTGGGGGCGGGGCTGGGACTCTTCAGTTAAGAGTGATCACTGCTTTATCAAAAGACCAGAGTCTGGACTCTAGCACCCACACCAGGGGGCTCACAAACATCTGTAACTCCAGTTGCAAGGAATCTGATGCCCCTTTCTGGTCTTTATGGGCACCTTCACGCACACGTGCACACACACACACACACACACACACACACACACACACGTGATAGTAAGTAGAGTAAGAATGATCTAGAAGTTAGACAGGAACAATGCCTTTGAAGAGCCCACAGTCAACTGCTGTTATTAGGAGATGAGGACAAATATTTTCCCTTGAAAATAGTTTCTAAAACTTCTTTTGTCTTTTTATCAGATTATCAAAATATATGTATCTCTCAAATTTTTAATTTAATTCCACATACATTTATGCTTGACACTGCATTAGATTGGGACAGCTTATAAGGAAGAGTAAAACTGAATCATGGTAGCATTCAGCAACTTTACTGCACAGTGTAGGAGAGGAGCATCGTCTAATTAGTGTAGCTCCACTTGTGATGTGTAGGGGAGACGGAGTAGGCGGGAAAGGGGATGTAGTCACTGAATGAATTCCTTATGTCCCAATGCCACGTTTCCAGATTCACTAAAGTATTGACAGGTGGCTTTACCCTGCCTTGCTACCCCAGCCATTGAGGGGGAGCACATGCCATGCCACATCCTTATGAAACTGACTTGATCATTATAAGCCAGAGAGCTTCAGAACCACACTATTGAGAGCAATCCATTGTGTAACCAGTATGCAAACTACCAGAGATATCATCAAAGATAAAAAGAGTAGATGCACTTGGAACTGGAGTTTCTCCTTTTCCGCAACAATTGAATTATTTCCACCACTGAGTGATGGTGCATGTAAATGACAATGGCATGCTGGGGGATGTGTGGAGGAAGACATGGTATTGAGGTCTAAAGAGTATTCTCATGGCCAAGTGAGGAAGCTGTGACCTTGATGGTGCTGCTGGGACACAGACGAGCAGCTCAAGTCAAGTTGCAATTACACTAAAGTAGGTTGAAGCGGCAGGTTTACATATCAGGTTCCAACCTGTGGGGATCAGCCGTACTGAAGGACTATATTTTATTGATGAGCTGTATAAATGACTTATAAATACCTTCATCCAAAATGCAGAAATTGCTCAATCAGTGGGATGGCTGAGACCTCACATGAGGACACTCTAACCAGTGCAGCTCAGAAAGGCTCCTGGGTGTCTTTCTAAGTCACCCTAAAGCCAGAAACTCACCTCGCTGATGCAAGGATAGCCTGGTATATTTTTAAACAAATGAAATTTGGTGAAAGGCTGATTAAAAAGATAAGAGGAATGAGGATTTGTGGTCTTAATTAGGGCAAGAGAAAGCAGTATTCTAAATGAGTCATGCCGACAGCAGGTTATTTAAATGGAACAGGACACGGCAGAAGCCTAATGTTCCTAGCATGACTTAAGCCACAGCACTTAAGTACTGGTTCATATTTGAAATGACATATTTTGAAGGGATTTTTTTAGGCATTCAGATGGCTACATTTTGTATTTGTACTTTAAATATATAGTACATAGGCAGTATAGCAAATATTCTAAATATAATTAATGCTATGTGTAAAATACATGATATAGTATAAAATATATCATAATACAGTACGTGTGATGTACTCAGGAGGGAGAATTAGAATGCTCTAGGGTGACAAGGATGCTCACAGTCCATGCCTGCGTGGGCCAAGGCTCTCCTCTCCTGTCTCATAAATGAGTTAACACAGCTATGCTACATTTGAGCAACTCAATCTGGCAGAAAAGGCCCTTCTTGCTCATTAGGATGAAAAGAACTTCCGCGAAGCTCTTCCCTGCAGAACTCGCTCCCATTGCTTCTGGATGATATAAGTGACCATGGGTCGCTTCTCTTGGAATCCATATCTGCCTGGATATCAGTTCACTTTGTCCTTCTAGCCTTACACACTAAGGTATCCGATACTGCACCGCAGATCCTCAGATGAACCCAACGTACTTACCCATGTATTCCTGTTCCTCAGCCATGCCTATCCAGAGTACTCAGTTTTGTACAATTTGCCTATGAAATTTCACTATTTGTAAAAAATTTTCATACAGTGTATTTGGATAATATTCTTTCCCTTCCCAAACTCTTCTTCAATCCTCTCTACTTCCCTACCCACACACTTTTTTTTCTCTTCCTCCCTCCCTTCTTCCTCTCAAAAGGAAATCAAACACTAAGACAAATAAACAAAATATCACTAAGGCAAAACAAAAAACCTAAAGTCTCTTCATTGGTCAAGTACTCCTGCCCTAGAGTGTGGCTGATACAATTATCTTAATCAGGATAATAAGAAAGATTAAGAAGTCAGATATCATAGATTAATATGCTGGTAGATTTTAAAGTAAAATGTTAACTCAAGAGAAATCCTCATCTGTGGCGTGACCCATTTCATCCCCAACTTCCCGGCTTCCTCCTTGACACATGTTTATATATGGCAACGTTTGAGAGCAATGCCACATTTCCTAAGGAACACCTAACCTGTCACCAGAAGCCCAAGGGGTGGCATGCTTTGTTTTAGGGCCCCCCTCCCCAGTACTATCCTTGTTAAACGTCTCCATGTGGAAAGTTGTGTTAAATGCCTTTGGCTATGTATGGCACTGATGTAGAAATGCCCTTTCTGTTGTTTGGCAGAATGGCGGCTGGGAGCTCCCTTGCAGCACGTGCCCAGGATCGGTGAGTATCGGCTTCCTCTCACCTCTGCTCCTTAACCTAGCAGAGCACGCAGCACATCTACAGCTCTTACGGCTGCTTCTAAGTACCTGACTGGGGGATGGCGAGCACCAGAAACCACAGCCCACATGCTACTATGGGAGGGGGTGGGGAGTCTCTGAGGGTGAGGAGAGAAACCAGCCGACCAGGACCTCAATCCAAAAGTTTAAAAAAAAAAAAATGAGAGGCTTTGCTAATGTTTTTTCAACTCATGGAATATGCAATACTTGTCCTACTTGGAAAAAAATATTATTTTCTGTTTCTATTTTAAACTATATGCTACTTCCCTGAGGCATGGACTACAGTTTTTTAAGTGTCAAAATGCCTTCATTTGTGAATCCAGTTAAACCTTATCAATTCAGATATCGCCACTACACATCATTCGGTCTAGACGAGGCCTGAAATTTTATTTGGACAGTCTGCGAGGAATTGGATTGGCTGGGTGCAGAGGGAAAGGACTTGCAACTCCTGAGAAAATCTTTTCATGGCTCAGGCATATCATGTTCTTTAGGCAAAAAGATTCAGCTAGCAAGTAAGGATCCATGTCATTAAGTAAATGTGGCCTTAGTCTTTATTGGCCAATCACAGCACTGAGAGGAAGGAAGTTGTGTGCCATTCGGTAACTTCTGACTCACATACTGCACACTTACACTTACTTTACCTTCCCCCCACTCCAAGCCTGTGACTGCAGTCTGTTGAAATTGAATATTGTGACATATGTGACTATACGTGCCTTTTCTTTTGTGATAGTCTTGCTAGGTATCCTAGCCTGGCTCAGTATCCACTATAAAGCTCTCAAGAACTCAGACTTGCAGAAATGTTCCTGTCCAAGCATCTCCATGCTGAGATTGCAAGCACGAGCCACCATGCCTTGGGAGCAATTTTTATAGAAAAGGATCAACTCCTATCTTTTTAAAACTAACAAGTATACATTTTTATTTTTGATGGCTTTTCATAGCATTGTTCTCCTGGATGAAATACTATCTCTACATATGAAAGAGAGATAATAATACACTCTTAATATTTTGATGACACCATAGAGCAAGCGTTTTTTTTCCTGTTTTTGTTTTTGTTTTTGTTTTTAACTAGAAGCTCAATATTTTCTCAAGGCAAACAAAACAAATCTAGGATAATAAGAAAGATTAAAAAAATCAGATCATTTTATAAGTAAAACCCTCTTGTACTCATTTATATGGGCAGATCATAAGCTGAAAACGAGACTGAGGCAACTTCCCCATGTGATGAGAGATGTGTTAGCCAGTATACGAAATACTGAGCAACACAACCAATACCCATCCGACGTGAATAGAACAGGAGGGAAATATTCATTTTGGGTTGACATCTGAGCTGAAGGGATAGAATTGGAGGAGGAATAGAATTTCTAAAGCAATGAAAATGGGAGCCCTTCCAAGCAATGCAAGCAGGGATATCGAGTTAAAGAAGTACATGGATGATTCCAGAAATAGGTCTCAGTGTGACTGAGCTGTGGCTTGAGAGGACGTGTGGACGGGAATGGTGTACGTATAAAGGGATGAGATCAACTCCAGGTGCTCATGAAGTGTTCAAAATGACAGGTGTTCAGAGAGAGAACTGAGCGTTGCCTGAGTAGGACTGAATATAAAATATAGGAATAAATAAAAAGAAGCCAGAGACAAAGAAGAGGATGTTTAGGGACAGATAGCAGAGCCAGCCTTTCCCCTGGGCGGGAGGAAAGGAAGAATTAGAAGATGGTACATTTGGTCAAGGATATAAAGAGATCTGACATGTCTGGCAATTTGTGTCTGATCGAATGAGTTCTCTAGGACCTCATGGAGGCAAGGACAGGATAGAGAATAGAAGGACACATGTTCGAAAAACAGTTCAACTCTACCTGTGCACCATGTGGCACGGGCAAGTAGGTCACCACATGTAAAATGGAGACAAAGACGACAGCCAACTCATAGTTTAAAAGAATGTGTAATTGTGTGAAAGCATTCATAAACTAAAATGTTACATGAAGAAGCAGCTGGTCCTGGTCCTCAGAGGGTTGTTGCATGGCCTCGCCGAGCCTGTTTGGTAAAGCAGGGAGAATGTGTTCCTGAGGCCATGAAAGCCTGGCCCTGTAGCAGCCGCACAGAAAGGTGTGGTGGAAATGGGCACTGGCCCGTTGTTATTACTCTCTGGAAATAAGAGCTGGTTTCTGGGCAGTGGGTGGGGAGTCTCTGTGGAGAACAAACGCAGGAGACTATGAATAAATGTTCACAAGCAGCGTAGAGAGCTGGTTCTGAAAAGATGGCTTTGCAAATACAGCTGCATCCCTGGGCTCCGCCGCAACTGAAAGCCATGATTGCATCATCTAGGCGTGATGGACTGCATGAGGTTCGGGAGGACACTGAGAAACGCTGGTCTAGTGCAGGATGCAGAGATACTCCAGACTTTGAACTTCATCCCCAACCCCGACTCAAATAAAAAGTGTCTTTTCTGTTCAGAGTTAGCAGCCTAGGACCCCAAGTTTCATCACCTGCCACGTGTTGCTCACTTTTTCCCTGGCACAAGAGGTAGCAACTCCGTCTTGCAGCACCACCCACTCCTGGAGCACAAATGTAAAACTAGAGCCAAGTAACAAGCCCTCAGACTGCCTGCACCCTGTGCCTCCCTGAGCACCAATTTTCAACCTCAATATAGAATTTCCTGGGTTATAACAGACAAGACAGACTTGTTCCCACGTGTGGACACAGGTTATTGCATCAGCCACTAGGCGCAAAGCCTGTGTCCTCTTCACATGCTTAGTGAGCCTTGGGGACCCAAGAGAGAGCTGCCAAGATCTATCTTGATAGTTTCTAAACCTTCCTTAGAGGGAGATTTGAATTGCAAGAGCTCTCGCTCTCAATTTGCCAAATGGCAGTAATAAAGAAAATATAGGCTAAATTTTGCACATTATTGACTCCCATTTTAATTAATGTAAGACAGATCCCTCATGCGGGAGCATGGTTGACTCACCCAGCCAGTGATTATTCATGACTGATGACTGCAAGGAGCTCCTGACTACACTAGATCTTTGAGGATAATGAATCCAGGGGTCTTCCATGAGCAATATTTGAAATATTAGAAAAGCTTGTCAGTTTGGAACAAAAAACCCTAGGTTTCTGTGAGAAGACAACTCCAGAGACTAATTAAGAGTCTGGAAAGCCCAGAGCTTCCTCTTCTTTGTGCTTAGTCCTCAAGCTAGTTCTGCTCTTCCGTCCCGGTGTGACTCACATGCTGTTCACCTCTAAGCCTCTTGCCTCCCGTATATTCTTTCCTGCCAGTTGCACTGACCTCCCAGTCTCTCCCTACCTTGCCTCAGGACACCTGAGCATTCTCTCCCACACGTAAGAGACACCACCCCCCATAGGATGTGAACAAGCCCCTGCAATAGTGTAAATGCATCCCTGTGTTCCCCAGGCACAAAGGATCCTGGGTGCTTCTTATAATATGGTTTTAGACAGGGTACTCTGCCGCCATACACTCTGTCCTTTCTTAGGCGTGCTTTAAGCACCTGGCACTTTACCCCAGTGCCTTTTCTAACTGTCATTTCATTATTGCCTGGCTTGTCACTGTCTTCATTCTGCAGCTGTGGAAGAAATCAACCACTTCTCCCCAAACCATTACCTACGCATTCTCTGTCTACTCGCCCTAACCACACTGCCTCCTATTCCCACCTTACTTTGGGGTTTAATTTCTGGGTTTGTTGTATATTTTTCTACACTCTCATTCCTACCCTTTATAGATCTTGCAGATTGTGCTAAACTTTGGAATATTTATTATTTACTTCCTACGTATTTAGAACTAAAGTCAGTGAGGGTTACATGTAAAGCAAACATTGGGTAGTGTTGCTTTATTTACATGTTTTTCTCATTCCTCTTCGAAGGTCTTTTGCTAGGTGGTCA
The DNA here is from genome assembly GCF_964271855.1 of Acomys minous. NCBI lineage: Eukaryota > Metazoa > Chordata > Mammalia > Rodentia > Muridae > Acomys > Acomys minous. The sequence goes on from NC_140486.1 coordinate 67,926,159, forward strand.
AACAATGGTCAACTGAGTTCAAGCCCTTGCATGGAGTCTGTAGCCCAGACTGACCTTAGACTCAGTGGGTAGCTGAGGATGACCTTTAACTTCTGATCCATCCTCTTCCACCACTCAGGTGCTACCATTATAGATGTACACCTTTACACCCATTGCTGGAGATTGAACCTATGACCTTGAGCACACTGGACAAGCACACTATCAACTGAGCCACATCACTAGCCCTTTCATTCATCACCTAGCTGTGGCCTGGGTTCTGAGCCCAGTGGGCTGGTCCAGGCACTGTTTGCCTTCAGACAGGAATGTCCACATCAAAAGTCCTGTTTCTTTCTCAGGAGTGGCTTAAAGCATTCAGAGTGAGACACATGCACTTGGCCTAGGCGAGGCTCCAGGTTTCATCAGGCGAGGTGGAAATGAGTTTTCCACCAAGTCCTAACTCTTTTAAAATGAGATTGCTGGTATCAGAAGGCAGTGGAAATTCAAGAGTACCAAAAGTCGGTGGTGATACCAAAAGTATTACAGCCATTTGTTAAACTGCCATGCTCATCTCAGCAGAGGATGCCAGGAGACACCACCCAAAACCAGCCAGAAGGTGGGTCTGGTGAGACGCAGGCCCGGAGGGTGCTTCCTCAGTGGTCAGCCCTGGGCTCATGGCAATGGAGCAGCAGGCTTCAGGGGCTACCAAGGCAGCTCCACCATCACTGTCAAGCCCCAGGCATCCAGCACTGATTCTTCCCCAGAGTAAATGATGAGACTCAGACAGTCATGGCGGTGGAATCAAGTGAGAGAGTGAGCCAGCCTTTATTCATGAATCCTTGGGCAGTAGGGAGGGGTTTGAGGGTGAATGTGTCTGATTCCCTGGGCTAGGGGTGCCAGGGATACTTAATCAATAGCCCCATCCTGTGGGTGGGGGAGAATCTCCAGGTACAGGTTAAAGGTCATTGGTTGACAGCCAAGACACCAAGACATCTTATTAGCATAAGGTGGGTATCTCTAGGAATCCCCAGGTACTTACTGAACAGGTTTTTTGGTTTGTTTGTGTGTGTGTGTGTGTGTGTGTGTGTGTGTGTGTGTGTGTGTGTGTGTGTGTGTGTTGTTTTGTTTTTTTGTTTTATCAGCAATGGGTCTGGCCTATAATCTTCCCTGAGTGCTATGTGACGCTCCTTAGGGGATATAGGGTCCCCCAGATCAGGCAATGAGGTGATCCTCAGTTTTTATACTGAGTTCAGAGGCTATCTAAAAATGCCAGACTTTGACCTTAAAAAATGGGGTTCCACACAACCCCATATTCCATAAATTCTCAGTAACAAGACTATATATATAGTCTGGACTGTAGCATCTCAGATTTGAGAACTCAATAAAATGTGCAATAGAGTCTGAAGCTTGGATTTTCTGATCTGATACTTACAGAAGAGATAAGAAGACATGTTTCTAATGCACTCTAGGATGGGGTGGCCTGGTGGCACTCAGAGGAAGGATAGCAGGCTATCAAGAAGATACTTGATACCCTATGAGCATATAAAGGAGGAGGAGATCCACCTCAGGCACAGTCATAGGGGTCGGGAGTAAGGGGAAAGCGAGAGGAAGAGAGGAATGGGAGGATACAAGGGATGAACTAACAATTGAGATGTAATATAAATTAATTAATAAAATATATATTTAAAAAGTTTTCAGTTATTGAAACGAGAAATGCTTCTTGGAACTTCATGAAGAAAAGCTTCCAACTAGTCAAAGGATCCCTGTATACAAACATAATATCTTTTTACATAATGACAGCAGATTCCATTCTTGAAGTGGAAGCCTTGAATGGAAGTTGCTGGAGTGTGTGTGTGTGTGTGTGTGTGTGTGTGTGTGTGTGTGTGTGTGTGTGTGCATGTGTGTGTGCATGTGTGTGTGCGTGTGTGCGCGTGTGTGTGCATGTGTGTGTGCGTGTGTGTGCATGTGTGTGTGTGTGTGTGTGTGTGTGTGTGTGTGTGTGTGATTTTAGAAGAAGATTTGCTATCTGTCAGTCTCTGCAGAGTCTACCATCTTGGGCTTGCACCCTCTAGCTTTGCATTCCTTAGGCACTTTCTTGCTCCCTCCTGGGCACAGCTCCTGGAAGGGACAGTTCTCTATTCAGTGTCTTTATGGTTATTGTGTTCAAAGGAAGTGAAGCCCACCTGGCTTTAGCAAACTCTGCAGCTTGCAGAATATGGGCTCTGACCCAGCAAATAGCTTTGGTGTTGAGGTGAAGGTCAGGATATACAAACGCAATCAGTGACCATTCAAGCATTGGTAGTGCTCTGTTTTTCCTTCTCCATATTGTAGGGCATGCTTCCTGTTGCCAGCCCAAGCATTCTTCTCTATAAATCCAGGGTAACCAAAACTGATAGGGAGGGTTAGGTAGAGAGGTCTCTATAGGCTTCCAGAGTTTATGTGAAAATTAAGCCTTACAGATTTCATAAGAACTGATGGAAATGATACCCCTTTTTAAAAGACACGCATCATAAGCCTTAAGATTCAAGACCTATTGGTCTCTAAGCAGATGCGATTACGTATGCTGCAAGGGTACAAGTGCTTTTCCTGCCTTCCCTACTGTCATGCAACTGTGGGAATTCAACAAGCCTCTGGATTCCCACAGTCCGTTCTCAAGTCCACAGAAAACTCTGCAGTCTCAAGGCTCAGATCGTACAGCATTATCCCTGTGTAGAAATAATTAACAAAGAAAAGAGCGGCACCCCACAGTTAATTTGGCTGTTCTCTTAAATATCTTCCTGGTGCCTGAATTACACGAACATATTAATCCAATCAGCTCATCTGCAAGTGTTGTTCTCCTTCTCCTGGAGGTTGAAAGAAGGAATCTCGAGGGTCAAGGTTGCCTGTATTTATCTCGTGCATTCAAATGATCTGTCATTTCCATTGTAGTGACACCCAAATGTCCATTCTCCGCCTCTCGTTAAAGTGCCCTAGAAGACTAATTCAACGGCAGAGACAGAATTCGTCTCAAAGTGTAACTGCTCCCCTTGCTGGTCTGAAGTGGCAATGGCATTCATCTTTAGAACTTCAGGCCAAGAGAGTTTGTGGTGGTAGTGGTGGCTGTTTGTTTGCTTGAGGGTTTGGTTTTTTTTTTCCTCTTCTGTTTTTATTTTTGTGTACCTGAAGTTCCATAATCAAGTGCCTAATCTCGGTCTAATGAAATAACATACAGTAATTTTGTCAACATTCTTTGAAAACCAGGATGGCAAAAAACGTATGGAATACTCTAAAAACATTTTTACAATATTTCCGTGCCTAGAAAGTAGAAAAACAGAAAAACAGTCATAGGGGAGGGGAATAAGGGGAAAATGGGAGGGAGGGAAGAATGGGAGGATACAAGGGATGGGATAATTATTGAGATGTAACAAGAATAAATTAATAAAGGAGGAAAAAAAGAAAGTAGAAAAACATTCTAAATAGTGTTAATGATAACGTTTTTGTTTATATATCAGCATATCATAATTTGTGCACAAAGAAATGCCCAAATCTCTATCTGATGTTTACTCTGATGCATTGTTGAAAATTGCCTAGATCTTTGTAATTGCCAGTAAAGTACGGTGTAAATCTTATACTCTGAATAGTCCTCTTATTCCCCTGTGCAACCCCAACTCCTACCCCACCCAATACCCCTGAACCTCCTCTCTTCCCTATATTATTAGCCTAGCTGTCTAGTCTAGGCTGCCCTTGAACTCTCAACCCTCTTTCCTCTGCTAATCATGTCTTGAGATTCCCAACACAAGCCACCACACTGGCCAGCTATCTCTTATTTTTATGCCCCCTGTTTACTTGGCCTCTCTTTCAACTTAGGTAAAATGGAATGGTGCACACACTTAGAGATGGCTTTTCTTTTTCACATACCAGAATATGTTTAAATGACTACACATATTAGCAATTTTTTTCTCTTCAATATTATTGTTCCTATTCTATATAACATTCCAGGGCTGAATAACAAGCTGTCTACCAATTGTCTTGTTTTTGACATTTGGGCTGTTTGTAGCATGGTACTACTTTGGTAGCTAAGACCATGTTAATGTTTCTTATGAAGTCTCTTTGCCGAGATGTTCTTCTCACTCCTGCTAGATAAACAAGGAATGGGATAGCTACATAAGGAGGCTAGCAGTCGGCTGAACAGGAGACTGCCTAAAAACTCTCCAGTAGTCTTGAAGCTCCTTGGCGCCCTAGTTCACACCAGTGATGGACAGGAGATAGAGGTTGACCTCTGGCCTCCACGTGCCTGTGTATACACCACACTCATGTACTCTCACACATAGGATCACTCACACGTGCTAATAAAAAATAAAAGTCTTGGGCTGGAGAGATGGCTCAGAGGTTAAGAGCACTATTTGTTCTTCCAAAGGTCCTGAGTTCAATTCTCAGCAACCACATGGTGGCTCACAACCATCTATAATGTGATCTAGTGCCCTCTTCTGGAGTGCAGGTGTACATGCAGGCAAAACACTGTATACATAATAAAATCTTTAAAAAAAAAAAAAGAATAAAAGTCTAGCCTCTTTCTACCCAAGGTTATTTCTGCCTGAGAGAAGCTATTCTCTTACTTAAAATGCAGTGGCACTGACCATTTAAAATCAGGGGTGGAATTATGATCATTTGCAGGCAGGTGAGGAGGCGTGGTGACGACTGAACAAAGGGCTGGTGCCATGCTTCCAAAAAGCGGTCATTAGTCTTCATTTACAAATTCTCCCTTAGCCTATGATCTTTCTCATGAAAAATGACAGGAAGTCACCGAAACTCAGATGTTTTAAGAAGTATTCAACTTGATGCATTAGGAAAGGTCAGTGTAAGGGGGGGATGTCCTGTGTAGGATAATCACTTCAGATAATGATCTCTATATCAGGAGCGATTTTCCAGCATTGTACACTGTCCTTGAGCAGCACCTGCAGTTCTAGAGAGACACATCACACTGTTTCTCTTCCAGCACGTGGACAACAGCAAAGTATTACTGTCGTAATAGTATCATTGCATAGGTTGACATAAATGTGAGAAAGCATTACTATGAAATACACACACACACACACACACACACACACACACACACACACACACATGTGCCTGTAAAGGTGCAGAGATAGATAAAATCCTTTATCAGCTTTATAAAGATGAAACTTCCCCATCACTAGAGCACAGGAAAAACTCTAATAGTGTTGGTTTTTTAAATTTGTTTGTTATGTTGGTCAATGTTGATGCACACTCTGTGCTAAAGTTGGTGAGAAAATTAGCGGGTATGTAGCCTTGAAGGGCATATCATCTATCAGGGAGAGAGGTACTGTCCAGGATTTTGCTTGCTGTTCTGCAGGGATATTCCATGGTGTTATAGACCTCTATAGCCATGAGCACACGTTTGAAAGAGGTCTGCCTAAGTATGTGACTGGAGGTCATAAATATAGATGAAGAGGGTCAAAGTCATGTATCTTATGAAGAAAGTATACAAGAGAAGCAGTGATGCTCCTAGGTGGTTAAGAGTTAGCAGATTCCACCCAAAGAAGAGCCTACACTCCCTACCAAAGAGGCACAATGTGCTTGTGTGAGGGGTGTTTATCTGCTCCCAAAGGAATCGCACATTTAAGAGTGGTGACCAATGATACAGGACCTGCTCTTGTCATGATCAGTTGTAGGGCTTCATTCAAAGGAATCTTCAGGATAAAATGTACTTAGAAGTGTTAGACACAGAGGAAGGTGCCGAGCAAAATCCATGTGAAGGAGACAAAATGCAGGTACACGAAGTCTGTTCCTTGTTTGTTTGTTTGTAGCCTAGAATTGTGGTCTGGACTTGTCATCTCAGGGCTGGAGAAGCAGAGATATGCAGACCCATGGGACTCACTAGTCACCCAGTCTGCTTTAAAAACTACAGCCCACTAAGAGACACTGTTCAAGAAAACAAGGTGAAGAGCACCTAAGGAAAGAGCCAGTGTTCTTGTCTGGCCGACACCACACACACACACACACACACACACACACACACACACACACACGCACAGAGAGAGAGACCACACAGACATACACACCACACACACACAACATACCCCCCACCCCACGCCACCACACACATACACACACACATACACACACGCATGCAAGAAATATTAGTGGCATTTATTCTTTTTTATGCTCTGCCCAAATGACAATAAAGAAGTCCCAATTTTAGAAAGAAGTTCAGATAGAAAAGAATATTCAGACTTAATCAATATAATATGAAAGTATTTAAAACTAGACATAAAGATGAATAAGTTAGGGAGAGAATTCTTGGTGAGTGTCACATTAGACACTAATAAGCAAATGTTTAAAAGGGATCAACGAAGAGGCAGAAGCTACAAGTATGACCAAAACAAGAAAGAAAGCAACACAAAGAACAAAGAATGTATAGACTATTGGTACTGATACAACTGAGAGAGAAATCTAAGAAGTGTACGCTAGGCGATGTTCCCACTGGTATTTATAATGTGCTTAAGAAAAACATTTTTTAATCAATCATTGGTCTATTTAAATTTTTGTGGAAAGAATGCTCTCTCTCTCTCTCTCTCTCTCTCTCTCTCTCTCTCTCTCTCTCTCTCTCTCTCACACACACACACACACACACACACACACACACACACACACACAGCAAATCTGCAGATAAGGCTGGTATTTTGTGAAACAATAGTTTGAGTGACTCCTCTACAACACTATATACACTTCTATTGAAATGGTGGTGGGAAAAAGCTTCAGCCTAAACAGATCTGTGCTTCTTTGCAAGATTTTCACTCACATATTGATATGTTCTTCTGTCCCTTGAGGCTAATTTTGGCTACTTGATATCTCTGTGGAATTGCACCATAGAATAGAACTAATTTCCTCATTTGACTTTTAAATTACTGCATGAGCGTGTGTGTGTGTGTGTGTGTGTGTGTGTGTGTGTGTGTGTGTGTGTGTGTGTGTGTTAACTAAATTGAAATGTTTGGATGATGGATATGCCACAATGAAGTTGTACACTCCATTGACTTTAATGAAGCACACATGTTCTTGCTGGCTTGTGAGTGATGCCTGGCTGCAGAACTCTGGAATCTGGGTATTTAATATTCTCTGCTCACACATATTTTATTTATGATAATAGCACAATCATGTTCTTGATATTCATTTGAACACAAATGAACTTAAAAATGTTTTCATCAACTTTTCCAAAAGATTAACCTTACTAAGGGAGTGTCTGAAGTATTTTTACAGAAAACAACAGGTTGACAACCAAGTTAATAAATTCAAATTAGTCAACACTTTCTCCATGGCTTTTGTGAAATGCTTTTTGCCTGGTATAGGAATAAGCAGAAAATAGCTTAAAATTATTTAGATTTAAAGTTCCAGTTCTAGGTGGTTGAAAATTCAAAACGAATCTAATAAAACATAGATAGATAGATAGATAGATAGATAGATAGATAGATAGATAGACAGACAGACAGACAGAGATAGGGATATAAATATAGATATAAATATTAAGCCAGTAGGAAAACTTGGATATAAATAATAATTGCACAAAACTTTAAAGGAAGATTTCTGCTAATTACCTAAAATCTCAGACCCTTAAGTCAAGTCTTTTATTTGAATAGTAAATGTGCCCAGATACTTACATGTGTATTTAAATTATCTGTCATAGACTGAGTTCTGGAGCTCACGTCATTATTTTCTTGTATATGTGACTATTTTTGCTAATTTATTCCATGCAAGTAATCAAATTATAAAAGAGTATTCAAATTAATATGCATTACCCAGTAGGAGGAAGACAAATGACTTAATTTATGAATGTACCAGTATGTGGTAAAGACTTAATGATATGTGTGTGTATGTGGTGTGCATTTTTGCATTTGTATGTCTACCTGTGGGTGGGTACACATGTGTGCAGGTATATGCCCACACTGCCATATGCTCGCATGTAGAAGCTAACACCAGGTGTCTTCATTGATGGCGTTTATTGAGACACGGTCTCTCACTTGATCCCAGAGCTCACCAACTCAGCTAGTCTAGCTGGCCCCCTTGCCTTGTGGCTCTCTGTCTCTGCTTCCAGAATCCTGGGACTGCAGTTATCACCATGGCTGCACAACACTTACCACATCATCTGAGACCTAGCCTTTCGATCTCCTCGGGACTGAAAATTTGGGAACTTTTCAGTTAGAAAAAAACAAGTTCAATATGTAATTCAGCAGCTTGAGTTAAGAGGCAAACTAAGTGTGTGGCCACTATCTTCTCCTGAAGGATTTCTCCTTTTGAATTTCTACTCCTACCCCGGGCTCCATCCATCCCTGCCACCCACAGCAGGCTTCTCGTAGACTCTCGGCATGGACCACCTGGCTCTGAATTCTTTGAAGCTTGTCCTGGCGATGCACCACTGAATGTACCCGACTGAGCTGCAATCATTCTGTATTCTCCAAGATGAAATGCAAGCTTGAGCACTCTATAGGTATCCACAAAGCTTGCCTAATTTCTGTAATTCATGGTCAGCTCCTAGTCTGTGTTTCTGCTGCATTATTTACTAAAGGCAACCCGTTTGGAATTAAGTTGTTTCATGATATTTCAACTGGCCCAGATAGGGAAAGAAACTGCACTACAGATTTCTTTTGGGTTATTCCTTGCCCTCCCCTCACCATACTTAATAACCAACTTCAGATTTACTTCTTCTGTATGCATAAGGACCTGGAGAGGAAGTATGGACAGCCCTCACCCCTGACTCCCTCCCTGCCACTCCCACCTTCATCTTGTGCTATGGTACTTGAATCTGAATCCCTTTCCTATATGCTCGGTATCACAAGACCTGGATTTTGGAGTTGGTGAGGAAAGATGAAAAAAAAAAAGAAGAAGAACAAAAGACGAGAGGGAGGAAAGGAGATTAATTCATGCATCTGCAGACATGTTATAAATAAAAACAATTGCTAAATAGGATGTAGCTTCTTTATAAAGGACCTAGAATTCTTGAAAGTTTATTATATATAAGATATAGAAGCTTCCACTGGAAACTAAGGTAAAAGAGCAAAGCAATTGAAACCAGTAGAAATTTTATCTTGTTTCTTCAATGAGTTTAATTTAGAAACTATGTTTTCAGGTCTCACCTCCAAGGCTTATGGTCTGTGTGCTTCTGAGCCAGCCCAAAGTATGTTACCATGGATTTGCTGCTACCCAAGGCAAAAGGAAAACAAAGTGAATGAGAACAGGGCTTTTCCACAATTCAATAATGTCTCAGAACTTTCTAGAAGTTTTCTTTCAAAAAAAATGTCTTTCTTAAAGAATGTGACAGTATGTTTTTCTACAGTGCCACAGGAAAAAAAAAGCTTATTTAATTTGTCACTCCATTACTATCCAAAAATCTAAAACCCAGTAAAGAGATGTGTTCAACAGAATACATTCCATGTTTCAAAAATTTATTATCAAACTTTCTGGATATAGTGCACCAGTTTTTCTAGAATATTCTAGTTATAAACTGAGAAGAAGGAAATTCACAAAGATCTAAACCTCAAGGAGATGAAGACTTGGGAAGTTCTGAGAATCCAAAGGTCCTTGCTCATTCATTAGCTTTACATTGTGTTCATGGGACACCACAGAATGAGCTTGTTGGGTCCACACTTAAACTTTGGGATCTACAGAGTGTGGCCTAGGGTCATGGGAAATGAGATGGTCTCTGAGTTTATTTTCAACCTTAAAAATTATGAAATACATGACTGAGTTACAGTTCCTCTTATACATAGAGTGCAACAGAACTCTAAGTTAACTCTGTCAAGGGCTTTTTCTTCTTCAAGTCCTTGCACCTACAGCAAGAGGTATGCCTCTGTATGCTGAGGACATAAGACAAAAGAGCAGAAAGTGCTCCTTTTTGTGTTTGTCTTGCAGTTTCAGTGTTTTAAAGGAAGGAACAAACACAGAAATAAAAAACCTGTCACAAGCCCATGTCTCAAGATTGAAGACCGATGAATTACTTTTCTCTTCTTTGCAGTGCAGTTGGACAGTGAAGTGTTATGGGATGTCTCTCTGAACCTAGCATTGTGCTACATGTTAATGGGATAAGAAAGCAATAGCAAAAAGTAGAGAAAAGATGAAAAGATGCAGATACAAAATAACTAGTTAAGGACAGGGTGCGAGTGCTTGTCACTTGCCCCTGCCAAGGATTGTTGGACATTTGTTTGTTCACTTACATCCTTGCTTTCTTTTTTATCTTAGAATTGTTTTCTAAGATACTCAATGTATCTCAAATGTGTACTCAAATGCATCATTTCAAAACCAAAAAACACACATTGTGAAGAGTATCAAACAAAACCAATAGCTACACTAGAATTGGTTGGATTTAACATAGCAGGTTCAGGAAGGATCAGGTGGAAATGGGATGACAATGCCTTTAGGCTGTATATATGATCTTTTCTATTTTCTAATTAATTGATTGCTGCTACCAGTGCTTTAAAGAACCTCTTGACCATTCTGAAATTGCTTATTTCATGAATAAGCCATGAAAATTCTCTGAAATAGCTATTTCCTACCTCCTCTAGTTTGAATACTCCAAACCCCCATTTTCCTATGCTCTGGGTACCTTATCTTCCTATGCTCCTGTGGATTTACTGGATTGGGTTACTCACTTTTTATCTCTGGTCCTCAAACCCTCATAGAGACTGATTTCCATAGCTACTCATAATATTAAGAGGGAGTGAAAATAGATAAAAAAGGATAGAAAGATGGATGGATGATAGATAACAGAGACTGATGGATAATAGAGATAGATGATAGAAATACAGACTGACAGTGATAGCTGATAGAGAAAGAAGAAAGTATGGATGGATGATTAAGAGATGGGTATGTATATGAGTATGTGGATAGGTTGTTGATAGATTAGATAGATAGATTGATGATGGATAGATAGATAGATAGATAGATAGATAGATAGATACAGAAGAAGAAGAAGAAGAAGAAGAAGAAGAAGAAGAAGAAGAAGAAGAAGAAGAAAGAGAGAGAGAGAGAGAGAGAGAGAGAGAGAGAGAGAGAGAGAGAGGATGGATTCAAACCAAGAATGACCTCCCCAAATTTTGTGTTCTATGCAGACACACATATCTCTCTTATCCATGACTATTACATCTGCATCCTTTCTTCTCCTCCTGCCTCATTCACTGTCCACTCCAGGATTGCTCTGTCCTAATCCTGTACCATATATTTTTAGGTTGGAAGCAGACTTGATGGCCTATAGGACTTGCCTCCATCTCATTATCCTGTCTCTGAGAAGAATAAGGCACCTGCTCCTTCTCTACACTAATGAGATTCTAACTTCATGTATCTGAATCTTTCCTACAGATTGAGTTTCTGGCTCAGCCCTAGCTCCATGTTGCTTTTTATTTATGCTCTTCGAGGAGACCTGATCCACTCATATAGACTCGTATCAATAGTCCCCAAAGCATGCCCCTTCTCCGTCTCTAGGTGCTGTTCAGGTCAAGTCATCTAGCTGCCCTGTGGTGAATACTGAACTTGTCTTCCCTTGTCCACATATTCAATTGTCAAAGCCTAAGCCATGTTGTCTCTAAAATACCTGTTTCTTTCTGTCCTTCACCTCCCACCGTAGCCTCTCCCTGTCCTTAGGTACAGCCTCCTCTCGTTGCCCAAGCCTCCACTCTAGCACCTCTGTGTCTCCTTGTCCGTGCTCCAGCCAGCGTGGTTGTCACCGTTGCAGATCAGAGTGCATCGTTTCACATCAGGAGTATTCCAGGGGTTTCCCATTGGCTTCAGAAGAAAGAACAATTTCTTTCTGTGATCATAGATGGCTCATCTCACAGATCAGCACCCCCATCCCCCAACCCCACCGCCGCCTGTGCCTCCCAGGACACCCACTCGGGTTTCTGTTGCATTGGGCTCCTCTCTGCACCTTGATAAGGAGGAGCCTCCTGGTGACGTGGGATTTTATCCTTCTCCCTCCTCAGCCCTTCCTCACTACATGCAGACTTTGCATCAGAGTTCAGATTAAAGATCAGCCCCTCAGGAAACTCAGTGCGCTTCCCTCTCCCTTGAGATTAGAGCGGAACACTGTGCTCAGTGCCATGAGACTATGCCTGGACTCTTAAATCCCCAGTCACACTGTAGTCGAAGATCGATTGGGTGATTTTCATACATCTTTCTAAACACATTATGTTCACCCCTGGCCTCCCAGCAACTTGGACACTTCCTAATATGTAGTTAAGTCAAAAACAAAAGTTGTTAATCAAACAGATGGTTTGTTAGCACTTCGTACTTTCTCTCTTCTAGCTGCTTCTTTGCAGCCACTCCTGACTCGCCTTACACAAGTTTCTCATCTTGCGTAAAAGAAACTCTTCCTGAAAAGTGGAAGCAGCTTTGGTTCTGTGTGGTCCCTAGTCTTAGCTCTTAGTCTCCCATGATTTTTGTCCTCTATTTCTTTTAAACTACAAACAGGGACCAAGAGGTTAAAACTATTAATGTGTTCTATTTTTCCCCTATAGATTCTTTTTTAAAATATTTATTTATTTATTTATTTATTTATTTACTTATTTATTTATTTATACACTATTCAATCTGCATGTGAGCAGAGGGCACCAGATCTCATTATAGATGGTTGTGAGCCACCATGTGGTTGCTGGGAATCGAACTCAGGACCTTTGGAAGAACAGCTAGTGTTCTTAACCTCTGAGCCAGCTCTCCAGCCCCCCTATAGCTTCTTTAAGAATGTAGCAGGCCCCGCAAGCCACACTTGCTCAAGCTAAGTCCCTATAATGGGCAATGCATGTGCTGTTGGTCCACATTTATCCTTAATCTTGACAGATAGGATAAAAAGCAAAAATTTGGCATTCAATGCTGTTGCTGCAAACTTTGATCTCATTCATCCGACTTCATTCACTTCTGCCTCAAACATATTTTGATTCAAATATAAAAGTCAATGAAAACACAGAGTCAAAGGCCCAAATTTAAAATGTTTCATTTGGAAATACAAAAAAATTAACATTGCTGTCTGGGATATATACACCAGCCAGGAAAGTTTTGGTCTGTCCAAAGAACAAAAATGGGTTAGAGGTTTTATTAACAAAGACAAACATTGTAGAGGTCATTTTCAGAGGCAGCTGACTGGCACTTTAGCACTTTGCAGAAATTAATCAGCTCTTGGTAAAGCTAGTCTCTGAACAGCAGCAGGTTGCGTCATCGCCGTTAGCAGGATTAGAACACAGGCCATCTGCATAGAAGCATAGGCAACCGACCTAGGCACAGATAGAACAACTGTCCCCTCAGGAGCGCTGCGCTTAGAGGCAGGCAGCTGTTGACACATAGCCAAAGACTCATTCGTCCGTTTATTCATCAAGCCATTCTTATGAAATATCAACTGCATGACAGGCTTCATCTCTTTAATTAGTAGCAAATATCCATACATAAATGTCTTTCATTCAAAGCATGCCATCTTTTGGATGAATCAGTATGTACATCACAAGAATGCACACACGCATGCAGATATGCACAGAGGGACTGGAGTATTAAAGCACCCGGCGCCCTCTGCCCTGCTTCTGGGCCATGTTCATATTGTCATAACAAGCTTGCCAACTCGTCCCAGTCACCTGCTCTCTGTTTACCAGCACCAAAGCTGCCCAAGTAACTTGATTCTGTTGGCTCTGGCTTGATCAAACCAGTCAGATCGGATTGTTCTATGGTGTGTGTGTGTGTGTGTGTGTGTGTGTGTGTGTGTGTGTGTGTGTGTGTGTTTGCATCTACACACATGTGCATGCATGTGGAGGCCAGACGGCAGTCTCATGTCACTTCTTAGATGTTGAGACAGGGCTCCTTACTGGTCAGCTAGGCTGGCTGACCAACAGGCCCTAGGGATCCACCTGTCTCTACCTGCTCAGGGTTGGGATTACAAGCACTGGCCACTGTGTCCACATTTTGCCCAGGAGTTTGTGTCCTCCTGTGTGTAAGGCCAACACTTTACCGAATGTTCCATCTCCTTATCCATCTTTGCAGTTAGCATAACTTCTAAAAACATACTTTCTGAAAACTGTGGTGACCCCAGGAAGACTGCCATAGAGCCACATGAGTCATCTGAGCCCAGAGGGGGTGTGGAAGGACAGAGGGAACTGCACGTGTGTGGATGAAAAAAAACAAAGTTGAAGCTGGAGATGAAAAAAAAAAGGGTTTTCCAAAATAAGCATTAGAACTCTCGGTGTGGCAAGCTAACACGTCACGAAGATACAGAATTAAAGGGCTCTCGATACTTTGACTGCAGTTGAAATCAAATGAAAGAAAAGTAAACGACTGAACAGGACAGAATTGCAATAAGCGTTTATGTGTCTGAGAAAATTGATCTAAGCACTATTCAAGACCCATCAGTAGATGTTGCCTGATGGGTAAAGGAATTCAGCTGTCTCCAGTTCCTTGGAGCTGGTGGTGTCCCCCAACCTCAGGAACAAGTGTTAGTGATCTCTTACAACAGATCCACCTGTGAGCATTGGCCCCCAGGGAAATACATAAGGAAACTTAACAAAGCCATCACAGACCTGCTTTTTCTCCTCAGAGGACTGGCTAGGTTACTCTACTCTTCCGCATAAGTAAGTTCTAATTGAGAACCAGCCCTGTCAACTGCGTGCTAATCAGGCTCAATTTTGACTATGTCTCTAACCAGGAGATGGGAATGGGACCATGGCAGAATAGCAAATGGAAGAATCATAAAGTATTTGAAACCAAAATTCCAATTAAAAAAATATTAGAGGCAGTCACATAAAATGTAATAAGCATCTCATTCAGTGTGTGCTGCTAGCTCCATTGTCACTACGGCGTTTCTACCCTAGATGCCATCAGGGAACTCAGCACACTTCCTCAGTCTGTATCGACAGCTCCATAAGGGAGGGCATCATGCAAAAAGCATCCCCTCCAGGAGATGTAGGTACCTCCCAAAAAAGGCGACCCTTCCCAACACTGAGACCAACTGATGAAACTCTCATGCCCTACCTGCTCGTTGGTAAGAATGAGAAAATGTTGGCACTGAACAAGATGCTCAGGAGCTGAGGGTGCAAACTGCTCTTCCAGAGAACCTAGGTTTGAGTCCCAGCACCCACATCAAGTATCTTACAACCATCTGCAACTCCAACTCCAGGGGATCTAATGCCCTGAAATTTATAATTTCTTCTTTTTTATTCACAAAAAGAACTGGCTATCGTATCAGAGCTGAGTGCATTGAAAGCTCCAGTTGAAATCTTGGGAACTTTGATTCTAACAGGAATCTAAAAACAGTATCAATGAGAGATAAACACTGTCTGTGGGATCCGCCGCCACCATCCACTTAAGAGTCATTATCAAAACTCTGCTTCAAATGAGAGGCTGCTTCCACCAGATTAATCTATTTCTTTTGGATCATTGAGATAGTGTCATGTCATGCAGCTCAGGCCAGCCTGGAACTCCTGATGTTGGGCTGGATTCAAACTGATTGTCTTACTGACTCAGTTTCCCAAAATCTGGGGTTAAATGTGTGCACCACCTCGCCAGGATTATAAGAAATAATTTTAAATGTAGCAGAAACAACATAAAGTTGACACATATAACTTGCTGGATGATGCATTTTAATTACTTTTATTTGTTGAGCCCTAGATAAACATTGACAAGCTACTAAGAACTTTGCTTGTAATATCTAATATCTCATTTTGTCACAACATGAATCTTTTCTTACGATTGTTATTTCCGTTATACAGCATTCCTCTTACAGATACAGAGCTGAGATTTAAAGGCCTTATTCAATTCTGCCCATGTCACACATTGCTAACTCATTAGGGAAGCCTAAATATGTGTCATCATTGTAATGACTTCACTCTTAGCTGGGAGGCGAATGTATGGGATGTGATCGGAGACACTGGGAAAGATTACAGAAGAGGATGTCATTCTTTATAGCTGTGCTGTCTATTGTTTCAAAAGCTAAATGGAAAACAAGCTATGTCAGAAATCTACTTCCTAATACAGCTCAACATCAGAATCAGGGATCATGAATAATTGCGTTCCCAAATAGTTTGTTGTGTAATATTGTCACTGGGGAACCCTGCTCTGGTAGTAAGGGACAAGAGGTTTTTCCAATTACAATTGAATTTCTGAAGAAACACATTAATTTGCTGTTATGATGTCCTACATCCACTGAAGAAATTCTCCTTTCTGCCTAATTGAAATAAATTGATGATAAATTAGATTCTCTGTCCCCGGGATGGTGACATCTGTACTAGGAAAAGGAAATGGTAGACAGAACAAAGTCAGTGGGAAAGAGAGTTTGAAATTAGACCTTGTCACTAGGGGGCACTTAGGGACATAAAATCAGCACTGGCCCAAAAAAAAAAAAAAAAAAAAAAAGGCTTTGTGAAATAAAACCTTGGTGGCCTAAGTGTCTCCACTGTATTTAGGTACCAATTGTTTAGAGAAAATGCCAGGTAAAGGCAGCACAGGGTAGAGCCTGAGAGTTTTACCTCCTCTACCTCTCACCACCACAGAAAGCAGTGCCAGACGGGGTCCCTGTTCCTCTATTTTCACTAGTTGTGACGTCGGCTTTTATTCCAGTTTTTCCGTTTTTATTGGGGAGAGGATATTGTTGGTGAGCGAAGTGGTTTTTTGTTGTTGTTGTTGTTGTTGTTTGTTTGTTTGCTTCTCACTTAGACACTCACATCCCTGTTTCTGTAAGAAATCAACAAAATGTGCTTGTAGAATCTGTTTCTCTAAATGTGATGGCAACAGACAGATGCGTAGCCTGAGGCGAGAGGAGATAAGGTCTCACCCCATTGAGTGCATGAGGAGAGAACGGGAGCAACCTAGACAGTGTCTGACAGGAGACAGGAAGTGGAAAAACAGATTCTTGCTGTCTGTCCAAAGGGAAAGCACACAGTGCAAGGAGAAAGGCACCACAGGCATGCCGAGAAGGGAAAGCTTTGGAAAGCAGGCTTGTTTGGGCCCATGTGCGATCCAGAAGCGCTCTGGTGGATGTCTTTCCCAAGCCCACCACTTCTTGGGAATCTGGTCATAGGAAGAGGCTGTGCTATATTTGCAGACTATGGGATATCAGAAATGCCTCCTAGCAAAGATGGGAGACCTTCAATTGCCCTATTCCTTAACATGAGGGGACCTTCCTGCATGACGCACCCTAGCTGCAGAAATTACCCTGCAGTTATAATTAAGAAAATAATTGCAATTACAATTTACCAGGTCCATGCCCATCATCCCATTCTGTAAATTGAAACAGAGAAAGCTTCACTGCACCTCACCCAGCGACCTAGTTAGGAGCCCTGGGCCAAACTCCCAGGAGCACAGATCTTGGTCCTCCGGAATAATGAAATGGTGGTCGGGGACTGGGAATCACGAGTTGGAGTCCTTGTTCCTCTGACTCACCATGTGGCCATGGGGACGTCTACACATCATCAGTTATTCTGGTAGGAAAATGATTAGGATAATTACCATGCACATTACTCCAGAGCTTTGATTTCAATAAGCCACTCGTCGACTCTGCCCTCAGCCTTCCTAGATAATGCGTTGTTCACACAAGCAACAAATCTTACTTTAAATGCCAATTCCTACAAAACCATTATTCCATTATTATTTCTAAGATTAATTGAATTTGGTTTTACTTCCTTAAAGGTACATCAAACCATAATATGTCCACCCCATATGGCTGAATCATAATAGACAAATTCACTTTAATTTCAGTTTCTTGACTTTATAAATGGCTTTCATCTTTCTGTACTTTTGCCATTGATTTCTCCCACTTGAAAATCCTCCACTGATCCAACCTCCCAGCTTTCATGGGAGCACACAAAGCTGCTACTCCAACAATAATACATCTATGGTCTTAACATATTTACTTTTCTCACTAATTATTGCATAGAAGCCATCTCCAAGTTCTGATGGAGTGAAAGCAATACTACCTCACGAGAAGGCATTCTTCACTAACTTGTGATCTTCCCCAAGCTTGCATCCTTAAGCTCCAGCCATTGTCAAGACCACAAGCGTAGACAGCTGCTGTACTGCGGTGTACCATGACTGTAAGCGGTAACACTCAGCTCTTGGGTCTAGTGCCAACGACGGCATTTTCACTCTACCTCTCCCTAGTAAGCTGAAGAGTAACTTTATGGTATTTCTAGATCACATCTACTTTCAGACCTTTGGCAGTACCCAAACAGTCCATAACTAAAAAGACCTCAGTTTTGTGGCCAGAACCTATAGATGGACTGGCCAAATGATAGCTCTGGGGTCGGTTATGACTTGAGAAGTTCTATATAAAACTAACTTTCTCAAGATACAGAAAACCATATAACATAATAAAACTCTGTGATTCTAGCTCCCAGTGTCATTTTTTAAGCAAACCTCTGAAATTTTCTCTTTATCCTACTTAAATTTAAAATTAATGTTGAGTTTGATCTCATGAAACATGTAATTGCCCTTGGAAATACATTTTATTAGACCCAGCAAAGTCAGTTTCAATGATTGGACTAAAAATCTAATATCTTACTTGCAGCTCAAGTTATCAGAACACACTGCACCAGTGGTGGTGTTTGCTTTAGAAAATAAATTATTGTGTTATAGGCTAAATCCTGCCAGAATTGATTCTGAGAACCCAAGGTTGAATATTTTGGATACTATAGTTTAATATGAATTGAACAAGCAAATAGTATTTTTATTAAAATAAAAAGTAATAAAAATGGTTTCAATAAATTGTTCTACCGGTACTTATTACCTGTTCTGTGGCTCAGAGCCATAAATCGATGCTGTATCTGAAGTGTAAGTGAGCAGCATTCTGTATCGATGTGGTAGACGCCGTCCCTAAGCTTGTCACACAGCCCCGTTATTGTGATCAGTTATTACTTTTCCTCCCAAGAGAAAGGTTGTCCATCTTAATTAAGGATTGAAAAGCTGATTTTTATTCTCTAACCCCACTTGGAAAGTTGCTCCGCTATTTTTCAAATGCAGTGATAGTCAGAATAATTTATGACTGATGAGGGCTGAAAATGGCTAGAAACCTTATACCTACAGGGAGACCCCGCTGATCCGATTGGTGGGGAGTATTCCTCTCTGAACCTCTGGGTGAAGAGGGTTCCCATGAGCTCATCATGGGGCTCCAGCCCTGACATGGAGCTACTTCCCATTTGTTATGAATGAAATGGAACTCTATTTTTTTTAAAAAGGGATGGCATTAAGACACAAGAGCATCTTAGTTACTTTTCTCAATGCTGTAACAAAACACCTGACAAAAAGCTACTTAATAAAAGGTTTATCCTGGCTCACAGGTTTCGCCATTTTTCTCCAATAAATGGCACAGACTGAAATTAGTAAAATTAGATATGATGTTAAAATACCTCTCCTCAGGTTATACACATAAATATTACAGTCACGCACTCACACACTGCAAATATCCACACCATGTAAACGGGTAAGAGAGTGTAAGAATAAGAAAGTAGAAGAAACTCAAAGCACTATTTAACCTGACTTCACAGCAGCTAGCCTGTCTGGGACATTTTGACACTACCCAGCATCTTGCACCTCTGGGACAGCAGTCCTCCCTCCAGCCTTGTGGCCTCTCTTACTTACAGAGTCTAGTTTGCCATTTCTAGAATTATCACTATCCTAACTGTTAAGTGGTGGCTATAAAAGCATCGGCATGGGGCTGACCTTTCCCGTCTTTCACTATCGGGGTCTAAAGCCCTCCATAAAATGCACTGCTGACTTGGATTCATAGCAGCCTCAGCAGAGTGAGGAGGAGTTCATTCTCAGATTCTTTCCCAGGCTGGCCTGCAGAATCTTTTTTTATGTGTGTTCCTCATTCTATTTTATTTTTTAATATTTTATTAATTTATTCATATTACATCTTAATAGTTATCCCATCTCTTGTATCCTCCCATTCCTCCCTCCCTCCTGCTTTCCCCCTACTCTCCTCCCCTATGACTGTGACTAAGGGGGATTTCCTCCCCCTGTGTATGTTCATAGGGTATCAAGTCTCTTCTTGGTAGCCTGCTATCCTTCCTCTGAGTGCCACCAGGCCTGCAGAATCTTAAATGGGCAGAACGGTTGCTGAGCAAAGCATGGTGAGACACAGACTGGATCAGACCACACTCAGTCCTGATGTGCAAGATGCATGAACAATGAATAGAGATTTCAGTTGTATCTCCAAGTAGATATGTTATAGTAAGTTCTTATTACTAACAGTACTAAACACCAGACATTTTGCTGGAGAAGTGGCTGAGTGGTTAAAAATTTTTGCTGCTCTTTCCAGCACCAACATTGGCTAGATCACCACTGCCTGTAACTAAAGTACCAAGGAGTCCAACACCTAACACACTCTTTCTTCTGGCCACCTTTTGCATCTGTACACACACATACACACACACACACACCATAGATAAAAATAATTTTTTAAAAACAGCTCTTTGATAATTCTTGGATTTTCTGTTCTTCCTTAAAAAGCAAAATTCCACTGGAAGTAAAGAATTCAATTCTGGTAGAACAAAAGTTAAAAGATGACATAATATACATCATAAGCCATTTTCTGAAATTAGATAGTGAAGGACTTTCCTTTTCATGTTACTGGTATTAAAACCTGTTGCATTGATTTATCCTAGTTTCTTTATCTCAATTTAGGGTTGTTACTAAAATGTTTCTGAAATTGGTTTTAAGACACTTGCTTATTTTTTTTTTCATAAGAAAGGGAATTTGAGTCTTATGAGTGAGTTCACACATAGAAACCAGGATCTGGATCCATAGGTTGTAACGAAGTGAAAATTTATCTAAATAAAAGTCCTCCTAGATTACTACATGCACAAACTTGACTCAGTGGATTTACAGGTCAATACATGCATTTCCCCTTTAAATTTGAGCCTCGTTTTCTTCCCAAACTCCTCACACGTCTTGCTCACTGCCACTGATGATCATTTGCATTTTCTTGGTCCTTTTCTTTTCATTTTCTAGGACCAAGTCAGCCTGTGATGTACTGAACACCCCCACTACCAATATCCCAATACAAGATCTGACTGCAAGCTACAAATATTCTCTAAGAGTTTCAAAATCATTTTGCCATCAGTTTGGTCCCCTGAAGGCTAAACAAGAGACTGACTGAAGTAGATACTTGAGATAGATTTCCTTACACTCTTGTCTATTAATCGGATAATTAAGTCAACCGGCTGCCATAGTTTGGACCTTGAAGGTCTTGCAAAGGCCTATTAAAGGCTTGGTCCACCGCTTGTGGCACTGTCGGGATGGAATCTTTAGGAGGCTGGCTGTAATAAGGCTATGTGGCTGAGACAAGGCCCTGAAGGAGATGGTGTGATCTCCCTTCCCCCTCTCTCTCTGCATCCTGGATGCCATGCAGGGCTAAAGCTCCTGTATCAGGCCTTTCTGCCATGTCATGTGATACCAACACAGCCCTAGAGCTGTGGCATGGAGCAGCTATGAAATCTCTGGAACCTTAAGCCAAAACACCTCCCCTCCTTTTATTTGTCTGTTACCAATAACTGTGCTGGGGTCAGAAATAACAATAGTGAATAAGAAACGATCGGTCCATAACTCGAGTGATTGCAAAATACTTAATAAACGTCCTACCTTCCTCATCCTCAAGCCCACTGTGTCCAGGTTCCTGCCACCACTTTCCCGAACTAGACTCCTGCATGTCTTTGTGTCTCCACCTCCTAGTTCAGCGTTCATGGCTGAGGCTCTGATAACAGTGCTCAGGGTTCCTGATCGTTATGGATCCTGGGAAGGTGAGAGTCTAAGAGATGAGCTCTGCTTCAACAAATGGGAGCTCCCCAGATAGGAGGAATGGGTGACATGAATGTGCAAATATCAGCCTTGGTTCTCACCTCTTACTGGGTTGTTCTGCCATCCCTAATCCTATTTTCCCTCACAACTACAACCCTTGCCTTGGCCTTTACAATGATGTTCTACAGAAAAAAAAATATTTCATTACTTGTTCATTTTTTTCTGAGAATTCTTGTGCATGAGCCAGGGTTCTCCACAGAACCGAACCAACAGAACATAAATACTTGCAGATGTCTAAGTACATATGCAGACATTTACACATACGGTGAGGTGAGAGTTTGTTAGATGAACTAGCTAACACAATCACAGAAAACATCCCATCATAGGCCGTAGGCAAATTAGAGCCAGATAAGCAGATGACATAGCCTAGATCAAGAATCCAGAAGCTTCAGAAGAAGGAATGCTAATGACATGACCTGCAGTTTGAGGCCAAAGGCCAGAGAGTCCCCAGAGGGCAACTAGTACCAGTGCCAGGGCTCGAGGGCCAAGAAGCTGGAATCTGACATCCAAAGGCAGCAGGTGGAGAAACAGCTCACAATGGAAGGACCCGCCAGAGCAGCTGTTTCCACTTTTCTTCTGTATTGAATCTCCCAACCCGCACTAAAGTAGGACCTTGCCTCCTTATTTCATTGACCCTTATGCCAAATATCTCTAGGGACCCTCATGAAAACACCCAAGACAAAATGCAGGGGCTGTCACCAAGGAAACTCTCAATCCAAAATTCGCCATCCCACCTTCCAAAGAGATTTTAACCTCCATTGCTTCAAAGACTGTGCTGGTGCCACGTTACTACAGTCTAGTCTCGGTTTGCACTAGGCCCATCAGAAACATTTCATGCAATTGATCAAATTAAATACACTTGATCTCTGCCCCACAGAAAAGAGTCTTTGCTTGATGTCCAAGAAACCACACCTCGAGCTCGCTGGCAGAAGACTCAAGAGTTTCTGCTTCTTCCTACTTCCTACTTTTTGTCCTTTCTTCATCTTATGCCGTGATAGCCACACCCAATCCACACCCACTTCTCTAGATCTCAGGGTTGTAGACGCAACTGCTTATCTGATGCTTGTCATGAAAATTCCAGGCACTGAACTATGTCCAAACTAGATATATTTCCAATTTTTTTCTCCAGTGCCTTCAATTCCTGCTGGCAGACAGTTATTACCATCAATGCTTAGGGAAGAGGAATTGCTGGCTTGTAGGCTAAGTCTTGATCTACGTTGGTCGTAACTGATTGTGGAAGAGTTTCGCAGCATGTTTACACAAATGGCCTTTCTCCATTGGTCTGTGGAAGGTCCTCTAGCTTGACTTCTTGTCAACAGTGCTGTGTTTTACTCGGCAGTTGTGTGCTCATCTGTCACTGCCTCTCATCTATAGAATCGAGACCCTGTCGGGTTCCCCACGTGGAGACACAGTAGGATTCACTCCAATTTTTGAATAAATTGATTCATGTTTCTCCTTGAATGGCTGCCATGGTATTTGGTGGTACTGCATAGCTTTTCAGAAAGCAAACATATGTGAAGGATTCCCAGGTGGGAAAACATTCACAGAGTCAAGTACCACCTTGATACATGTCAGGAAAGGGGTTCACCAAAGCATTAGCAAATGCTGCAAGTCTGGAGCTTCCTTTCCACCTGCCTCTTACACATCAAGAGGCGGCGGAAGCCAGCGAGTGAGGAAGGTATCTAAGCATGTGTGAGTTTTGATCATTGCTCTAGCTTTGTATGCATGATTCAGGAGACGTGCAGCTGTCAATCACACAGCTATCAGGGTGGATGCTAGGTAAGAATAAATATACAGTTTCAGAGGACCCAAAAAGCACACAACCACATTAAAAAAACAATTAACATTAAAACATTATGACAACGACATTAAAAACAGTGACAAAAGGTCAGTTTTTATACATTTATACATAATTTTGCCTTGGGAGACATTTAAAGAAACTATGTTAGTTGCAGCATCTGTACATGTTTTATAGTTTATGCTTTTTCTCTATTTTTAAAATTATATGTCAGTGAAGGAACTAGAAACTAGGACCGGATAACCTTTCAATGTTCTTTAGAGGCTGAGTAGAGGCCAGATTAGGTCCTGAGGGGCTACATGGGTCTTGTTTACTCTGTATCGGAGGCTGGGCTTGATCTTAAAGGTTGCTGTAGCCGGGGGATGATCTTAGGCATGGGCTGTAGCATAATAGATTTGCTTTCTAGAGGTCATTCTAACTGTGGTGTGAAGGACTGATTGGAAACTGGGAAGAGGAGGGTGCACGCAGGCTGCGGAAGAACAGGTGAAAGTCGGAACTGATCAAAAAGAGAGTTTCAGCACTAGAATAATCAGTGTTAAGGGTGCTTGCTGCTCTTGCAGAGGACCAGAGTTCACTTCCCAGTGCCAAATGGCATCTCCCAGTGATCTATAACTCCAAATCAAAGACATCGTGGACTCCTCAGGTGTCTGTAGGTGTATGTGCATACACATGTGCACACAGAGAGAGACAGAGACAGAGACAGAGGCACAGAGACAGAGAAAGAGAGGGAAAGAGAGAAACAGAGAGAAGTAAAAGTCAAATAAATTTTCAAAAAGAGATGACAAGAATTTGATTGAACTCAACCTACAATAGCATGGAGGATGAGATTCTGAAGATATTTAGTAAGGTGACTCAACCCACTGAATTTGCTGACAAAGATAGGGAGCTTGTCAGAAATGATTAGAGTGAGCTTTTGCTATAATAGTAATAATTAAACTGTCAAGGCCCTGCTTCCACGGCTCTCGGAGGTTATGTAATGGAAGTCTTTGTTAACTACAAAGCACCGCGCACACACAAAGCAGATAATTACCCACAGAAATCATACCTCCAACGCCTGCATGCCAGGGGCAAGTCCTGAGAGCTCTAAAATGAGTTCTCAGTTATTGTGATCAGCGGCAGGATAGCACATGCACTCCTGGACAATGAGCTTACTGTTCGTTCTCAAGGGCTCATTACAATGGAAATTAGTAACACTTGAATGATTGATGCTGCTCTCTTCTAAACACACCATGGAGCAGACACTTGCTGCAGCTAAGTAAGTCCTGAATCCGCACACTGATTGATGCCAGACATGCCTGGCTACTTTTTATGAATGGCATGAGAGTGGGTATGTCACCGCAAAGAGTAAACAGCATGTCTGCATGGGTCATAAGGAAGATATTTTTGTAGCTTAGTCTTTCCATGTGAAAAATTTTGGCCTGCTGTGTGTATTTACGTTTTAGACTCTATTAAAAAAAAACACGTAATTGCTTCTTACTAGAATTTTGTGGGTCCTTTTAGACAAGAGCCTTCATTGAGCATATCCAATTCAATCTGTAAACAATTCTAATTCCTCAGTCCATGCCTCAATTTCGGAGACCAGAAGAAGTGCAGTCCTTCAACCCTGTTAGTAGACCAGTGAAAACCAGAAAGAAGAAGCCTTCTGTGGCCTTCCTGCATTCCCCTCCATATCACAGAGTCTTCTCACACAGTTAAGGATTACTCTTTACAGATGACTATTGATTGACATTGTGAGAAAAGACTGCACATCTATTCTGAAAGATCATTTCATTTTCACGTATCCTCCCTCACCGCACGGGCATTTCAAACATACATATACAAGCTCTGTTCAGGCCAATGGGCTGCTATGAAATAACCCATAACCTCTTTCATAACCACTTTGCTCATTTTCTGCCCTTGGTGAAATAGTCATTATTAACTGCTATAAATTATAAAAAATCCTTTCTACCCAAGAAAAGTGTGGGCTTCCTTTTTTAACAGATTTAGCAGTGATATGACTGCTTGCCCTAGGCAGGACTACTAGTAATTGAATCTGCATGCTGAAGAGGTAAACCTTAGGAATTTTAGGGATGGAAGCTTGGTGTCCAAAATAGAGTGAAGGCAGTAAACAAAGAAGGGGAAACTCAATGCTGGGATTGAGTCCTGAAACCAGTGTGTGCACCCTTACACACTGGGTACTTTGGTACCTATCGGACATTAATATCTGAAAATTGACAGAACATTGAAATTTATGAAATCTATTAAAATTTCAAGGATAATGTGTGCAACTAATTCTGTAGTCTATTCATCTGTCCTTTGGCCTATATTTGGTATATAATAATTTTGTTTATCATCCTTACAGGTAAGTTGGTTTAATCATTATTGTTTTATTAAACACTATTTGTATTGTAAGATTTATGTGTGTGAGCCTGTGTGTCTGAACGTATCAATATGAATACTCATTCCGGTGTGTGCATCTGTCACACGCACAGAAACCAGAAGAAGACATCAGGTGCCCTTGTTTCTCTTCATATATTTACTCATTTTATAGGCCAGGTTTCACCCCAAACCTGAGACTCACTTTTTTAAAAACTAGGCTTGAAGTTAAAAAAAATCTCTGCCTCCCAACCTCAGAATTTGTTATAGACACACACAAGATTTGGGTACCCACAATTGTATATCACAGGCTCTTAACCACTGAACCATTTCTCTAGGCCCCTTTATTGGACTTAGAGTCTTAGCTGAAGAATGAAAGTGAATACACAGCATTGCTAAATACAACAGTAGGGCCACTGTAAGTCTATGGTAGAAAGCTTAGTGGGTAAGAGCCTGACTTGAGTTCAAATTCTGAGGAATTTGTAACCCCCATGCTATGGGGAGTGGGAAAAGAAAGATCACTAGGGGTTGCTGGCTGCTAGCCCAGCTCCAGGCTCAGTGAGGGATACTGTCTCAATAGAGTAAGGCAGAGAGTAACAGGTCACAATGGTTGATATTCTTCTCTGTCTCCACAGGTGCACATGTGGACATATGTACACACACACACACACACACACACACACACACACACACACACACATACACAATATGCATACACCACACATACAGTTTTGCATACGTGTAGACACACAAAGTTATTTCAATGATAATCGAATAGTCACTTGGGAAAACAATATGGAACCAACAACAGAACAATTTTTAGGAGAGTTGTAATATATTGACTCAAAGGAGTTTAGAGAAGATATGTGATTGCTCTAAGACTAGGCATTAGACAATGTATTCCAAAATCAATGTACACAAATAAACATGACTTCTACGTAAAGAAACCCATGGTCAAATGGAGAACGTAGAAAATTCAAACTAGTTTACACAAGAAGAGAAGCGGATTGCAGTGGTGGCAGAGATGTGCCTGCATATGGCTTAAATCACATTAGTGGGACAGATGGAGCTACGCAAGCAGGATGGTGAATGACTTGAGCTTTAAATATGAGAAGGCAGATGAAATGGAAACAAAACATTTCTCATTTTATAATAACAAGTAAAATCAGCCCATCATACAAGATATATACTTTGACGAGAACTAAGTAAAACTAAACAAGAAGGAAAGAAGGGTAGAAAGAATAAAGTAACCACGCTGCTAATATTTTTCTCACTTTTCATGTTTGGCATTTCCCAGATATTTTAGTGTAAACCCATATTTCTTTCATAATGGAAGAAAGGCCTGGGTGTGGTGGTGCACACCTGTAATCCCAGCACTTGGGGAGGTAGAGGGAAGTGGGTCTCTGTGAGTTCAAGGCCAGCCTGGTCTACAAAGCAAGTCCAGGACAGCCAAGGCTACACAGGAAAACTCTGTCTCGAAAAGCCAAAAAACAAAAAAACAAAACAAAACAACAACAACAAAAAAAAAAAAACCTAGGAATGAGCCAGGCACCTGCAAGGACACTAGAAAAACAGCAAGACAGGGGTGCAGCACTGGACAAGGAAAAGGCCCAATGGTATGATCCACAAGTGAATAAGAAAAAGAAGAAGAAGAAGAAGAAGAAGAAGAAGAAGAAGAAGAAGAAGAAGAAGAAGAAAAGAAAGAAAGAAAGAAAGAAAGAAAGCAGAGAGGAAGGAAGGGGTTGTCACAAGTTAAGAAGCACTGCATTTGTATGTTTATAGCTTAGGGGGTAACAGTCACCCCCCCCCCTTGAAGGAAAAAAATGGGATCACACATTTTCAAGAAGTACTAACACAGGGAGACATTCTAAAGGACCTTCCAACACATTAGATCCAACTCTCTGAAACAGCAACAAACCCCACAAGTACTGATGTGTCACTAGTGGCCTGGCGAGGGCTGCTCTATTCATCATGTGATGCTCTCCTGCCTCCACCCCTCTGTGCAGTGCTGCTCTGCTCAGCCCAGAGCCCAATGCAGACTCTGCTGTTACTCTGAGCATTAGCAACTCCATTTGCATAATGCTTTGGAATTTATGAGGCATTTTCCTAAAGTTTTTACTTTTATTTTATTTGCTCGGCATCCCTGTGAGGTAGGTAAGACCGATATTATTTTTCTCATTTTACAGTTGAGAAACCTAAGTCTTAGATGAAGTTTCTTGCCTCTGGTTATGAGGCTGTGAGTCTTAGAAGTGCTGCTGGAACCCAGCCGTCTTTCCCACACAGAGTTTGCTCTGCTGTGTCACAAATATCAAATGATAGTCCTTTCTCTCTTACAGACAAATCCAGGCCAGCATCTGTGAGAGCAGAGGAGCCGTCTTATTTTTAATCTGTAATTTAATCCAATACTAGGAAAATTCTAGCACACGCACTCAACAATGCCTAAATATTGTTTCTTGGACCAATGCATGAAAAGATTATTAATGATATGACTTATTTCTTAATAAACACATGGTTCCTGAATAAATTATAATAAAGCACCCAAATAAATGTTATCCTTAAAAATCCTACTCAGAAGACAAAATATGGTATCAGTACCCTCCCAAAAAAAAGGAAAAGGAAAGTTAAGAAGATTTCTTTTAAATCTTTTTAAACATAGATCGCTACTTAAATACAACACTTTAAATATTATTGTTAGTTACTTTTATGATGTACAAAGAGTTTATTTTGGCTCATGGGTCCAGCAGGTTCATCAGAGCAGGGCAGAAGTATGGTGGTGAGCAGCAGGCATGGCAGGAAACAGCAGACTGAGAGAGAACATCCTTAAGAGCAAGGAGAAAGCAGAGAGAGCAAAGTAGAAGAAGAGATATACTCTCTTCTTCAAACAGGGAAGAGATATACCATCAAGGGCCCCCAGCATGGCTGCACTTCCTAAACCTCCCCAAACAGTGCTACCAACTGGCTGACATTTTACCGAAACCACCACACACTGGAAAGCATCATGTTAAGCAAAATAAGCTAGAATCAGAAAGGCAAAAAACCCGATGTTTTCTGTTATATTTGGAGCGTGAGCGTGCGTGCACGTGCACACACACACACACACACACACACACACACACACACACACACACACACACACATGAGCCAAGCATCATGAAATGTACGGATCAAAATGCTCTAATGAAAACCATCCTTTTGTATGTTAACTTAAAACATGAATAAAATAATCAAACACAAAATTTATCATTAATTTGTTTTATTGTAAAATAAATTTTTACATTAAACATGATTATACATTGGTGGGGGGTGGTCAGAGGGGAGACTTTGAGACTCATTAAGTATGAGTGGTATCTTAGACCTCATTCTCTGGGGAGCACAAGACTGTTCTTGATCTCCTGATGAGTGCATGGGGTGTGTGTGTGTGTGTGTGTGTGTGTGTGTGTGTGTGTGTGTGTGTTTGTGTGTGTCAGGGGTCGAGCAGGATCTCTTGTTTAACACTCCAAGGTAACATGCAACCATTCCCTAGTTATTCCAACTCTATATACCCTTTTAAATTTTTCTAATGACATGTTGGATGCCCCACACATGGATGCCCCAGCTGGAATGCAAGCCAGACTGCTGCTCATGGGAATGTTTACTGCTTGGCGTCACTGTGACATTACCTCTAATCTAATGAAAGAAAATGGCTCTTGTTAAGCATAATTTTGCAGATTTCTTTACGGCTGTATACATGTTGTTGGTATATTGTGTGGCAGTATAAAGAGGATTAGTTGTACTGATGGGTGAGGAAGGAGATTTTTTAATGTCTGTGTGCTGCTAACCAAACAGTTCTTAAGCCTCAGCTGGAAACGAGGGCGCCACCACCCTCGTTACTTTTGGCTAACTACATTTGGGAGGTATCTTTAAATCCATAGTGCTTTTGTTTCCAAATGACCTTTCAAAATGATTTCCAATAGTTTCAGCCAATTTTAAGCTCAAGGCTTGGTAGGGAAAGGTCACTCTGCATTTAGACCAAATGCAGATGGATTTGTGCTCCCTACAGCAAGCCTTGGCTTCGGGACTTCCTATTGTATTTGACCCAATCCTCTTTCCAACATAGGCATTTAGAAAGCTTCCATCTGGGCTTTGTTTAAACTTCCTTTGTACACACTATGGGCTTATATGTTAGTAAATAATTTCTTCTTGCACTACAGATACAAATCGTCCTTGAAGAAGTCAGGCACCAGATAGAATAGACATTAAACTTCACAGATAAGACTAGGACTTTACCTTGAGGATGTGCAAAGTCTACCTTGCAAAGTACAAGGATTTGGACAATAGAGACCTTTTATTGCCTTCTCAATCTTCTCTGCAAATCCCTTACTATGGGGCAAGAGAAATGAAAACCATACCTGGAGTCTCCATGTAAACACACTTGCTACAGCTTCACCAAGCAACAAGAAGAGATTTGTTTTGTTTTCTTTTGTTTCCCCTGAGAACCATCATAGAGATGACAGGAGCTACTGTGAGCGCCATCTTGTGAGGTGCCACCCTCACAGCACCTTTATCACTGCCTATACACCTGTGCCAAAGCACACAGCCATTACCAGTGAACCACAGTAGGGCTCTGTGTCCTGTGACGGTCCACCTATGTCCGAGAAAGACTTCGAAAGTATTACAAAGACTGGTTTTTCATGTCTAGATGGGCTTTGACTACACCATCATAATCAAGGGAGGAGTCCTCTCTCCCCTTCTTGACTCAGGGCTCCAATTTGCCCAGATGAGAACAGGGTTACATCCTACTGTTGGGCACACGGTGACCTGGGAGGGATAACCAAGAGACCTGGATTCACATCAGCTTCTGCCTTGTACAAATTTGAAAGCTTGAAAAATAACTGACTTATCCCTCAGATTTGATATTTAATTTGAAAGGAATGAATTGATTTTGTAAATGTGATTTTATGAACTGGAGTACAGCCTGAACCACCACACCTTTTCTGAATAGCTGTTTTTGGGTCCAATTCCTCTGAGAGTCAGATGTCCAGAGCTCTCTCTGATACTCCTCTCAGAGAAGATGTTTGTGTGACCCTCGTCTGCCCGGGAATGTGCCAGAGGGCAATCATTTCTTGTTTTCAGTGTAGCAGCTTAAAAACGATGAATGGTTTTCTTTTACTACACCAGTGATACCTCATGTACTCCTAATGATTGGCACAGATTTGGGGTACAGTGCTGGATCCCCTCCACTATGCATTGCTGCTAACTGGCTGGGCCTCCCACCATGCAGAGGGTTGCTCCAGCACCCTGGATCCTCCCTGCTATGGAAAGGTGGCATTCGCCAAGCAGTGATGTAGCATGTGGTAATGCACAAGGCCAACTCTCCCACTGCCAAGTGAATCCACTCTGCATGTATCAGACGCTTTGTAGAAATCGAGCTAAGCCTGCAGTCTTTACTCCCCAGCTTGTCTGCTGGGCCCAAGCCTTGACTGGCTCCCCTGGAAAGCAGTCCTTGCCTTCCTTGCCTCTGAAATCTGGCTGAGGGAACGCCACTGAATGAAACATTAGGTGGAAACAACGAGGAAAGTTTGATGGGCCACAGTAACTATGCTGTCAACAGACTTGTGTTTGAAGCCTTTCTGCTTAGCTCTTAGCAAGGTTGTCTTCTGAGGCAGAGCCTCACCCGCCTTGTCTCTAGGATGAAAACAACGATAATACCTACTCTACCTACTGTGCGTTTGTTGAGGTGGGTCAGAGGAGATCATGAAGAGTATGAAAGTTTGGAACCAGCCAAACGCCAGAAGTAATTAACGCTTTGCCAAAGATATAAAACACCATTTATTTTTGTTTTATGTGTCCTGATGTTTTACTTGTGTGTACGTCTGTGTACTGCATTCCTGGTGCCTGAAAAGACAGGAGAGGGCACTGGATCTCCTAGAACTGGAGTAATATATGGCTGTGAGCTGCTGTGTGTTGTGTACGTGCTAGGAATTGAACCTGAGTCCTTAGCATGTCTTTTAACTATAGAGGAATCTCTTCAGCCTCTGTCAAGTTTTATTCCGGACCTCAGATGACTAAAAGCTTTTCAGAGGAGACCAGCAATAGCATTAAATATTGCAAAGCATCCATTACTTCTGGATTTCTATCCTGCACTGTTTTCATCACAGTAGTAGTAGTAGTAGTAGTAGGAGGAGGAGGAGGAGGAGGAGGAGGAGGAGGAGGAGGAGCAGGAGGAGGAGGAGTAATAGTTATTGTTGTTGTTGTTGTTGCTGCTGCTGCTGCTGCTGCTGCTGCTACCTCTGCTGCTGCTGCTGCTCCAGTGTCTCTCTCCTGAGTGCTGGCTACTCTTTTGAAAAGTCCACCCTGGCACAGCAAAGTAGTTAGAAAATGCTGCCTTTGCTTCGTTCGTTTCAATTACTTGGTCTCCCCACTCCCATGCCCCATGAAGAGCTTCCCACGCCTTACTGCCACCTCCTACTGTGCACCACCCAACTTCTGAAGAACGCTTTTTAATTTAATTAGGTGCTTATTCTTTCAAGGCAAGACACATTGGGTCTCAAAACTGAAGAAAGAAGATAAACAAACATATCTTGAGCTGGCATCTCTCAGAGCTCCAGCCTCTTGCTTCAAGAGCCGTGTGCCATCAGTTCATGAACCGATGGCACACGACAGATGTACTGGGATGTACGGCCCAGATGGTAGCTTGATTAGGAACAGCTCAATGTGTCCGAAAGCTCATGGCATGCATGCAAGGGTTTTCTTTGCCATGAAGCCTTGATAAAATTCATGATAAGACTCTACATTTAATAAGGGTCTACATTAGAAAGCTCAGCATGAGCTCAGTTGAAAGCATGGGGTCAGGATAATTTGGTACAATAAGTGCTGTCAAAGAAGCACGAGAGATAAAAGAGAGAATAGCGTATCATTTCTAGTGGAGGAAGCAGATGCAAAACTGTTCATTACACTAGAATTTGTAATACCCGGCATACTAACAGCCATCCTATGCTGTGCGAGATTCAGAAAGACATTTTCCCCTCCAACGTGCAACTTATTTCTGCTTTTCTAAAATACTTTAAATTTTCTTTAACTCCCCATGAGTGTTCTATCCTGACCTTTTGTATAAATGATGTCTACTTGTCCTTGATTAGGCACAGTGGTCTCCTTTATCCAAGACTCCCTCCAATAAGATGCTTGATACCTTGGGTAATATTGAATCCCTTTAACAGACAGAGAGGGTACACCAGGCAAAGGCATGATCCCCGCCAGGTGAGTGGAAGAGTACTCAGAGCAGTGTGCAACTGAACAACATGCGAGCTGTGCATTTCCAGGATTCTCCACTTACTATTTTCAGACCAAGGTTGCTCATGGCTAAAGGAAACAATGGGAAAATAAAGCATGGTGGATGAGGGAAGGCTACTATAGTCGCTTCATGCACTTTCCTGTGTTCCTAACTCTCTCAGCCAGTGGTTTGGGTACTGAGAAGTGGAGAGAGCTTGTCCCAGCTAGTTATAAGTCTTTGCCTTCTAATGGGACAAAAAGAGGGCCATCTTGGAGTGCTCCTGGGAGTTGATGGTTGCCACGGGTGAGAGAGTCAGTGGCGTGGTCCCTTGTGGGAATCCCATGCTGTATGGTGTGGCCCCACACCTATGCATGTATGGGCAGCACTAACTGGACTTAATGAGTTGTTAAAGAAAGCTGAAAGGTTATGAGGCTGGAGTTGGAAGAATGATGTGTTGAAGGGATACAGGCAAAGTTGGATGGCAGAAGTCAGGGGTGTATATGATTGTATTTCATCCTATGCATGTATGAAAGTTTCAAGAACAAAGAAAAAAAAATCTTTTAAAAGGCCACTGGGGCTGGGAAGGGAGCTCTGTCACTAAAGTGCTTGATTTGCACTGACCTAAGCTCAAATTCCTCAGAACATGTGTAAAAAGCCAGACATGGTTCCACCTGCTTGCAATGAACACAGAGGAGACAGAAGCAGGTGGATCTTTGGGGCTTGCTAGCCAGTCAGGCTATCCTACTGAACAAGTTCTCGACAGTACCTGAGAAACATAAACCTTTGCTCTTCACCACAAACATGCACGCAGGCACGCCAGATGCAGGCACACATGTACGTGCACATCATTGACAAAAGATTAAAAAACAGGGTTGTGGACTGTAATAATCACCACAGAGGAAACACAGACTGCTGCGCCCGTGAGCAAGCACGAGAGGCCTCCTTACGCTGATGGTGGACAAGGCATCTCCAGCAAGAGACACTGAGGCTGAGGCATGTATAAGGGAAGAAAGTGCTGTGCGGCTGGGAGGAATTCGGTGCGATCAAATGACCACAAGCGAGCCGGTGTAGCCAGAGCCACATAACGAGGTGTGGGCCATGAGAGGTGAAATTGGAGCAGGGCAAAGGTCGTGGGAAGAAACACGATTTCACTTCAGAACCACGCTGTGTTTGAAACTAAAACCACACAGTAAAGCTCACTTGCCGAAAGGAACCTGAAATCAGATCCCATGGCAAGACGTCATGCCGTCACCTGGCGTGAGCTGCCACCAGATCTAGTTGGACAATGGGGTTGCTATCCTGCACCTCCTCCATCTTTACACTCAATGCGTCTCCTCCTCTCAATACAGATGCCTTTAACAGTAATGTGAAAGTGTGTTGTTTTCCTATCTGGGTCTGAAAAAAAAAACCCAAAAACCGAAAAGTTCCTGACAGGGCCTCCAAAGTCCCATGTAGAGCTTGGCAGCCCAGACTCTGCCATCTCCATCTGCCACAGCTGTGCTAACCTCCTGGCTGTTCATAAACACACAGACATGCGCCCACCTTAGGACTTGGCACAGTTGGCTCATTTCTCAGGAAACCCTTTCTCAGGCAAACCAGAGGACAGCTTTCTGTGCCTCCTTCAGGGGCCCATTTGGTGGCAGGACTTCAGTGGACATCACAGTTTCCTCCACATTCCTGACATCATTGCTACCTGATGCCCCTCCTTCTCAGTAACACATACCATCTCCTAACACATTGTATAATTAATGCAATTGTCACGTCTGCCATGTATTCCCTGTGTTCCCTTTATGGTCTAGAATAAGCTGCAGGAGGCAGAGACTTGCCTGTTGGGGAAGTCCTGAGAACTACTCACTAACAGCTCTTTCCTTCTGGCTGGGGGTGGATTTCCTGACTACTGGACTCTGGGAGAGATTCTGTCCTGTCCTTGCTTTGGCCAATAGAAGGTGAAAAGGAAAGGGTGCCACATGAGCAGGGATGTGTGCCGTCACCTTCTCCCCTCCTTCTGATATGTCACCCCCACCTTTCAAAGGAGAGATTGCTCCAAGGGCTCAGTTACTGTATAATTAACTTGAGCAATATCACCTTGGCAACCTTCAACGGCTTTGTGAGAGCACCTTGAAATAAACTTTCATTTTAGCTCACTGGGAGGTGGCAACTGTTTGTTGTTGACACATAACCTGAACTATTCGGTGTCATTTGTTCGGTTCGTCACTGGTACTTACAACAGAGCCATATGTGTAGCATATGCCTAGAAAGTTCTTGTTAAAGGAATCTCTCTGACTTTATTCTTAATTTTATTTGTCAGGCTTAAAATAAAAATACATTACAGTCATTGCTGGCATCTAAATGCAAGTTTTATTCCATTGAATATCTTATGGTGGACTTGGGCATCTACAACAAACATGTTCCATGGGAACTAAATCTTTCCTGGGCCCCCCGGAAGAAGCCACTGCATCTACTTTAAAGTACTTAGCAGACAGAGGAGAGCCCCCATGCTTCCCTGTGTGGGGCAGGCGGCTCTTCCTGAAGCTGTGCTCACAGTTTTGAAGGTAAAGCAAACGCTGCTGCTGCCAAGGATGCCCTTAGAAAGGGACAGGAGGCTGTGCCAGCTGGGACCTGGCCCTGTGGACATGCATAGAGACAGGAAGAGAGTTCCTGACAGCAGGAACGGCACTCTACCACACAAGCGGGGATGGGGGTCTGAGACGTTTACAAAGTAGCATACAAAGTAGCATACACGGCTGTGGTTTAAAGCAGGCATGCTGTAGAGCCGCCTCTCTTGAAGAACTGGCCATGGACAGGCTGCTGTCTCTCCTACATTGGACAACATCTGCACCCCTCAGTTTTCTCATTTGTAAAGCCACAGTGCTCTAGAATCTTCTGGAAAGCATTACTGTGAAGGCTGGGTGCATTGGCAGAGATGGTGTTCAGAGCAGGACCTAGCATTTGGAAAAAGAATGGAGAAGTGGGCTTAGGTCAGACCTCTAAGATTTTGATTCTGAGATCCATCATATAAGCAGAATCATTCCCCAGTAGCAGCTAAAGGGTTTTTGATCAGGAAGATACTTTTGAGAATATTAAGATTAGATTACTGAAAGGAAGCACAGGGAAAATATGGGGGATATATATTTTTTGTTTAGTCAGTAAAGTGCTTGCTGTCCAATCATGGGGACCTGTGTTTGAGCTCCAAACACATGTAAAAAGGTGGCTGTAGAGAAACGCACCTGCAACCTCAACACAGGGCAGGTGGGGACAGGAGGATCCCTGGGGTTGCTGACCATCCAGCCTAGACTAAGAGGCAAGCTCCAGGTCCCTGTGAGAGATCAAGATGAATAGCTCCTAAGGAATGGCTGTCTGAGGTTGACCTCTGGCCCACCCATGTGCATCTACACACACAGGAACATGCAGATACACACAAGAATTGTAGGAGGTTTCAGGCCCACACCACAGAGCCAAGGAATGCAGCTTCAGAGAACTCCCAGGAGGGACAGAAACGGAACAAATTGCCCTGAAATTTTCACACAGAACAATGGAGAAGCAGAATGGCAAGGCGAGAGAGAAAGAGAGAGAGAGAGAGAGAGAGAGAGAGAGAGAGAGAGAGAGAGAGAGAGAGAGAAGCACGGATGTAACAAATTCTAATGGGAAAGTAGCATGGGACGTAACAAATTTAAGGCCGAGCTAAGAATCATTCCCAAACAGCTAATAGCTCATCTATTCTTCCCCCCCCATCACCACTCTGCAGCTCTTCCTCATACTTTATTTTCTTGGCTGCACTGTGGAACACTGCGATATAAGCCATGTATTTGCCACCGTTCCCCTCCCTCTCTCCCCACATACGTTCTACAGGACTTGAGATCTTCTCTCTGAGTCATGGCTGAATGCGCACAGCCCAGGAAAGGGCTCACCCTGCATGCTTTTGAGAACTGTTTTGTGGATGAGGATGGCTTTTAATCTGAAGAACATAGCTGCCGAATATATATTCGCAACCAAAGGTCATTTCAGATTTTTCATTCGTTATGAATTAGAGAAAGAAACGAGAACTAAGGAAAGAGGGTTAGCTAGCAAGACATGTTGAAATACAATCCAAGTGTATTAAAGGAGTGTGAAAATATCACAATGAAGCCTATTGTTCTGTGTGATTGATTTTCACTGGTAGTTTTTATAAAATATACAGATGCAGAGATTCCAATAAAGACAGAGGGTGAGTGGAGCAGAGAAACGTGAACAAATATGGAGAGTCTGTGCACGTGAAGAAGACAGGGGTGAGGGAACATGATCCGTGATTGATACCAGAGGCAAAGCGAGCCAGGGTGGGCTTGTACCTCAGCATCACACAGCCGGTTTCCAAAATGTCAGGTTCTAAAGCATAAGATACAAAGTAACAGGGCCATCAGAGCTGAAGAGATGGCCCTTGGGTGAGAGGGCCCGCTGAGGGAGTATGAGGGGCTGAGGTGCAGTCCCCAGATCCCATGTGAAAATCTGGGTATGGACATGCACTTGCCTCCGATAGTGTGGAGAAGGAGACAGGACTGTCGGAGCTGGCCAGCTCCCAGGCTGAGTGCAGGTTCAGTGTGAGCCACTGGGTCTGAAATGAAGCAAGTGCAGACTGTGAAAGGAGAACACCTCATCAGATGGACGCTGCCCTCCAAATATATATGCCCGAGTGAACATATCTGCACACATGTGTGCACAAACCACACAGATAACACATACACAGTGGGAGGTGGGGGTGTCAAAGTAATTCTCAGCTACTTACTTTGAAGTCAGTCTAGGCTAGAGAGATCTTGCCTCAAAAAATTAATAACTCATAAAAGTACTGGAATAAGATATTCATTTTACAGATAATAGAATTAAAACTATTATAATCTGACACACAAATTCACTGTTCTGCAACAAAACCACTATGAAAAAGAATTGAGACCTATGGAAATGGGCAGCTTACAGAAAGGAAAGATGAGCAACTAGCAATCACAAATGAGTGTGCTTGAATAATAATTTTTCAAGCCAATAAACATAACAATGGCCAGAATTTCAAAGCTTAATAGTGCTGAAGGCCAGAGGACGTGGCTAGAACAGCAAACACTCATACATTTTTTGGTGGAAGTGTTAATTGGTATAACATCTCTATGTGGTCATTTTGTAATAACCACTAAAAATTTAAATATGCATACCATTTGGCCAAATAATTCTGAGTTGAAGAGTTTAGCCTACAAGGGTACTATGTGACTCAAAAGTACACAGGCATGTTCACTGACAATTTTTTTTTACAATGAAACACTCTGAGCATGTGTGACAGTTACATATCTAAAAACTCTGTGTAATTTAAACTGAACTGGATAGAAAGCAATTGCCCATGATACGGTCAATATTAATCAGTATGGACAGAGAGCTGTTCAGTCACACACTGTTCAATTAAAGAAAAAGGTTGCTCAACATCACACACAGTGTATTTGTAAGAGGCATGATGGCACATGGAGAAATCTTTGCACAGTGTATATGCCAAAAGCTTTCAGAATGCTAGACACTGGTGGTCACTGTGGCTGGTCCTGAGGACTTACACTGGTCTCAAGGAAGGCTTTGGATGTGCACTTTATGCTCCCTCAATGTTTCAGTGTTTCCTTCACAGTGAGTCTGAGGACTTAAAGAATTCTGCTAAGAGTGGGAATGAAGGTCCATAATATTTCAGTTCCACCATTCTAACGGCTCTTCCCCGCAAAATACATCTGCAGCGTTTGCTCAATCACTCCTAAAACTGAAAGAAGATGTCCTCGGGCAGCACCGGACCTAAGAAGCAGCGTCTGCTCCCAGAATTCCCTCAGCCTCTGCAGGCACCTCTGTGAAGCTTATTAGAGAGAAATAATGAGTGTTCTGTTTTCATATCACCAGTGAACATCAAAGATCAGTGCAAGAACAACAGAAAATGCCCACACTTCCTTCTTGAGCTCAGCTAATAGCAACTCAGGACCCTTTCCCACCTCACTACAGGAACTGGGAAACCGAAAAAACAACGGAGACGGTCGTGCCAGGCCAAGTGGATCTGTGGCCAATTACAAGCAGCCACGCAGCCAACACACACATAGGCATGCCATGCAAAGTGCCCAGAGAGATTGCAAGCCAGGACCAGGGTTTCACCAAAGACTCTGTTGAATCAAGAAACACCAAATGCATTATTAACATCCCTGCCTTGTTTCAAAGGAATTTAAGGCAAAGGAGATGAAAATTTTAAATATTCCCCCAATCAGCTAGAATTCTGTTTTTGCAACATGAAATGAACACATATTTCTGCTTTGAGTTGTGAACAACAATACCATGTTTTTAAAAGCATCTGTGTACCTGTGCTGTGACTGGTCTTGGGCAAAAATTTAACAGATATATTAAGAAGATGAAAGGATCCTAATAACTGCAGTAATTTCCTTGATTTTTTTTACAATTGCTGCCACATAAATAACACTTTTCATTGAAAAAATATTCCACCTTTTGACTTACTCCCCCAAATTACTAAGAATTATGAGCAAAGTTTCCTTACTAACCCTTCTCACCCTCATTGATTCAACAGAATCTACCATGGAAAATATCTGAAAATGAGCATGGGAGGAGCACAGTTGGGAGAGTGCTCGCTCCACATGCACAAGGCCTTGAGTTTAATCCCCAGCTCCACATAAACCAGGGGATACTGGCTTATACTGACTTATACTGGTTCATAATCCCAACAGTCCAAAGGTGGGACAGAAGGATCAGTTCAAGGTCATATCGAGATACGTGGAGAGTTCAAGGCCAGCCTGGGCTAAAGACCTTGTCAGAAGAGAATAGGAGGGGAAGGGGAGGAAGAGGAAAGGAAGGGGGAAAGGAGGAAAGAACAGAAGAGAAATAAAATGTCTAAGACTTTAGAATGAAGCAAACACAAGTATTGTGAATATTAAAACAGCATTACGAATGAACTATTCTTTTTACCAACCAATACAGCATTAGGAGTTCTCACTAAGGTGGTTACTGTAGGTGCCTATTCTGCTTAAATTGCAAGTCTCATCTTGTTGTTTGTCAGAATGCCAGGGACTTTCCCCTTTCAGTCTTTATCACTTATCCTACTATGGGATGTTTCTTTTCTGGATCCCTCCCTAGGCCTAACAATTGGCTGTAAGGTTTATTCAGCATCTGATGGGATACATACATACATACATACATACATACATACATACATACACACACACACACATCTGATAGGGAGAAAGACTGATTTACACGTGTATATATGTATATATACATATATAGTCATAAATGTGATCTTCTTACTATTAACTCTACAGTGCTTTTTGTTACTGCAGAAATACAAAGGACAGTAAACATGTAGTTATCTCTCCCTGGCAAACATTGCTGATTTAGGCTTCACAGCAACACCATGAATCAGACTACATTACTATCCACATATCTATGATTTGTAATTTGTAGCTTAAGGATGATAAATATCTTCCCAAGCTCACGCAGTTAATGAGTGACAGACTCAGCCCTTGAACTCAGGTGATGCCAAAGTCCGTGCTATAGGCCAGGGTCAAACTAAGGTTGAACTAAGCCATGTGGCCTGCTGCCCAGGAGTGCTGGTCTATAAACAGCACAGACCATGACCTGAGTAAGCCAATAACATGCTACCAGCTCACTCGGGTTTCTACACACAGATTTTCATGTAGTTAGAAAATGATAGGACTGATGAGATAACTCTTGCATGTGGAAACCACAACCTCAAGGGACTGTTTCTCTGGAAGACATTATGAGCTGGGCAGCACAGCTTCGGGCCAAGACCCTGAAGCAGAGACACTCAGTTGAGACTTGCGATCTGGCTGTAGTCAGCAAAACTCGTAAATCTAGGTGCTGTGTGATCCAGGGCTGCTCACCGGGAATGACTGATCTCTCCTGTTCAGTTGGAAACTGTGTTGACATTTTCCCCCAAAAGTTGTTTGTTTTGGACAAGTTCACATATGAAAGAAAATAAGGTTACTATTCTAAACATTAGCAAGAAATAGAGTCTCTCATGGGGTCTTCCAAAGCTCCTGACAGCCTAAAATAGCTCTACTTGGAGCCATTAAGCAGAGTCCTCATTCCTTCTATCCCTGTGTGTTTGTTTGTCTTATACCATGCTCCTCAGTGTTTACCGAACACTCTGCCTGCCTGCCCTGCGACACTGCAAGCTCGCTGCCCACTTCCTATAGTCTTGCCCTGAAAAGGCACAGCTCAGTGCTTTTCTCTCCAAACCACAGTGTGCCCATCCTTCTTCCTAGCACAGCACACCCGAAGCACGGAGCCATTTGTGTGATATACAAAGTAAACAGACAAGGCTGCTAGAGGTTGGGGGGCCACAGGCTTAGGTCTCTCCAGCCCACACTGGCAGATCCAAGGTCTGTGGGTTAGCCCCTTGCCTGCTAACTAGCCAGTCTCCCACCCAGCAAATTCTGCCGTGAGAGCATGAGTTACCAGGACTGATACCTAGGCTCCCACTTGACTTTTCTCACTTAGTGAGAACAGACCAAGGAAAATAAAATACAAGCAAGCAATGTGCACTGAACAGAGGGGGGGAAACCAAATTTGAAGTCCTAAATGATATCATTTGTTTCTGACGGTGGCAAAATGCCACTTCTCTTTTCTATAGTCTCTATATTTCTGCGAATCCCTGATTTTCCTTTTCCATCTCAGCGCTCCTATGCCCTCGTCTGGGTTAAGTGTAAATATGCTCAAGCAGAGGTGGCTTGACCTCACATGGACCTCCCATTATCCAATGGGTGGTCGACCATGAATGCACATGCTTTGTAACCAAAACCTTTTAAGGTCATTTACTGAAACTCAAAAGAAAAGAGGCAGGCACCTCTGAATACATCCGTAACTTACTTCAAGATAAAAGTGAGCAGTAGAGCAAATCAATAATGCAGACTTAGATTTAGTCTTGATAGATCTTCATTACTTTAGGAAATGTGAGGCCTGTGTTGGTTCCATCACAGTCTCAGTTCTGATAATATTTTCTTAATCTTCATACACTTATGGCTTCTATGTTTGTATAATTTGCTGTTCTTTCCAAAGCAGAAGTGTGTCACCTCGGCTACAGCTATTTAGACTGCACGGTCATGCCCCCCTCCTTCACTTATGAGGGACGTGGTTAGTAAGGGAGACACTGACTAGGATGACAATAGCTCCATTTGCTTACAACATGCCAGTGCTGTGCCAAGTAAGGTACATGTATTATCTCATTCTGTCCTTATGAAAAAAAAAATGGGCAAGAGTTATACCATTCATCCCCATTCAAGAAGAAGAAATCAAATAGCTACATAAATTCTCTGACGCTACACATCTCTTCCTGAAATCCGAGTCTGCACTTTGATATTTGGCAGGTGGGGGGGGGTATGTAAGTGTGTGGAAGCCGTGAATACTCACGCATGCGCAAATGAGACAAACCTCAGTATTACTCCCCAGGAGCCATCCACGTTGATTTATGAGACAGGATCT
The DNA here is from genome assembly GCF_964271855.1 of Acomys minous. Lineage (NCBI taxonomy): Eukaryota > Metazoa > Chordata > Mammalia > Rodentia > Muridae > Acomys > Acomys minous. The sequence continues at coordinate 67,968,833 of NC_140486.1, forward strand.
CTGACTGGGACCCAGGGACTGAGCAATTAGGCTATCCTGGCTAGCCACTGAGCCCAAGGATCTGCCAGTCTCCACCTCCCCAGTGCTGGGATTACAAGCAGGCATCACTGCACCTGGATTTTTACATTAATTTTGGGTACTGAGCTCAGCAAACACTTAGCAGCTGAACTAGTAAAACCCCTTATATCTGTACTCAGACCTACACCAGGACAAATAGGCTTTAAATTGAACTGGATGTTTCTTTTTGGAAAATCACATAAAAAGGTTTTTTTCTTTGTTTTTGGTTTTGTTTTTAATGTTCTTTTAAAGTACAAACTTGAACTGAGCTGCTCAGCACCCTCTGGTTCTGTGAAGTTTTTCCATTTGAACAGATGGGGGAGCTTGTAGGCAGCTGATATCTTGTCTCTCTTATTCTTAAAAGTAAGCCCAACAGTTCAGTGGCAGCATGATTGGCGGGGCTTTTGGTGACCTGTCCTGATGAGTGCCAACCAGGACACAGAGGTCAGGACATGTAAAGATCCCAGCATGCTTCACCAGGAGGACTGTGCAGGCCCAGGAAGCAGGAGATCACTGTGCCCTGCACACAGTGCTCTGGCTAAGTGAGATTTTCGTCTAATAGCCAAGCCTCTTGAGACCATGGAGAGGGTACTGTATTTAGAGTCAGGCTGAATTGAGTTCAAACATTGTGTCCAGGACAATGTCTGGAACACTGCATACCTTCAACATCTAATGAGTGAATGAATGAATGAATGAATGAATGAATGAACGAACGAACGAACGAATGACGAAGCAGATCAGTAGCTTATTGAACCCTCAACTCTCTCATCTAAGGAGTGGGTGTCAGGAAACATCCATTTTGAAGGTTCAAATAGTCTTATGACAACCTAAGCAATCATGTCCCTCCAGCTCTGGCCCCTGTCACTAATAGTTGCTAGAAGTCTAAGGAGGGTGGCGCTACCTACTGCCAGCCGCCACCTCCTGTCAGAACCCTGCATGGATAGTCCCCAACAATGACTTCGCCTTTCAGTCCCCAAGGGAAATAACACTCCTCCAACACCACACACACACGCACACACACACGCACACACACACACACACACACACACACACACACACTAGTGCTCCCTGAATTCTGTCACTGCCAAGCTGGGCTTTAGCTGCCCTATGTCAGAGCCAGGGTCTATCCATAGAGGAGGAAATGGTGGTCATGCTCCAGTTGAGATAAGTGGTTACTTGCCAGGAAAACTACACAGTACCCACAGTGATGCTGGACCTCCATCCCCTGGACTCCCCTTTATCTTCTGTATCTTGTCACATCACTAAGGCAGCCATCACTCTAGAGTTTTCTGTCCTCTGTCATGAGGAGGGACTACTTATGTTTTCCTTTTCCTGGTATCCATCTAAGGGCCAACACAAAGCCGACTTTTGACAGTGTACCTTTAAGGTTTGAATGAGTGGGTGGATGGATGGATGGATGGATGGATTTATCCTTAAATGGCAAAGAAGAAATGGTATATGCAAAGCTTTAACTATATCCTATTACCCAACAGAAACATAATTTCTTCAAATAAATATTGTACATCTATTTATTAGGGAAAATGGCTTCATTTTTCAAGGCAGTATAGTTAATGAAATGTTACTATCACTTCTTTCTCAGTAAGTGTTAAAATACGTCCCATCTTAACTCTTTATACTTAGTTATATGATTATGTGCGCTTCTTAAAAGGCACTAATTGAGCCCACTGTTAGAATGCTAAGCCGATACTGTTCTATGGTATTACATATAGATCCAATCTTGTCTGTAAGAGTAGCCAAGGCCGTACCTTTCCAAGCCTATAAAGAAAGACAAAAATGAAGTGATACAGGCCGAGATAAAGGGAGGTTGGCATCTCCATGCAGCCATGCAGTTGTCTGTGTGCTCCCTTCGGTAAGCCTCAGCCTTCATCACTCAGTGTGGGCGGACTGGATGGAGGTGCATGGGATGGGCCTGGCACGGTGTTCTGTAACTGCTCAATGAATAGCAGCCCTGGCTGCTGTCATTTTACCATCTAGTTCCCATAGCATAAACAAGGTGAAAGACGAACTAGAAAAGGTATATGACAGGCAAAAGGGAAGCGCACACCGAGATGCTCAGAAAGGAAAGCCAGCCGAATAAAGACAAGGATCCACGTGCCATATTAAATCCTCAGTTTTCTAATAAAAAAATTAAATCCCAACACTGTGATCATATAAATAGTGCCTCCTTTGAAAATGGCACCTTTTAAACATAGTGTTGATGGAAACGGAGGGGGTGTGCCGTTATTAATGTCCTTAGTGTTGGTTTTAGACATTGAGTCAAACGCCCTAATCCATCAATTTCACTCCCAGGAGCCTGTGCTAAGAAGGGTCATGAGTGTGCTCAAAGCCCCCTGAGTGTAAACACCAGTCTCTTCCTTGCTCCATCTGATAAGACTCAAACTAAATGATATTAAGTGTCTCTAAAATAAGATTTTTTTAAAGTTTTGATATATTAAAAAAGACAACACTATTTAGCCTTTCAAAATAGTATATAGCTGGAAAGGGTGGCTCACAGCAACACTCAGGAGGCTAAATTAAAGGAATCACCCTAGAGTCCCAGGACATCCAGGGATACATATTAACTTCAAGGCCAGCCTTGCTTACAGATAACACTGTGTCTCAAAAATTAAAATAGGACAAAATACAAAACAAACACTTAATGGCATGCAAAGGTTTTTAAGTGAATAAAAATGTTTGCAAACAGTATGAAGTAAGATACATGTGAAGGGATAACAATTGGATGTAATCTGAATAAATTATAAGAAAAAGTTAATAAAAAGATGATACCACTTTTATAAAGTGAAATTAAAATTTATTGAAGGCTGTACCACAACTGTTACCCATTTGTCTTTATACAACTTGTATTGCTATCACATAATAAATGAGGCTGGTTGCTTTATAGAAACATTTATTTGGGTTATAATTTTGATGGATAGCATGTCCGAAGAACATGATACCAGCATCCTCACACCAAGCTCAATAAAAAGGAAGCCGACCAGCCCTGTGTCAAAGGGCTAAGCACAGGCAGTGGCTCTCTAGTATAACCCACGCTAGCCAGAACTAACTACTGCACAAGACAAGAGTGAATCTCCTCCAAGGCCCATGCAACCGATGGCCCCTCCTCTACAGGCAACCAACACTGTCACACTGTGGACCAACCTTCTAGCTCAGGAACCTGTGGGGATTCACTCCAGCCATGTCCTAACCATTGCACAGCCCTTGCCATTGGGAGTCAGTGGCAAATAAAATAAAGGGTAGCACAGCCATGCTAAAAGTATGTTTATGTCGATTCGATTTTTCTATTTATATAATAGTCAATCTTTTTTTATTACAGATGTAACACAGCATGGTATGCCTGTGGAAATCAGAGAAAAACTGGGGGGGTTGGCTTATTCCATCTACCATGTGGATACCACAGATGAAACTGAGGTCGTCAGGCTTGGTGGCAAGCACTTGTCTTCACAGAGCCGCCTTGCCAGCCTGTCTTTTAATAAATGGTCCTCTGCTGAGTACCTGTGCGTGAGTTGTTCTCTGTACTTTGCGATGATCAGTAATGCCACCGTGCATACATTTTTTTAACGTTATGGAGGTGTATCTTCAGGGTCACTAGGAATCAAAAGGTTAAGCCAAGGAACAAATTCAAAAGTAATTTTATTACTCAAGAACTCTCTCCCTAGCCATGGGAGGATGGCTCCTTCTGACTTCCTGATTTCCTTCTACCCATAACACCACACCCGTGTTGATTTTCTCCCACCCTCTGACCACACTTCTCCTTGCCTTTCTGCATTCCTCTTCCTCTTGGCCACAGCCCTGCTCTCTCCCTTCTCATGTATTCTGCTCCTGCTGAAGATTATCCTTCATGCTGGATCTCAGCGAACCCCGGTGCTATAGCGACTCTCCATCCACATTTAAATCCAGACAGCTCCCTGGAGATTCAGTCACATGTCCATCTGCCTTCCCAATATTTCTCCCCTCAGGGCTTTGCTTACATTACTCTCTGTTCTTCAGATGGCATCCGTTACCCAAACACTCGGCACATGTCCACTCTAGTTGCTCTTATTTCTCTCTTTCCCTTTCCTACGAAGCCCGTTTCACCTCCTGCACATTTCTGAAATGGGTACACACACACACACACACACACACATTTTTTGTATTAATTAATTAATAAACATCCTGATTGCAGCTTCCCTTCCCTCCTCTCCTCCTAGTCCCTCGCTCTCACCTCACCTTCCCCCATTTCCCCTCCCTTTCTCCTTAGAAAAGGGGAGATCTCCCATGGACATCAGCCCACCTTGGTTTATTAAATTGTAGTAGGACAAAGTGCATCTTCTCCTATTGTGACTAGACAGAGGTAGAAGGAATCCAAAGGCAGACAACAGAGTCAGAGGTAGGCCCTGCTCCAGTTGGTAGAGGACCTACATGAAAACCAAACTGTACATCATCCGTCCCATGCATGCTCTTTGATTGCTGGTTCCATCTGTGTGAGCCCCTATGGACCCAGGTTAGTAGATTCTGTAGATTTTCTTGTAACGTCTTTGACCTCTCAGGCTGCTTCAATCCTTATTCCCACTCTTTTCCAAGGTCCACCTAATATTGGGCTGTGGGTCTCTGCATCTGTTTCCATTGGCTGCTGGATGAAGCCAATCTGAGAACAACTGTGCTGGGCTCCTGTTTGTAAGCATAGCAGGGTAACACTAATAGTGCCAGGGTTTGTCTCTCTCCCAAGGGGTGGGTCTCAAAGTTGGACCAGTTCTTGGTTGGCCATTCTCTCACTTTCTGTTCCATCTCATCCCTGTACCTCTTATAGGCATGACAAATTTTGGGTCGAAGGTTCTGCGGGTGGGCTGCAGTACCCATCATCCCCCCACTGGAAGTCTTGCCCGGTGAGAGGAGGTGGCCATTTTGGCTTCCATATCTCCCTCCTGTTGCTAGGATTCCTAGATAGGGTCACTCTCATAAACTCCTGGGTGTTTCCCCTGTCCTAGGTTTCTGTCTAGTCCCAGAGCTGCCCAGGCCTCCCAAAATTTTCAGTTCTCTTTCCTAGTTCTCTCTCCCTCAGTCCTCCCCACACCTGATCCCTCCTGTTCCCCTCCCGACCCAGTTCCTCCCTCCATCTGCCTCACATGCCTATTTTATTCCCCCTTCTGCGTGAGATTCAAGCATCCTCCCTTGGCCCCCACTTTGTACTTAGCCTTTTTGAGGTCTGTGGATTGCAGCATGGTTATCCTGTATTTTATGACTAGTATCCACTTACAAGTGAGTACATATCATATTTGTCTTTCTGGGTCTGGGTTACCTCACTCAGGATACTAGTTCCATCCATTTGCCTGCAAATTTTGTGATGTCCTTGTTTTTAACAGCTGAGTAGTATTCCATGGTGTAGATGTACCACATTTTCTTTATCCATTCTTCAGTTGAGAGACATCTAGGTTGGTTCCAGATTCTGGCTATTACAAACAAAGCTGCTACCAAGAGGAGACTTGCTAGCCTATGGCCATAGAGTGGGGAAGGAAGTCCCCCTCAGTCACAGACATAGGGGAGGGAAATAGGGTGAAAGAGGAGGGAAGGAACAATGGGGGGCATACAAGGGATGAGATAACAATTGAGATATAATCTGAATAAATTGATTAAATAATAAAAAACTAAACAAAAAAACCTAAAAAACAACAACAACAAATAAAAACATATAAAGCTACTATGAACATAGTTGAGCAAACATCCTTATTGTATGGTGGAACATCTTTTAGGAATATTCCCAGAAGTGGTATAGGTGGATCTTGAGGTAGAATTATTCCCAGTTTTCTAAGAAACCACAAAGTTGACTTCCAAAATGGTTGTACAAGTTTGCACTCCCACCAGCAATAGAGGACACACTCACAACTTAATGTCGTCCATCATCTCTCAGGATGTCAGTTTTACCTCCTCAAGGATGCTGCAGTGGTCCTTTAGGCTGCTTCCATGCCAAGTCTTCTGAAAACCCCTACAGCTCTGTCAGTGAGGTTTTCAAAGATGTATAAAGACTACAAAAAGCACTACACAGCTACAATCACTGCTGAATATCTAAAATCTGGTCTGGATTTCATACCTTATCTAATGTGTATAAAAGAACTTGAGGCAGTATTTTAGCATGGAAAGTGGTGTTCAATGTTTCTTTCTGAAGTAGGCCTTTCCTAGGGTTGATACTATTATAGAGATGGCAACTATATTTGTTTATTTGAACAGAGAACCTCGGCACCATGCTAGCAGGAATAACCTTTTGCCCAGCAAATATTTCCTATCAGAGAAAAAGGAAAAGTCAGCGTAAATAGTGTGTTTAATCAAAGCACAGGAGAAAGATTTTCTAGATGTGTGAGATTGTGCTTGGTGGTTCAGGAAACCAAAGCATTATTGACCCAAACTTGGTTAAGAGAGAAGGATGGATTAGGGCCAGACCACAAGAGAAGATAAATTACCACCTCCAATTCTGGGTCTAAATGTGAATTACAGTGGGATAAACACTAGTACTTTAGAAGAATTAGCATGGTTTTCCCTGCACCATAAATCTGTATAGGCTTATGGTCCATGTTCATGTAAGAGGAAAAAAGAATAGGAGATTTTAAAATGGAAAATCATATAAATCATCTAGCAAATTATTTACAAAATGTTGAGAACAGTTGAGGGTGCAGCTTGGTTGGTTTAGAACTTACCTGGCACGCATGTACCACTGAGTTTAATCCAAGCACTGCGTAAACCACACAAGCTGTTGTACACCTGTTCTCCCAGAGCTCCAGGTGGCAGAAGAAGGCTTAGAAAGGTAAGATTACCCTCTATTTCCACAGGGGCTTTGAAGCCAGACTGAGCTAGAGACACTGTCCCCAAATAATAATACTAGTAATAATCATAACAACAACAACAACAATGGCATAATTTAGGGTCAGTGAGATGGCTCAGCAGGTAAAGGTGCTTGCCGTGAAACCTGCCATGACTTGAGTTCGGTGCCCAGAACCACAGGAAGGAAAGAGCATCCAGACCCTGAAATTCTGAAAGCTATCTCCTGATCTCCACACATGTGGACCACTCATAAATGTGGCACATGCTCTCGCACACACACACAGAGAGAGAGAGAGAGAGAGAGAGAGAGAGAGAGAGAGAGAGAGAGAGAGAGAGAGAGAGAGAGAAACACAGAGAGAGAGAGAGAGAGAGAGAGAGAGAGAGAGAGAGAGAGAGGGAGGAAGGGAGGGAGAAAGAGAGAAACTGGTTTCATAGCAACAAACAAATTTGCCTATGTGTGTGTTTTTCCAAACAGAAGAAAAGAAATTTTCAAGACATTTTCAAGACAGTGTTTCTCTGTGTAGCCTTGGGTACACAGAGACCTGCTTTGTAGACCAAGCTGCCCTTGAGCTCACAGCTATCTGCCTGCCTCTCTCTCCCCCAAACAAAAGTCTTAAAAAATTGCTCTATCATCACAGAGAGACAAAATAATCAGCACACTGACTGATAAATAAAAAAGAATGACTCTAAAATTCCAAAAGACTTTCTTACAAAGGTCAAGATGGTGCGACTGAACTGTGATGCTCATCACGTGGATTGAGCCCCTTCTTGTCACTACCTAAGACAAGTAAGAGTCTTACTAATATTACTCTGTGGTATGCCATGGGTGACAGGCACTTGTCATTTTCTTCCCACCACAAATTTCACTTAATGACATTCCCTCACCTCCACAAAGCTATCCTAACGCCATCCCAGTGAGGAGACAGAGACATCATTTACAACTACTGAAATGTAAATAAAGCAACAGCAACAAAAGGTGGAAAACACATATTTAAAATACTGGTAATTACATAAACATCTCATTCATTCATATTAGGACAATATAGGAAAACATCAAATAGCCTGAGTCTGTAAAATGAAGGCATGCATAGCCAATGAAAGGTGTCTACTTACGTTTGGTCTCTGTTGCCTGAACCAGAAGCCCATGATGGACCTGAGGCTAGCCCAGAGACCCGATGGAAAGACCACTGAAAAACTTAGTCTTTAATTTTTCTTCCTGAGAATATTAATCTACGCTACCCAAACAAACTCTCTGACGGTGTATGTACTGTTACTGTATGTATTGGGTTGAGAGTGCTTGGGAGAGTGACAATGAACCACAAATGAATAATCCTTCAAACTAGGTCTAGCCTTATGTGGGTAACTGTTGTTATATGAAATATGGATACCTTACAGGAACTAGAACACTCACATGAGTGTCTGTAGTCCCTAGTATTCTCAATGTTAGCTTTCTAGAAACTTGAGGCTTCAGTACCCTTGTTCTCAGCTGGCTCCCCCAACAGGAGTGAAGAGAGTGACATTTTTCTGTTTTATTTACTTGTGTTGCATTGGAGGTTCATACAGGAATGTGTGTATGCCATGAAACATGTATGTATGTGTGTATGAAGGTCTGAGGAAAACTTTTCTCCTACAAGTGTCTTGCCATTGTTTTAAATTTAGTACGATCTCTCCTTCTACCCTGTGGGACCCAGGGATAGAACTTGTGTCATCAGACTTGACAAAAAAGTACCTTTGCCTGCTGAGCCATTTCCCCAGCCCAAGAGTGGCATTGGTTATTCTGAGCTGCTTGGCAATCTGGGAAGCAGAGGCCACAAGCAGAAATGGGAATCATGCCTATGTTTGTATACCTTACTAAAAGTGGAATTCCAAATATTTTGATTGTTTCTTATTTGGATAATCTAAGGTTCTTGACTATTTGTTAACCATTGAAACTTGAGTGATTTTTTTTCCCATTTCACATTAAAGGTAAATATTAGTTTAAATGTTCTCCATGGGTCCCTGTCAATCCAGAGCAGCATGCATTGGAATCTTCTAGCACATTCTCATGTTTGTTACCCACACTGGCACACAGCGTGCGTGTTACTTCCACAGTCGGCTGGCTTGCTAGCCTTTGCTTGCATGCTCTGCAGTGTAAGGGAAGGAGACCTAGGCTGATACACTGCGAGTCTCAGGCCTGAAGCTCAGCCTTCTACCTTTGTGAGGTTTTTTGACTCAATGAAAACAGTTGGACAGCCATGTGCTCCAGTCTCATTTCCCAGATGAGGGAGCTCAGAGGAGTTGTGTCCTGCCTGGTGCCACCCACACGGCCCCTTTTTTGGATCACTACTGAAATCTTTGTTCTGTAGTCAGCAGGCCCCCCAGAGCTAGCTAGCATCCTTAGATGTGTACCAAACATAAACTGGCATTGGTTTTTCTGCTATAGCTTGGGATTGTTTTTTTGAGTTGAGGCTATTTGAGGTTCGGGAGGCATGAGGCCTTTGTTGTTGTCACAGTGTCTCCTGTTGTCCTGGCTTACCTCCAACTCCTTATGTAGCCAAGGATAACTTTGAACATCTACAGGTATGCACCACCTATACACTCGGCTCATACGGTGCTGATGATAGAAGTCAGGGTCTTGTGCAAGTGAGGCAAGCATCCTTCCTACCAGCCTGACAGCCTTCCAGGCTGTGCCGATGCTTTCAGAAAAGGGGTGGCCGCAAAACTTCCATTCTAAAGAGTCATCAAAATTATTAACAAAATGCAAATGTTCTCCGCATTCTGGCCTAAGTTTTCATGTGCTCTTTTATTTCAAATCAAAAGCCTTTCATCCCACAGTCTCTCAGCTCTATAAGGGATTGCCTGGTATTTTAAGCTCCACTCTGAGCTTTGCTCCTCTCTCCTACAAGTATCTCAGCATTACTTTAAATTTAGCAAATACTGAACTGTGCTCTCAACTCCTCTAGCACGTTTCTATCAATGATCCCAATTTTCTTTCTTTCTTTTCTTTCTTTCTCTCTTTCTTTCTTTTGCATTTTGCATTAAGACATCTTCTCCCAGTGCCTGCGCTTTCCTTATGTCCCACTCTTTCATTCCTCATTATGAACCGTGAAATCAGAGTGCCTCACACGCTCTCCCACCCCCTTCGCAGAATTCCTATCATCCAGGCATGCCACCGTTGGAGTGATCTACCAAAGCATTATTTTAGTCACGTCCCAGCTCAAAAGTGTTCCAGGACCGATTCGCCAAATTCAAGGCAATTATGATCCTGCGTGTATAAATGCAGACGTCAAGTGTTCACGACCTCAGTTCACCATGCACTTTTCATGTTATAGTTAAATCTTCCCTACTACACAGCAGCACTTGGACCACACAGGACCCTCCTCTCGCTGTTCCATACTCAATTACTGACTTGGGGTGGGAGAACATGTTTTTGGTTGTGGGGTGTGTGTGTGTTTGTGTGTGTGTGTGTGTGCATGTGCATATGCATGTGCGTGTGTGTGTGTGTGTGTGTGTGTGTGTGTGTGTGTGTGTGTGCCCGCACATGCATGTGGAAGCCAGAGGTTGACTTCAGGTGCCATTCCTCAATTGTTCTCCCTCATATTTTGACTTAGCCAGGAGAGTTGGCCAGTGAGCTGCACGGCTCTACCTGCCCTGCCCTCCAGACCCCCAGCACTGGGGTAACAGCAGGAGCTGCCTTGCCCAGCTTTATGTGGCTTCTGGGAATCTGAATTCAGCTTCCCAGGCCTGCCGGGCAGGCTCTTTTCAAACTGGACCATTCACCCAGCCCCTGGCATGTGATTTCGTGTTTGCTTTTTCTGCTGAGTGCAGCTCTGTCCTCGGCAGCTTCTGCTAACCCCATTCACAGTTCAGACACACAGTCCTCCATAAAACTTCCCCTGGTTTCCCACCCTCTCACATTTGTGCTAGCCTTTTGCAAATTTTTACTCTTATTCTTAGATTCAAATACTTTAAGCCATGAAGAGTGCACTTAGTCTTTTAAAGACTCACTATGGACAAAGACAAAAAAAAAAAAAAAAAAAAAAAAAAAACAACTTGGAAGGCGAGGCAGCCTGTAGAACAGCACACAAACTGGAAGTGGCAGTTAAGACTGGAGCATCCTAAAGTGACCCCATCACAGGGTTCCCGCATCAAGACTTAGGTGTATTCTGCCTCTGAGTAAATAAGCAATTTACTATAAATATCTGACAGCTCTGTGATTTGCTGTTTTGTGTGTGTGAGAGAGAGTTCATTGTTCCCTCTACTTTATTTCTGTATCCCCGAAGCAGCTAACACGCTAACTTGTCTAGAATAGACAGGCCTTAAAATATTATTAGAGGGGAAATAAATTAGTTTTAATAAAGACAAAAGTTCTCTACTTGGGGAGAAGTGGGCTGAGTGTTTGGCTTGAAAACTAAGCAATGAGCTGAGTGTGGTGGCGCACACGTTGGCAAGTGAATCTTGGTGAGTTCGAGGCCAGCCTGGTATACAAAGTGAGTCCAGGACAGCCAGGACTACAAGAGAAACCCTGTGTCAAAAAAAAAAAAAAAAAAGAAAGAAAGAAAGAGAGAGAGAGAGAGAGAGAGAGAGAGAGAGAGAGAGAGAGAGACAGAGGGGGGGACAGAGAGAGAGAGAGAGAGAGAGAGAGAGGGAGAGGAAAGCTAAGGCATGAGAGAGTTTATGTAGTTTTTATTGTAAGCAGTATTGTTCCCCCATTAAGTTCACAAAATTTTGAAAATTGAATTGAATGTCTCAAAAAAGTTGAGAGACAAGGGAAAGAAACCAGGCAGTGTTTGTACACCTCCTCTTCATGCCCTCTTCCCGGAGGCTTTCAACTCACACTGTGATTGTCTTCACTGGTAACTGAGCCAGCCCCAAGCCATCTCCTAAGATTAATAAATAATTAGCAACTTAAATTTTCACCTAAGGACTCCCAAATGTTGCCAGATGATCCTCTGCCTTTGTTTCCACAGGTGTGTGCATATACACACCCCTACGCACGCGCACACACACACACACACACAAGTCGCAACCCGCATATCTGAGCAGCTGACATGTACCACGGCTCTCTTCTGAAAAGTGTATAAGTATAAACCGTAGCTGCAGAGGGCAGGTCTGTGATCATGGTGAGAATGACAATTCATTTCTGCGACAATGACAACTGGTATTGCTAGCATCGTGCTACTTAAAGCTCAGATCTCGTGCCTAGCCTTTTTTCTTTCTTTCTTTCTTTCTTTTTTTTTTTTTTTTTTTTTTTTTTTTTTTTTTTTTTTTGCGGTACAGTTATAAGCAATGACAACCCACCATAAAAATAAGAGATCAAGCTACTAGCTTTATATGACGCCTAAAAGTCCCGGCTTCTGGATAGTTCTCAGAAGGGGATGGAAAACAATTGATCTCTCTCTCTCTCTCTCTCTCTCTCTCTCTCTCTCTCTCTCTCTCTCTCTCTGAGTAAGGCGGCAAGATAAACACGTCTGTGCGATACGTATTAGTACAAGGTCTTCTCAGCCATTTGTCAGAGAAATAGACTGACTTCAAACAACAGTTCACATCAACCTCATTCTCTAGACAAAGAAACTGAGGCTTGGTGGAGAGTGAGGTATCTGCTTGGCAAGGCAGCTCCCGAGCACCCCCGTAATTCACTTAGCCCCTGGGCTCCTGCACCCCTCATCCGTTTTCCCTCTCAGGGTTTGGGGGCATTGTTGCTTCAGTTTGCACAGACTTGGTTGGAGGTAGGCACCATAGGTTTGATTGATACAGCAATTTGCATCTCAAGGCGGCACTCAATAAATACAGCGCCGCGAAAGGCTACTCTCTCACCAGCCACTCTAGCCCTCTGGGCTGACTTTAGAAGCTCATTGATGTCACTTCCTTCCTCAGTCAGCAAGTGAATTTTCTTTAATTCTCAAGACCAGCTGTCCATGCTGTCAACAGAAAGTTATTAAAATTCCTTTAAAGTGAATAAAAATAGCCTAAAAGCAAATGTACTTGGAAACAGGAAAGAATCTGTATGCAAAGTCCACAGACCTCTGAGCGAAATAATGTTGATCCAACCAGAGATTTCCATCCCTGTATATTCAAGACTCTAGAAAAAAAATAATGAAAGGATGGTAAACCGTGCACTCTTTAATCTTTTATCAGGGAAAGTTTATACAGTTAGAATTTATCCCCCTAAATTCTATTTCTCCTTTTCAAATATGACTTGAATAAATTGGGAGATGATTTAGGTTTCCTTTAAGTGGGATTTCCTTCCTGTGCTGTTTCATGGGACAGAGAACATTTAAATGCCCATCAGGCTGAGAAGCTCCAGAAGACTGAGAAAATATATCTCCAGCAGCCATCAGAATCACCGGAGTTACAACATAATAGCACAATTATGCTTCTAACTTGTTCGGATTTCAACAGCTCAAAGCAAGGGATCGTTGGCTTCCTAGACAAAGAGCCATAAGAATCTCGGGCTGGAGAGACGTTCAGCTGGGAAAGTGCTTTAAAAAAAAAAGCCTGAGTTCAGTCACTGAACCCATGTGAAAAATCCCATCGTGGTGGCCTGCACTTACAAACCCAATTCTGGGGAGGTGGCGAACAACAAATCCCATCCTGGGCTCACTGGCCAACCAACCCAGCTAATTTAGAGTGTTCCAGGTAAAAGTGAGAGATCTTGTTTCAAACAAACAAGGTGGGAAGTATCCAAAGTACACACCCAAGACAGAACTTTAACCTCTGCATGAATACATACAGGCGCACGAGTGCATGTTCGCACGCACGCACATACACAAAGTAGGCAAACAATTAATTTAATAGCTATAATTCATAGAAATGAACCATCTGGCTTCTGCGGACCCCTGATCGTTGATGATCACTGCATGACTGTCCTGTTTACTTCCCATCATGGTTTGTCTTAGCCCTCAGTCTCTCAGCAAGTGAACGGCTACCTTGTTGCCTAAATAGAGCATTACCTAGGAGCCCAGAATTCCCCAAACATGGACATATTCCCAGCCACGCATCTCCACTGCACCCACCTGTTCCTTGTTTGGACAGATTCCCTGGTCTTTTGTCTTTTGTCTCAGAAACTTACACTGAGTGCGTGTGGCATCCATGCAGGTTTATGTCTTAGGTCCCTGCCGTCATCTGTCTTACAGGTTCCGTCCATCACCAGCCAAGGCTCTCTACTGAGTATCCTTCACAGTGCACCTGCACCATGAAACTGTATCTTAATAAATTACACATATATGTGTGCATATTATATATTATATTGCATATGTATATATAATGTGTATCAGTTAATCTTCAGGAAAGTAAAAAGAAAATTATATCCTCATTTATCTAGAATTAGCACTTTCTCTTTGGCTTCAGTTGCCAGGACTTGGAATGTGTAATACTGAACAGTCATATGAAAGATGCTAGATAAAGTAGGGTTGTTAAGAGGAACTTCTGCTTTGGATTGGGTTTCTAAGACAGTTCCCACTGTACATGGACTCTAGATAGACTAGGACTTTGTGATCTCCCTTCTTTTTCAGCCCCGCCCTCTTTTTTTTTTTTTTTTGGTTTTTGCTTTTTTGGTTTCTGGTTTTTTGAGACAGGGTTTCTCTGTGTAGCAACCTTGGCTGTCCTGGACAGGCTTTCTAGACCAGGCTACCCTTGAACTCACATAAATCCTCCTGCCTCTGGCTCCCGAGTGCTGGGATTAAAGGCGTGCACCACCACGCCCGGCCTCTTTTTCAACCTTCAAAGTCACAGGGTCACAAGGCTGTGTCACCATGCCCAGCTTACAAAATGATGAGATGATGATCCTTATCAACTGAATGCTTAAATGTCCACGGACTATCCATTGGTGATGCTATTTGTTTTTCTCACTGTTGTGACAAAATGGTGACAAAGGCAACTTAATAAAGGAATGGTTAATTTGACTCATAATTTGAGGGAACACAGTCTATCATGATGGGGGAAATACAGCAAGGAGAGAAGAGACGCAGCCAGTCACATGGAGTGAATAGTCAGGAAACACAGACAGATAAATGCCCAGTACTCAGTAGGCAGTGATCTCTCTGTCTCTGTCTGTCTCAGTCTGTCTGTCTGTCTGTCTGTCTGTCTGTCTGTCTGTCTGTCTCCCTCTTCCCCTGCCCCCCCACCCCTCTCATATTTAATTTGAGATCCCAGTCCATGGTTTATTGCCATCCACATTCAGAGTCTTTTTTCTCAGTAAAATCTCTCTGAAAAAAATTCTCACAGGCTCATCCAGAGTATGTACCCTAGGTGACCCAAATCAAGTCCAGGTAACCATGAACAGCAAACACCATAACATCCCTGTGGTCAACTTGACACACAAGCACATTGGAACCTTTCTCCGCTGCCTCAGGAACAAGGCATGACCGTCACATGATGCAAAACCCATTCAGTTCACCTTTAGTCTCAACAAAGTGCAGTCTTTCCTCTGAGACTTAAACCGACCTCTTAGCTGTAAGACTCTTTAAGATCAAAAACCAAGTTAAAGCTTTGCAGCATTCAGTGGCCCATGACAAACATTCCTGTTCCAAAGGGGAAGTAGGAGGCATAGCACGAATGGAACAGGCCAAAACAAGATGGAAGCATGGCAGAGAAAACACCCAATTGTAGCCCCTTGTCTGGCATCTAAGGCTTTCAACAGCACCATTTGTGCATTAGTCAGTGTTTTCCAGCAGCATTTTCCATTCCTGCGCTTGTGTTGTCATGCACTCAGAAAGCTTTCTGGTTGTAAAGCTCTTCAGACTTCAGTGTGTATCCTCAATCTGTCCCCTTCTGTCCACAGCCATGACGTCACTGGGCGCATCTGTGTCTCTCCCTGGGCAGCAACTTTAACCTTTGGCCTCTGTTGTGATTCACTAAATTTCTGAGGATGCCTCATACTCCTCGTCCATTTGCTTCACGCCCATTTCTCCAGCCTGACCCTGCCGCCCATTCCTTCTTGTTCATTAGCCCCCAGCAACTTTGGTTTCATATTCATGACCTGTCCTTTTCTTCTTCCAGGCATAACTGTCGCAGCTTTATTAAAGATACTTTTCATAAGCAATCATGGTATTTCAGGCAGGACATGGTCAGACAATCATTAACAGCATACGAGAACTTCCAAATTCCCTTCTTGAATAGACTACAAAAATCAGAACACCACTCTAAAAACCAATGAAATCTTCATTCAGTGCTTTGAAAAGGGGGAAGTAGGTTAGAGTGAGGGTTGACTTTTCACATTAAGGATGTTATTTAACAGCTTTTCACAAGCCAACCCTGACTTTCAGGAAATGAAATGAAAATGGCAGAATTATCTATCTGAAGATCCACAGTCTTTTATAAAAGGAACCACCACTCTTCTGAGAACACTCAATGATGTCACTTAAAAGTCCAGATCACCCACTAGACTGGAAAAACAATTTTGGGTGTCAGGTTCCAACAGGCCTCTGGTTTTAAGGGAGTTAAGTCATTGTTGATGGTACAGGGGAGGAAGACACAAAAATGAATTTAGGGTTTTTCCACACAAGGTGTTTTGTGCCATGGTGGCCATGTATGTCAACACCAGGATGTCTCTCCTGGGAGCCAACAGGAGTCATTCAAAATTGCCAGGGAAAGGTATTTTCCATCATCAATGCAGTTTGGGAGACGTTTTGTTAGTGACTCACATTTCTCTCCCGCAAATAATCAGGCGTTCTGTGTGATAACATCATAGCTTTAAAAAAAAAAAACAAGAAGAAGAAAAAAGAAAGAAAAACAAAATCGGCTTTTATAAAATTTGACAAAAAATAGTATTTCAAACTGGACAATCACCAGAAGTACACAGTTATCAAAAATCCACATACGTCGCTTGGCATCTCCAGCATCGTTGGCTCTCTGTGCCTGGTCTGTTTTGGCATCTCCATTTTCCGCGGGATTATTTGTATCCTTGTCAGCATCAGTGTTCCCCTTCTTCCCCTTGGGTACCTTCACTCCCTTCTTAGGTTTGGGCCCTGGTTCTGGAGGAGCAGGTTTAGCAGACAGCCTTGCATATCTTCTCTGTGGCTCATCTTTCACCTTTATCCCCTTTAGCATCCCCTGTGGCCTTTCTTTGGGGCATGGTGGTGCTGAGGGGACATCGGCACTGAACGAGGGGATACAGCAGCGCTCAGGTTTGGTCCATCCAGGGCTCACTCCTGCTGCTGCTGCTTCCCGTAACCTGACCTTTCCTGATTCTTTTTCACACCATTGTCACTCCAAATTTTCAGTGCTGACGTTTGTATTTCTTGGTTCTTCTTTGCTCACCCTATCTCTTCTTACAATACTTTAATCTCAGCCTGTTGTTTTTAGTACACTATCACAACTTGCAATTTTTTATGTTTGCTTTCATTTTTTTTATTTTTTTCTTACCTTCTATTCTATAATATAAAGTCCTTAAGGTCAAGAAATATGCCAATATTGCGCGTTTATATTTCCCCAAAATTCAACCCGCCGCTGCTGCTTCCTAATTATAGAAATATTTTTGTTGAATGACAGCCCATAATTTTTTGTTTGTTTTTTTTTTGAGACAGGGTTCCTCTGTGTAGCCTTGACTGTCCTGGACTCAATTTGTAGACCAGGCTGGCCTTGAGCTCATAGCGATCCACCTGCTTCTACCTCCTGAGTGCTGGGATTAAAGGTGGTAGTGTGGTATGCACCACCACGCCCAGCTCGATAGCCCATATTTTTTAATGAACGAAATTTGCTAACCTCTAACATGCTGAATGGAGTTGTTTCTGATTGGTCAGAGTTTCCCAGCATGGCCTTGTCCATTTGTGGTGTCAAGCACTCAGAAAAGTTCTAATTGTAGAGCTTTTGAAATCAGGGAACTTATCTGCATTCTACC
Organism: Acomys minous; assembly: GCF_964271855.1. Classification (NCBI taxonomy): domain Eukaryota; kingdom Metazoa; phylum Chordata; class Mammalia; order Rodentia; family Muridae; genus Acomys; species Acomys minous. The sequence continues at coordinate 67,986,519 of NC_140486.1, forward strand.
CACATTCTTCTCTAATGAGGGTACCAGTTTGTGGACCAAATAGATGACCCGTATCCTACGGCTCACTTCTGATGGATTTTGGACTCTGCCAAACGCTTTGCTGATAGCAGGCAGCCCCTTTTTTATTAGGTGCCAGGGTGAGGCTAGCTATAGTTGTCAGACCTCATCTGAAAGCTCTTTTGTTATACCTACAACTATAAATAAAATATACTTCAGTGTTCAAAATAAACCAAAAGCGCATAGTCCCACGTATTCCAGTGAAGAAACTGAAACACTGTCCCTATAGTCCCAGGACTTCTGTGCCTCCCTCTGCCCCTCACTATCATTGGTTCCTTTTTGCTATGGCCTAGCCTCTGCATCTTTTCATCAGTACTGGATGCAGCTCTGAATTCCTTTTGAGAGTAGACAGGGCTCTAGTTCACTGAATCAAATCCATAACCATGTTGGTCCCTTTTCTCCAATGCCAGAATCCTTCTTACCATAATATAATGGGGAGGGTCTTGTATATCAATATCACAATTGGTATCACAATACCAAATTTGTCTGTATATGCAGATTAATAATTACATATTTGCACTCCAGGAGAAATGAACAGACTCATTGTCTTGCCCTCCCCTCCCCCCCCACACACACCTCAAGAAAGTATCTATACGGAACACTTTCAAAACAGTTCATTTCCACAGAAAGGATCATACTAAATGCAGATGGTAACACAGACGTAGACCTAAGCATAGATGAGGAAGGGCTGAAGTCAAGGTCTTTGGAAGGAAGAAGCAAGATGTCTGGCAGCTACTATCTTGTTCACCCCAGAGTTTGGTCCTCATATATGACTCAAGAAAGCTGATCCAATGGTATCCATTGATTAAGTGAATAAGCAACGCCTGCTAGGATGCTTTCTGGTCTTGATTTCCTGTACCATGTGTTACTGGTTACTCTCAAGTTCTTCCACATGCTTCAGTTGATTTTCCTCTTTATCTTCTTCCCTGGTCTAAGCCCCCAAAGCATCTCCTAGTGCGTCCACCCTACGAAAGCCCCCAAAGCATCTCCCAGTGCGTCCACCCAACAAAATCCCTAAAGCATCTCCCAGTGCATCCACCCTACAAAGCACCCAATTAGTCTTATTTTTCTCCACACTCCCTTCAGTTTACTCACTATTCTACTCCTCTTTCCCATGCCCTCTTTCCTGAAAAGAGCCTATTAGCTTCCAAGTTGTCAGCTGCTTCAAACATGAGGCAGCTGACTGGTGTGTATGTCACTCAAACCTCCGTGGGCAAGGCCACTCCCATTTAAACCCTTTCATCTACCCACTTTCATAATGTTCTCCAAGCCCTTCCTATTTGTGAAACTCTGAGTCACGTTCCGCCTTCTCATGATTCTGGTTTCTGGAGCTCGAAGTCAGGTCCTATCTCCGAACTTGGGTTTAATTTCTTGTCTTTACCATATTACTAAGCATTTGTTCAAACATACCTATTGTATTAGTTACTTTTGTGTTGCTGTAATAAAATCCCATGACCAAAACCATTGAAGGAAGAAAGATTTTTATTTAGGCTTATAATTTCAGAAGGAGAGTCCATAATAGCAGGGTAGCATGGCAGCGGGTAGCTGGAACAGGAAGCCGAGACAACACGGCTTCAACCATTAGCACGGAGCAGAGAAAGTAACCTAGAAGTGGGTGAGGCTGTGAAATCTCAAAGCCCACCTGCACTGGTGCACGTCCTCAAACAACAATAAGCTACACATACCCCAACAGTGCTATCAACTGGGGACCATGTGTTCAACTACATGACTCCACAGCAGATATTTCTTATCCAATATACCACCCCATCCAGAAGATAAGGCTACAAAAGGTATTCTAATCTTGTTCATCAAAAGGTAAATATCAATGTCATTAATATTGTGGTCCTGAGTTTTTGTTGATATACTTCTGAAGAGAATTTGGCATTAGTGGCAAAATATCTCTGGGGAACTTAGATGTTCTCCAAGACTCATAATATTTCTTGGTCCTTCCCTGTGTTTACCAAGCAAATCCATCATAATCAAATTAATTAAAAACACTTCCCACTGGATCATCTCTGTCATCCCAGATCCAGGGTAGACAAGGCAAGGAAATATAATTTTCACATCAGCATGAGCTAAACAATGAGTTCTTTGCCAATCTGAGCTACATAGCAAGACCCTGTCATCACCATCATCACCACCACCACCACCACCATCATCATCATCACTGTTGTCATCATCACCATCATCATCATCATCATCACTGTTGTCATCATCACCATCATCAATCATACACTTCCGACATTTTACAGTTTGTCTTGCTTTCTCTTCCTTCTCCCACTAGATCCTGACTTTGTTAATACCCTAGTGCATTTATCTTTGAATTTCCAGCATTTAGAGGGTGTCTGACATAGTAAAATTAAAATAATCTTGAAGTTAACATACTGTATTCTGAGATTTGGGATGAGTAATTTCAGCTCATTAAGTTACAGGAAATAGTTGATAAATGATGAATCTGAAGTTTTGAGGGACTTGAGTTATGAAAAGAGCTGGAACGTGAGAAGTTATCTCACGTATTCTGACATACCATCCAAAATAAACTTAAAAACTTCAAATTCTTACAGATCTGTGCCTGGATACCAAAGGCCTAGAAGCCTTTGCCATTGCTTTGTGTCAGCATTTTTTACAAGAGCAAATTCATAGTTGGTCTTAAATCCTCAAAGGGGGCTGTTATCTTAAATGGGTTGAAAATCACTGTTTTAAATTGTTTAGACAGCAAAATCATATCCCTTGAAGTTTTTTGCCAGTTAGAGGTAATTAATGAACTAATGTACAGTAGAAGGAGAGCTAAGTGGGTGTCCATGCACTTGGAAGAATGGGATGGGGTTATTCAAGGACACTGTATCACAGAAAAGTCAGTCTCCTGAAATACTGTTGGCAACGAGTTGGAAATGTTGCTGCAACATCCATTCCTGAAGTACATGAACGGACCACAAGGTCTCAGCATCATGTTCAGCACTGGATGAGCCAATGTCTCCACATCCTCCTTCTGTAGCTCACTCCGCTCCACTTATTAAAGACATCACGCAATCAAAACATACCCTAGGCAGCTGTTCCTGCATTCTATCTGCTTTCCACCCCAGCAACTTTTAAACTGCTCTTGTTCCCCTCACTTCACAGTGCATTTCAACAAAAACATAAGAAACAAGGACCAAGCATTAGGCAGACACAATGCTCCATCCAACCCAGCCGTTGCTGTGTGTTAAGAGTAAAATTAATGCAATATAGCACTGTATGGAAGAGTTGGGGGATGGAAGGAGGTGGGGGAGGTTGTCTGGAGCTCTACAAGGAGAGTGGCAGATCTGGATCCAGGCGTTAGGGGCCCTGCACAAACTGATGCACCAACCAAGGACATTGCAAGCAGAGAACTTAGAGCCCCTGTTCAGATGTAGCCGATGGGCAGCTCATTCTCCCCGTGGAGAAAGGGGGACCAGGAGAATGGCCTCTGACATGAATTCTGGTGCCCCTGATTTGATCACTGCCCCTTGGCAGAGAGGCCCTATGGGAACACAGAGGAAGGGGATGCTGGCTGTCCAGATGAGACCTGAGAGGCTGTGGTCAGATGGTGGGGGAGGAGGATCCCACCTGTCAGAAGTCTAGGGGAGGGGAATAGGGCAGAAGAGGCGAGAAGGTGTGAACAGGAAGATAAAAGCAAGGAGATTACATCGGGATGCAATGTGAATAAATTATAAATTTTTGAAAAAAATTAAGAAAGTATAATATCCCCAGTCTTCTATCTAAAATAAACAAACAAAACTGATTTGTACTTCTTTATTCCCTGGAGATAATGTATGGAGAGGGAAATCCACCACCAAGGAGTTTCGGCAGAACAGAGTGCAGTAGCCACGTTCAACTCTCCATGACCCTCAAAGTACGGTCAGATTAGAACAAGAGAATTTTTTGGAGCTTATTCCCCATTGCTGCTGTAACAAACCACAGTAATCGCTCTATCAGCAGCAGCACTAACAGGAGCTAGAGAGATGGCTTAATGAGGAAGAACACTTCCAGAGAGCATAAGTTCTGTTCCCAACATCCTCAAGTGCTCATCTGTAGCGCCAGCTCTCGGGGATCCAAACCCCTCTTCTGGCCTCTGCAGACTCATACATGCTTCTCTCTCACTCTTGCTCTCTATTGCTCTCGCTGTCACTCTCTCTCTCCCTCACTTCCTCCCTCCATCCCTTGACTTGGGAAATATTGGTCTCAGGACACCCAAAATCCGAAGATGCTCATGTCCCCTGCATAAACTTCAGTATTTGTGTAAGGCCGCACACTTCCTCCCATGTACTTCACTCATGTCTAGTTTATGTACTGTGCCTAGTACTGCCAATGATACCTGTGTGCATCATCTCAGAAACAGATAGTGGATTAGAAATCCAGATACAAAGGCTAACTGTTTTGTAATGTTGGTGGCTTTAAAAAAACAAAAACAAAAAACAAAAACAAAAACAAACAAACAAACAAAAGCCGGATGTGGTGGCACACGCCTTTAATCCCAGCACTGGGGGGGGGGGGGGCAGAGGTGGACGGATCACTGTGAGTTCGAGGTCAGCCTGGTCTACAAAGTGAGTCCAGGACAGCCAAGGCTAACACACAGAGACTGTCTCAAAAAACCAAAAAAAACAAGCAAACAAACAAAACCCAGCAATACAGATTTGTCAGTCTCATGGCTCTCGAGGCCAGAAGCTCAGGAGCTACTCAATGGACCAACAGCAAAGTATTAACCGGCTGCACTTTGGGGCAGCCTTGGGGGATGACCCATTTCTGCCTGTCTTCAGGGTCCTAAAATTTTGCCAATGCACAGGCTTTTCCTCAAAGCAAGTCGTCTCTTTTTTAAGCTCTCCACACATAACTTGATCAAGAAATCTCAGCACTGAAACATATCATGAGTGTCCAATGGAGATTTTTAAAACAAAGAAAATCGTTTTTTATTATCTGGAACCTGCAAGCTTTGCCCCTAGCATTTCTTAGCAACAGCTTAATCAAATGGTCTCTCCATTCTATTTTCTATGCTTCTTACATCTCTCCTGTGCCCTGAATAATGCCTTGTCTAGTACTGAATTTTTATAGAATTCTAAATGTATACTTATTATTGAGTGATTAATTGACTGGAGACTTTTGCGTATTTATTACATGTTTTAAAAACAGACTGCCAGATTCTTTTTATTATAACAACAAGAAGAAGAATGTACAACCAATGGAAGCCATTGGTCTCCTCCTAATGTATAGGAACAGGGAATCAAAGGCCACCAGGCTTGAGGACAAACACCTTTACCGAGTCAGCTGTCAGGATGGATGGCCCATAGATTGGCAGCGTCTTAAAAGATGGAATGTGCAGCTCACATTAATCCCTGGGTATTTGTCCCAGAGAAATGAAGATTTATGACCCATTTAAAACCTACACATTATGTTTACAACAGCATTCATTACTTTGTGTCACCAAAACCAGAAACTACACAGTTAACATTCTTGATCTTAAGATGTTATCACTGGAGTAATCTCCCTGTATTGATTTTGCTTTGCTTTGGCTTGGTTTGGTTTTATTTTGGTTTCGAGACAGAGTTTCCTTCTGTAGTCCAGTCTGACCTCAAGCTGGTAATCCTCCTGTCCCATCCTCCCAAATTGTGGGATTACAGTCATCATGATGCACAATATGTTTTATCTTTATTACCTGGCTCTGCAATTCAGTTAAGTTTTATTTTTTGAAAAAAAAAACATGCTTAATAAAGTATCCAATATAAAGCTACTCAAAAACAATAATCTTTGTGCTACCAAATTTCTTCTTTCTTTCCTTCCTGGTAATTTATTGGTTATTGATTTGTAATGGCTGAAGATTTTGACTCCTGCTTAAGATACATGTGACACTGGTCACCCTGGGCTGTTCTTGGATTCTAACTTCCCATCTGCCCTGTTGCTTTCCATCCATTGCTCGGAACTTCTCCCGCCCTGAACCACTGAGATGTTGGCTTGGATTTCAATCTCCAGCAACACTGTAACAATGAACAAGGTCTTCCTGTTGCCCAGATAGAGAAGTGCTTTGAAAATAGTGGCTCTCAGTCAGAATGGTAGCTCAACCCTGTACCCTCCGCAGAGGGGAGGGAAAAGTAAGAGGAACCCTGAGTTTTAGATCAGTAGAGCTTCATGAGCTCAGTGTTGTGCTCAGCCTTCAGGGGCTGCCATACTGTGGGACTCTTAGGCAAGCTCTGGTCTTTCCATCTCTTCTTGGTCTCTTTCGAAAAGTCGAGTACAGCCTGCTGGGCATCTCCCTTGGCAAGTGTGCCCTGCACTTTGGTTATTCTTGCCACGCACTTCTTTTTAGCCTTGATGTCATGTTCCCACTATTGCCACATCTGTCCATGTCCTTGTCCGTATGATGATTCCGATGATTCCGTCCACAGATCCTATGGCAGTTTGGCATGATTTGGTTGAGGACGGAGCAGCATCGTCAGTCCTATACTTTATCTTGTTGAGTGTAACTTCATATAAAATTTCTTTCTGTTTTCTTTTTCAGTGACTACAGGAAAAATCCAGAAACACATCAGCAACCAGGTATTTCCTCACCTTCTTGTAAACTGTAATTCAAGTTATTTTAAGTGCTAATATTTAAGCATAGTAAATGTTTAAAACAGGTATCTATGAGAAATAGATGTAATAAATAGATGAAATAGTCGTAATAAATAGAAGAAACAAATGGGTATCATTAGCTATGAGAAATAGATGTAATCTTGGTTCTGAAAACCAATAAGCCACTTATCTGTGACTAGCCATGCACTTTCTTTGTCTTCATCTCATTCCTTCCCTCTACCCCATCCTCCCAAAAGTGGAAGAGTAGACACACTCTGTCATTCCAAAGATGTAAGTGTTCCTGTAGCCATGTTGTGACTTCCTAACAAATATACTCACAATTCAGGTTACTCTCCCCTGTCATCTCAAGTGTTAATGCAATCATCTGAAAGTGAACGGTTGCCAGGGCCCACTAGATCAGAAAGTCACCTCAGGATGGACGTGCCCCTCTCGCCATTTCCCTGTGCTCGACTTGGCTGGCGTTTTTCTATCTGTTTCACGTGCACCATTCCCAGTCTCTTTATGATCTAATGTCGGGGCTGTCAGGTATGCATATTCTATAAGGGACTTGTGACATGTAGCCACCCACGGGATAAACCAGGAGAGGCCATCATCAAGAGCTGTGGTGCCCAGACCACTGACCCCTTCTACAGGCCAGCAGAGCTGCAGGGCCTCCACACACTGCTTGCTCATGAGACTCAGAAAAGTCTGACGTTAGCCTGTGGCAAAAGACGGCTCAAATTTCACTCACAGATACAAATCTCTATGGCTTTTTTCTTTCTTTCTTTTTCTCTGGTATAAATTATAACTCACCATTGCCAAGGAGGGAGGTGGTAAGTGGGCACTTATACTGGGAAAGGCATATTTTTGTTTTTCCATTCTTCTACTTTTTATTACAATGTTTCTTTTTATTATCTTTTTACGTAGGATGCAAATAATGGGTTTCAGGAGACTTCAGATGTAGCTCTGTTGGCAGAGTGCTTGTCAAATGGACATGAAGCCTTAAATTCTCTCTCCAACATCACATAAACTGGATGTGCCTGTATTACAGTTCTTAGAGGTAGAGGTTTGGGGATGGGATTCAAAGTTCAGGCTACCCTTGGTTATTGAAGGAGTTGGAGATTAATCTTGGATACATGGGGTCATCATAGCATCCTCATGCATGTGTATTAAACTTTATTCTTTGTGGTCAGCCCTCCCATTACCCTCATTTGTCTCCATCTTTCTCCTTGTGGTCTCCAAAAATACTTTCCCCTCTGTTTTCATACAGAGTCAGCATTTGGCTGCAACATCCCTGGATAAATATCCAAGGAAATCTAAGCCACATACCACAGAAATACCTGCATGCCTGTTTTTTTCAGCAATAGTCTCACTTATCTAAGTCCATAATGTCTTCCAGTCCACAAGGCTGGATGCCTCATGTGTTCCAGTCTGGTGCCAACAGCCTGGAGGATTCCTGAAGAGCCGCTAGACTGCAGGCCCTCATTGGCAGGCCAAGGAAACTGAGTCCCCATGTCAGACCAAGACGGTAACAGAAGTAGCCGCAGGATAGATGAACTAACTCACCAGAGAGGCCCTTCCTATACCTAGGCTGCTGCAGCCGGAAGCTGCCACCAGACCCCAGAGAGGGTCTTCCTGGTCCCACTAGGATAAGTGAGAACATCCTTTGAGTAGGAACAGAGGAATCGCTGATCTAGGTGACCCCTCACTGGTATGAGCAGATGCTTGCCTCTTGAGTGGTTCCAGATCGCTTCAAGTTGACAATCAGTATCAACCATTAGGAGCCAGTGCTCCCAATGCCCCCAGAGTAATTATTCTTAAGATAGGGAAGGTGCGGCTGGCAAGGACTCTCTCTACACTTAATCAGGAACCCAGCAACATGTGCGTGTTAGAAAGGGCTACCAGTCTAAGACGCTGAAAATGTGTAGAGGTTTCAGCTTCAGTGACAAAGAGAGAAAAGGTAGATAGAGGAAAAAAAGAGACTTCATCGTGATTTGGGAGAGGGGGTCTCCGAAGGCAAAAACCAAAAAACGATTTCCTCTTCTTTGGATTATGGCTGAGAAGTTTCCCATTCCCTTCCTTGCCTTCTTGCTTCTGAATCCCAGTGTGAGGGCTGTGTGCCCAGAGAAGAGCCATGTGCAGGGTACCTGAGGGGACGAGTAACGAGGAAGTCAGCTGGCCTCTCCTCGGCATGCTCCCTTCACCTTCTGAGCCCTGCCTCTCTCCATTCTTTGAACAAAGTGCTTAAGTGGTTTTGTAAGGCAGAGCCATAGTTCAGGCCTGCAAAGCTCATTGTTATGTTTATGCATTTAACACAAACAGAATGCTTTCCTCATAAAGAGATCTGCTTTCCCCCATTGATATAATGGACAAATACAGTACATTTAAAAAATCAATTGAATTGGGTTCTTTTTGTTGTGAAGCTTCTGCCGTGCATGTGTGTTTTGCCTGTTGAAACTTTCCCTCATGCCCCAATCTCCTTTTTCTCCTTTCTTTTCTCTCCCATTCCATATATATATATATATATATATATATATATATATATACACATATGCATGATTTTTATGTATCTACATAAAATCTAGGAGCCACAAATAGAAAGAAAGCATGGTATTGCCTTTCTGTGATGGGCTTAATTCGTTTAATATGCTTATCTCCAGCTGCACTGAGGCAGGTCCTTGCAGGAGAATTTGCTCCTTTGTTCATTTGACTAAACTAATAGAATGTGTGGACACCAAAACAGAACACCAAATATTTACTCATGATCTTAAACACGGATCTGATGCCAGTCTCAATAAGCAACTGCATGTCTTTGAACTTGAACACAACAGAGTAATGCCTTAATGTGTTTCTTATACAGCCTTTCTCTCAATAGAGAATAGCATTGTGCAATCTTTGACCAACAGCTTACGTTTCTAATACCCCAATGGAATTTCTATTCATCATTCTTCCAATGAAGGGCGTTTCCAACTCTCAAAAATACAATTCAAAAACACAGTCATCTGCCAACTTTAATTGAACCAATTTCAAGAAGAAAAGCTAAGCCACCCCTTTGCTTTTTTTATTTTTTTATTTTTTTTCCTCATTTACTCTGCTTTGTTTCATTTTCTGAAATGAAGTCTTATTGTACAACCCAAGCTGGCCTGGAACTAACTCACTAATATGGCCCAAGCTGCCTTAGAACTCATGGTAATCCTTCTGATTCTTCTTTGTGAAGTCACTCTGCTACCAAGGGGGGCGGGGAAGGGTGGGGGAGGGGAGGGGAGGGCGGGGGAGCGTGTCTCAGCGTACTGTTGAGAGGCTTGTGGGAGACAGATCTCTCCCACATCGTGTATTCCAGGGATCCAACTCTGACGTCAGACGTAGTGCCAAGCACCATCCCACACGCCCCAAGAGAAACAATTTTGAAAACTCCCTTTAGATAATCAATACAGTATTCTTTATCAGACTGCAATGCAAAATGGAAAACTGTTAAGCATTAATCTTGGCCCTAAATCCTTCCTACCGGGCACTATAAATTGTGTAATTAAACTGAAATTGAAAATCAGGCCTTTCCTCTCGCTCTTTCTTTTCCTGCAGTGGGCAGATAGAGTTGTGCTCCAAAAAGAGAAATCAAGGCTGGAGAGGAAGCAGTGTTCAGGACCCCACCCCCACCCACTCCCCACCCCCACCCCACCCCTGCCAATATCCAGTGTGTGTTTTTAGCCTCCAGCTCCTTTAGCGCACCTGAGCTCTGAGAACAAACAATCATTTGAGTCCTCTGGAGGGAACCCTGAATTCTTTCCCATGTAACTCGCTAGGGAAATCAGAGTGCTTTTTAAAAGTGACTCTCGTTAGTGCGGCTTGTTTACGGGGAAAGGACAAAAGTGAGCAGCAAAGTGCTTGGCAGCTCATGTCCCAAAATGTCATGAATGCATGACCCATTTTTTCAGCTGTGTCTTTGGCAACTCGCTGCTGTAGTCGTCTCCTATCCGGAAAATGTTTGCTGAGACAAAGCCTTTGCTAAATAATTTATTTTCATCAGGGTAGATTAAAGCAAATACCTTAAAATACTACCAAAGTATTTTCAAAACCAAATAATTGTCATCAGGAGGAGAGAGGGGTAAGAAAGAACCTGAAAGCCTTTTCCTTTTGCTGCTAGAAGCAAGCAGCCTTGTTATAGACTCAGAAATTGCAGCCTCCTCCGGTAAATGAACACAGGCTGTTTTTGTTCTTTATAGCACAGGTCACCAAAGCCCTCAGTGCATTAGGACCTCGGGGCTTTACAGCAAGGTGACAAGGAAGGGCCCATGTGGGGACTCCATGCTTCACGAAGAGGCTTTTGTGTTGTGGAAAACAACCTCGTTCAGGAGCTAGCTCCAAGGCCATTGCCAAGGCCAGTGAGAGCCAAGTCCACAAGTGTGCACCGGGGCTATTTGTGAGTCTCCTAGTAGTGCCATAACAGATTAGTGCAAATGAGGGCTCTAAAACAAGCAGGTCTGAAGGCTATATGTTTAAAATCAAAGTGTCATCAAGACCACCTTTCTTCTAAAGGCAATAGGCAGAATTCTTCCACACAGGTCTTAGTTCCTGGTAACCACCAGCAACCTTTGTCTATCCCTGACTCATTTAGGACAACACTTGCATCTCTGTCTGTTTGCCTCCTCCTATGACTCCATGTCCCTCATCTTGTAAGGATGCTAGCTATCCTGGTTTAACTGGTAGTGATGACCTCATCTTGGTTATATTTGTAAAGATCCTTGATCTAAATAGGATCAAATTGACAGGCACGAGACACAAGAGCTTCAATATCTCTGTCCAGATATTGTCCAGTCAACCCATAGTAAGCTGATAATGTTGGTATTTCAGCCTACTGCCCCTCCACCACACCACTGCTGTGAGGAGTGAGTATTCACTCGGCTCATGTATTAGATTCGTTCTGGAACTTGTTAAGAGAGATACAGAAGCCACACTGCCATCAAACTCTCGACTGGTGGTTCTAGTGTTGAGTACAGATTGGAGAACAGCCTTGTACCAAACTAAGGGACACATATGTGCTTCACAAGGCTCCACCATGTAGTGGACAAGGCTCTAAGCATTGTAAGTCAGAAGTGTGCTCTCCCACTCCTCGGAGAAAGATGGTCCCTACCATCCTAGATCATTTCCTCTCTAACGCTTCCTCCACCATCTCCTTTTCCTCTATGCCTCTTTTTCCTTCTATATGTCCTCTTCCTCCACTTTCTTCTTCCCCTTCTCTTCCACATCTCTTTCCTCCCCTTCCTCCTTCCTCATCTCCTGTTTGAAAGCTTGATGACTCTCAGAAGGCTGTGGCAGGTGGTGTATCACCATGAATTCAAGGCTGACCTGGGCTACAGAGTCAGCCCTTGTCTCAATTCCACCAACCAAAACAAGTTTGATAACCAACAAGAGCATCCTGGGTATGAGTAAGGCAGAGACACCGAATCGAGCTTCTAGTCAAGTGAGGATGGGTCAGAGAAGAGACTAAGAATCCCTGTGCCCTAGAGAAACCAGAGAAAGCAGAATGCTTTAACTGCTGCATACCTGCCCAATGGGCCCCAAGTAGCAGGGCATAGAGGTGCACGGAACCCCTCAGTTCTCCCCCTAGTGACTGGGATGAGACGGTGAGGACAGCTTGGAGTGGTACCTAGGGTCTTCAAAAGATATGCAGACAGGAAAGATGTGAGGGAGGAGCTACTCTCCAGGTACCCTGCCAGCCTTCTGTGAAACACTTCCCATTGTTGGGTGGGGCAGGTACAGCCACCATCTGGGCATCTTCAGTCTACAGTCACCTTCCACTCTGCCTTCACCCTGAATGCCCATGTCACCACTCAGACTTCCAGTGGTCAGTTTGAGCTTTCAAGGATAGAGGAACCCTGAGTCTCCCACTTCCAGTTTAGGTTGGGTAAGTTTTCAGACAAATGCTATATGTAGCTCATTCATACCCTTGCTATAGACATCACAGAGGTTAGAGGATCTCTACTGCGGCCACCTCAGGCAGTTTGTATGATTTTGCTGCACAGTAAAGACTGAAAAATCTCCCATCTCTAGTCTATAGGATAAGGTTCTAACTTTGAGTATGAGGTCCAAAGCCAGTTTCTCTTGTCTTCCTTTTGAAAGGATGCTCCTGCCCCCCCAGAAGGGTTTTCTATTCTACTCCTGTATGTATTCTACTAAGTGACACTTGTAAACACCATTCCATCAATATACTAACCCTTCCCTCTGTGTGTGTATAATTTACTTACATAAGACTGAACTTGCTACAAGCTCCAAATAATGTCTTCTTTCTGTAATCCCATTTATTTTGTCAGCCCCTTTGTTATAGATTTCATTTTTTACTCTATTCTTTGGTAATTTCTATTCCCAATATGGTTTTTGTGATAAAATGATATGACTCCGAAGGGAAGAACTCATGCCTAGATCATGCATTTGCATTCTCAGACCTTTCACATCTTAACAACCAAACCAATTACTAATATAAATTCTTCCACTGCCTGAATGGTAATCTTAATGGCCAGGATTGCTGCTAGATTTATTCTCTTTCCTGCCCTTGGCTGTGTTCAGACCTGGGTGTCACTGGTCCTGTAAGGCAGAAGCCAGGTGTTGTCCTGAGCCCTTCCTAGGTAAGAAAACTAAAGCAGAAAACAGAAGGATGGGTCAGGTCTGCGCATGCTCTCTCTTAATAATGCTCTCACAGGTGGGAATGGGGATGAAGCAGGGCCGAGGAGGACCCATGTCTTTAGTGTGCTTCTGTATGTACATCCCATGTAGCCTGCAAGGTGTTAAAAACTAAGCGTGCTTGGCTTGCGAGTTACTTGATTTCTTGTCTAAACCTGAACACTTCAGTAGTGTTGCTGCTGCTTTTTCAGGGGAGCAAGAACGGCAGCGCTTGTAAATTTAAAGTGGGGTTCACTACTTTACAACATCCTTACTGAAATGGCCATGCAGTTGGAGACAAGATTGACTTAAAAATACTTTTCTTTTTTGCATCTTCGTCCTAATGGACGTGCTGGGCAGCTCATCTCAACCTCGCTTTTAAGATTACATTCTCGGCTCAACTGCACTTTTCTAAATCTATGCAACTTGTGAGTCTTTTTTTTTTTTAAACAAAACTTTGAAAACTAGACTGAATTGGATCACAAGGTGGTGACACTCACTGTGGTTAAAATGAAAGATTTAGAAATGATAGTCTTTATTAAAAGTCAGCTAAGCTACAGAGCTAGAAAATGCTTAAGCATAAATATTACGGCTGCTTCCTTAAGTAGAGCCAAGAAAAGTAAATGATTATATGATGGCTTCTGGAAATGATGTGGAGACAAGAAAGGCAGATTCAAGAAAATGGCTCTGGTATGTTTTTAATTAATTCTTATTTATGTATATATATATTTGAATATATATGTGCCCATGCTATAAGTATGTGCAGGCCTGTCAGATCTCTTGGAGCTGGAGTTACAGGCAACTCTAAGCCACCCAACTTGCATGCTGGGAACTAGACCTATTCCCTCTCAAAGAGCAGCAAGCACTTGTAATGCCTGAGACATCTCTCCAGCCCTCTCTGGTGTTTGAAAAGAGCAAAAACCATGTTTAGAGTAAACACCAAGAAAGCCACTGGCAATCAGATATACAGGTAAGCACACAGAGATTAGGAACATCCGCAAGCCAGGAGTGTGATAGCCATTCAACCTTGAGGCTGCTGCACTCATTTGTCCTAACTCTCCCGTGAGGATCACTATGCTGATCCCCATTTTAGACCATGGAGACTGCAGCCTGAGATTAGACTTATCTGATAGGCATGTCCAACATTTTGATACCACAACATGCCAGTGTCGTCAACCAAGTTCATATTCCATAACTACCCAGTCAAGTTAGTACAAAATAAAATAACACCTCATCATGTTTTGAGTAACCTTGTGATTTTAAGTAAGCCTGCAGTCACAGCTATCCTTGAATGCATGTGACTCATGTTCATAAGGCAGACAGGCTTGGTCTCAGTTGTCTAGGTCTTGCCGTGATGAGCGTTAGATAAACAAGAGAGGTATACGGCGCTATTATTAATTGTTTACAAACTTTCTGTGTGATGATAGGATGCTAGGTTCTATGCAGGATTATGCCATTTAGACTTCGCAGCAACAGTTCAAAAGTGATGAGCTGAAGTTGTCTACCCAAGTTCTCAGACGTGGTAAGTAGGAGCACTAGATGGTGCCAGGCCATCCAACTCTGTATCTCAAGCCCCCGCTACTGTTCTGATGCGCTCTGCTCGGCTTATCAGAAGAGATGGCGCCAGCGAGTAACCCAGCTCACTCCAGGTGTGACTCATGCTAGAACGCTGTCTCATCACCATTGTCCTCTACCTTGGCTTCTGCAGTTGTCCCTGTAGCTCAGTTGTGACTCTCATGATGAGTCACCCCAGTTTTAGCCCCAAGACTGAAGCAGTTCATGATGCCAGTTTGGACCACGGCTTTTATGATGTAGGATCCCTTTTTCAGAAGTATTTTCAACCAAGAAGAGCATATGCTTGGTCCAGTGGTCCCTGTTGTGCATTAAATTGCTTTTTTAATTAAGTTTTTTTTTAATCATGTGAATCTGGTAAGAGAAAAAAGTATTTGTTACCTGAAAAGAGATTAAAAATAGAAAGAAAGAAAAAAAGGTAGGCATTGGGATAATCCATTGCCCACGGGCAATTTTTCTCCGCAGAGCACACAAAGAGTTATCGTGGATGTAAAGTCAAAACTGAAGCAGAAAACCTCATTCTTTCACAGAATAACATAGTGTTTTTCTTTCTTTTTTTTTTTTTTCAGAAAATCACCTTAATTTTTTTAAACTTCTCTTAAATATTCTCCAGTGTTTATACAACAGTTTTATTGTATGGGCACTCACATGAGAAGGTTCAGATATTGAAACGCAGCACTGAACATGGTGCAACTATTAGAAAGAATAAAAAATTTTCTAATGAAAACTGATCTGATCCCCTGGGGTGCTCTCATTCAATAGATGGTAGAGTCCAGGCCACAAGTCTCAGCAACCTGCTTCCCTCCCATTTCTTTCTCTCTCTTTCTTAATTTGTATCCATTTTCTATCATCTGTCTCTATAGGTGAGAAGAGTAACTGAAAACTTCCAGCTTTGGAATGTTGGAATCGGAACATATCAACAGGCCTCAATGCCTACATTTCACCCATGTAGCCAGGGGATTGAGGTCCCCTCTTTGGATTCTTAGTCTTATTAATATAAAGAAATTAAGAACCAACTCAAAAGGAGACTTGAGGACAATTGAAAAACAAACAAACAAACAGGCCAGGGGCTATCTGGAGCTGTCAGAAGGAAGATGTGGAAGAGAAAGAGGAAACTTTGAGTCAGGCAGTGGAGGTCAGTGAGCAGTCACTGGCCAGATAAGGAATTGTGGTGAGGGCAAGGGAGATAAGAAGAAGGAAAAAGGAAAACACATGGTTTTCTGAGTTATCCAGAGAAGCAGACAGGCTCAGCTAAGCAGAAAGGACGGCAGCTCTGCAGGTGATGGCACCGAGGGCAAGCGCCTGGAGGAGAGAAGTGTAGTATTTCATTAGGGAGATGATTATTCCTCCATCTCACAGGCTTTAAGTGAATCAGCATTCTTGGGGAGTGGTCTCTTGGGCAGGGGATTGACAAGCCCAGCTGGAAAACCTCTTAAGAGAGGGGCCTTTGCCAGTGCCCTGGAGAGTTAGAGAACCCTCCTTTCACTGGGGAGAGAGAGAGTGGCCACAATTGTCATTTTTATTATCCACAAAGCAAAACCAATTTCATTTGAGCTTTAGTTTGAAAAGTAGCACTTATTGAGAAACGAATGTCTGAAGAGGACAGAAAATACATACAGCTAGTGAAAACTCAGAGTGCCAGGAAGTAGCCAATGAAAACGACCTTGTCTTTATTAGCCCTAATGTGGAAAAAAAAAGTTATTAACCATAGAGGTGTAAAGTTATAGTCTGTGGTCAATCATCAAACAAAAATGAAATAAACAAGATTCTCTGCTATTGCATCACTGTGTGCCTCGCTCGGAGTCTATTAAAAGAGAATATTTTCATGATACAATTACTGGATAATTCAATTAGGCCAATGTTCTGTGGATGTAGAATAATGCAATTTACTATGTTGAATGATTAGCCAATCAGATTTCTCCCATTTTCCAAAGCAATGGATTAACTAAAATGTGACCATAAACAAAATAGATTTTATTAGGCATATTCTACTTTGTAAACAAATGAAATTAATTATTTGCCTGACCTAGAGCTTTGAAAATGAAAGACCAGAATTGAACACATGCTTCCAATTTTGATTCTGTTACTGAGATGACATTTAATGTAAAAGTTACAATTTAACTTCCCCTCAAGTATTCCATACTTGAGACTAAATGACTCCTCCAAATATGTTCATCAGCAGATGGGAGCCACTTATGGCCTCATAAACTTCCAAAGCAAGTGAAATTATCCAGCAAAATAGAAAGAGATTGCAATGAAGCCTCATCTGGTTATCTCAAAGATGATTAATGCCTTGTGTATTGCTTTAATGATGCAATGAATATTGACAGATAATCACTGTCCTCCATACCAGGAAAACGCTGGAGACAAATACCAGTAATGAATGCTTTCCATCAATCAATAAGCAATTTCTGCACATACCCTGTGCTTAGAGCTGTGTTATGAAGGGGGTGGGAGAAAGCACCGACACCAGGTCTGTTCCAAGGGGCTAACAATGGGACAAGTGGCACAGAATAGCAGGGTATGTTATATGATATCACGTCTTTCCTTAGTAAGTAGGCAGTAGAGATAATCTAAGAGCTTAGAGAAATTGGTAATCGATGAGAAGTGGTCATTGATCAAGGAAAAATAATGGGGGTGGGAGTTTTAAACAGCAAGACTATCCAGCTCTGAGAGAGGAACACAGAAGCACTATGCGTCTTTGAATCGGGAAAGAATCTCTATTTTTTCCTTTTCTTTCGTCCCAACCACAAGTCTATCTTCTGCTTGACCGACTATGGGAGTGGGTTTCATAAAACATAAATCTCATCATACAACTCCCTGTGGCTTATGTTACATGTCTGTTAAAACACACAGTCTTGGCATGGAGAGATGCTGCATATGTGTGAGGGATGGAGTTCAAATCCCCATATCCTATGTAAGCCAGGAGGTGCAGGAGCTGCCTGGCATCCCAGCACTTGGTAGGCAGTGACAAAGGATCATGCAGGGCAAACTGCCTCACTCCGGAGGCCAATCCACAAGCTCTGAATTCAACTGAATGACACTAGGTCAAATGTGAAATATGAAAGGTGAAAATGATGGATGACACTTGACACTTGAGCCTTCCAAATGCACATCTATGCATCTGTGTGACATGCACATGTGAACGCACATATATGCACACCAGATACAAATACACATGGAAAAGCCCACAGTCTTTGACATGGTCTGGTATTCCTACAGAGGGTGGGCCTGCCCTCCTCTTTAATTTTGTTTTGTTTCACTGGGCCATTTCTGTTCCAACCACAAGGGCCTGCGCAAGCCTTCCCACATGTCTAAATTCACTCAATGCAAGGCCCACACATCTGCTACTGCCCATACCTGAAATGCTGTGCTCCCATATCTCATGTTACTTTTTAGCTTAACTGGATCTGAAAATAGCTCTTCCCTGGGCATCTATTCAGTGAAGCCTCCCCTCTTCCCTTGACACACACTCTCCTCCTTTGACATCACTCTGACTCAGTGTTGCATCTACTCAGCACCATCCCAATGATCCTATTCATTTACCCACTAACATGCCTTCCCTGTCTTGACCCACATAAGCATCCGTACCACAAAGAATAGGGGCCTCGTCAGAGTGTTCACCCCACTAGTCTCAGTACTGGATCATAGAGCACATCACAGGTGCAATAAATAAATCCTTCTTGAGTGAATGTATTGCTTAATTAATTAATTCCATCAGCTCTGACAATTGTCTAGACATAGAAAAGATGTCTAAGTAAAATACTGATAGTGAGGTAAGAAGTTTTAGGAAGAAGTTGGATTCTAATAGAGGCAGGACTTAGTTAAGTAAGATATGAGTTAGCATGAAGATTGTTGTAGAAAAATTATTACCTTGGAAAAATATATATAATGTAGGGCTAAAACAACTTCAATAAATACAAACCACATAGCAAGCATTTATACTTGTTCCCTTTGTTTATTACAATGTAAGCATCACTGTCCTCTCTTTTCAGAAGAGAGAATGTTTTCCTCAATGTGTGTTGGCCCATGCAAACAAGTGCCATAAAGCTAGTGTCTCTGTGACTACAGTCATGTGTAACATGCTCTCTAGTCCCCAAATTCATCAGTACCTCTTTCCAAGTGCACTCCAGGTGCACAGCCAAGAAACACCAACAAGGCCTTCTCCCACATTTGTGGCTGTTGACCTGTCAAATTACAAACCCGTGGATGGAGTGAGCTCCACCTCACCCCATCACCACCCCCATGGATGGAGTGAGGTCCTCCTCACCGTGTGACCACCCATGCATGGAGTAAAGTCATCCTTCCCCCCCCCCCACCCATGACCACCTTACCCAGATGTTTCCAACAGTAACAGGGAGGCAGAAGAGGATCTAGATTGCATGACATCAGAGGCTTTGCTCCGAGGCTGGAGCAAAGGCTGAGTACATGATCACAGCCTCAGCATGGTCTAGGACACAAAAGGATAGACGTGACATTCCGCAGGGCTAGGTGCCATCACAGATCTCTAGGACCAAGAGCCTAGCACCTTGCCTTGCCAAAGCATTTGAGGTTTTTGGTAGAGCATTTATTTCTGGTTGGTATCCAACTACTGTGCCACTTTTCTGAGAAGACACACAAAAACACCTGTTCACCCCAGATAGAGAGGGTAATAATAGAACAAAGAAAGGCATCTGTATCACCAAAATCCCAGTCCAAGATGGGTGAAGACTCAGAAAAGCTGAAGTGTCTTGTACAGCTGGCAGGCCACTATACTAAAGTATCTCCCTTCCCACAGCAATTATTTCCTGCTTGTATAATTGGGGGCAGGGGGTTCATGAGTCCAATAAGTCTGGTGAGTTTTCTGAGTCTCCTAAGCCTCCCTTCTGTCTCCTGGAGGGAACATTATGATTTGGTGCAAACTGCTATAGGGCACCAGCAGAAGTAATTATAGAAGAGAAGCAGCCAAAAGCTGCATGGTGTGACTTATCTGTATTGATGGAACTTGACTTGGGCACGTTGGACCACCCCAAGGTAGCTTAGCAAATAGCAAGAAAATGCTCCTGAAATTGCAGTTGTGGGGTCACTAAGGGGAAAACGTGTTTGTTACATAGTGAGAAGCTCATGGTTTGGAGCCAGACAAGGCTGGCTATATGTCAACCCCAGCTCTAACAGTCACCATTTGTAAAACACTGATCAAGTTCAATGGAGATACAATCCTAGGTGTCAGCCAGAGGTAGAGGATGCAGTGCACACCATCGTTAGTGCAGACCTGTGCACATCGTATCTTCACCCCTAGATCTCGACACCTAGGCAGAACATACTCTGGTCCACATCCTCTTCCATCAGCCACCACTAAAAAAAACATTGCCCTAAGTGGATCAGAGATTTCTAGCAGGAAGAGGGAGCATGAGAACCTACAGACTACCACCAGGCATGTTCAGTAGCAAGCATAGGCTGGACCTGGGTATCTCTATATATGGCTTGTGAATGGCAGGTGAGCCACAAGGGTTTTGCCATTGTCCCAGCCTGCTGGTCCAAACATGCAAGACTTTGGTTTTTACCCCAGACCCATACACCTCTGTCGTGATACAGTTCTGGCTACAGAAGAGTTGGTTATCAGTGGCCCATCATTCTAACATGTCCTCAGAATACTCCTAACTGGAGCCTGGGACCTCCTTCCCCCTGACATGAACAATTTGCTTTTCTGTACGTGGGGAGTAGTTGGCGCTGATAAGCTGTGATAGTCCTTTCGAGCAGGCATCCTAAGCTGTGTTTGCTCCTAGCAGATGACGGAGCTATAGCAGGAGTGCTGGTGAAGCTATCGTCTGCCGGGAACTTTCAAGGATTGTGTCTCTTGCTTTATGATAAATGTGTCTCTACTACTGACTTACAATCTTTATCTTCAGTGTCCGGATATGAAAGATGACTGTGATGGATGTCAGCAGCAGCCCCTGCTGGTAGCCAGATGCTTTGACAGCTGTCCAGGCTATTGGCTATGGGTGGTTAGCATTGCTCAAGTAGCTTTGAAGTAAGCACGGGGAGGGACAGGGAGCTGGGGCTGTAATGCTGAGGCTTGAACCCTGCCTAAAGGAGGTAGCAGAAAAGGTTAGCAAGAAAGTCAGAGGCTCCTTCCCCTCTGCCAAATTGCACTCTGTAATTAGCAGAAGGCAAATACCTCCAAACCCCCACTTCCTACCCCCCAGCCCTCCCATCCCTCCACCTACACACACACACAAACACACACACACACACACACACACACACACACACACACACACATACCGTGGCCTGGAGGCCTGGAGAGGCTCATCTTATACTAACTCTGAGGAATAAAACTGAGGACTCTTGCCTTGAGGCCAAAATCCTAGGACTGGTTTTGCAGAGAAAGCAGTCACAAACAGAGAGACCATGTCCGTGGCCATAGCTGTTGCTGCTGGCCGTTCATGTACACTTTGAATCAAGTGCAGTTGCCTCTAGGATGCAATCCATTTGGAAGCCTTTAGAAGTATTAAAACCTAGAATCAATGAAATAATCATCCAAAATAAAAAATGAATCTGGATGCATGAATGAGAGAGAGAGAGAGAGAGAGAGAGAGAGAGAGAGAGAGAGAGAGAGAGAGATGTTTGCAAATGTCCATTTGATCACCACTCTTTCGATTTTCAATGCACTCTGGCCTCTTCCTATGACACCTCTTCAACTCCATTTTTTTGCCTCTCTTTCTCACTTTGCCTCTAGACTTTGCTTTCAAAATTTTCCCTTGCAGGATTCTCAGACTGAAATCCTGGGGATAAATCCTCATAGCATAGCCTCGGGATCGCCATGGCAAGTTCTAGTGCCATAGGCAGCATTTTTCCTGCCTCAGATTCCAGGGGACCCATAGTAACACACCTAAATGTGAGCTGCCTGCTCTCGGCTGGTTGGGGAGGCTGCCTTAAGTTAAGCTGAGCTGTCACATATGCAGGATGACACCAGCCAGAGAGACATGTGTGTGTCACTCAGAGGTGCTGACACAGGAGAATCTGATCTGGGGCCTGGAGAGACTTAACCAAATAAGACCAATGGAATGTGTTTTGCAGTGGCCTGCCGCCCTCATACTTGGTATTGCTTGCCCATAGCTAAAGTGCCTCTAGGCTGTAGATGATGTGGGTACCACAGCTTAGGCTGCTTCTAAGGACTGAACGTTCTTAGGCTAACAGTCCATCTCCTGCCATTATCTTAATCCCGCCCTTCTCTTCTCTTCCACTCCCCCTTTCGTTCCCATAACTGGCCATGCCCATTCCTATTTTCTAGGCTATAGCCCATGGGAGAGATGCGTTAATCCGTCTAACCACTTATCTTCACCCATCTGGGCAGTGTCTTCCTCTGAGCCCCCTCATTGGGTCCCAGCGATCTATGGATAACTGCCCTAGGTCAAGTACTCCCTCCTAACTGAATTTCAACCACTTCAGAAACTGGATTTGTGTGTAGACCAGAGAAGAAAGGCATGGAGACAGAACACCCTGACATTTTGGAGAACTTTATGTGTCACATACTATGCTCTGTAATTTCTGACTGAAAATATCTAATAAATTATTTAAAAGATTTCTTTTCCTGCCACTCAGAGTGTCAATCAAAAGGGTGGGATTTTAGCATTGCCTCTGATAATGCAGCCCAGGAGACCTCTTGTTCAATGTTGGTGCTAGGCTGCTAGACATATATACCTTCTCCAGTGAAAGTATATATGTATGTATGTGTGTGTATTTGTGTGTATATATATATACATATATATATGTATATATATATACACATAATACATATATATATACACATATATATTTGTGAGCTTTTTTCCCTCAACATTGTCTTATACATATACATAGAAATGCATATGACTATGGAAGCTAAGATGGGACAGATTTGGAATTCTTTGTTTATAGTAGCAGAGAGAGTCTGGCATCTTAGGCTTCAGCCAACACTCTTACCTCCATCTCATCACATGCAGGAGCAGTCACTCTGTTCCACCTACCTTTAAAAATTAGAAATCACAGTGTCAGAATATTCACTACCTTTTTAACTGTGCTGGCCCAGTCTTCCCGTGTTCTTTCATTTCTTAATGTCTCCTTACACTCCGGACACTGTCAGCTAGGCCCACACTGGGATCTCCATCCCAGTGCATCTGCTCTGCATGGCCAGCAGGCAACTGGCGTTGCCAGGTCTCTCCTCCAAAGAATCCTCCAGGTGTTGTGCCTGGATTCAGTGGAGCGACTCTGGGGCACATATCAGTATTGCTCATAGGATTCAGTGCTTGCTCCCACTCGGCTAACTTGCCTGATAATTCACTCTGTACCGTCTGCCTGCCCTTCCTTGGTTTATATGTCCATACTCCTGCTAGAGGATCCTGGAACCTACTCTAAATTCACCTCTTGCCCATAGTCCTTGACTCACGCTTTGCTTTAGGAGAAACACAAATGAAGACTCTGTCTTATGATCTTACAGCTATCTATCAGGTGTAAGACTTGGTGGGGCAAACTACTCTTCAAACTTGGCTGATCAACTCAGCCATGATCCCCCAGACCTACAATAGCTTTCTTCACTTCTGCATTTTTAGTCTTCAACCTGTAGGAAGCCTGGAAGCCCCAACTCCCTTGTAGTGAGCTGATCCTCACTCTGGTTCTCCTTAACAGACTGGTATATCCAGTTAGCTACCAGTGTTAGCTCATGGACTAGTCTGCCTGGCCCATAACAACCTTTTAAAATATATTTATTTATTCTTCTTTATGGGTGTACAGGATATGTGTATGATGTGTATGTCAATGCAGGTGTATGTGTGCTATTGTGCCCATATGCAGGTCAAAGGACAACTTCCTAGAGTACAATTCTTTTTTTTCCAGTATAGAACAAAACCATGTCTAAACCATCTTAACAGCACAGGACAATCTTTTTAATTATAGGGTAACACCTATACTATCTCATCCCCCTACACACAAAAAATAGAACTTTACATTTAGGCATCGGCACGAGAGTTCACTGCTCTGCACCAAACCTCTGAAAATAAGGACAAGAATGCTGCCTCGAGGGCACACTCTTAAGAACAAGGATCTAGAGCCAGGCTGCCATTCCTCTATCCCCCACTCTCAAATCTATTCATCATTGCCGCCATACATTTTTAAAAACAAGGAAAGGAGATAGTGGGTACCCAGTCCCAATTTTTTCATACGCATTTATTTTATTACACATGCGTAAAACAAACTACATACAGCAGGGAGAACCATGTGGCAATCATGAGTTCTATAAATGTTACACTCATAGTAATTTGGCTATTAGTATTTGTCAAACTTAAAGGAAGCATCTTTCCTATTTTGTTGGGTCTACATTTCTGAATGAAATTCAATATCTATCACATCTCATCTCTATTAACTTAGCTCATTTATCATGATCTAAAAATATCTTATCCTCGAACCAACTAAACTTGATTGTAAAACTAAACTATCTGGTCTTCAACACTCCTCAGAAAGTCTGAGAAGGAATAAGACTTAAAGTCTTGAGTGAACCAGCAGTGCAGGTTAGCAGCTTCCAAAATGAGCAAAATGACTGAGACAGTTTACTGCCTGAACAGTCACCCAACACTCTCTATTATGTAGGAGCCTCATCTTCAGCCTTCTGGCCCAATATCTCTGCCAGACTTATTCTCAAGACAGGAACTATTGAGGACTTACTTACCCTGTCTTGGCAGAGTTTGGCTGTCGACTCTGCCTGCATCTAAGCTGCCCATTTTTAGGAAGAATTCTGTTTGTGCCAGGAACAAGAACATCTTGCCCATTGGCTGGTTTGCCACATTTGAAGCCATGTCCACACGGAGGATCTTTGATGCTCATCATCTTCTTTGAGGTCAGCTGGGTGTTGTCAGGAGTTAACCTGTCTTGTTGTCAAAGAAACTTTAGAATAATAAAAGCATCTTCAAATCCCACATTCTGTGGGTCTCTGAGGCTTTTGAAGACCTTATTTAACTATTTTACCTTGTATATCTATAGGCATATCTATCTGTCAGACTTAAGATATATATTCTTGTGCTAGAATCTGACAAGTATTTGACATGCCTATATTTTGTGTCAATACACTAAATTCTATACCAATGACTCCCAGTCCCAATTTTTAAAAACCAAGCACTTACAAGGCCATTTCCCAAATGGATTAGACAGTAAAAATGCCAATAAAAGTTAAAACCCTAATAATCAAACATATACTTACCCTGCACCTCACAGGCAAAATATAGACTGAATTTGCAATCCCTAACTGCATTTGATATATACAGCCTAGGAGATAAAGTAAGGACAAGCAGATATTTGGACTATATTTCATTCTCTCAGATTGTACTTTCAGGATCTGCTACCTTGCATTGGAAGGAATGAGTGAGCGGAACTGTGTCTCTGAATTCTTATTGCCTTTAAAGACCAACTTTGGGTGCATGATTGCACAAGTCGATCCTGATAACCTGTAAATGTAAAACCAATAAAATAGCTTCATTTTTCCTACAAAAGTTGGAAGGACAACAGAACGAGGAATGCTTCAGTGTGGTTTAAGCTTGTGGGAGAAGCGTATCTGTTTGCATAGGCTAAGACCTCACTTTGTTCTTTGACCTTCATGCAGCCTTACTCAATCAAAGAGCAGCCCTGTTCCCCATACAGACTAGCCTGTGGTGTCCACACTGTGTTAAGGACCCACTCCTTGTATTTCAGTCTCATTCTGATTCAAGAGACAGGGATAGGGTTGAGGGGGGATTCAACCCCAAATGGAAAAGACTGGCAAGTTCAATTATAATTTCCACCCTTGGTTGCGGAGATCATTACACACCAGCTTGATGGATCGACTTGAAGTCCCTTCCTAGAGAATCAACAGTGTTATCTGGTGTTTAACTGGCTTAGATGTTTTAAAGATCATAGCATGGAGAGGCCTGAAGTACACTAGTGTCTTCTTTATCCTCCAGCAACTTATCACTATTCTTTCCTGGGACCCATCCCGGTTTTTTTTCCTTTTGCTTGCTTTACCTTCACTTCAGTTAGTCTTTTTCTTTTTCCTTTCCATCTTACCTTCAATTATTTCTATCATTTTCTTTTCTTCCACTCCTCTTCATTGATATTTAGATAGATGTATATCATATATGTATGTTCAAGGAGATATATATATATGTGAGAAGGAGTGGATATATATATATATATATATATATATATATATATATATATCATTAATCTTGCTATGCAATTCTCACCTACTATTCAGATGACAGTGAAGAAAAACAGGAGAGAGGAAAATAGCAGAGAAAAATTAATATTTACATAGAAAATGCCTGTCACCTTGAAGTTGCTCAATAAGTAACTATTCATTGCCTAAATCAATAAAAGTATGTAATGTTAACAGAGAACAGACTTTATATTAAGCAATCTCTACCTCATTTCCTGTAATCCAACTACCCAGCAAGGTAAATGCCAGCCACCTGCATTGTAAACACAAGGAAATGGAGGTTTTAAGAAACAAAATAGGTTAGCCATGGTTACCCAGCGAGGAACACCACCAGGACATGCACCACTTCTGCCTGGCTCTGAGATCTGCCTTCTGGATGCTTATTTCTCTTTTTACAGCCTTGTGTCTGATGCTCTCTTTACACCAGTTCATTTAATAAATAGCAAACAAAGAATAGATTTCTTGATTTGTGGTGAGTTGAAAACAAGCCACATACACAACAAAAATTTGTGAGGCACAGTTCCAGCAAGTACTGTGTTCAAGCAAGCTAGTTAAATCCTCAGTATGAGGACCTTCATCCATCAGGAGTGAGAATACCTGGCTTCCCCCTTCAGATTGATACCGCGATTATATCAACTAGCTCCTGTGTTGTGCTACCAACCAGGTGAACAGAATAGAGAGCACTTGAGAAAGGAAGTAAATCAGAAGACAGGAAGTAGAAATGAGTTTGTATGGTACATGACTTCTGCCTGAAGCCCTACTTTGCCTCCAAACTAAAATTAACTGCCTCCTCGACTTTTATAAATTTTACATGTTATTTATTCAGTTGTGTGTACACACACACACACACACACACACACACACACACACCAAGGCACACAGGTAAAGGTCAGAGGAAGACTTACAGGAATTATTCTTCTCCTTCCAGAGTCCCAAGCATCGAACTCAGGACATCAAGCTTAGCAGCAGGTGCCCTTACTCACTGAGCCCTCCCACCTGCCCAGCTGCAGCCCTCCACCCCCTTTTATGATCCTCTAGCACTGTGTTCTTCGAGCATACTATAGGCTGCTGTGCCTATAGCAATTTTTGGTTTTCTTTTCTATCTCTCTCTCCCCTCCTCTGGACCAAGGCTACTTACTCATGGACCAAGGCTGTGTTAGTAGCTGTGCTGCCCACACAGTCATCACCTAGCTCCTGTTCAGTCAGGAAACCTTGCTCAGTGGATGGCTTAGGGTGAGCTGGGAAAAGGACTTAGGATTGTAAGGGCTCTCTAATCACATGCTTCTGAATTGCCTCTATTGTCTGCTAGAAATTAGTTTAGGTTTCCCTTCTCGTATAATTACATACTCAACTTCTGAGGTCTTGAAATCATAATGGAAGGAAGAGGAACAGCTGTGGTATGAGGAAGTGGGCCTTTAATCTGCAGCCCTACAAAAGCCAATCAGTACCCTTGTAACCAGCTACAGGCATTTAAGTCTCCTTGCTGGCATGAAGAAATGTGACTGTATGCATGTCTACAATCAAGATAAGTCACCAAAGATACCATTTAATTAAAAGAATTAAATCTACGTGGTATGAAAGGGAGGCTGTGGCCATATGTTTATTAATTGGTATTCTCATCACCAAATGTGTTCACTGACCATGAAGCTCATCTATTCAATGTAAGTGTTCTACAGAACCTAAGACCCTCTTAAAATGGCACCATAAGCTCACATTTGTAATAGTCATGAAAGATGGGTATTTACCACAAGTGCTAAGGGTCAGCTTTATAAGAAACAAACAGGAGCTAGAGAGATGGCTCAGAGGATCCAAGCAGTTACTGCAGAAGCAGGAGGGCCTGAGCTGAAATCTCAAATGCCTACGTAAAAAGCAGGGCTTGGCCACTCCTATGTAAGCCCACAGTTGTGGGCAGAGACAGAAGGGTTGCTGGAGCTTGCTGGCCACCAGCCACAATCCATCTTCAGTGAGAGATCCTGCCTCAGAGGAATAAGGAGGAGAACAAGAGGGCAAAACAAGCAACCTGACCTCTAACCTCTACAAGCATTCAGGTACACATCAGCACAGTCATATATGTGTGCACACACCACACCACACACACGTTAAAATATACAAATAAAACCAGCATTTTGTAGTAAGCAAAGCAAATGAACCATCCTTTAAGATAGGCATACTGTCACTTACTATGTGCCAGGCACTTTTTACAAGTATTCCGTTTATATAAACAAAGTTAATTCTTTCTACTTGAGACATAGTTACCACTGTTATTTCCATTTGATAGATAGACTATGTCCCAAGAAAGAAAAGAATCCTATTGATGGTCAGGTTCTGCCTTCTGCAGAACACTTGTCTTTGTCTAGAGATGCTGGGAATCCCAGTGTGTCCTTACACACTTAGAGTTGGTCCTGGACCAAGTCCTGCTGATACCCATGGATTGCTTGTTATGATGTTTCTTCTCAGTGT
The DNA here is from genome assembly GCF_964271855.1 of Acomys minous. NCBI lineage: Eukaryota > Metazoa > Chordata > Mammalia > Rodentia > Muridae > Acomys > Acomys minous. Next base: position 68,015,023 of record NC_140486.1, read on the forward strand.
TTTAAGGGGTGCGGGGAGTTAACACCATGCATACCTTTCATTGCATGTCTTATATAAACTTGAACCTTGATGCTATCTGGCACATTTAATACAATAAGAGAGTCCCAGATCTCTTGAAGAAATTAAGCCGGGAAATAAAACATTTTATTTGCCTAACAACCTGAGTATTTGCAGTTGGATGTCCAGGCCCTCCACACCATTAACTCTTACCCAGGTGGAGTTCTCCTATGGTGACTGTTTAGGGCCTCCTCACCTGAACTTACAATAGGAACAGGAAGTCTCTGTGCCAGGGAAAAACGGGCTTGTGAATGCCTTTTCTACTAAGCAGTGTGTTGTTTTAATAGAGTTCCTACTTTTGAAATTCTGTTTCTTATTTTTTTAAAATACATCTGTTCATCTTTTTGAAAAGTCTTATTCATACTCCCATCACACTTCATCTCATCTTTTTAAAATACTTATCTCTAATAGAACTCCAAGTAGATTATTACCAACTTCCTGCAGCTCCTGAATCCTGGGGTTGGGGGTATGGCTGGGTGGTTAACGGCAGAACACCCAGGTTCAGTCCCCAGCATAGGAAGGTGGGTGTACCAGCAGTCATCCTCAATCCTAAAGATATCAAGATGGGAGACAGAGACAAGTGAACCTCTGGAAGCTGGTAGGCTAGCCTGGTCTACTTGTCAAAGTTCTACATCACTAAGAGAGTCTATCTCAAACAAATGGTGGAAGGCACCTGAGAACCAACACCCAAGCTTTTCCTCTGAACTCTACACAAGTATCATGCAAACCACATGGACTCACAGAGGTGAACACACACAGAAATAAATTAAAAAGAAAATGTTTACTATTTATACTGTAAAGTACAGGCCATTTGAATAGGCTCCAGTTGTCCCAGACCATTTTCATGGGCTAAAGGCTTCCCAAGCCATAAATATTAGCTCAAGTCCTGCCTGCTTGCGCCTGTCACCAGAAACTGGACCTTTGGTGGACCCTTGGTTTCAGCACACACATTCCTCCATGCCCATGTCCTCTTCATCATTGGCATCCCAGGCTCATCTGAGCTGTCATCTCTTAATTTGCAAAGTTTGTTCCCTGCCAGATATATTAAGCATCATTTTCTTGTCTAACCAAATATCAGCTACATCCCTTCATCATGGCAATTATCACACACTTCCTTAAAATATTCATTTTCAACCTAATGAAACCTTGGCTTCCTTGAAGGACCACATATTTTTATCCCATGTCATCCTGGGCATCTAGCATACACCTGCTGTTTGGGCGGCTCCCGGTGACTTTGATGGGAGGAATGAAGCAGAACCCCTGAAGAGTATCCTTGATTTAGTGACCTTGGATGAATAATAAGGATGAACTGTTTACATTCAGTGTGAAGTTAATTACTATTCCAGAATTTTTACTGTTTCTATTATTTGAATACTAGTTGGTATTATCTGTAGTAACATCTCTTTTCATATGATTTTGCAATGTCAGTTCATTAAAGACATTTTTGATGAACTATAGACATGGTGTACAACTAACCTGTGCTTGAAAGAACATTTCCAATTTTAAAAAGTCAAATAGCACACACGGATTGCTGGTGCCATCTTTGAAGGCAATGGAGCCCATGCAAGAGATTGAGGTTGGGGTGGTTTTCACGCAGAAGCTAACATTCTTGTATTAACCTAGAAGAGCTTGAAGGTCCTAGAAAGAGGGACAGGATGGAAGAGATACCAAGAGCGAGGAGGAAAGAGAGTGTCAAGAGTAATGTAGATAGCAGTGAGGAAGGGGCCCAGCCCAGGCAATCTACAGATGCCTCCTGAGGATCAGAACTTCAGTTTGTGTCTAGCAGAGCCAGCCCAAGCTGTCAAAGGGTGAAAAAGAAAGGATTTGGAGAAGACTAATTTAGTAATCATTTCAACAAACCTGGTTGAGAAGACACTACAGAATACCCAATGAGCAAGTAATAAGTCACCGGCTACAGAGTAAGGAAATCGATCTTAAAAGATGCAGACGTGTTTTAAAATAGTCACTTTATTTTCTGATTGTTAAAAGGGCTCTGGGATTATGTGACTGGATGAGCAGGAAGCAGAGAAAGGAGCTTGGGAGGAACAGTGCGGTTTTCTAGGGGTTCACGTTAAAGGCGATTCAAAGGAAGAGCCGACTTGAGATTGCACACTTACAGAGCTGGAGTGGGGAAATCATCTATTTAAGCCTCAGATGTATCTTGCCATTAACATTATTATTAGTATTTAATTCCTATATTATAACTTAATATATTAATTTAATTATATATTAATTATATAATATATAATGCATGTTATAGTTTAATATTATATATTTTTCCTGGAAAGCTTTTACTAGAATTAGAAGGAATCAGGTCAAAGCGAAATGATAAGGGAGGAAGGCCACCAACCCCTGATAACAGCTTTTATAGAGTAAACAGGATGATGTGAAGGATTCTGGGAGAGGATCTGGAAGCCAGGCAAGAGGTTCGCCAGGCGCTCTTGCCATCACTTTAGAGAATGAACCCTTTTCCAATACCTCAGTTTGATCAAAGTAAAAGAAACTGGCTGACATGGAGAGAAAAAATCTATCAGCGGTCAGAAGTCTAACCATTAATGCATGATGAGCATTTCCCTCACATGAACACAAATCACTTGAAAGCTGCTTGGTAGTTGTGGGCATCGACAAAGGAGCGTGGTTAAACAGGAAGCGTTGTATCTGTCTCCCTCGCAGACCGATGTGACATCCAGCCTTACGTTGGAGTTCTGTCTCTTCTTTAAAGCATTCAAGTCCACCACAGAGGTGGACTCCCCAATAGAAGAAATCTTCAGACCGTTTTATTTTCTGAATTCCCTTTGTTACTGAAGTTGTGTAGTCACCTAATGTCACCATTGCCTACGGAACTCCAGGAGAGTGTGTTTGATTACAGAGCCTCTCCTTCACTGTGTCCATAGTAAGACTTTGGGGACCCAGAAGCCCTGCTGAGGTCCAAGTGACTCTGGACAATTCGAATTTGGCACCTGGCAAAGCTCTGCACCCCACCCCCACCATAGCACAATTGGCTTTTCCAGTGACTGTTTTGTTTTCTCTACTGCCAAAGATTTGTTTGAGCACAGATTTTCCATACCTTACAAGGATCAGTCAATTATCTAAGTCAACATTGGTCTTTTGATAACCACTATTTTTTTTAAATAACAGCACAAGATAATTGTTTGGAAGTCATCATTAATTCATCACCATATTTATTAATTCAGTAATTATCTCTTGATTGAACTCCAGGAGTTAAGGTCTCTGTGGTACTATTCTGATGTGCTGGGGTGGGATGGGATGAAACGAGAAACTAGAGGAGTCAGGTCATTTCTTGTGGTTATGAGTGCTGTGAAGAGAAGCAGCAGGGAATGAGGAGGACAGTCACAAGGAGCAAGGCTCAGAAGGGCTGACTAGGAAAATTGTCATTACAGAGGGATTTATTGAGAACTAAATGGTGAAAAGCCAGCTATGTGGTCTGCAAGAAGTCTGAAAATGTAGTTCAAGTCACCAAAGTATTGCACAATGGCTAACAACAATGAGCCAGATGATTAGGCAATGGTGGTCAGAAATAATGAAGGTGGCTCAAGCGTGGGACATGCATGTGAAGAAGAGCAGTCTTCTAAGGAAGGTGAGGTGTCATGGAGCTGTGTTTACTGCATGCCAGTCACTCCCCATAGTGCAGAGAACAGAGACAGATGTGAGACATCTGAATTAGAAGCCAGGGTTTTCAAGACCTGAAGCAGAGACCAGCAGCAGGAGAAAGTGAAGAGACTCCACAGAACACGTTTCACGGGAGCAGAAGTCTCTCTGGGAGCTATCCTGGAAGCAGAGGTCACAACAGGGGAGTAGCCCCTTATATTTTCGCTCAAGGGATACTTGGATCCAGAAGATGACATTTCATTTACTTGAGACAGAGTGAAGTGAGCAGAATATGGGGTCCGAGTAAGGAAAAATCATAAAAAACAAACATTCTAGAATTCCCTGAAGCTGGAAGGCAAATGTGATGACTACAGAGAGAAAAAAAGAAAGAAAGAAAGAAAGAAAGAAAGAAAGAAAGAAAGAAAGAAAAAAAAAAAAGAAAAAGAAAAAGAGTACCTGGGTCACATTCAGAGACACACAAAGCACAGTGCAGATATAGTATGAGCAAGTATGAAAGGTTGAAATTCATTTTACCATGGAGATACAATAATGTTACTTCTTTCAGTGGCATAACAATAGTTGTAGTTTTAATTATAGATAATAATAATTTGTTTATAATGATAATAGAATAATTAACAATGTAAATAATTATGGCCGCTAGTTACAGTCCTATGTGAAGTATTTCTCACGTACATCTGCCAATAGCTCTGTGATCTTTCAACCCCACAGAAAAGCTATATATAATTGATGACAACTTTATGGACCATAAATCATTGAACAGAATGAACAGAACAAAGAAGGATTTGGGGCTTTGAAGAATCCTGGCAATCTCCGGAAAAGATAGCCGAAAGATAGCTTAGATTTGAGGTCTCAACTAGGCAGCTTAACAATACAGATGAATTGAGGCAGTTATTTTATGAGGCTACACAAGCTGGTTTATGGTGATTGGAAATTATTCACAAACTCCTCTTGGCCATCTTATATTGAAGCTGGTGCAGACCCACTATACTTGAACATGACTCCAGTACTCATTTCTTTGATTTTTAATACAATTTGTAGACCATTCCTAATTATCTCTAAGGACCAAAGTCCATTCATCCACAAAAGTTGAGGGCAACTACCATCAGCTATAGACCATCCTAAACACAGAGAATAAGTAATAAATACAAGGAGGACTTCTCACTTCCTCCACCTTGTACTCTAGTGCTACTACTATTTACTCTTTCTGTACATCATTTATTTGGTGAATTTCCAAATAACATGCTGAAGACCCTAAACATTTCACCTATTTTCTCTGAGCCCACATGAGATCATGCTCCCTCTCTGTTCAGAGTCTCCCATTAGCTTCCAGGCTCACTCAGAGTAAAAGCTAATGACCGTAAGAATTTTGTTACCATTGAGATACCACATATAAATGCCGGGTTCCATGGCATCCCTTTCCCAGACAGTACAAGTGCTAGAGAAGAAAATAATAAAATGGTAACTGTTTAGAAATGGGCTAGTGAGGCAAGGGGGGGGGAAATACCTCAGTCTACTTTTGATACAATTTTTCACAGTAAGACATCAAAGATTTCTGGATTCTTAACTTTTTCTTCAAGTAGTAAAAACGGGCAATCTCATACATGAATGAAGTTATATGATATTGTGACTATAATTTTCATACTTTGTCACCGTAAATGAATTGAAAATAAAATATTTTTCAAATGAACACATGCATCACCTTTGGTAAATGCTGATTAAGCCAAAATGTTTGCTAAGGTTAGTAATTAGTCCTGTTACAAGTTTTAAGATGTAATTTATTAATTTGAAAGTGTGCATATATTACAAAGTGCATATCCATAAAACAATAAAAATTGCTGTCTAAATATAGCTCTGGGTTGCATGCCCATTCAGTACTACAACTTGCAAATAACAGACTCATTGGCGCCTCCAGAAGCACTAAGACATAGCATGATTGAGTTTTATTTCATTTCATTGCCAGCAAAGTCAAGGCAGAACTTTCAGAGCCTTCCCATCTCTATCTTATAGTTACTAGGTTTTGTTTTCTACCATTAGTTTTTCTGTGAAAAATCTTACTACAAAATGTATATTCAGCATGCTTGTTGCATTGTTTCTGCCAGCTTATACTAAACAAGTTGTAGTAATATCTCCTCTGTAATATCAGAAAACAAATATGCTAAGCTCCTTATAGACTACCCATACATTTGTGAGTATGCATCCAACATGTCTTCTTCCTATTTTACCAGAACTCCATGGTTCACATGTCTGAGGATCCAAAGACGAAAAGGGGAAATCTGCTCAACCTGGGGAGATCCACCAAGGTTATAAGGAAGAGCAGCCATTCACAAAGGGAAGATGGAGCTCCTGGGTCACCAACAGATATCTCAATAGAAATGCCTCAAGGAGCTAAGCTTCAAGTTTTTCAGAAGCCCATCAAGATGGATTGGCCACTGGTCTCTAGACCCTTAAACAAAAGTTCAGTCCAAGGCAACAAATGGAAGAAAGCAGATGCAATCCAAGAGAAACGTAGGTCCTTCCTTCATGAGTTTTGCAAGCGATATGGTGAAGTAAATGATCCCCAAGCCAATCTTTTTCACATAGTATCCAGAATCTATGTAGAAGACAAACACAGAATCCTGTACTGTGAGGTACCAAAGGCTGGCTGCTCTAATTGGAAAAGGATTCTGATGGTTCTAAATGGATTGGCTTCTTCTGCATACAATATCTCCCACGATACCGTGCACTATGGAAAGCATCTGAAAACACTAGACAGCTTTGACTTAAAAGGGATATACATGCGCTTGAATACCTACACCAAAGCTGTGTTTGTTCGAGATCCCATGGAAAGACTAGTGTCGGCATTTAGGGATAAATTCGAGCATCCCAACAGTTACTACCACCCGGTGTTTGGGAAGGCAATTATAAAGAAATACCGACCAAATGCCTTAGCAGAAGCGTTAAATAATGGATCTGGAGTCAAATTCAAAGAATTCGTCTACTATCTGCTGGATGTTCACCGTCCGGTAGGAATGGATATTCACTGGGAGAAAGTCAGCAAACTGTGTCACCCATGCTTGATCAACTATGACTTTGTAGGGAAGTTTGAAACATTAGAACAAGATGCCAATTACTTTCTACAGTTGATTGGTGCTCCAAAAGAGCTAAAATTCCCAAACTTTAAGGATAGGCACTCTTCTGATGAAAGAACCAGTGCTCAAGTGGTAAAGCAGTATTTAAAGGACCTAACTAGAACCGAGAGGCAGCTCATCTACGACTTTTATCACTTGGACTATTTGATGTTTAATTACACAGCTCCACATTTGTAATTTGCATTCATTTTCTAAAGTCCCATGTAGACTTAATGATGATGGCCTCAAATCAGCTACTGTAATTTTCCTACAATTCTCTGTATGGGGGAAATTTAACTAAGTGAAGTTGTCTTGATTGAATGAAGATTTTTTTTTCAACCAAAGAGTATGACAGCAATTGGCACAAAGTTATTGGAAAATCATCTCAAGGAGACATGTAAACAACTTGATGTGCTTTTAAATGGGAAAAGAGCTGTTTTGGCTTTGTGGCTTATACTGTGGAAGCAATAACCTAGCCAGCTGTTACATTAGCCAAGAAAGCCTCTTGCATGTAAAATAAGGGGTCAGACTGGCGAGAAGTATGCATCAAATCCTAACACTTATCATCTAACATGCATGAATCTATTCTTAGCAATCTGTGGCATATGCATCAAATGATTGGATAGTTTTCTTATACCCTGAGTCTCTCTATCCACTGTGATGATGAATCCATTTTTAAGCGTTTGGGCATAGACATTTTACTATTGATCTGGAGGCAGTCTGTGATTTACAGTATGAGAATAGAGCAGAAAAACAAATGAAGCCATGGCTTTTTTAAATTTAACAGCCAGTAGAAATGCACAGCATACTAACATCAGAACAAAAAAAAAGCCACCTTTCTCTTCCAGGAAAAACTTCAGGGGATTGATGGGGTCTGTGTGGAGGTTGAGCCCTCCATGAAGAGACACAATGAGCAAAACCAAGCAGGTCCTCATTTCTAAGCATCATCAGATAGAAATGTGCTCCTAATTCTGCTTTAATTGGGAAAGGGGCAATTGTTTCAGGATGGAATAATCATCAAAACCAAAAGTTGCCGTTCTGAATATAGACCTCTAGCAATAACAAAGTTTTATAAGAATATTATTTGAATCAGAGCACCATGTGCATAGCTTTCTATGTGGAATACAATCTAAGAATAGCTTTTGTTTGCAGTCTAATTATTCTGCTTGGGAATGACTTTTTAAGAACTAATACACCACTTCAAAGACAGGTTGTGTTCTAGAGAATAAACACAACAAGGGCCCCTAGAAATGCTTTTAATAGGCTTATGCATAAGCAAATTAAGGTATTTTCATCTTAACAAAGTCAAATACCACTGCATTGAAATATTAAATCAAAGTCTTGGGAAAATAGGACCATGTGTCGCCCTTATGAAAAGTTGCAATGCATTTTGGAATGTTTTTCTGAGGGATCTTAAATTTAAAGACACATTGAGATGAGAAGTGCCTTTTAATTAGTTAACTACTACCCTGACTTAAGCAAACCACATGTCGATCAAATCCTGTTGAAATGTCTTTCTTAAACATGTTTCTCTTACTAAGCTATCATATTTGATCAGTAAATATTCAGCTGTGTCTTGCAAAGGAAACTATGTCTTAATATTTGAATATTAATAGACCAAGATTCCTATAGTCATACGTGTCTCATTTTGATTTTCCATTTCATGGCTGAGTATTCATGAATTGCTTCACTCCATGCACACACCCGCCCTATCTCCACCATATCTCACAGGAATGGGTAAACCACAGTGGGCCAAGTGATCAAAAGTATTAAACTTTCCAGGCCAACCTTTTACTACTTTTCCACCCCATTTCCTTATGCCTCTAGAACATACTCTTAAGCCAACTAATCTAAATTACATAAATTAAAATGTTGCTGTACTGGGTAGAGTGGATTCCTAGTAACTTAGAGACCTTGAAATTATCTTTTTTCTGGAGAGAGAAAAGATAAACATTACAGAGACCTGAAAGTTTATTCTTGTACCACACAGAGTCCATTTTATTCAGAATGCGCTGCAAAGGCTGTTTCTCAAAGGCATTCCTAAATGGAAGTAAGAGGCAATGGGAAAGGCAATATGGAAGAACCCCTCACCTCCTCAGCTCTGGAAAGGAAGTAATGAAAATACTTTTTCTCGCATCATCATTTCTCACACACTGGGGGGAGGAGACATTTATATGTCTCATTTAAATATAAGCCAATGCATTTGGTGAAGTGAGAAAGCAGGACAGTGCACAGTGGTCTCTCCAGCAATCGCTCTATAACTTTTGCTGTGAGATGATGCCACCTTACCTGTGGTTTCACGTTTTGCAGTTCCAGCTACCTACCCTCTTCAACCACAGTGTGAAAATACCAAATGGAAACTTTCAGAAATAGACAACTCATATGTTTTACACTGTTCACCATCCTAAGATGAAATTTCTCACTTCTCCCTACTTCACCTGAAACGTGAATCTGCCCTGTTACTAATGTATTCACATTGTTTATATGCTACCTGCCTAATGGTAGCCATGACAGTTTTCGCTTTGAGTTTCATGGGATTGCAGCCTTGGTGTTTAAGTGCCTTTATGTAATACTCTGATGCTACATCACAATGTCTGTATCATTGACCTCACTTCGTCTCATCATCAGGCAAGCATTTCATCACTTTACAGAATTATAAGAAAGGTGAGTGCATTCCAGCAAGGTGATAAAACACTGTCATAGCTTTTATTATGATATATTGTCACATCTGTTCTGTTAGCTGTTATTAATCTCTTAATGTGTATAATTTCTAAATTAAACTTTTTCATTGGTATGTATGTATGACTAGGAAGACAGTATCCTATATGGAGTGAGGTATTTCCTGTGCCTTCTGGCATCTACCGGGGAGCATGCGGCAACCTGCCATGGATAAGAGGGGACAGCTTCACTTATTCCTTCTCTGACTCTTTCTGCCTACATAGCTACGGGTCATGCATTGTTCCTTTCTTGAGCAGATGCTCTAGCTGACACCCTGAACAGCTGTGCATTCAGCAGACCATGTTTGACTTTTCCTCACTGAATAACAACCTTTTGTATACTCTCCCCTTTGTACGGCTTTATCTCCGAGCCAAAGTAGCTAGTCACTGTCCTAGGTCTGTTGTTATATTTAAGAATCTGCTTCATTCCTCAGCACTCAACTGTCCTCCTTTGTGAGCAAACTCAAGTTCATGGTCATCGAATCAGCTCGTGTACACAAGTCCATGTGGGTGCACCATTAGGCACACAATTTCATGTCTGCAATGGCAAGAGAATGAATCCAGGGTCAATGTGCAGATATCCAGCTTTCCCACTGTAGTGTCTGTGTGCGTGAGGTGTGGTGACGTACCCTCTGATGAACCCTCTAGTGCCTATTTTCTTTCATATCCCATAGCTTGGGGTACGGGCTCCTCATTTCACTATTCATGTCTGGAATTCCTATTAAGACATCAAGTTGGCAATGAGTCTAAAACTACAGGTACTTAACCTGGAAACCATCAATGCACAGGCACAACTGGTGTGGTTGCCCTAGAGACTGCACAACCTGTAACCGGGTGTATAATGTACAAAACACCTACTTTTCTGATTTCCCCGTATGTGTTCGGAAATAGCCGTTAAGTCCATGGAAATGTGGGGCCACGTGTGATCTTCTTTAACTTCACAATCTATAAAATATTCTCCAGCAATGCAAGGGCTACTTGGCTGCCCTTCCTAATTAGAGTGAGGGGGAAAATCTTGCATTTTGTGAGAACTTACTCTTCAAAGAGGTGCTATCCTTTAAAATGCATAGTATTTAGCAGAAAGCCATCTATAAGCAGATGAACAGAATTTTAAATGTCAGAATAGCTTTGATGCATATCTAGGGGAATTGGCAGAACTGGGGACAAAAAGCTTGGGGGAGGAGTAAGTCTGTCCCTGCTGTGACCTCTCACTGGTGTCTTGAGGCATCTTCAGTCCTGGGCCTCCCTGGTGTGTGGAGTAGCAGACACCTTGCCCACAGCCAACATCCTCAGCATGTTCTACTATTCCAGAAAACACTAATCGGCAGACTTTACCCACCTGGGGACCTCAGACCAAAGTGAACTCGCTTTAATCCTACCTTTAGGACAAGGCATCATCAACTATAATGATTAACAATATCACTATACAGCACATGTCTCCGTATTTACTGTGCATCCAGCATGTTCCAAAAAACTTCCCATACATTACTGGTTTGGTCCCTCCAGCCAATCTAACTTCTGTGTTAGTATAAGCAGCTCCCTTTCTTCCCACATATAATAAAAGAAATTGAAGTATAGTGTGGTTAGGTGAGCTGCCAGAAGAGACAGAGATGATAACTGGGTAGGGAGCCAGCAAGCTCCACTGACAAACTGTTTTTAGACAAAATTTTTCATTCTTTCTTTCCTTGATATGCAGAATAGCTAAAAATGAAAAGATACACAGTATAATCTTAAAGTATGTTTGAGACATGATTTCACTATGTAATGCTGTCCATCCTGACTCAATATGTAGATCAAGCCGGCCTCAGACTCACAGAGACCAGCCTGCCTCTGCCTCCCAAGGGCTGAGAATAAAGGCATGAGTCAGTACACCCAGAAGAGAATATTTTGGATATAAGTGTAAACAGTCATGTATTTAGCTAGTTAGGTATTGCATTTCAGGCCAGCTTATGCATTTATTACTTCTGAGTTAAGCTGGCAGTTTCCATGACTTAGAAAGAACTGAACCGTTAGCATCTCCTGCATTTTTTTAACTGCACTTGCTCAGGAAACCTGGAGCCAGTTTAGTCTAATAAAAAGACTTTTAGGGTTTTTTTTATGAGAAATTCTAGATATGCACACTCAAGGTCAAGGGGGACAGCGAATAAGAAAGTTCAGACTGACGTTCCCCACATCAGCAAACAGTTCATTGTCTCATGCGACCTAAAAAACATCTACAATAGCCACATTTTTGGTGTTGCCGAAGTGAGTTTATTAAGTATATAGCAAGCCAAAATAAAAGAGAAGAGGGGGAAAGAGAGAGGAGAGGGGGAGGAGCAAAGCATTAAACTGGGTGCTCAGAATATCCAGCAGAAACCAGCCGAGAAGTCCCTGTAAGGCAGCTGGCTGGAATTCTTGGCCCAGACAGTCTTGGTCAGAGCAAATGTTCTACCAGGAGCATAACAAAACAAATAGCAATACAGAGCGATAACATCATCAAATTGGGTGCTCACAGCATCCCCTAGGGCCTGCGTGGGGAAGCTGAGGCAGTCAGTTGGAGTTCCCAGTTGCCCCATTCTCTCCATGGCTGAACTTCTGGCTTCTTGCTCCCACCGCAGGCATTTTTGTGTCAGGGATGGAAAAGCAACAGTGGAGTCTGGAGGAGTGGTGAGCCTTCTACTCTCTTCTCGAGGGCACGCTGTTTTACGTTAGGACTGCTTGATCTTCTCTTCCTTACCTGGCATAGACAGAGTAGGCAGTGGGCAGCCCATCCCCAGACAAGGGGCCTTTGGGGGACACTATGAGACACAACCACTTGCGTCTGAAACTGGAGGCAAGCCCACACTTCCAAAGCAAGCTTCTCAGAGAACTCTAAACAGCACATGACAGTTTACTATATAATGTACATTATAATACTGAGGATGCTTAGGGCTCAGAGTGAATCACAATGAAACCACAGCCTCCTGTCAGAAATGAGGCAATGATTGTGTGTCCTGAGTTAGTCCCCAGACCCAGTGTAGGCAGCAGATAAACCAAGAAGAGTGCAGAAAAGAGGTGAGTTTGAGCAAAGGTCTATGCAAGCCTGCCCTAGAATGTGAGGGCTTCTCCCTGTGAAGCAGGCGGCCTGGAGAAAATGCAATCCATTGGGACTTGAAGAGAGCATCACCTCCCATCACTGGGTTCTCAGAAGCACTGAGTCACTCTCTGGCCTCTTGCTTCTTCCCAGGAGCTGCTGATCAATCAAACCCATAAACTCCATCTCCCCTCCCCCATCTCTAAGCCTCACCTCAAGGGTCACAGGCACGCACGATGCTCTCCTCTCTATGAAGCTACCCATATGACAGCTATACACTGCTGTCACCATACTCTCCAAGGAATCTCTTTAGATCATTTTACATTCTCACATCTTCATAGACAGATCTGTGGGGAAAGGCAACATGTTTCGTGCTTCAAGTGGTACCCATCAGATGTTCCTGAGACAGTGCAAACGTTTCTTCCTCTTTTTTCTTTGTTATCTGCTTGCTTGTTGTTTGTACTACCTCTTATGAATACACAATTTCTGTTATCAGGGCTAGCAAGGAGGCAGCTCAGCAGCTAAGAGAGCTTGCTGCTCTTGTAGAGGACCTGGGTTTGAATACAAGCACACACATGGCAACACACAACTACCTGTAACTACAGTTTCAAAAGATCCAACACCCACTTTCATCCTCTTTATGAATTTCACATACACAGAGTACACATACATGCAGGCCTAAAAAGAATAAATAAATATATATATATATATATATATATATATATATATATATATATATATATATTTAATGTTTAAACCTCTTTTATCATTGGAACATATCTTAAACTTTCCCAAAATCTATTGAATGTGTCTTTCCCAAGTCACAAAGATGAATATACATTTGATGCACTCTGTACCATGTCCAGCAGAGCAGGGATGGCCAGCCACTGTCACAAACACTGCAGTGCTAAGGTTAAGGGTGTCTCTCTTAATGTAAATATCCGCTTATGGTTTTCAGGCTCTCTAGACTTGTGTGTAGGTCTGGAGAGAAAAATTAAGCCAGAGGAACTAAAGAGATAGATCGTGCTTTCTTGGCCTTTTAAGTTTATTACATGAATGACTTAAACTAGATCAATTTAAAAGTGGACTTAGTGGCTGTATCAAACAAGCATTAAGGTTTTAAAACTTGTGACACCTTGGGCCAAAGGGGAAGTTCTACTCATTGCAAAGAAATCTCACTTAACCTTCAGAGACCCACAGGTGCTTTAAACCCAGGGACTGGATCCAGAGAGATGGCTCAGTGGATGATGCCCTTGGCACACAAGGGTTGGGACCAGGATACAGATTGGCAGCACCTGCATGGAAGGCGGCAGGCTTGGTGGCCCGCCTGCAATCGCAGCACTCAGGCAGTGGAGACAGCAGATCCTCGGGACAAGCAGACTTGCTAGACTAGCTCTGTTCAACAAGAGACTCTCAGTAAACAGAAAGTAAGTGAGCAAAAGAAACAAGTAATGTCAGCTCACACATGAGGCCATGCGTGCAGCTCGCTCTCTCTCTCTCTCTCTCTCTCTCTCTCTCTCTCTCTCTCTCTCTCTCTCTCTTTCTCTCTTCTCTCTTCTCTCTTCTCTCTCTCTCTCTCTCTCTCTCTCTCTCTCTCTCTCTCTCTCTCTCTCTCTCTCTCTCAATAATGGATACCTTTTCTTGATTGTCCATAACCAGTCTAGACTCTATAGGAGTTGCCATGACACCCTGTAAGTGGTTTGCTGCCATTTCTCCATTGAATTCTTACATGGATAATCCTCAGTACCAGCAGAAAGCAGGTCGCTTTTACTTGCATGAGCAAAGGAGATGGAAAGAGTGGCGGCTGTGGATAGTCTAAGTGCCATATGATTGCTTTTCCTTGGTGGAAATAGCCTGGGGAAGTGGAAGTGGGAAGGAGGCTCAAAGGACAGTCAGAATGACAGTAGGAAGTGTTCCAACAGGCATGCTGCTTGTTCGCTGTGCTGTCTGTGTACTTTTCATTGTAAAAGCAAATAAATCACTCATCTGTAAATCCCATGCATTGCCTCAGTCTACCCACAACTCTAATACTTCCCTCCACCCCATAATATCCAAAGCTGGAAGTAGTAGACAAACAGATGCCATCACTCCAAACATGCAACTGTCCCCATGCTGGTATTGTGACTTCTGTGTTGGCACCATCATGGCAAGAAGCGAACACTTTCATCTATTTTCCCCAAACAAAGGTGACTTTCTTTTGTCATTGCAAGGGTCACTTCACTCATCCAAAAAGAAATTAAAACAAACAAACAGAAAATACCAACCAACAAATTGTGATCTGTAAAAGAACCATTTACTGGGTTCTAAGTAACAGACACAAGAAAAATATCTTAGGCACGTGTGTTCAGTGACATGAATAGCATGCCTAAGTCTTTATGGAAAAGAGGTCTTGTCCTCTTCGACCCACCATTGTATAAATGAGGATTCTAAATGTCAGAGACTTAATCAACAGCCCAGAACCAGAGCCAAACTAAAGTCTCTGATGTCAAAGACCACATACAGCAGTCCACAGGCCAGATTTAGAAACAGACATATTTGGCTTGGCCTTCAATGCATTTGACTTAATATTTGTTACTTACCAACATGTTAAGCCTGGAAACTTTTCATCAACAATACCATATTTGTTACCCCTGAATCCGTTTGAAAACAATTGAGACAGACAGGCAAGGCTGGCTGAAGATCCCTCACTCGCCACTCAGCCGATCGCTCCAGCTGCCTGGCCCCTCAACACCTCACTTTTCACCATGTGCTCTTTCTTCACCCACCAAGCTTGTGAAAGAGAAGTGGTTACTGAGCATGCTTCTTTGTGGTGGTGTTTATGTTGCGCAGCGATGCTGCCTGGCTCTGAGTGGATGTATCCACCCTCGGGATGCTACTCACTCCTTGGTGCCATTCTGAGTGGGCTCTCCAGACAGACTCCCGACATTTGAAGGAGTCTGTTTGGACCAATAACAGAGATGTTGGGAGAAGTCCGATATATTTCTATGGCTTCCTTCTGTCTTAAGGGCTGGGTGCCCCTGATGACAACACTCCTTGCAGTTCCCTCAACATTGTCTAATACTTTAATACTTTAGAGACCTTAGGTCTGCAGAACAGGCACTGGTTTTTACTGCTCAATCCAGATTGTTTTTCCATTTTATATTCTTTCTCTCTCTCTCTCTCTCTCTCTCTCTCTCTCTCTCTCTCTCTCTCTCTCTCTGTGTGTGTGTGTGTGTGTGTGTGTGTGTGTGTGTGCTTTTTAGGGTTTGCAACTATATGGAAGTCCATACAGAGGTCAGGTGAGGGCCGCAGATCCCCTAGGGATGAAGTTTTAGGTGGTCGTGAGCTACCCAACCTGAGCTACCCAACCTGAGCATTGGGGACCAAAGTTGTATGGGTGCTTAGCCTCAAGCCACCTCCCTAGCCCTTCAGATTGCTTTTCTACAACTGTCCTTCAACACATCTATTCTTTCCTGTACTCTGAAATTGACCAACTTTCCTGCTGAGTGAAATTTCAACTCGTGAAGGCCCTGTTCTGTGGACCCCCTGAGACCCGCTGTCATTCTGCCGGTTTCATTGATTCCCAGTAACATTCCACTATTTCTATTACTTTACTTCCAACTTCACCACTTAGAGAACTGGACAAAACGAAAACAGACTTGGCTTTGCACATCTAGAGACCCATGGCAGACTACATGTTACCTCATTTCATTCATTTATTTATTCAGAATATTTCCCAAGTTTAGAAATATATTCAGAAATGTATGTGGAAATGCACTTGCTTGCTGGAGTATCTATCAGCTTAAATTGACAATATTATCAGATTGACTGGTCCTTAGAGAATTTAAACACCTGTTAAACTTAAGTTTTTTTAATTAAAAAAAATCCAAAATCCTATTCAAGATTCCTGAATCGGGGTCATAACACATGGTTGGCAATTGATTAACTGTTTCCTGGAGTGATTCTTACACACATCAAATTCAGTGTGTGTGTGTGTGTGTGTGTGTGTGTGTGTGTGTGTGTGTGTTTGTTTGTGTGTGTGTGTGTGTGTGTGTGTGTGTGTGTGCATGCCTTTGGTTATTTTTTAATGCCCAGTCAATTATTAGTGATAATAAAGCCTTATCTTTCCATTTTGTCACTTTGTTGAAAAGTTAAAAATTCCACTCAGAGGCAGCGCAGCAAGTCTTGGTACGAAAGTCCTCCAAGACACCGAGCATTTGGGAAGCGGAACACTGGCGCCTGATGTCTGCCAAGTGCAGGAACTAGAGCTGAAATGATGAAGTGAGTTATGGGGACAGTGAGGGGCGCTGCCCAAACTTTTTGAAAGCTTTCAGAATGAGATGGGGAAATGGGAACTTTCCCCTGTTTGACACACAAAAGACAAATGGGCCTTTTAGGGGTTTTGGCAACTCAGCTACACACAGAGCCCAGTGAAGACAAGCTGAGTTTCTCCAATAAAAAAATAGAAAGCTGTTTTCAAATTGACCTAAGATGATGGAAAATGGAAAATATTTGCTATTTGGGTTATTAGTTTGAGAGCAAGTGCCCCAGGAAATATTTTGCAATTTAACTTAAATGACAAAAACCATACTTTTTCTTAGACTTCATTAAAGGGTTGTCTTGCCTCACCTTTTGATTGAACCATATGACCTAAGCCACTCTGGACCAGTTCTGACTGACACACAAGCACAGGCTCTTCATGTGGTTCCCATTGCAGTTCCATAACATAAACTCTCACCTGGACTGTTGGAAAGAAAAAGCCTCCAAAAATAAGTCTCCTTTTCTTTTCTCTTCTTCCTTTGTCGTCGGTGAGTGAGTGTGTGTGTGTGTGTGTGTGCATGCATGCAAATGAACCTCAAAGTGTTGCCTACCTTGTGTTGTGTTTTTTCGTTGTTTGTTAAGCTCTCTCGTGGGCTGGAGCACATCAGTTAGCCTAGGCTAGATGGCCAGCAAACCTATCACTTGCCTGAATCTATCACCCCAGCCTGGGACTACAAGTGTGCACCAAAGTAGGCTCCGTCCTCCAACCCCCCACCCTCACCCCATGTGGATTTAGAGAATCAAATTCAGGTCTTTCCGTTTCCATGACAAGTACTTTACCTAGTTAGTTATCTCCCCACACCCAGCCTTAACCTCTTTGTTTTTAATTTATCTTATTTTTAATTATGCATATATGTGTGTTTCTGCCTGTGGGTAGGCAGATACATGAAAACAGATGCCAAAGGAAGCCAGAAAGAGGCATCAGAACCTTAATCCTGGAGTTGCAAGTAGTTGTGAGCTGCCCAGCATTGATATCCTTCAAGAGTAGCATGTATCCTTAGCCACTGAGCATCCAGCCCCCACTTTATCATTTTTAAGTGTGCAGTCCGGTGGCATTAACCACGTTCCAGTTATACAACTCCACTCACCCTTTACCTGTGTTTCTCAGCATCCCAGGACAATAACAAACAGCTTAAGTAGTCAGAACACAAAAGGAGATTATTTTGGCACCTAGTCATGGAGGTTTCCATGTGTGACCACTTGCTCATGTTGTTTCAGGGCCTATGACCAGACAGCACACCATGGTGGCGGTTCATATATAGCTGACATACAAAAGAAAGAGGAGGAGGAGCAGCCTGGACCCCTGTGCCCCTCCCCTCTCAAGGCCAGCCTCTAATGACAAGAATTTCCTACTAAGTCTCTGCCCCTCACGTTTCTATTTTGTCCTAATGGCAGTGAGCTGGGGACTAAAACTTGAACATGAGGTCTTTGGGAGACTTCAAGATCCAAACTGTAGCAGCAGTGTGGTTTGAATGTGAAGTGTTCCTCATAAGCTCGGGCAATGGGACACTGGTGGAGTCTGTAGAATCACTGGGGTAGACCATAAGGAGTTATAGCCAGGCTCCACTCCCTGTCTGCTGTCTAGTTCCCAATGTAGACACACAATGGGTAACAACCTATGCTCTTGTGGCCATGCCTTCCCCATCATAATGGCCTAGATCACCACAGTATTCCTAAACTGCCCATCAAAATAAACTCTTTCTTCTTCAAGGCATTTCTTATAGGGGTTTGTTCACAGCAATGAGCAAAGTGGCTACTACAACCTCAAATGACAGAAAGCATGTATCTTCAATAATGGAGACTCTATGCATTTAACAGCTCTGCTTTACCCCCTCCATATACCCCTCTCTATGCCTAGGAATTTGTCTTCTATAGTAGATTATCATGTACATACATGTATATGTACATACATGTACATGATAATGACATGTATCATGTCATACAGCATTTATCCTTCTCCCTGGCCTGTTTCACTTAGTTTAATATCCACAAGGTTGTTTATGAACCGTGAGCCAGAATGCGCTTCCTGTGTAAGGCTGAGTAGTATTTCATTACATGCATAATTCTCTCCTCTAATCCACTCAACACATGCTGAAAAGACCGTTTACAGCATCAATAAGCTTTCACCACCAGCATCTTGCTAAGCTCCTTATTGCCTGGCCTCGGGGCTCACAAGACTGCAATTGCCTCCCAGCTCAATCAACTGCATCAGCTCCACCACTGTCCAACCAAGCCGAACCCAAACACTTCCAGAACACACCTCTTGCTGTTTCCTCTATTTTCTTATGCTATTTTCAGAGTGCTGCATTCTCTTCCTTCTCTGAGGACTTTTTCATGACTCCCAGGCTATGATACAAGCTATGCCAATGACTCTGCCTGGAGAATCTCTGTCACTCTCTTTGCTCCAACACTATCCTTAGGCTGATATTTCTAAATCATTTTTTCCAGCCTGGGTGTAAGTTGAAGGTGTTCGTGTGTAATACATGTGTGCTGGTGGGCACAAATACTTTTATGCATATGGTAGAGGTCAGCAAAGGACATTGAGCTGTCTGCTCTATCACTTATTATTACCTCATATGCTTAAAAGAGGGCCTCCCACTGAACCTGGAGCTAGGCTCAAAGCCAGAAAGTCACAGCAATCATCTGGTCACCACCCCTCCATCACTCCGATGTGGTAGCCTCGTAGGCACTGCAATACCCGGATTTTTATGTACGTGATGGTAAATTGAACTGAGCTCAGCAAGTTTGTGTGCCAAGTGCTCGTACTGGCTGAGCCATCTTCGCAGATTCACCTGTTGAGGACTCTGACTATGGTCTCCAACTTGTTGATCCAGTGAAGGTCCCACTGGCTGTTGGTGCGGTTCGAATGCGAAGCAGAATCCACGTGTTCGGTTTCTTATATAGTCAGCGGTGTTTGAGGAATTCTGTGAGCCTATGTCTTCTCTAGATACAGCCTCTTCCTCCTGCTTTTCAACTTACTTTCAGCAACCCAGACTGGTCATAGCAAGCCAGCATCATTTGGGTTCCTGTCTCCCAGGCTGACTCGTGCTATTACAAATGCATTCAAAAAGCCTCCATTTGCCTTCCCAGTAGTCACTTTCCCTAAACACAGCTAAGGAAGTCACTGTTCCTCACCTCAGCTGCCTTGCCCTGGGCATCCACATGTTATGAGGGAACAGTACAATACACTGTGGTGGTTAAGAGCCTGACACTTGACATCAGTAAGAACTCTACACCTTCAGCTTTCAAATCCCGCAATTGATTTCGCTTCCTGTGAGTCCTAGTTTCCCTATCTCACATATGAAGGTAGCAGTGCTTACAGCATAGAATGTGTATAAGGGAATGTGAGTGTCTGATAAGTATTGTATAGGTTGCTACTCTTCCTGATATCTCATAACAACCTCTGCATGGTTCTATCTCCATCACTCTAGAATTCTTACTGCTTCCATGTCTCTTATTCCCTCGGGAGATTGAATTCCTTGAAGTCAAAGTAGGGGACATGTTTATCTTTGTAACCCGCAAACATAGCTTGTTAAATATTTTTGGAAGAAATGAATGATGCAAGGACAAATATTTGTGTTCTACAGGATCTTTCCTAAGGCTCACTCCAGCAGTGTTATCACAATAGGAAAACGTGTCATATCTTTTGGTTGGATTCCAAGTCAATAGTTGATCTTAATAAACTTAATAAACATCTATCTAGCTGAAAGTAATACTTTCAGATGCTGATTCTTTTTAAGAAAATAATATCCAAAAATGCATAATCAAACCCAGAAATAAGCTAATACACTAAAACCTCATTTCCCAGTCCACTTCTGCTCCTTTCTTTCCATTATTTCTATGTCTGGACCCAACTGAGTTTATATCCCCTCAAATAAGCAGTGCTTTTTCCTGCCCTGAGGCTTCGATGAGTCTGAGACACTATTAGTCAGTCTTCATGTTTCATTATTGGTTGGAAGAGCCCTGTACAGCCCCCACGTCAGCCTAAGTAATTCAGAGTATGTTCCCAAAGCTACACCACGGTCCTGCCTGAGAGTGAATGGCTTCCTGAGCCAAGGGGAGTCATGTTGCTTTCTCTTTCTCAACACTGAGCATGTAGCCAGCACATGGTGGGTTATGTTGACTGATACATGAACAGAGCTCTGGATCTCGTCTGCTTTGTTACACCACTGGCACGCACTAACCTGAAAAGCTGTACAAGCACTAAGCCTGTCAAAGTGTAAGACTAAATCCTTTGAAACTGCTCTATGGACAGTAGTATAGATTTGTTCTATAACAGAAAAGACCGGAAAAATTAAAAAGTGTCACCTATGTTAACCAAAGACACTAACAGACATCATTTAACTTGGGATGGAATGATGGATGCTTTTCAAAATTGAAAGGGGCCCAAGAATAACATTATCAGTTCATACCACCCGTCAGTGTTCCACCTAGTCCAACAGCCCCGTCTACTGAATTCCTGACAAGAATATTTCTAGAATGTGTATCAGTCATGTTTTCTGTAATCGTCTAAATATTTACTGCCTAGCAGTCTTGCCATGTTTTTCTGCTTATGATCTGCTAAACCGCAGTGTCCCAACCCCAAACTTATTAAAGGTTTAATAACTGGTAATCTGTAGTTATGACAATAGGCAAACATTTCCAATAACCCTCTACTAATGAAAGTGATTTGTAAAACTTATAAATTATTCTCCGATTTCTACGTTCCATCCATCTAACACAGGTATGTGTTGTTTATTCTGCAACACGTACATGTGGTGGCCTCCACTGTCATTTAGTCTCATGAATTGGTCTTCCCTAAATATTTCCCCACTCACCAGATTTGGCAGAAGAGGTAAGACACTGGGTTAAGCTCTCCCTTAGTCATCAACAACTGTCTATTTCTCAGGGTCCTATCTGTGCTGTGAACCACAGGGCAGAGCCAGCAGCAGCAGGCTGTCCTGGAAGCCCCTGGGACAAATTCCCAGAAGCCACTGCTGTACCCTTTCCCGGTCCCACCAGGTCTGCTGTATCTAGCTGGCTAGCTGGCTGGCTGGCTCTCGCATTCATTGCTCATCCTCCTTTGCTCTCCTTCAAAAGACCCTTGTAGGCTCCATTTCCCAGGCCAGTACAGCCTACTCCAATGCATGGTGCACTGTTAGAGCTTGACAGCTTTCAAGTCAAGCTTCCTAACTCCTGAAGTGACAGAAGAGATTGTGCTGGAAAATCAGGGTCATAATCAAACTAATCATGACAGAGCCAGAAGCACAGCATCAATAGCTCCGCTACACCAAGGTCAAAGCCAAGATCAAAAGCACATAGGACTCTGAAACTTGGAATATTGATCACTTAGCTCAACAAGTCTGTGGATCTTAAACTTCAACCCTAGCAAAAGCAGCTATTCCCCAAAATCAGTTTCACCTGACACAGAAACCACACCCCCCAAATTAGAAGGAGGTAATTTATACAATGCTTATTTTCCTTAAGAATCTGGCAATAAGGATCATTAGATAAAATGCACTTGCCATGCAAGTGTTAGGACCCGAGTTCAAATCCTACAAACCCATATAAAGATACATAGCATCTGTAATCCAGCATGCCCAAAGCACGGGAGGCAGAGACAAGAAAATTGTTGGATGTTCCTGAGCCAGCTACCCTGGCATACACAGCAAGAAAACACTATGTCAAGCAAGCTGGATAGCAAAGACCAATAGCCAAGGTTGTGCTCTGAGTTATAGGCACATGCTATGACACATGTGTACCCATAGTCACATGCAGAGTACACACGCACACACACCACATAACGTGGTAAAAGTATCCTACAGTTAAAAAACAAGTATCAGCACAGGCCAAGAAAGACACCTTGTGATAAAACAGCCTGTCTGCTTCAAGAACTGTAGGATATTGCTAGTATGCATCAGCAAGAAGAAGATGAGCATATAGAGAAAATAACTTCAAAGGAGTTAAATGGAATGAAAAATGGATAGTGCCGAATGCTACAGTACACAATTCATTGGCATGATGATGCTTACGCACGCTCAAGAAGTTAGTTGCAAGGATCCCTGAAGCTAGTCCCTCTGGTGATGTTTTCTCTTAAAACTTGCATATGATGGTGGCCTACAGAAGGCCTCAAATTGAAAGACCTTAAAGCAGACGTACAGTGCAACAAACCCAAGAACCCGCCACCATGCTATGGTTACCAGGATGAGCCAAGAACACTCCTTTCTCTGAGCCTTTTCTGTTAGTAGAAATAGTGGATTCCAGAAGAGTGGACACCAGGTGTGCACTTGGCTTTCTGTAACTGGAGGAATGTGATGACCATAATGGGCCAGGAAGCAGGAGTGGACCCAACGGGATGTATAGCAACAGCTACTCAATCATTTATACCCAAGAGTGAGATAACTGACAGCTGACCAGGGTATTGTTCAATTTGTGTTTTGAAACCTTGAGAGTGAGAGACAGCAGATGGTGACCTCAGCTGCCCAGGTAGAACGGTAACAGCTGTTCATGCAACAGTGTCGCTGACTGATATTGGTTTACATAAAAAGTCCCTTCCTGGAAGAGAAGGAAGGTCACATCACCTTGAACAAGACTCTACCTAGCAACTACAATAGTAGGTACCAAATAGTCCACCCAATCTCTCAAAAAGATGTTTGCCACCATAGTTAATGAGGCCACATGATATAAAAATATACAGATTTTTCTGTAAGGTGTGAACTGACATTGATACACCCAAAGTGCCATCAGAATCCTCCTGATGTGATCATGTTTTGTTAGGATCTATCTGGAGCTACTATGTTTTCAAATGTTAATTGCTTTCCTTCCAAGATCCTTCCAAGCAAATAATTCTTACATAGCCAAAATGACATAGTATAAACCTTGCCTCCCAAATTATCCCTGATTGGCAAATAAAGTTGCCTATACCTGGGTTGGTAAGAAGTGAGGTAGAGGTGGAGGCAAAGTTCCCAGGCTTGGAGTCAAGCTCTAGGGTAGAGGCTTGTCTTGGCAGGACAGGACCATCTTCATTTGAAAGAGCATAGTTTTTAGTATCTGCAATGGTTAGTATTGATAGTCAAATTAATGAGATCTACAATCACGTTAGGGGAAAAAAACGCTCTGATTGTGTATCTTCGTGACAGTGTCTAGATTGGATAGAATTTGAAAGACGCTCGCTAATATAAGTGGCACCGTTCCCTGAAATAAACAAGAAAGAGAACGCAGGTTGAGCCTTCAGTGCAGTGTGCTTCACAACCCCGCAGCATGACTCCCCTACTGTGACAAGCTATACCCTCAAAGTGCAAGCCAAAATAAACCCTCCTATCTTCAAGTTGCCTTTACTAGGTATATTGTGTCAGAACAAAGAGAAGAATAATAAATATAATAGCTTTGAAACGCATTTAATCGTAGGACATCAAGTGCCTCTGTCAGGAGATTTCTATTGAGAAGGGAGTGTGGTACCACACTATCATAAGGTCAGTGTTCACAGTGCAAAACAAGAATATTATACTCATAATCAGATCTAGATGTCCCAGGGTTTTATGTAACATAAATAGATGACTAATAAGTGGCCCCTATTCCATGTCACCTGCCTCTATTGCATGAATGCCTCCCTATCAACTTGCACATCTGGTTTAAAGGGTGTTTCCCTGTTAAAATCAAGGAAGTAGGAAATTACCTAGGCTTAGTTCACAGTTGAGTTAATGTGATATGTGGGTTTTAGACAAACATACACCTATAGCACTACAGGAGCAGTTGTAAAAGAAAGTGGCATCGGAATGTTGTCACAGACACCAAAGAAGCCAAGACATACATTCAACCAGGGAAAAGAAGTCTGGAAGGTGCATTTGTCAAGGTCTCAGATGGCAACCAACAGCTTGGCCTTTTTTAAAAAGTGCATTTAAAACTGACCTTGGACAGTGAAAGAAAACAAGGCATGTGGGAAAGGTGTGTGAGTGAACTTGTGACGACAACGGGCTCACACTGTTCAGGTCTTTGTTTCTTAAAAGCACCCACTCCCTAGGTCTCTCTCAACAACCACATGGTCTGTGTAGCCTCACAGCCATGTGCCACCCCCCAATGCTGTGACAATGAACCTATTAAGTAGAGTGGTCATGATAGCAGGGGCGGAGGCAAGGCACAGGTTGGACAACAGGTGCATTCTTCTTAGCAGAGCAGATTGCTGTGGATGTACAGGAGTGCTCAAATGGTCTGTGTTAAAGCCTGTTTCCCAAGGATAGCATTAATGGGGTGCAAAAGTAGGGTTCATGGAAGACTCTTAGGTTTCAGGATGCTTGCTTGTAGAGGTGATAGTGGAACCCCAGCTTCGCAGTCATCCTTTGTTTCTCAGCTTATGAAGTCATCAATTTTCTCTACCACGTAACCCTGCCATAATATGGCAGCAACACCAGAGATCCAAATAAATGTGACTTCTTGATCTTAGACTGGACCCTCTTGGACCATGACCAACATGAACTTTTGTTCTTAGTGAGTTAATTGCTCTGTGTATTTTGTGGTGGTGAAAGAAATCTGATTACCACAAAAGATCTAGCTACTTCTATTTCAAATGCCCTGCTGCCTTGCAACAAGGACCAGACAACAATTTACTATCAGTTGATTGCACCTGACCTCAGCCTAGATGGAGCATCACTTGGCCCTATAAGAAATTTGTATCCATTACACATTTAGTTTCCCCTTTACCCAATCTACTTTCCCATCATCGGGGCACTTAAAAAGCTTGATTTACCAACGTGCCTCACATCTAACACGGCATCCACCAAAGGGATGGTGAATTATTACAGAAGGTGAATTATGACAAAATAGTTAAGAATGTATGTAGAACCATGGGGTCCAAAACTTCTGAAGGGACTAGGCATTGCTGACTTAAAAGTGGATGACAAAGGATACAACAGCGTTCTTGAGACACTGGTAGTAGCCCAGTGCCGGTCATAACCTGGTACATGTCATTCCAGATGAAGGACCACAGTGAGTGGCAGTGTTGTGTGTCTCCAATATCTGCAATACAATGTTCCTGGTAGGAGAGTTCTTCTCTTTTTTTATTACTTACAATGTGTAAATAACAAAGCATTTGTTTACTTTGCATGGAAACTTGGACTTTATTAGGTTGCATTTCATGGTTTCTCCAGGAGAAATTTTTACCTAAGAGACACTAAAAAGCCTCAGTAAGCCGCTATAGGCTTTGAACTTGTACCAGTGAGAGGGCCTTTTAAGGAATTCGATTTTGCACAATTGAATGGGTCTTTCAAAAAGATTATGAACAGCTGTGCTCATATGCCTGATGCCAGATGGGACAGGCATCTGGAAAGGAAAGCTACACACAAAATATCCAGGAATAGAAATGAATTGTAGCCTGGGAAGGTGCACTATGACCCCAGGAGAAACTGATACCTGTGCTGTTCTCCAGCACCTTTTAGCCTCCAGACTCCATACTACAGAATTTTAAGAGACCGCAGAAGGTGAAGAAACAGAGCTGGAGGACAGGTGATGCTGCTGGTCTGGCTGCTCCCTCGGTGACTTTATAAACACAGTAGTTGTAGTTGCAGAAGTGGGGGTCATGCATGGTCTGCAGAACTGCTTGCCGTGGCAGATCTAGTTGGGACCTCTGCTGAGCGAAAATGCACCAAGAGGAGAAAATACAACCTACCAACCCAACACCCTGACCCATGTGGCAACAGGACACCATGCTTTGCCAGCGGCACTTGCTGGCCACCTGCCCACTGTCCCATGAGTGTCACTCTGGTGGGAAAGGTAGCAGCATTTCCACTAGAGCTCCAGTAAGGAGCCTTTTCATCACGTTCCAAGTTTATGGCCCTTCTCTTGTGGTCCAAACTCTTGTCAGTTTCTAGTAATTGTTATTGAGTGTGCATTTGCGTGATATGTGGTGTGTACACCACAGCTCACAGGTGGAAGGCAGAGGACAACTGTGTGGAGTCATTTCTTTCCTTCTACCTTCGCATGGGTGCCTGGGGTTGAATTCAGACTGTCAGGCCTGAGCAGCAAGCGCGTTTACCCAGTGAGCTGTCTTTCCAGCACTGATCTCACAGTCTTGGATGCATGCTCAGTAACATTCCTTACATAGCTAGAGATAAATGGAAAGCAAATTGCTCACATGGGTGAAAAGACTGCATTTACTAGCAGGGTCTCAGCGCAATGCATGCTAACATAGTTAAGATGCTCAGCTGCATGGCCATATGCCTGGATCTCTCCACCCCGGCTTCCTGCATGCCTCTAGTTCCCAAATGAAGTCCCCGTGTAACGTAAAATAGCTCCTGATTCAAAAGTTATTTATTATGTGACTCACTCACAGAACTACGCTTTGGGTATAGTTTCCTGAAATCTTAGCCCTGTGACTAAACTATGTGCAGGACTTGTTGCCTGCCCTGTCTGTTTGTTTTGTTTTGGTCTGGTCTGGTCTGGTCTGGTCTGGTCTGATCTTGTTCAGTTTGGTTTGTAGTGAAAAACTAGCATTCTTCAAGACTCCTGTTAAAGCATTGAATCCATTCCTTTCTCCTTCTTTTCCAGTATACTTTATCATAAGCCGTATTTCTTCTAAATTCCGGGCAAAGATTTAGCTACATAAAGCCATGTGTTCACTAGACACTTGGTTACGGGAGGAAATAAACATTTACTGTGCAACGTGATGAGCTATCAGTGGCTCCCTTGTCGTGGTGATGGTTACTAATGTGTTAAAGTCTAATCAGGTAAGAAGGTAGGCTTAGAGAGCCCACCCTTAAGGTTCTCCAGTACCAAAGTAGCCTCACTCAGGATCCGATCCAGGAGTAGAGTATTAGTCCCCATGTACAAATTTACTTGGGCTTACTTGGGGGACTTGCCTACACTACTAAGGAAGCTGCGTAAGCAGTCTGTGTGCTTCAACTGCCTTTGTGTTTGTGGTGACCCTGAGGCAAGCAAGGCTGGCAGCTGAGAAAAAGACGAACATTTTAGTATTCCTCTTAAATGTCCTCTCAACGTTCTTCTGTTGGCTTGGCCCCACCCTGGGAGAGGTGAGGGTGGAGCCTGTAAGGGGTTGGGCTCAGTAGAAGGGATTTAGCTCCCTAGGAACTTGACTTTGAAGGAGGAGATACTGAGCTAGCGCTCTTTCCCCTGCTCTTTCTTTTTCCAAAGCCAAAGAAAACCTTTTCCCCTTATAAGTTTATTGTCAAAGGCAATCCACGCTCTCCCAATAACCATGGAGAGTGAGATATACATTGACTATTCTGAACAGGGGTCTAGGTTTGCTGCATACATTGTCCTTGCTTGGTGCAACACTTTGTGTCGGGCCCACTGGGTCCAGATCCACTGGACTTGATGGTTTCCTTGTGGGGCTACTGAACCCTCTGGGTCCTTTCATTACCCCCATTCTTCCATATTACTCTCAGCGCTCTACCTGGAGTCCAGCAGCAAGTCCCAGCATCTGTCCCACCTCCCCCGCTGTACTGAGTCTCTCAGAGAACCTCTAGGTTGGGCTAATATCCACCTATAAGTGAATATATACTATGCATGTCTTTCTGGGTTTCTTTCTGGTGCCCCTGATTTGATCACTTCCCCTTGGTGGAGAGGCCTGAGGGCACACAGAGAAAGGGGAAGTAGGCTATTCAGATGAGACCTGATAGGCTGTGGTCATATGGGTGAGGGAGGTGGTCCCTTTCTGTCAGAGGTGTAGGAGAGGAGAATAGAGCAGGAGAAGCAGGGAGAGAAGATAACAATTGGGATGTAATCTGAGTAAGTTATGAAATTTTTTGTTCATAATAAATTTTCTTAAAAAGAAAAAATAAGTTTATTGTCTTGGGTACATTGTCACAGCAATAAAAAACTAAATAGTGTGATGGACATATAGTAAAGAAGCAGTCAACAGTACATTGAAACCTGTACCTGTCTCCTACAGCCATGAGCTCTGCTGGTATAAGCAACCTTGTCTGAGATGCTGGTAGCTCTCCTCATTGAGATGCGTGTATAATTAGCCCATGACACAAAAAGGCTGACAGAGACAATTCAAGACAACCCATCTGTCAAACTACATTAAAATCATTCTAAGAGTGTTAACACCCTTTTTCATCCTTCATATATTTTAGAACCTCATATGGCCTAAAATTATATACTAATACTGATTTTATGATGAGCTTTCCAAAAGTGAATAATATATTTTCCAAGTAATTTCATAACACAAACTCAGACAAAATAGATACTTATACTGTAGCTAGCCCAATATACATTATTGCTCAGAGTTTTACATTTTTCCACTATATTTAGTTTGAAAAAGATAACATAGCCCATCCTCCTTATACACAGATGGGCATATTAAAAAGTGTCCTCTGCTGAAGACTTGAAGACGTACAATGTAGAAAGAAGACTACAAATTCCAAATGCTCTGGCTGTGATAAATTTCACACAATAACATGAAAGAAAGTTTTAAATTAATTTTAAATCAATTTAAAGGAACGAGAGCAACATCAATGCACGGAGAAGTTCACGGGTAATGTGCTAAGGAAACGCCATTCGAGCTGCATTTTGAATTCCTACTAAGGAGTAGGGAAAGATCTTTAAAGCGAAAGAAAGCAGTGCAGTATAGGCAATGGTGTATTTCAAAGGAAGATCAGAGTGGCTGCTGTAGCAGAAACCATTGCACATTGACCAGAACGTGGATGGATTTAGGAGAAAACAGTAGACCGTAGAGACTGATTGGGGAACTTACACTGGGCTTAGACAACTATGTTGTCTGTGTTCAGTGGCCCACAGCGATGTGCTCAGGGCTTGTGTTTTAAAGATGTATTTTATTTCATTTTATATATCTGACTGCTTTGCCTGTATGTATATTTGTATATGTATCACATAAGTGCTTGGTGCCCTGGGAGGCCAAAAGAAGATATCAGACCCTCCACCCCCGACACCCCACAAAAAAACCTAACGTCCCAGATGATTGTCACCACCACCCCAGGTGGGTGCTGGGAAACAAACTCAAGTCTTCTGCAGAAAGAAGCGCTTTTAACCACTGAGCCGTATCTCCATACACACTGGGAGATTTTGAAGAAAATGGCATGCGCAAAGCAGTGAGGTGCATACAGAAAGCATGAGGAGGAGGAAGACGCGGCAGGCCGCAGAGAACTAACCTGTGACTATCTTTAGGTAAGTCACTGCTACGGGATTCTGGTTTTCTCCTAAGGAAATACAATAATGAAGGAATGAATTACCAATAATAATGAAGGAATGAATTACCTCTCGGTTCTCTTTCAGATCTAGAAAAGTCTGTGTGGTGGTGACGTAGGTAAATGAGTGACTTGCATGAGTCAGGAAAGAAAGAAAAATGTTCATACTTTGGAGCAAAATGGGTGTATCGGTTCTAAAGTGTCATTTAGGAATCAAACCGATGACATTTAAAGAACAGACATCCTGTAATTTAGAGATTATTTCAGCGTGCTCCCCAAGTCAGACCTAACATATAAGGTTTAATGGGCCAAATATTTGTCTACTACTCCCAATATTTTCTACTTTAACTATACATCTGCCTAAAATATTTCCAAGCCTTAGCTAGAAAGAACATTAAACGTGTTTCTCCAAGATGATCTTCCAAAGCACAGGAATCTCCATGCCACGGGACTCGTGGGATGTTTGTTGTATACAGTAAAATTAAATACTCAAGATGAGTACGTATCTGTGGGTCGGGGGCTCATGGGCTATCGCAATGTTGTAACTACTTCTCTTTAAACCTAGAAAGTTCCCTCTTTCTTTTAAAACTCAGGCTAATGCAAAGTGGCTCCTGACATTGGGTGGTTTTGTTGCAAAGCTAACAGGACTTTGCTTTCTATTTGCTGTCATGGCCTGATCCCCTTTGTCTCGGCTCTGTAGCCAAGGATTAGGCAATTAAAATTTCCCAGAGGTCCCTTTCCTTGGCTCCTCACAAAGCTGCTGCAAGAGCTCTGTCTCTTCTTCATGGCAATGGTCTTGCCTTCCAGTGAGAAAGCAGAGCTGAGAAGGTTCCAGCCTTTCAGAACTGGCCTATTGAAATGCAAACACTCCGATGGCGCCTCCGAAAATTCTGAGAAATTTTTGGGTTTGGGTGATGTTTCCAGGAAACCTGGCACTCTAGCCCTGTTGGTGGCTGGTTTGAGGTCTCCCTTTTCAAATGACATTCAAGTCCACTCAGCCCTTGACTGTCTCCTGCAGGGCAAAATCCCAACTTGAATATTAAACAAAAGAGTAACTTCTTCTCTCCAAATTTAGCCTGGTGACCAGTAAACCTCAAACCCTTCTCTTGTTACATCTTCTCTCCAAATGTGATTTAGCCTCCTGACATGAGCCCTTCTTCTTAGCCCTGCGGATGGACTAGCACAGGCCTGAGGGGAGCTTGCAGGACCAGGTTCATGCCTCGCAGGATGGCCACTTGGATGTGGTGAGGATAATGTGGGCATTGTGCTGGGCTCCCTGAAGTGGCCATCCTGACTGCTCTCAACGGTCACCCGCCTGTTCCGTTTGTTTGACAGAGTGTATGTGTTCCGTGCTCTAACTATCAGTGTAAAATGAAGCCACCTGCCTTTCTGCCTTCATTTTCTGTATAGGATGAGTGAGAAAGAAGCCACCGAGGGCTCAATTACTACATCACTGGATTTTATCCTTAGCTAAAACCAACTCCATTACATTTTCCTCCTGCGTTGTTTTTAATGGGTTCTTTTGCTCCCATGATGTCATTATACAATAATGATAGAAAAGACAATGTCTCCCCCATTGTCTCACACACACTCACCTCCAGGGCTGGAATCATGGCTGGCTGGCGTTTTACCTTCCATACATTAAGCTCAGTGAGCATTTACGTAACAGTGATGGCTTTGAAAGAAGCTTGTCTAACTATTAACCGCCTAGCATGTTGAAGGAGCAGCAGGACAAATTCACGCCACAGCAGTAGATAAGATCTTACCGGAAGTAAGGCTGAAAGGACCTAAGGCATGCGGAAGAAAATCAAGTGAAAACAAAGAGGGAACGAGCTGCTCTTTGACAGATGCTCCACAGTGCTTTGACGTGGGAAAGCAATGCCCAAATCACAGAACAGGGGGACTTAATTGCTATGATGAACTCAAGTTAAAAGCACAATTCTATACTTAACAATAAACTTCCGTGTGTGTACACTTCTATGTGTGTGGTCATTTGTGTGTGTGCAGCTATCTGTAAAGGCCAGGGGTCTACATAGTGTATCTTCCTTCACAACTCTCTGCTTTTTTGAAACAGGGTCTTTGACTGAACCTCGGGCTTGCTGATTCAGCCAGAGTGCCTGAGGAGCAAGTTCCATGGACGGACTCTCCAATCCCAGCCACTCAAGACCCCCAATTCCTGGGTTACAGAACACCACACTTAGGGTGTTATGTCTGTGCTGGGTATTCAAACCCAGGTCCCCACCTTTTGTGACAAGCACATTATTGACTGAGCCATCTCCCCATTCTCAACAAGAAATGTCTTCCAGGAGACTGTTTCATCTTCTGAGAAGAAAACTGAGGAAAGGATGCTCAGACCCCACCAACTCTCTAACTCTAAGTCATGGCCATGCTGTCTTATGGCCTCTGCAAGCCTTTGACCCTAACTACTTACACATACAGATCTAGTGGTTCTTTTGAAAAGTTATCATTTAAATCCAAATGGACGCACAGATCAACATACAAAACAACTGCTAGCCAGGAGCCGACACCTACAGTTCATAGGCAGGCAGAGTGAGGACTCAGGCACAATGCTGACCACACGAACTTTCTGAAGGACTGCGCAAATGCCCTGGAGTATCTCAGAGAGCCAGGGCACCAGCTCTGGGCACTGCTTGTCTCCCAGCATGCCTTCTGGCTTTCACAGGAACAAAGGCATACACTAGCCGTGCTGACCTCACTCTTGGGGCCAGGAAAGGCATCCCTAAGACTGCTCCCCACCCAGAGCCATCCATCCCCAACAATTCTCCAATCCCTCAAAGAGCTGGGAAAAAGGCATATCTCTAAGCATCTGCCATGTATTGTCACCTGTATGTCTGTCTGTCTATATGATAGTGTGGGAGGGAGATTGATCTAGAATGTGACATATACAGTTGTCCACTGACAACTGTCCCTCGCCCTGCTACATGGCTTTTGAGGTTCCAGGAAATAGGTTTGTCTCAATGTCAAAATGAGGCCAAAGTTAAAGGTTCCTAAACACAGATTTTTAAAAATGGTAATAAACCTAAAAATTCAAAAAGGTCACAAATGTCAGTTGTAGTGCAGTTCCTGTTTGGAAACTTACTACAGAGCAAATTAGATCTCCCTTTCACTACAAATACACCTCACCACCACACACACATTTCGTAATCAGCTGATAATTATCAATAAATAATATTGAAGGCAATCAGTAGCCAATGTTCAATGTTTTTATCCTGAGAAATGTAGAGAATTTAGTGTTCATCACTAGAAGAGAAGACTCCTTTTTCCTACAGATCAGAGATCATAGAGAGACGAATAGCAATGGTTTGGAAATAATTTCAATTGGGAAATAAGATTTTTGAGTAGGTGAATTCCAATGTTAAAAAAATAAAATAAAATAAAAATTCTTTCAAAGCAATGTGCCTAATTCTTAGACGCTTCCAAACAAACAGACTGACAACACAATTAGTATAATCAGTTCAAGGTGGAACACTGGAGGGTGAGGGGAAGGCATGCCTCCCTATTAAAGGATGAATGCAGGGCTGGGGACTGAACTCAGCAGTACTGTGTTTGTCTGGAGTTCACAGAGCCCTGGGTTTGAGTCTCTCCACCACAAATGAGGGGAAGTCAAGAGAATGAATGAATGAATGAATGAATGTAACCTGTAATCCTTGACCTCAGGACCCGGACCCAGGAGGACTGCTATCAGTTTAAACCCAGCCTGGACCACATCGTAAGTTCTAGACCAGCATGAGCTAAATAATAGTGGTTATTATTAACATATTGCACTAGTTTCACTCTGTCACACACTTCATACTCAGGGGGTGATTTGGGGGTTCTCCTACAAGGACTCAGAGCGTGCAGAGGGTCACAGAATCCACCTTAAAAGAGGCAGACAGTGAGAGGGAAGGAAAGGCACCCTTGGTAACACAGTATAAAAGCAGTTTTTCCATCAGAGAGTAAACAGTGATGTGTCAGTTTGCAAAGAAATCAAATGAAAAATTGCTTTCCAAGGCTGCAGAATGGTCTCTGCTTTGAGGCATGGGGAAAAATTGATTTCAGTAATTGAAAGAGGGTCCTCACAGTGCATGAGCAATCAGCTCCACAGGAGACCCCTCCCTCTGCCTGCATGGCAACCAACTTCAGGGACTTCTGAATGAGGAGGTGCTCCGTGTGCAAATGAGCCAGGTGAGCTAAGACCCCAGTCTCTTTTCACAGGTGCTTTAAGCACAAGTCTCATGCAAAAATTATTAGAGATTCCTTTTAAGATCATTTCTCTCACGTGTTCTTGTTATCAGATCAAATGAAAGATCTCATTCTTGACCGAGGTATCCCCCGTTCCTCCTCTTCTTCCCCTTCCTCATCCACATCCTCTTGCTCCTCCTGTTTTCCTCCTCTTTTTCCTCTTCTACACCCTGGTCCCTCATTTCTTCTTCCCCCTCTTCCAACTCTTCTCTGCTGATAATGAAAACAATCTCACCGGCGTCCACAGCTATCAACTACAGCTCAGCTGGACAAATTCTTTTGCTTGAAAATCTATTTTTCAATTAGAAGACCAGACCTACCACTCTATTTACCTATTTATATATTTATATATCTTTCTATTTCTATCTCTTTCTATCTCTCTCCATCCCTCCTCTAACAACACTTTTCTGTCTTCAGTAGGTAGCATAGCTAAAATGAAAAAGGGTAAATGTTAAATGTTATGTCACATCCCTAAAGATAGGAAAGATAAAGGCACTGATTCTGTTATAATCTTATTACCAATCAAGGTTACCTGTAAATGTTCCAAGCTAATTAAAAGAATTTTCTAATGATCTCGAGAGAAGATCACCATACAGTCCTTGGTCAGACAGCTTCTGTCACTGGTGTGATGGAAGGAGGGAGCCAATCAAAGAGCAGAAAGGTTTCTCAAGGCTCACCATCTTGAGGTTTTCAGTCCTTGATCTATTGGCCCATTGCTTTGGGCCTATAGCCAGGTAGGTCACAGAGGGAGCAGGTGGCAGAGAAAGCTGTTCAGCTCTCAGCATCCTGGTGTGAGAAGACAGGGCTGAGGCTGAAGTCTCCATCCTCCTGGGGACATGTACTGGTTACCCATCTTCCTCCCACCAGGGCCCACCTCCTGCCATATTTCAATGGCGCCAGGGCTAAGGACCACATTTTCAATGTATTGAAGATCTGAAGTATAGCCTGGAACTGTACACGTTTTGTTTGTTTGACTTATTTCAATCTATATTTCGAATTGGTTCCTCTTATTTGTTTTCGGTATTTTGAGAAAAGGCTTTTCTATGTAACAGAGCTGAATTCACATTCACGGTGTAGCCCAGTGTGGTGGTCTGAACAGGAATGGCCCCCATAGACTCATGTGTTTCAATGTTCAGCCCATAAGGAACAGCACTCCTAATGGCCTTGTTGGGAAGAGTGTCACTGTGGGGGCAGGCTTTAATGTCTCATGTGCTCAAGCTGCTCCAGGTACTCCATGCTCTCGATGGGTCAAGATATAGAACTCTCATCTCTGTCTCCAGCACCATGTCTGCCTGCACGCTGCCATGCTTCCCGTCATAATGATAATGGACTAAACCTCTGAACCTGTAAGCCAGCCCTAACTAATTAAGTGTTGTCCTGTATAGAGGTTGCTGTGGTCATGGTGTCCCTTCAAAGCAATAAAACTCTAAGTAAGACAGAAGTAGATACCAGAGACTGGGGAAGTGTTGGGATAGGCCTGACTATGCTTTTGTTTGAAGAAATGTGGATATGGGGACTTTGGGTTAGGAAAGTAGAGGGATGCTTGAAATGGGGCTTAATGGACCGTACTACTAAGAACATGAAAGACAGTGGTGCTGAGGGTGATTTGAACCTTAGGGACCTGCCTCAAGAGGGTCCCGAGGAGAAGAATTTTAGTCTGTTGCCTAGAGACCATTCTTGTGATGATTTAGTGAAGAATTTGGCTGCTTTCTGCCTTTATGTAAAGAATCGACCTGAGGTTAAGGTAAAGAGATTTAGATAAATTACATGGGCAAAAGAAATCTCCAAACAGACTAGTATAGACTCTGTCCTGTGGTTCACCATTCTGATGAGCATTTCAATGAAACAAAGAAAGCTGAGCAAGGAAAATTAAAAAAAAAAAAAAAAAAAAAAGGTAGGACTCAAGGATTAAAGGAACACCAGAAAGTGGAATGGCACTAAATCCTATGTTGAAAGAGACAAACAGATTAAAGATATTAAGTGAAATTAAGGAAGTGGTGACCTTGGGGCATGATCCCACCCAGCTAAGCTTCCATGTTGTGAAAAGGAATTAAAGAAAAGCTTAGGTCCCAGTGTGGTGGTACACATCTTTAATACCAGCATCCAGGAGACATAGGCATGCAGATCCCTGGGTTCAAGGATAGCCTGGTCTACAGAGTAAGTTCCATGATAACCAAGCATTAGAGTGAAGGAAAACATCAAAACCAGAAAACTAGTGAAGACGTAATTGAAGGATTGAGCCGTGTTCCAACCCCAGGAAGCAGCAGAACTTTGCAGCTTTAGCCACATGGTTCTAACTTTAGAGTAAAGGATAGAAGAAAGGGGTTATGAAATCTCCCTCCAAGACTAAGGAAAGTTGCTGAGGGCAGGTGTGTGGCAGGGGTTCCCATGCACAGAGGCCTACAAAGGCCATTGTGTGAAGCTGTGAAGGTAAAGTCTTAATATCTTGGAGACCCCACAGTGTTACAGATGCCTGAGCCATGTGGCACCTGCCAAGGAAAGCTGTGAACAAGGAGTGCAACTAGCCAAAAGAAAGAAGTGTGTTGCAGTGTTGCAGTGTGTTGAAAGTATGCGATCTAATTTTTTATTTTTATTTTACAGGTGATTAGAGTGAGAGATTGTATGACTCTCAGGAGAGACTTTGGACTTGGACTTTTAAACAAGTTTGAAACTGTTATAGATTACGGAGACTTTTGAAGTTGGACTAAAAGCATCTTCCATTATGTTATGTCTACAAGCTTATGGGGGCCAGAGAGTGGAGTGTGGTGGTTTGAATAAGTATTTTCCTTTATAAGAGTTGGCATGGTCATGGCATTTCTTCATAGCAATGAAACCCTAATTAAAATACCCAGGCTGGCTTTAAACTCACTATGCAGCCCGAGCTTGCCTTAAAACTACTTTTGAGGCCTTTGCTTGCCTTAAACTTGTCATCCTCTCTGCTAGGCTATGCAAGCATGTACCAAAATATTTGTCCCCTTAATTTATTGAGCTTCACTGACTAAAAAATAAAGTACACATAAAAATTTTCCATGATGGTTTGAAATGTATCTCTATTGTGGAACAGTAATACATTTAATTATCCAATAATTCAATACTTATAAATCTACTCTCAGCAATGTTCAAATACACATTATACTAGTGTATTATTTATTGTCATGATGATGACATACAATAAATCTCTTCAACTAACCAGAATATTGTGGCTTTTCCCAACTTCTCCCCAATTCTACTACTGCTCAGCCTCCTCAGATCATCATCCACTTTACACTTTCGTCAATCTGGCCTTCTGATTATACTTAATTAGTGTGTGTGTGTGTGTGTGTGTGTGTGTGTGTGTGTGTGTGTGTGTATGTGTGTGCATGCATACAAAGCAGGGTGACAGTCCTATGACACACATGTGGTTGTGAGTGTACAACTTTCAGGAATTTTTTCTCTCCTTTCACCATGTAGATATAGGGAACTGAACCCAAGTCTTCAGGTTTGGTAGCAAGTGCCTCTACCTGCTGACTCCTCCCAACTTCCATAAATCCAACTATTAGATTTCACATATAACTGAGATCATATGGTTTTGTCTTTCTGTCCCCAAACCATAGGGTTTTCTCTTGTTTTAAGGTTTAAGCACTTTTATTTTCCACTTGTGGTTACTGTTGACTACTTTTTTGTTGCTGTGATAAAGATATCATTGTAAAATACAACCTTCGAAAGCATTTATTATGGCTTATACTTCCAGAGAATCCATGGTGATGGGGAGGTGTGGGAACCGGAGGTTGAGAGACACACTCAGGAAGTTGAAAGAAGGGGACCAGGCTACAGTCTTAAAGCCACCTCCCTACTGAGGTGTTTCTTTTTCCAGTGGCCGTTGTCATCAGTGAGAAATGGTGTCACTATGGTTTTAATTTGCACTTCCTTGAATAGTAATGATATGATATTTTTCATTCATTTGTTGATCATTTATTTGAGTGTTTTTGAGAATGTCTGTATTCAGATTCTTTGTCCATTCTCTGAATTATTTTCTCTTGATTGAGTTGTTTAAATTGCTCACTTTATATGCATTTGGAATACTAATCCCTTGGCAAATGTATCATTCTGTAGATGGTTTCTTCACTCTGTGAATTATTTTCTTAATTATATAAGAGGATTTTGGTCCTTTTTCTTCTTTTGCTTGTTTTTGTTTGTATTGCTTGTGTTTTAGGGTCCTATTAAAAAGTGGCTGCCCAGACCAATGTCATGGAGATTCCCCTGTGCTGTCTTCTGCACTCACAAGTCTCCTGTTGAAGTCTGTAGGCCATATTGAGATTTATTTTCTTTTTTGGTTGATAAGAGGTAAGGGAGTCCTAATCTTCTGCTTGTCAAGACTCTGTTCTCCTGACACTTCTTGAAGAGACTGACCTGCCCTATCATGCATGTTAGGCTCTTTTGGCAACATTAATTCTGCTTCTGTGTGTAGATTTGTTTGCCAATTATATGCAATTGGTCTGTGTGCCTTTGGCTGTGTTGCCAGAGTTGTTATGGTCAGAGCGTGAGCTCAGCATCTGTCCTCATAGGTCAGTTAGAGAGACAAATGGTAGGTGAACAGAGGAAGGACATATAGTCAATGTGGCCACAGTGGGAAGAGAAACAAAATGTCCCAAAACACCTGCCCCAAGTCCATCTTTGGGTCACTGCATAAGGTTTGGGTTAAAATGAATAACCCGGAAAATCTTGCCATGATGTCTTCCTGTCTGTTTTGACTCATCATCATCTGGTCTCTAGTCTCTTCTGCTAAGTAGGCAGCTGACTGGTGAAATCTTTTTACAGGAGACAGAATTCCCTCATCCTGATCCCATCTAGACTTTTCCTTCTCCCACCAGAAGACCCCTAGAAATTGCAGTTCCTTGGGGTCCAGTGTTTCGATAGCATGATAACCAAGGACATCTTAGTAGAATACATTCATGTCTGCCAGGTTAAGCACAGATATATCAGTTCTGTTTGATATGATTGATTATTAGTTATGGCCATAGTGGTTGTTGTTCTCAGTTGTCAACTTGACTGGAGTAAGAGATGTCTAACATTGCCAAAATGCACCTGTAACTGTTTCTGTGGGGGAATTTTCTGAGAGGATTGACACAAGACAGGGACGGGCTGGAGACAGAGTGATGTCCTTCCTTCCTGTAGACTTCACCATCCAATGGGCTCAGAACCGTGACAGGAAAACGGAGAGCATCCTCCATGCATCACCTGAAGATGCTTTTTTTTTTAATGTGCTCAACATGAACATCTCTCCAGAAATCCCCAGGTCTTCAATTTTGAGCTTGCAACTGCTGAGACTACTAGGTTCTCTGATTCTCTGGCATGTTGATGGTCACTGATGGACTCATGGAATACCCAGCTTCCTATAGGATAAGGCAATATAATCAAGTCCTCTTTTTATATGTGTCCATGTTTTTCTTTATCCGTTTCTTCTGGGTTTGCTCCATCAGGAAGCCTGACTTCTGCTCTGTGATGGTTGGTTTTTACTATCAGCTGGGGGAAGAAGTTCTCAGTGGACAGTTGGATAGATGAGGTTGTTGTGTGCATGGACCTGGGGAAGACTGTATGGCTATAGTAACTGGTAAGTGATAAGACTCATCTACAGTGGATGGCATGTTCCCTGGGAATGGCTTCATGTGTGCTGTCTTCTCTGTCTCCAGGAAAACCAGGTTCATTCCTAACACTTATATGACTGGCTTCCTCCTTTTCTCCCTCACGGTGCTACTCTGCACAGTAATGAAGGCCACATGTTTGTGGAGACATCAGTCCAAGGTCTATACACCCTAAACTGCTTGTCACAGGACATTGCTGGGCATAAGGTTGCACACAGTGGCCGTGTAGTGTGGGTGGCAAGAGATATGCAGGAGTGCTGGGCTCCGGCCATGGAAATAGAAATTTTCACAATTCTATTTAAGCACTGTGCAGGTTAGAGTGTGCTCACACGGAAGGTGATGCAATCAGTGGCATGACAGAACCTTCTAAAACAGGGGTCC
The DNA here is from genome assembly GCF_964271855.1 of Acomys minous. NCBI lineage: Eukaryota > Metazoa > Chordata > Mammalia > Rodentia > Muridae > Acomys > Acomys minous. The sequence goes on from NC_140486.1 coordinate 68,055,268, forward strand.
ATGTAAGGGGACCCCAGTGCCTGGGTCTAAGAACAGTATTGTTTCTCTTTTTCTGTAGGGCTCAGCACAGTAGACACCAGTAGACAGAAGAGCACAGCTTCATCTGAAAGATGCAAAGCGCTGATGTAAAATGTGTTCATTCTGTGGTGCTTTGCGTATGTTTTATGAAAAGTCATTTGCTCTATGGGCTGACCATTTTAAACTACTCTCCAATGCGGTACACACAATGTTCATCTGTACCTTGACAGAAGTCACTTCCTCCTGCAGGGTCTCTTTCCTTCTTCTTTCTCAAAACAACCTCATTCCTCACCCTGGAAGTAACATAAAGGTCACTGATGGTGTGAAAAAAAAAATGGCTCTAGGTAGTACATGGATGAAGTTTCCTGAATACTGCATATTGAATCAAATATGTGTTATAAAAAATGTAGCTAATATATCAACCCTGCAACATTGTTTCATAGACTGATTCCAAGTGGAAATCTGATATCTCTCTCTCTCTCTCTCTCTCTCTCTCTCTCTCTCTCTCTCTCTCTCTCTCTCTCTCTCTGTGTGTGTGTGTGTGTGTGTGTGTGTGTGTGTGTGTGTTTGTGTGTGTGTAAAAAATTTTTATTCGCCTGTTTCAATTATTGTCTCCGACTTACTTCCTCCTTCTGCTAACCTAGACCTAGTGCTGGAAGCTTCTACCCTCCGTACAATGTAACCTAGGCCTAGAGTGTCTTCAGCCTCTGAGACTTATTACTTAATAAGCTTGCCCTTTATTGTTCTTACTGAGCTCTCTGCTGGCTGGTCAACACAGCTGTTCTGGCTCAGACTCTCCTCCAGCTAATTTATTCAATATGGCTTTTCTCTCTGTCCTTGAATTGCTCTACTTGGCCTCAAGTTAACTGCAGCAACCTACTCTAATCTTCCAGCTCCTTCTCATTCTCTAGCTCATTCTGTCTTCACCTGTGTCTTGTTCTCTAATTCAACCTCTCCCTGTAAAACTCTCCCTATAAAATTTTCCTTTTCCCTCCTCATTCTCTGTGTTGCTCCCTTAAGTAGCTTCCTTTTCCTCTCTGTTAGAGGAACACCACAGAGTACACTTCACACAAACCTACATGGCACAGAACAATCACTAGATGTGGTCTCTGTTGCTCCTCTGGTTGGGGGCATGAACCTGGGGGGGCTAAAATGAGAAAGACTAAAGTCTCATGCAATAGTTAAGTTTATTCAGAGCATCTGACAATTTATACTCTGAGGGCTAAGAAAGGACACATGGGCAAAGTGTACAATCAGAAGAACAAGACACACGTGGCAAACCCATGTTTTCCATAGAGGATTATAAGCAAATAATAGCTAATTAGAATGAATAATCTGAAGTAATCTCTCTCCTGTCTGCTACATCTGGGAGGGGCATGGAAGCACATTCCAAGAACAAGCCATGTGATGGAGGAACAGAGATTACAAAACTCTGTTTACTTGGAGTTTTCTCACAAGGTCTTGAAAATCTGCGCACCCAGCTTCATTCATGGACCATGTCCTGATAGTCACTTAATGTAATCCAGAGATTTGGTAAATGAAGTGATACTTTCAGCCACCTTGGTATATATCATGTGACAGTAAATATATTTCATAAGTAGGAATAAATTCTAAAAGGATGTAGAAAAGCACAGTAGAGTAAATAAACAAATAAGTAACATAGTCTTTTATTACAACTACCAGATGTTTTGTGTTGTGAGATATTCTTGCATACAAATAGACACACAGGATGGTCAAGTATGCTATGACAGATTTAAGGTTACTAGGCAACTTATTTCATCTCCAGTATACTCTATGGGCCACTGTCATATAGGCAAGTTGATGTTAACCAAAACAGCATATGTATATGTATGTGTTAATTATATATGAAGCACATGACTAAGATACAAAAAAAACTGGTAAAGATGGCATAGAGATGGGAGATTTTTTTTAATGTTGTGTTGTTAGTGTAGTTGTGGCAAAATCAAAGGTGCCATGGCCACACACACACACACACACACACACACACACACACACACACACACTTAGGGATTTCTCCCTACCTAACACTACCACCACCACCCTCAAACCTCTGATAGGATACCTTCCCCAAGCTGCAGGGAGCCCACTACCCCCTACCAAGTCCTTCTGCCCAGAGTGCCTAACAATATCACCATTCCCAAGAGCTATGTAGCCCTTAAGCACTGAGCCACTAAACTTTAAAGTGGCTCGCTGCCAATTGTCCTTCCCACCTCAGGGCAGTCAGCCCCTCCTTCCTATTCTGGGGCTTTGGAGAAGGAAGATAAAATGGCAGCTCCTGTCAGAGTCTCAGTGGGAGCTGTCCATGGTGACTATTCCCGCTTCAGCCTACTGCCTTCACAAAGGACTGTAAATTTGGGACACATTGTAAACTGTATTACCCCTCAGGGCAGAAAACTGGCCCAACCTCTGCCCGAGAAAGCTCCAGAAGCCCAGCTGCCCAGAATCCAGACATCAGTGACTGTCATCTCTAGCCCCTCGGTATGACTTATCCCAGACAAAAACCCACCAATCCCTGGCCATCCCCAGCTCAAGCTTGAAATCTCACCAATCCACACTCAGGAAATCCCTGCCCCAGAAAGCTCCACCCCCTATGAAACCCTATATAAAGGCTGTGTCTGCCCAGTTCTTCTGCTGTCTCCTTCTCGAAGCAGAGGCAGTCACTCCCATCCCAGAGCTTTGATGTCCCCAGGCTCTAGTGCCTCGGGAGACCCTTGGGGCACTGTACCACCTCAAGCCCGGGATACCGGAAGGCAGGCTGACCACATAGACTGACCACCCGGCTATAGTCCCAGCCACCATGGGGGTCCAAATTCCAGGTCCTTCGTCTGTACCTGTGTGCTAAAGGTCCCACCACCGTTCTCTGTCAGTGGCTCACTCAGTTGTTCTCACTCAGCTAAATTACTAGGATCCTGGAAACAAACTGGTAGCTCTTCACTTCCTCAGCGCTCAGAGGCAGGAAAAGGCTTCTCTGATGAGGACTCCCTTTGTGAACTCTGTATACTTTGTAAATGTTTTAAGCTTTCAAGGTAGGAAAGAAGCCATGGCCCCTACCTGAGGGGCTCCGGCAGCCAGGCCTTGTCCACCGCCCCATACCCAACCCACTCCCCAGATTTCTCTATATGGCCTGGCCCTAATTGTCCATTTTTAATAGCTGTAACTATCATTTCCAGCCCTGAGGCAGGAGAGTGACCTCCAGGAAAAAAAATCCCACCAACCCCTGAACAGGAGAACCCACCAACTCCTGACCTCCCCCAACCTCAGGTCTTAAAATCCCACCAATTCTCACTCTGGAAATCTCCACCTTGGAAAATTCCACCGCCTCAGAAATCTTATATAAAACCTGCCTACTGTTCAGGTCCCCCGCTGTCTTCTCGCAGGAGGGCAGTTTCCACATTCAGTGTCAAAATATAAGAGCCAGTGGGGGAAAGAGGGTCATTTATTAATTATTTTCTGTCATCACCCCAGTCTATCTTTATAGGGGACCCTTAGATACAAGCTTTGGAACATTTTCCAGAAGCCAAAGGGCACATATCTCCCATTCTCCAGCAAGGCAAACTCAGGATGTGGAGAGACACATGATTCGGGCATGGCCAGCTCAAAGATATTTCTAAACACTAAATTTTGAGCTATGAAATCATCACTTTTTAATTTTTTTAGATTTTTTAAAAAATTGTTATGCATACTAATGTTTTGCCTGCCTGTATGTATATGCACCACATGTGTGCCTGGTACATGCAGAAGACAGAAAGCGGGATCCTTGAAATGAGTTACGGATGGTTGTGAGGCATCATGTGGCTATTGAGAACCAAACCTGGGTCCACTGCAAAAGTAACAAGTGCTCTTGACAGCTGAGCTATCTCTCTGGTCCCTGGATGAATACTGTTTTATAGGACCGAAGAAGACTAAGAAGAAACAACCAAACAGGTAGAGAATACTCCTGGAAAATGAAGTTGAAAGGAGGGGAAACAAGTGTTCCTAGAAGGCATTGCATTATGGGTACGATTGGTAGGATGACAGATTTGAGACTCTGTACTTTACCTTGAGAGATGCATGAGGGAGGCAGCTTTCCTGGTTTCCAGAATAAGGGCTTGGTATAACACTGCATTGCTCCAAATTTAATGAGCTCTCTTGTGCAAGGCTTTCAGGTCAGCAGTGCCCAGCGCTAACCATAATGGCCCAAGTGCTACTACAGACAGGAGCTGCAGAAGGGTCAAAGGACATCAGGATGGAGCCTGTCACCTGGAGTTACAAAGGCAGAAATTTCTGGAGCCAGAAGAGAGAAATTCACAGGAAGAGAAGGAGATGGAAAGTAGATTGCAATGGGCTGCAAAGGTTGTGTGTGTGTGTGTGTGTGTGTGTGTGTGTGTGTGTGTGTGTGTGTGTAAACAAGAAAGAATAATCCGAGAATAGGTGGTTCTAACAGGGAAGTAGATTCAGTAGTCTCTGGTAGGTGACATGGAGTTAAACATAAAACTGAACTTTGTCCCAAGATCAGTGATAGTTGAACATGCTTAAAAGCTAGCAGAAAGATTAAGTGGGAAAGTATTCTAAACAGGGGCTAACTGATTAGATCAGCATGTGTGATTCACACACTGCTCTGGGTCCTTGAGACCTCTTCTGTAAAAGCCCAGAAGATGAGCTTTTCCTAACCATGTTAAGATGTAATTTCCCTTACTATTCAAGGTTTCTGCTCCATGGAATAAAAACAATGGTAAGTGAAACTGCGGGCGCCTTGGCATGCTTTAAAATAGAGGCATCAAACCATCTCCTCCACCACCATACATCATAAAGTCAGTACCAGATCCACTCCTAATATGCCAAATGAGGGACAAGAAGTGTTAATTTTATTAATTCGTAAGCCACAAGTCCACATCATTTATTATCCTGTGTGGCAAAACAGGAAGTGTACACCAGGCCCAGTTGGTGGTTTCTCTACACCACATGTGAGCCAAACCCCCTTTCTCAAGGAAGATCATATTGACCTTACAGAACTGTTGGCAGACCATAGTTACTCAAATTCAATGTTTGAAAGTTTTTCTTGGAAAAAAACAAGATGAGCGTTTAACTCCAAGAAAACCTGACAATATTGGTTTTATTAATAATATTTGAGCTTTTGAGCAAAAATTATGTTGGAAAATTAAAATTTTGTCTGCCCTCCATGAGCTTGACAGTACTGTCAATATTAACTACTCTCCTGGTGTGATTAATGCCAATGTTTAGTGAATACTGCGTTCTGAATTGTGTAACAGATATCATAAAATACGTGTCCCAGTGCTCAGGAGAGTTCTAACAATCGTAAACTAGCAATTTCCAAACCATGAAGCATGCAAATAAAGCTGTGCCTTGTGGAAGAGTAGTTCAAAATGCAAAAGATAAATGTCCCCAAAGTACCAAGGTCTGAAATGTTCAATAGATGTTGCATTTCAGCTAAAGCTGAAGAAACCATTGCTGAGTTTGGGTCAAAGAACAGTCTTTGCAAATACCAAAAGCCCCCTTCCCTGAAGCATCCTGATATGGGGCATGATTTCTCACTGTATTTCCCCAAATGACCATGTCAGACAGATGACACACAGAAGTGGGTTCAAAAATCCACTTGTCTCCATAAAGCCAGTGTGAAGGAACTTGTACAAAAGTAAACCAGGGATTGATTCTTCACTAGTTGATTTTATTTGGAAGATTTTTTTTATTTAAAAATGCAATCTAAGCTGAGCATGGTGGCTTACACCTCCAATCCCACCTCTCCAGAGGCAGAAGCGAGAGAAACTGCTGCAAGTTGGATGGCAGCCTGGTCTATACAGGCAGTTTCGAGACAGACAGGGTTACATCGCAAGACTTTGTCTCATAAAAAGTGTTTAAAATTAAAATGTCTACACAACTGCTATATCCTGGGTTGTTACTGTTATTAATGCTAAAACTTTTAAATGATCTGTTTCAGTTTCAATCATGTTATCCACGCGTAGAAGCTCATTGCAGTATTCAGTAATTTTCCACTGTGAAGAGCTCTTGAGGATAGACACGTGAGGGAGTTCAAGAATGTGTCTTCTTAAAGTGTGTGTTGCAGACCCAACTGTCAAAATAATTTATCTTTGGGTTGTATTGTGTTAAAGTGTTCAGTTTTTCATTAATTTATTCATTTATTCACCTTACGGCCTGATAACAGGCCCCCTCCCTCCTCTCTTCCCATTCTCTCCCACACACCCTCTGCCCCCTTTCACCCCTCCCATCCTCCTCAGAGAAGGGGAGGCCCCTATGGGTACTGACCCACCGTGGCACATCAAGTCACAGCAGGACTAACTACATTCTCTCCCACTGAGGCCAAACAAGGTAGCCCAAAGGCAAGCAACAGCCAGAGACAGCTCCCACTCCACTTGTTATGGGGCCCACATGAAGAACAAGCTATACATCTGCTACATATGTGTAGGGGACCTAGGTCTACCCCATGCACGCTCATTGGTTGGTAGTTCAGTCTCTGGAAGCCCCCATGGGCCCCAGTTATTTGACTCCGTCGATCTTCTTGTGGTGTTCTTGACCCCTCTAGCTTCCGTATTCCTTTTCCCTACTCTTCCACAAGACTCCCCGAGCTCTGGCTGTTTGGCTCTGGGTCTCCATATCTGTTTCCCTCAGTTGCTGGATGAAGCCTCTCAGAAGACAGTTATCCTAGGCTCCTGTCTGCAGTCATAGCAGAGTATTACTGATAGTGTCAGGGGTTGCTTTCTCCCGTGGAGTGGGCCTCCAGTTGGGCCAGGCACTGGTTTGTCGTTCCCTCATTCTCTGCTCCATCTTTATCCCTGCACTTCTTGTAGGCAGGACAAATTTTTGGCTGAAGGTTTTATGGGGGTTGATGTCCCCCTCCATCCTCTAGATGTCCTGCGTGGCTACACAAGATGGCCTCTGCAGGCTCGATAGCCCCCTCTTCTAGGATTCTCAGGTAGGATCATCCCCATAGACTCCCGGGAGCCACCCGAGTCCCAGAGATGCTCTCCATCATTTCCGTTCTCTCTGCCAGCCCTCCCCCCATCTCCCCACTCCTGATTCCTTACCCCTTTCTCCTCCCTAACTCACCCAGTTCCCTCTCCATCTACTTACATGTCTATTTTACTTCAAAGACCCTCCCTTGGGTCCTCTTTGTTACTTAGTTTCTTTGGGATTGTGGATTGTACCATGGTTATTCCATGCTTTCTGGCTAATATCCACTTATAAGTGAGGACATAGCCTGCCTGTCTTTCTGAGTCTCGGTTCACCTCACTTGGGATGATATTTTCTAGTTCCATCCATTTGCCTGCAAATTGCATGGTGTCTTTGTTTTTGAGAGCTGAGTAGTATTCTATTGTGTAAATGTACCACAGTTTCTTTATCCATTCTTCAGATTGTCTTTGGATTGTACTGTGTTAAAATGTTTAATTTTGAAAGTTGGTATTTGAATAATTGACTTGAGTTTCATTTTTAAAATATCATTAAATAAATTTGTTTTGGGATTAGGACAGAATTTCTGATAACTTCTGAAATGGCTCTACATACTTCTGTCATCCTGAACTACTTATTTATGTGAAACTGAGTTCTGAGGGTTGAGACAGAAGTCTCTGCCTTGATGATTATGAAATAAAAACATTGACCCAGTCTGAAAGATGTTGAAGGTGCATTATCCTCTGCAATGTTACATATTATCCAAAATGTATCTCTTTATGTAAAAGTAAATAAGCATCAGATTGTTGTGAAATTTTGCTTTCAGTTCTAATAAGTTATGTATTATTACTTTTTATATATAACATCATTAAATATTGGCATATATGTCAAAATATTTTAACACTTAGGATTTGTTAGCAGCAGTTGTTTGATTTATGTATCTATTTTATATAAATATTTCTCATGAGAAAGGTGTTATAGGAACAAGTCTCAGAGGATCTGAATTAAAGATTTGTGCTACCGCAATTGGTTATCCAATACCAATGCTCAGCCCTAGAAATATACCTACAAGTGATGTCATACAGACTCAACAGTTTGTAAGTAGGAATATATGTGCATATATGTACATATTTTATATATGTATCTGTGTGTGAGTATACGCATTTAACAATTAATGAAAAGCAAGTGGCTATGAATTTAAATGAAAGTAAGGAAAGGCATACAGGAGGGTTTGGGAGGAGGAAAAGGAATGAGAAAATGATATTATGGTATAATCTTAAAAAATAAAAGAAGTAATTAAAAAATAGAAAAAGCATGCTAAAGATGCTGCAGGAGACAGGAAAGGGTGTGGCGCTGCACACCTTTGGTGCCAGCACTCAGGAGGAAGAAGCAGGTGGATCTCTCTGAAAATGAGGCCAGCCTGGTCTACAAGTGTGTTCCAGTCAGCCAAGATACATAGTGAGACCTTGCCAAAAAAAATAAGAAAGAAGAAAGGAAGGAAGGAAGGAAAGAAGGGAGGGAGGGAGGGAGGGAGGAAGATTTAAAGGTCAGCAGTAAAGAAAACAAGTAGCCAAAGAGAAGGTCACCTCTCCCATAGGAAATACAGGAAGGGGATCTGGCCAATAGCAAGAAGCATTTTTAGAAGGAATTTCCATTCAAAGGCTTGATTTTATTTTGATGACTTTGAGTTGGTATCAGGAGTTTAGCCACCACACACAGAATAACTCTAAAGGACAGAATCACCTGGCCAGAACCACAATGGCAACACTGAGCACAGAAGACTCCAGGATGTGGTCAGATCTGTCCCAAGATCCCAATGGATACCTGAAACCAGGAACAGTATTGCATTCCCTCCCCTGCTCCCCCCCCCCCGCCGCCACTCCCTCCCTCTCTGTCTCTCTGTCTCTGCTCTGTCTCTCTGTGTGTCTGTGTTTCCTCCTCCCTTCTTCTCTCCCCCTCTTTCTCCATATGCGTGTGTGTGTGTGTGTGTGTGTGTGTGTGTGTGTGTGTGTGTGTGTGCACTGTTTTTTTAAATTCAGACAAATATATAATAGAGTTGGATCTATAAATAGGAATAATAGAATAACAACAATAATAGAGAAATCATCATAATAAACCATTATAAGGTTATATTAGTATAATATCTAAACATCTTAGTGTGTACACTCATTCTTTTTTATTAATTTATTCATATTAAATCTCAATTGTTATCCCATCCCTTGTATCCTCCCATTCCTCCCTCCCTCCCATTTTCCCCTTACTCCCCTCCCCTATGACTGTGACTGAGGGGGACCTCCTCCCCCTGTATATGCTCATAGGGTATCAAGTCTCTTCTTGGTAACCTGCTATCCTTCCTCTGAGTGCCACCAGGCCTCCCCATGAAGGGAACGTGGTTAAAAATGGGGCACCAGAGTTTGCATGAAAGTCAGACCCCACTTTCCCCTCAATGGTGGAGAATGTCCTGTCCATCAGCTAGATCTGGGTAGTGGTTCGAAGTTTATGTACATTCATTCTTGATGGGACGATGGAAGGTACCATAATACATGTATGCTTAAATGGGCTGCGGTGAATGACAGAAGCCTTGTGGCATAGCCATTAGGCTACTGTGACCATATGACAATAATCAAGAGATTCTTTAGCTTCATGTAAGAGCATAATCTGAAGAGATTTCATCACCCCACTCAAAGTGGGGCACAAGTTAAAGTATACGAGTCGTCCCTGGAATCTCCACTAAGCATTTTTAGCTATGGTTGACCTTAGGTAGCTGAGACTGAAGAAAGCAAAGACACAGAGAAGGGGGCTTCAGTGTCTCCTTTTTTAAAAAAAATTAATTTACTCAGATTACAACTCAATTGTTATCCTATCACTTGTATCCTCTTGTTCCTCCTTTCCTCCCGCTTTCACCCTATTCCCCTCCCCTAGGTCTAAGACCGAGGGCGACCTCCTCCCCCACTATATGGTCAAGCAAGGACATCCCTCCACTTCTCACCTGCTGAAGGAGCTGGGCAGCAGGATGGAAAGCTTGACAGAGTGCACAGTAGCTCGAAACACATGAACTGTGTCCTTCTGTTGGTCTGCGCTTGAGACTAATGCTCTCAGCTGAGGCGAAGTGTTGAGATGCTTGGGCATGCAGACTCCACACATCTCATTTTGCCTCCTCAACACTTAATGAGCCACACGCTACCTGGGACAGCACTTTATGCAGATCTCAGAGCCAGAACACTGCCGAGTTCTTCCCTTCATTCAGTGCCATAACTTCTCATTGAAAAAAAAAAATAGCAGTGAGTGCTGAGGAGTAGCTCAGTGGTAATGGAGCACATCTAAGCATGCGTGAGGCATGGTGTTCAACCCCCAGTACCAAGTAAATAAGAAAAATTAAAAATAGCAACCAATAGTAACTGCATTGCTCTTAGAGTTTGTAGAATCACTATCATGTGCCCTTTGGAGAATTACAAAAACTATTTCAACAAAATTACAAAGATTATACTGAATTCATTGGTAAAGCATTAAGCTTGTCTTAAAAGGTTTGGTCGTGCCAAGCACTCTCAGACTGTAGTGTGAATAGCTCAATCTATCAATCATCAGTGAGTGGTTCGCTCACCTGCTTTTGAACAAGTCTCTTCCTTTAGACTAAATTTTTTTATTTAAAAAGGCATAATCAAACCAAGCAACTGGATTCTGTTTGATGATAGACTAACACGTTATGCCAAAATCTGTCCATTCCAAAGCAGCTGTTGGAAAACAATGCAAACAACTAACGGCTTTACCAGCAGACCAATGCACAAGCATTCCCTTTGTGTGACTGTGGGATGAGTGGGATTACACAGAGAAGGCTGGGTTCTCCCTCTGCGTGAACCTGTGTGCTTACAGAAGCAGTCATGTGTGCACCCCAGACAGAACATGTACAGATTGAATTGTGTAAAGAATCAACTCAGATGTCCTCCGAAAACTCTCCAGGCATTCAGGCCTCACCCAGGACAGTGCCCCATCAGCAGAGAAAGGTGGGAAGCTATTCTGTAAGTGTCTCGCTAACTCATCTCTTCATTCAGCCAACCCAAATGGATTAGAATTGAGTCTATGTTCCAACGTTGTGTACATAAGTAAAACACAGTCTTCTCCTCTAAGAGATGCATTTCTTAAGTTAGAGACCAAATCGATAAGCAAAGCATTAATCAAGAAGTGCTGTCATTATAGCTAATGCAGAAATTGTGTGGAGGTGGAGAAGTCTTTAATTCTTCCAGCTGTTCTATTGTTTATTGACATTTCTACTACACTATTGTTATAGTTTCCTCCTCCTCCTCCTCCTCCTCCTCCTCCTCCTTCTTTTTATGTGACCAAATATCTAGCAGAAAGAAACTGAGGAAAGAGTTTGATTTGTTTTTGTCTGGGGCTCACAGTCTGAAAGGACCCAGTCTGTCTCTGAGGAAAAGGAGCGAGCAGTGAGAGGAATGGTATATTAGGAAGCAAAGTTGACAGGATGTGGGGCCAGCCTACGAAGCCTCGAGGTTTTTGGAGACATGGTTGCCCACTGAACTTGAACTGGCTGGCCATCAAGCCCCAAGCATCCCCTTGTTTCTGCCTCCTGGATGCTGGGATTACACACATATAACCATATAACAGATGTCTGGCTGTTTGCACAGGGGCTAGGGCACATGCACACATGGCAGGCACTTTGCCCACCAAACCATCATCCCAGTTCTGTGTGATGATTTTTTAAGAGACTTAGGGATCCAGTTTTGATGTTGTATTAGTTACTTTTCTGCTCCTGTGATTAAAAGCGAAGATCAAGGCAATTCACACACAAAAGACTTTATTTGAGCTTACTCTTCCAGAGAGATAAGCGTCCATCATGGCAGGAAGGCATGGCAGTGAGCAGCAGGCAGGGCATCTAGGGCAGGAAGCTGAGAGCTTAAATCCCATCTACTAGCACAAGAGACAAGAATGAACTAGAAGTGGGGGACACGAGGTCTCAGAGCCAACCTCCAGTGACATTCTTTACCAGCAAGGCCTTGCCTCCTACACTCCCCAAAGAGCACCACTAACTGGGGACCAGTTCATACTTCAAACCACCCCCAATGGGAACACTTCAAGGAAGAGGTGACTGCCCAGGCATATGTTAAGACAGATCAGATAACCGTGTGACAGAAGCTGGCAGAGAGGTCACTTTTAACACACCAAGGGGCTGGCAAAGTGCAGTAGCATGGGGTCTCCACAAAGTGAACATGGGCCAGCGTGTGACAAAACATACAAATATGTGGGAAGATTAAACCACTGGTAAGAAGACTTGGTGCTTCTGGGACCTAGTGAGTTTTTTTTTTTGTTGCTGTTGTTTCTGGGTTTTCTTGTTTGTATGTTTGTTTGTTTTTCTATTATGTTTTGGGTTTGTTGTTGTTGTTGTTGTTGTTGTTGTTGTTGTTGTTTTAGATATGCCTTTCCAATTGCAGCAATGTGGGAAAAAAGGCAGGAGGTGGGGGGGGGAGCGGCTAGCGAGCAGAGATGCAGTAAAGGGAAGATGCTCTGCCCCAGTACCCTAAAGCTCCGAGAGCACTCTTCATTACAGACCAGTTACTTTGAAGGAGTCACAGACTGCAGTAGCCATTAGCTCCTTCTGCATTGGGAAGCATCTGACTCTATCATTATTCTGAAAGCTGAAGGGGAAAAGTAAACCCTCAGATTATGTTTTCCCCACTTGTCCTGCCCTATCACAGTATGCACAGAATTTTAAATGCCTGCTCTGCTCTTGTGTACACTGGAGGGAGTGTGCTTGTGGGAGTGCACCTGTGAATGTGCACACAGAGACCAGAGACCAACATTAGTTAGCTTCCTCAGTAGTTCTACAGGTTTTTTTTTTTTTGAGATAGGGTTTCTCATGGAACCTGCAGCTCACTAATAGGCTGGGCCTTCTGTGAACAGACCGCTGAGAAACCAGCATTGAGATAATAGGTGCCCTGCCACACCCACTTTTTTACTTGGGTGTTGGAGAGCCAAACTCGGGCCCACGTGCTTGCTCACCCACCACTTTGCTGACAGAGCCTTCTCCTAGGCCCGTGCTCTATTCCTCATACTGAGAATCTCTCTGATAGTCTGTTAAATTCACCAGGACTTTGAACTGCTCTGTAGTGGCCATTAGAAGTCACAGTGACCATCAAAGTGACATTTTAGCTCCAATACAGTCAAACTGATTCAAAGTTGGAACCGTCCCTACTTCAAGCTGCATTTGGATGACTAGCTAGTTCATGAAACCTGGTCCAGCTCAGAGAATCCCAGAGTTCTTGCCTTCCCTGCAAACCTGATTTTCCCCTGCGGTGTCTAAGCGCCTCTAAAGCACTAGCCACACTCTGAGCTGCCGTCATACTAGCCGGGTAGAAGATAAGGGGCAAGAAAAGCATC